>NC_141693.1:824094889-824715514 GCF_964263255.1 Lissotriton vulgaris | reverse complement strand
AGAAAGGTGGTAAGTGTTCAAATTTACCACTGCCTTCGGCCGGGGTAGTAGCTATAACAAAAAGGCTCAATAAAGGGCCACAAGTTTGAATTAGAATATGAAATTCAAGAATAATTGATAACCGCAGCCAAGAAAGGCAGCTAGTGAGCAAATTTCCCATTGCCTTCTGCCGGGGTAGTATCTACATGAAAAAGGCTTGATAAAAGGCCTTGACTTTGAATCAGAATATCAAAATGAACAATAATTGACTACTCCAGGCAAGAAATGCAGCAAGTGTGCAAATTTGCTACTGCCTTTGGAAGGGGTAGTTTTTACAACAAAAAAGCTTGATAAATGTCTAATGAGTAATGTTGAGGACAGCGTTGCTCCTGTTTGTTTGTGATGAGGTTGATGAACTTTCTGTTATGTGAAACAGTCTATCGCAATAAATGCATGGAAATATAGGTTGAACAAAATCAAGATTTATATGTGAGTATGGACTGCTTGCTGAAGATGCTGTTGCGGCAGTTGATGTGCTTGGTGTAGCAGGAAGTGAGTTGCCCTTCAATGTTTGTGTTGTAGCTCAAGCAAAGTTGTTAAGGTGCGAGTTCTTCACGTGTCGCACTATATTTGGTATGCTAAATAACTATTTTTTGGATGGATCACCCTTTGAAAGAGTTGTTTGGCAAATTATAAAGATTACTTTTGCAGTATTAACCTTTGGCTGGGGTAGTAGGTAAAACAAAAAGGCTCGATAAAGGGTCATGACTTTGAATCAGAATATCAAATTTAACAATAATTGATAACCCCAGCCAAGAAAGGTAGCAAGTGTGCAAATTTCCTATTGCCTTCGACTGGGGTAGTAGCTACAATAAAAATGCTCGATAAAGGGGTTGCACTTTTAATAAGAATATGAAATTGAACAATAGTTCATAACCTCTGCGAAGAAAGGCTGCAAATGCACAAATTTCCCACTACCTTTTTTCGGGGTAGTTGATACAACAACAAGGTTTGATAAAGTGCCTGCAGTTTGAATAGGAATATGAAATTGAACAATAGTTGATATCTCCTGCAAAGAAAGGCAACAAGTGTGCAAATTTCCCACTAACTTCTACCGGGATAGTATGTACATGAAAAAGGCTTGATAAAGAGCCTTGACATTGTATCAAAATATGAAATTAAACAATAGTTGATAATCCGTGCGAAGAAAGTCAACAAGTGTTTACATTTTCCACTGCCTTTGGACAGGTTAGTAGCTACAACAAAAATGCAATAAGTAGGTGTGTGTATTTGTAGATGATGTGTTGATTGAGTGCTAGATGAATAATGTAAAAAACTAAGAAAGGCTGCAAGTGTGCAAATTATCCACTGCCATTCATGGGTAGTAGTTATCAAGAAGGCTCAATAAAGAGCCTGTAGTTTGAATTAGAATAACAAACAGAAGATTTGATAATCATAGACTATACTGGCTCTTTTTTAATATTGGTAGACTTTTGTTAAGCTTTTATTTATACATGAACAGCAGGAAGTGCACCAATTACCCAGTGACATTCACGAGTAATAACTAGCAAAAAGGGTCAATAAAGGGTCTGGACTTTGAAGTTCAATTACTTGAAGAATAGTTGATAAATCCAGCCAAGAAAGGCTGCAAGTGTGCCAATTTCCCACTGACTTCGGCCGAGGTAGTAGCTACAACAAAAAGGCTCCATAAAGGGACTTGACTTTGAATCACAATATGAAATTCGAGAATAATTGATAACCTCAGCCAAGAAAGGCAGCAAGTATGCAAATTTGTCACTGCCTTTGGCCGGGGTAATTGATAGAACAAAAAGAGCTTGATAAAGGGCCTGCACTTTGAATAAGAATATGACATTGAACAATAGTTCATAACCCCTGCGAAGAAATGCAGCAAGTGCTCAAATTTCCCAGTGCCTTCTGGCAGTGCAGTATCTACATGCAAACGGCTTGATAAAGGGCCATGACTTTGAATCAGAATATGAAATTGAACAATAATTGATAACCCCAGCCAAGAAAGGCTGCAAGTGTGCAAGTTTCCCACTGACTTCGGCCGAGGTAGTAGCTACAACAAAAAGGCTCCATAAAGGGACTTGAGTTTGAATCCCAATATGAAAATTGAGAATAATTGATAACCCCCGCCACAAAAGGCAGTTAGTGTGCAAATCTGCCACTGCCTTCTGCCAGTGTAGTATCTACATAAAAAAGGCTTGATAAATGGACATGAGTTTGAATCAAAATATGAAATTCAAAAGTAATTGATACCCCCAGCAAAAAAAAGGCAGCAAGTGTGCTAATTTCCTACTGCCTTTGGCCGGGGTATTAGGTACAAAAAAATGGTTCAATAAAGGGTTTCGAATTTGAATCAGAATATCAAATTCAAGAGTAATTGATAACCCAGCTAAGAAAGGCAGGAAGTGTGCAATTTTTTACTACCTTCAGCTGGGGTACTTGTTACAACAAAAAGGCTCGATAGAGGGCCTGCAGTTTGAATACGAATATGAAATAGAATAGTTGATAACCATAGCCAAGAAAGGCAGCAAGTAGGTGTGTGTACGTGTAGATAATGTGTTGATTGAGTGGAACATGAATAATGTAAAAAACTAAGAAAGGCTGCAAGTGTGCAAATTATCCACTGCCATTCGCGGGTAGTAGTTCTCAAGAAGGCTCAATAAAGAGCCTGTAGTTTGAATTAGAATAACAAACAGAAGATTATATAATCATAGACTATACTGGTTCTTTTTTAATATTGGTAAACTTTTGTTAAACTTTTATTTATACATGAACGGCAGGATGTGCGCCAATTACCCAGTGACATTCACGAGTAATAGTTAGCAGAAAGGGTCAATAAAGGGTCTGGACTTTGAAGTTGAATTACTTGAAGAATAGTTGATAAATCTAGCCAAGAAAGGCTGTAAGTGTGCCAATTTCCCACTGACGTCGGCAGAGGTAGTAGCTATAACAAAAAGGCTCCATAAAGGGACTTGACTTTGAATCACAATATGAAATTCGAGAATAATTGATAACCCCAGCCAAGAAAGGCAGCAAATATGCAAATTTGTCACTGCCTATGGCCGGGGTAGTTGATAGAACAAAAAGAGCTTGATAAAGGGCCTGCACTTTCAATAGGAATATGACATTGAACAATAGTACATAACCCCTGCAAAGAAATGCAGCAAGTGCGCAAATTTCGAACTGCCTTCTGGCAGTGCAGTATCTACATGCAAATGGCTTGATAAAGGGCCATGACTTTGAATCAGAATATGAAATTGAACAATAATTGATAACCCCAGCCAAGAAAGGCTGCAAGTGTGCAAATTTCCCACTGACTTCGGCTGAGGTAGTAGCTACAACAAAAGGGCTCCATAAAGGGACTTGAGTTTGAATCGCAATATGAAATTTGAGAATAATTGATAACCCCAGCCAAGAAAGGCAGTTAGTGTGCAAATTTGCCACTGCCTTCCGCCAGTGTAGTATCTACATAAAAAAGGCTTGATAAATGGACATGAGTTTGAATCAAAATATGAAATTCAAAAGTAATTGATACCCCCAGCAAAAAAAAGGCAGCAAGTGTGCAAATTTCCTACTGCCTTTGGCCGGGGTAATAGGTACAAAAAAATGGTTCGATAAAGGGTTGCGACTTTGAATCAGAATATGAAATTCAAGAGTAATTGATAACCCCAGCTAAGAAAGGCAGGAAGTGTGCAATTTTTCACTGCCTTCGGCTGGGGTACTTGTTACAGCAAAAAGGCTCGATAAAGGGCCTGCAGTTTGAATACGAATATGAAATAGAATAGTTGATAACAATAGCCAAGAAAGGCAGCAAGTAGGTGTGTGTACGTATAGATAATGTGTTAATTGAGTGGAACATGAATAATGTAAAAAGTGAGAAAGGCTGTTAGTGTGCAAATTAGCCACTGCTATTCACGGGTAGTAGTTTGCAAGAAGGCTCAATAAAGGGCCTGGACTTTGAACTAGAATAACAAAGAGAAGATTTTGATAACCATAGACTATACTGGCTCTTTTTTAATATTGGTAGACTATTTTTAAGCTTTTTTCATACATGAATGGCAGGTAGTGCGCAAATTACCCACTGCCATTCATGAGCAATAGTTACTAAGAAGGCTCAATGAAGGGTCTGCACTTTGAATCTGTATTACAAGAAGGATAATTGATAACCCCAGCCAAGAAAGGCAGCAAGTGTTCAAATTTCCCACTGCCTTCGGCCGGGGTAGTTGATAGAATAAAAAGGGCTTGATAAAGGGACTGCAGTTTGAATAGGAACATGAAATTGAACAATAGTTCATAACCCCTGTAAAGAAATGCAGCAAGTGTACAAATTTTTCAATGCCTTATGCCAGTGCAGCATCTATATGAAAAAGGCTTGATAAAGGGCCTTGACTTTGAATCAGAATATGAAATTGAACAATAATTGATAATCCCAGTCAAGAAAGTCAGTAAGTGTCCAAATTTGCCAGTGCCTTCGACTGGGGTAGTAGCTACAACAAAAAGGTTCAATAAAGGGCCACAAGTTTGAATCAGAATATGAAATTGAAAAATAATTGATAACTGGAGCCAAAAAAGGTAGCAAGTTGGAGTGTGTTACGTGTAGATGATGTGTTGATTGAGTGGAAGATAAAAAAGGTGAAAAATTAGAAAGGCTGCAGACGTGCAAACTATCCACTGCGTTGTCAGGGAAGTGGATCTTTGAATTCCCAACTCATTATACGGATAGGGCATCGAATGTTGCAGTGGGAACATAAGAAATGGCTACGACACCGAAGGAAGCAAGGTAAGTGCATTAAGTTCCCATTGTGGGCAGTAGCGCTGAAAAATTACAACACCGGGCCCATTTCAGGGGCTCTACTTTGAATTAGAATAATACTTGGCAAAGGCTCCAAGAAAGTTAGGTGGTAGGTGTGTTTCAGGTAGTGGATGCAGAATAAGGTGAAAAGGAAGAAAGGTAGCAGATGCGGAAACAACCCACTGCCTTGTAAAGAAAATGGGTGTTCTGTTTTCCAGTCCATTACAGACTGTGAGTCGGATTCCGCAGTGGGAGCCTGAGAAACGGGTATCTCATCTAAGGAGTTAAGTAAGTGCACGAAGTACGCACACTGTGCGGTAGGAACGACGCAGGAAAGGATGCAAGTGTGCAAATTACCCACTGCCATTCTCGAGTAATAGTTACCAAGAAGGCTGAATAAAGGGCCTGCACTTTGAATTTGTATTACAAGAAGGATAATTGACAACCGCAGCCAAGAAAGGCAGCAAGTAGGTGTGTGTACGTGTAGATGATGTGTTGATTGAATGTTAGATGAATAATGTAAAAAATAAGAAAGGCTGCAAGTGTGCAAATTACCTACTGCCATTCACGGGTTAGTAGTTACCAAGAAGGTTCAATAAAGGGCCTGTACTTTGAATTACAATAACAAACAGAAGACTTGATAACGAAAGACTATACTGGCTCTTTTTCATTATTGGTAGACTTTTGTTAAGCTTTTTTTTCGACATGAACGGCAGGAAGTGCGCAAATTACCCACTGCCATTTACGAGTAATAGTTACCAAGAAGGCTCAATAAAGGGCCTGCACTTTGAATTTGTATTACAAGAAGGACAATTGACAACCCCAGTCAAGAAAGGCAGCAAGTGTGCAAATTTCCCACTGCCTTCGGCCGGGGTAGTAGGTACAACAAAAAGGCTCGATAAAGGGCCACAAGTTTGAATCAGAATATCAAATTCAAGAATAATTGATAACCCCAGCCAAGAAAGGCAACAAGTGTGCACATTTTCAACTGCCTTCGGACGGGGTAGTTTTTACAACAAAAAAGCTTGATAAATGTCTAATAACTAATATTGAGGACAGCAATGCTCCTGTTTCTTGTTTTTGAGGAGGTTGATATACTGTTTGCATAACACAAAAGTTCATCACAATAAATGCATAGAAATTTAAGTTTACCAAACTCAAGATTAATATGCGAGTATGGACTGTTGCTAAAGATGGTGTTGCAGCTGTTGATGTGCTTGGTGCAGCAGCAAGTGCTTGTCCTGCAATCTCTGTGTTGCAGCTCAAGCAAAGTTGTTAGGGTGCAAGTGGTTTATGTGTTTTGTATATATACTATATAGTGCCAAAGGAGTATTTTTTGGATTGATCACACCTTGAAAGAGTTGTTTGCCAAATTTTACAGGTTACTAAGGGTTGGTGTGTTTCAGTTAGTATGTGTTTGGACTTTGCTTGAATATTTAAGGGACGTATTAGGGCTTCCATAATACAGAAATACTTTTTACTTAGTGACATCCAATTCTATTTTATGAAGAACGGTTGAATTCTACATCCACCTCTAGGACTAGTGGGAGGGTAGTATTTCAAAGTGTTTGACAGGTTACACTTCATGTTTCTATGTAGCTAAAGAAAAGTTAGCTTGGTTATGTAGGGGCATCCTCTCACACAAAACTCAGCACTCAGCATTCAGGATTGTAAAGGCTTATCAAAGGAGTGACTGATGAGTTTAGATATGTTAATGACAAAAGAGAAAACAAGTATGATTGTTTTTCATTAGAGATATACAGACCTGAAGGACTATGCATGTAAATCCATGACATCTTTTTTGAAGAAGGTATGGAAGAAAGCAGTGAAAGGGTGTTTAGAAGCAATACTGTCCAGCATAAAAAGAGCATAAGTATTTTTTTAAGTAACATATGATCACATGCAAGATATCTAATTAGATATTTGGACACTCCTGCAGTCTAGTCTTGTGTCCAAATTATCTCAAAAAGTAATGTTGAGACACACTTTTTTTACCTGTTACGATTTGCACAATCCTTTTAAAGTTGGATCAGACTTCGTCTTACATTCCTACTTAATTTTCTTTTTGAAATTGAGTACTTATTTTGTTTAACTGTTGAAATATAAATTTAAATCTTCCTCTTTGAAGGTGAAGAAGCAGCACCGCTCCTCTACACATTATTGTTGAAAGGTTGTCTAAAAAGTAGTGGTAATTCCACTGTCACCAAGGTAGATATCTGACAATAGAATGAATTATATTTTTATACCACTATTCCATAGTCCAAATCAAAAGGTTTGTTAAGACTCAAGAAAAGTAACACATTTATTACATATACAGGCAGTAAAAGGCAAGTATGATTTACATTTGCTTTTATGAATTGAAGGTGGAGTCATCTGCTGCATTCGAAACATTGGGCCTGTTGAGAAGAAAGTGAAAAGTATGTTGTAAATAATATTGCATTGTTTAAAGGTGAATAGCTTTTTCATATTAAAACGTTATTTGTATTTACATGGTAAACATAGTTCCTGGGTCAGAATGACCTTTTAAGTCTGTGCAAACCCACTAACTTCCATGTTTTAAGGGTTTTTAACAACTCTTCTCTAATCTTTTGTCATAGTGAAGAATGTTGGAAATTTCTTCCTGACAATGGTAGACATCAACCTTCTTCCTGAGTTGGGAAAAAAGGGGTTGGAGGAAAAGTGAATTTGTAAACACTCAGATTTTCGAATAAGCAAATCTACACGTGCAAATTTGCTCATGTTAAAATGTAGTTCACAAATATTTTCTAGGAGTACTATTTCTTGTCGTACTTGTGTACATTTTTGGGAATTTACAAAATCTGTATAGCTGCACTTAATGCCAGGACATGTACTATGGGTGCACCTTTGAGACTTTCTTGAATAATTGGGCCCCTAATTTGGTCTGGCATTAACCGTGACCTTTTGCGTTTATTACATCTCTCTCTCTCTCTCTCTCTCTCTCTCTCTCTCTCTCTCTCTCTCTCTCCCCTCCACTCTCATCCACTCTGCTCTCTCTCCTGTCTCTCTCTCTCTCTCTCTCTCTCTCTCTCTCTCTCTCTCTCTCTGTCTTTGTATCGGATGGCTTCACTGTGAGTCACAGCATTATGCTGTTTCACAAGGAGCATATCGGCACACAAACTAGTTTTGTTCAGTGACAGTAACTTCTGTGGAAGTTTGTGATTTTTAAAACCAAAAATATTTTTTGCTTTTTCCAAAGTTTGTTATAATAGTGAGGGCCCAGCAGCTTACATGCCAATAACGTTTTACAAACACAATGCCAAAACGAGTCACACAATGGCAAAAGTAAAAAGGTGACCATCAATTTCAGACCTACTGTGTTTGCCAATGCTTGTTGAATTTTGTTTCCCATAATCTTATTGAAACTAGTTACAGAGATTTTCCATAATGAATATTTTTGGGAAATACTAGCATGGAATAACACGTTATTAAATGATGCTGCAAAAAAATGGTAACTGAAATTTTATAGTAGTTTAGCAAAATGTTTTTTTCCTGCTTTCTCTTTTTTATGAATATTTTATTTTGAAAGCAAAGTATCATCAAACTTGCTTTTAAGCTTCTGCAATTATTTGCATCAAATCGCAGAGCATTCTGGGAGCAGTATACATAGCCTCAAAGTGCTAAACTTTGGAAATGTGTGTACACATTTTTTACTACAAAAACTGTCAGTAGTGCAGTCTGAGCTTACAACATTTATTTGGAACAGTCACTCTACTAATAATAATGACTTTGCATCAATGTTGTACAAGTTTGAACAAATTTACAAGTTTGGTACAAATTTTACCTCAACAGCAGACACTTCCCATTCCTGCTCCATAACGTTTTACTGTAAATTGGCAGCTGAAGGATTTGTGTTGCAGGGCCTGGGACTACTTGTTCCAAGGACAAAATAAATGTGAAATCTTGATGGCACTGGCCCCAATAAATATATGATGCTGAACATTGAGAGGTGCAAGAGTTTCTGATAAGCATACGTGGGTCAGGCGTGTTTCAGAGCTGCACGCTTTTGTATACTGGAGCCACTGACAGTTGTGCACAGTCCGCTTTCCAACATAGTGGACGCAACTCAGAAAAGATCCTTACCATAAAGTTTTCTGTATAAGTTGCTGAAGCTTTTTGGTTACAGCCACCACAATACTTTTCAACAGACTGTAAATGTAAAAAAGATGTATATAAGCGCATCATAATAGCAATGCTACCCATTGAAAAGTTAGTTTGCAAATTATTGTATATGTTGCAAGTGTTTTAAAATTAAAGCAATGGGGCTGTCACAACTATTCAAAAGAATAGTAATTGTTCGTATTAGGATTGGGGTTAAAAACAATCATAGGTTTCAGAGCAACAGTGTAAGAATCATAGTAGTGGTGAGAAAAAAAATGATATGCAAATAGCAATATCGTTCCAACGGGCACTATAGATTCGTTTGGTAGACATTCATAAATGTTATCCTTGAAAACCCTCTTTGGTATTTACGAGTATTTTAAAGAAGTTACATCAAGCAAAAAACGGGTCGCAAATGGGCAGATTTTCAGAATCTGCCCCTTTGTGACTGGTATTTTTGCATTTGGGATGCATCATCCCAAATGCAAAAATCGCAATTAAGAAATCTCTAAATTGTGATTCCTTAAATTGCGATTGCATTTAAGAAATCCCAAAATGAGATTCCTTAAATGCAATGCATCAAACTAAAAAAAATAGCGATTTCCCTAATAGGAGTAGCAAATTACCATGAAGTTGAACTTCATGGTAATTTGCAAAAACATTGAAAAATACACTAAAGTTAATTTTTCACAGTTCCATTTTACACACACACATGCCCTTAGATGCCCTAAGGGCATGTGTGTGTGTAAAATGTGTGTGCAAGATGTACCCATATGCAGATTTCAGGGGTGCAACAGAGTGTCCTTTGGACACTCCTGCACCCTTGAAATTACATTCTCAATTTGCGATTCACTAATAGCAAATCGCAAATTGAGAATGTCTTCCCATTCATTCCTAAGGGCCTCTAGGCCCATAGGAATGAATGGATTTGTGTTGCAGGAGCTGGGATAACTTGTTCCAAGGACAAAATAAATGTGAAATCTTGATGGCACTGGCCCCAATAAATATATGATGCTGGACATTGAGAGGTGCAAGAGTTTCCGATAAGCATACGTGGGTCAGGCGTGTTTCAGAGCTGCTCGCTTTTGTATACTGGAGCCACTGACAGTTGTGCACTCAGAGGTTACAACATTTACTTAGAGTGCGCACCCGAGTAATAAAGGCATTCAATTAATGAACCATAAATACAGGTTTGAACAGCATTAACTTATGGGCAAACATATTAAGTTAACTGCAAACAGTGCCCTTCTCTGACCCATTATGTGGTACTGCTAACTGGCAGCCATAGGGTTTGTGCTGCTGGGAGTTAGGCCTACTTATGCCAAGGACACAATACACTTGAAAACTTGTTGCCCTTGACCCCAAACAATATGTCCTGTGCGTCGGGCTACAGGAGTTCCACATCCCTGACGGTGCATAGTCAGCTTTCCAACATAGTGGACGCAACTCAGAAAAGATCCTTACCATAAAGTTTTCTGTATAAATTGCTGAAGCTTTTTTGGTACAGACACCACAATACTTTTCAATAGACTGTAAATGTAAAAAAGATGTATATTAGGGCATCATAATAGCAATGCTAACCATTGAAAAGTTAGTTTGCAAATTATTGTACATGTTCCAAGTGTTTTAAAATGAAAGCAATGGGGCTGTCACAACTATTCAAAAGAATAGTAATTGTTTGTATTAGGATTGGGGTTGAAAACCAATCATAGGTTTCAGAGCAACCATGTTAGGACCATAGTAGTGGTGAGACAGAATGATATGCAAATAGCAATATCGTTCCGACAGGCACTATAGATTGGTTTGGTAGACGTTCACAAATGTTATCCATGAAAACCCTCTTTGGTGTTTACGAGTATTTTAAAGAAGTTGCATCAAGCAAAAAAACGGTCGCAAACGGGCAGATTCTCAGAATCTGCCCCTTTATGACCGGTATTTTTGCATTTGGGATGCATCATCCCAAATGCAAAAATCGCAATTAAGGAATCTCTAAATTGAGATTCCTTAAATTGCGATTGTATTTAAGAAATCCCAAATTGAGATTCCTTAAATGCAATGCTTCAAACTAAAAAGAAATGCGATTTCGCTAATAGGAGTAGCAAATTACTATTAAGTTGAACTTTATGGTAATTTGCAAAAACATTGAAAAATGCACTAAACTGCATTTTTCAAAGTTCCACTTTTACACACACACATGCCCTTAGGCCATGTGTGTGTGCAAGATGTACCCATATGTAGATAGATTTCCGGGGGCAACAGGGTGTCCTTTGGACACCCCTGCACCCTTGAAATTGCATTCTCAATTTGCGATTCGCTAATTGCTAATCGCAATGTCTTCCCATTCATTCCTAAGTGCCTCTAGACCCATAGGAATGAATGGGGAAGTATTCCTTTATTGCGATTTGCAATTTGCGAGTCGCAATTAAGGAATTTTAAGAAATTTCTATTTTGTAAGCGAGTTCTTCATGCATGGCATTTTGCTATTCCTTATTGGTGAGTAATACTCAAAAGAAGCAACGGTGAGGGCAACACGCACTGTAGCACAGAAAATAACCCAAATTTGTAATGGAAATAACACAACTGTCTATTTTGATGCAGTGTCCGCTCTGAAAACCTCCAAACGGATCCACCATCCTTAGATCCAAAAAAATGTCTAATACAATTCCAATAATTAGAGGGAGCGGTCCATACTTCTTGAAAATATCACAGGGCCAACGAATGTTGATTCCCAATTTTATTGTTCACATTTAAATCACCAACTGACGACAGCTTCTTCAATCAGTTTCAACAAATAATGAATCTAAATTTCACTCAAAACATCAGACAGCCGACGCGTTTCGTCCTTTGCAGGACATCATCAGGGCTGTTAAAATATAAATCAAACAAAAAACATATGTTACACTTATGAAGCTATAATAAACCAGTGTTACAATATTGACAGGAAAATACAGTCATTTAAACTTAATGCATTTCATCCTGCCAATTTAACAGTCTGAAGTATTACAAAAGTATTTTCAACATTACAGCGCTTCCATACCATTACAAATGGGAAGGGGCGACCACTCGGTCCCCCCGAACGTATGGTGGAGTACCCCGATCCCCCCGGGAAGCCATCTTGGGCGGGAGGCGAGTCTCGGCTGGTATGCCCGAAGCGGCGTAGCCGGGGCGCGCTTTTTCCCGCCCTAGAGTGGGTTGTCCTAGACACGGAAGCCGCCAGCCACGCCCCCGGAGGCGGGCGGAGGCGGGTTTACGCCCGCCCGAAGAAGGATAAAAGGAGCAACAAGCCAAAGAAGCATCCTCTTGTTCCTGTGCTCTGAAGCTGCACCTCCCCACTGCACGTGAGCTCGAGACGGAACGAAGAGCCATTTTTGAGCGTTGTAATTTTGTTCTTGTTCTTTCAGATATCTTCGTTGGAGAATGCCGGGCAAGAAGGTCGGAAAGCGGATCGGTACTGATCAGATGCTCCGCATGCTCGTAAAGGACATGGCCGAGATGAAGAAGCAGATGGCGGCAATGAACGGGGTAGGAGGCCCGAAGCGAGTCGTCGGACCAGCATTGCCGGGAGTAGTTCCCAGCGGGAGAGGCAAGAGGTCCAAGAGAGGGGCATCTGGGGGAAAGGCCCCGGTTCCCGATACACCGATCGAGGAGCCAATCCCGGTTCCGAAGGAGGGGCAACCGATCCCCGTTGTAGTCACTCCTGTGAACGGGGAGGATATGCCTCCCGAGTTGGCTGCACAACTGGCAGCGTGGTTGGGGAAAGATAGTGAGGGCACCACGGCGGACGACGCCAGGGCAGTAATGAGGCAATTGCGAGAATCTAGAGAGGCTACGAAGGCACCATCTTCTGTTCCCCCACAGGTTCCGGTGGGTGAAACCGCAGCGGGCACGAGTTCGGCAGCAACTACAGCTCCTAATTCAGGTAAGCGGCTACTGCCGATTGCGGGGGAGGGGTCTGTACCCTCACGAAGGGAGAAAGTGGCCCAGCATATTCCAATTGAAGTCAAGGAAAAGATTTGGGCTGATAAGTATGTGAACATGTTTTCTTTGCTAACCGATCACTACGAGATCGAGCATGTGAAGGGTCAAAAAGAGTTTCTGCATCCGAGTGTTTGGCGCGCCAAGATGGCAGCCTTTAAGGTCGATGAGAACATAGGTAACTGGGGCAGAGCGTTTGGCATATTCACGTCAATTATGGGGGAACGAAGGCCTGAGTTGTTGGCCGAGTTGCCTATATATCAGACACGTATTATGGAGTATTCTCAATCATATGAGGGCAATCAGTGGTTTTGTTATGATAGTATTTTTCGAAAGGCCAAGGAGCACGACCCAGCTTTGACCTGGGATTGTTACGACTCCATTTCTTGGCAAAAGATGGAGAATTCAGGCATGTTGAAGGCACCATTGTCGGGGGGTAGTGGGGGTGAGTTTTCCCGCCATTCATCTGGGACGCCCTTTCGGACGGGTGCAGGTAACGAGCATCACTCGAAGTCGAGTGGCAACGCAGGTAAAAAGGGAATCTGTTGGAATTTTAATAGGGGAAAATGTACAAGGCCCCAGGGGTCATGCAAGTTTAGGCACGACTGTGGGGGGTGTGGACAGTCCTCGCATCCTGAGACCATGTGCAGAGCCAAAACGGGTGATAACAGAGGTAGGGGAAGCGCCAAACAGGTCTGAGATAGTCCGAGGGGCGCCTTTACCTACCCCGGTTGATACCATGGCAATGATTCCTTGGCTCAATGAATACCCGGATTATGTCTCTGCTGGGGTGTTGCGAGACGGTTTTTTCGTATGGTTTCCGCATCCCAGTGGTGAATTTTCAGGGTAAAACGCACTGTAGGAATCAACTGTCGGTTCTGCAGAATACGGCGGTGGTACAGGTAAAGATTGGGAAAGAGGTGACTCGGGGGCGGGTTGCCGGACCATTAGACATACCACCAGTTGCTAACTTTGTTTGTTCCCCTTTGGGGGTGGTCCCCAAGAAGGACCCGGGTGAGTTTAGATTAATACATAATCTGTCAGCCCCACGAGGTCTTTCGGTGAATGATGCGATAGACCCGGAAGTGTGTTCGGTGCGGTACGCATCTTTCGATGAGGCCGTCGCCATGTTGAATCGCCTGGGGCCCGGAGCGCTGATGGCCAAATCAGACATCGAGTCAGCGTTCCGGTTGCTCCCGGTACACCCGGACGATCAGCGTCTCCTTGGTTTTATGTTTCAGGGTCGCTATTACATGGATAAATGTATGCCGATGGGATGCTCCATATCTTGTGCTTATTTTGAAAAATTCAGTTGTTTTCTGCAATGGGTTTTCACGAGAAAGACGGGGTTTCAGCATGTTATGCATTATCTCGATGACTTCCTGTTTCTGGGGGCAGCCGGGGATCCAGAATGTGCACAGGCTTTAAAAGAATTTTGTGATCTGATGAGTCATTTTGGTGTGCCATTGGCACCAGGTAAGACTGTGGGGCCATCAACTTTGCTCGAGTTTCTTGGAATAGAGCTCGATTCAGAGGAAGGTTGCTTCCGGTTACCCAAAGAAAAGGTGGTGAAATTCAGGGCCTCCCTTGAAACGTGTATTCAGGAGACTAAGGTGAACTTGCATCAATTGCAGCAAACTGTGGTTCAGTTGAATTTTGCCCTTAGAGTAATGCCAATGGCCCGCCCCTTTTCCCGCTCGATTGCACAAGCCATGGTCGGTCTTAAAGAGGGACACCACCGCACGAGGCTCTCGGCAGAGATTCGCCAGGACATGCGCATTTGGTTGGCATTCCTGGCGGATTTCAATGGTCGGATTGTCTGGAACAAGCCGGCGGTGTCGTCCGAAGAGCTGGGGCTGTGGACAGATTCGGCGGGGAGTATAGGTTTTGGCGCCATATTCGGTAATCAATGGTCGGCTCAAAGGTGGCCGTCATGGTGGCACGAAGGCGGATTGACGAGTAACATTGCCTTTCTCGAACTTTTCCCTATTCTGGTGGCTCTAAAAACATGGCCTGAGGGGTTTCGTGATCACTCTGTGGTGTTCTGGTCCGATAACATGACCGTGGTTGAGTGTATCAATAGTCAGGCAGCACGATGCAAATGGATTCTGAGACTGCTCAAGGAAATTGTATTATTGTGTATGCAATTGAATGTGCTCTTTAGGGCAAGACATGTGCCGGGGGTACTGAATCAGGCGGCTGATGCACTTTCTCGTTTCCGTATGCAGGCCTTCTGGGGTTTTCTGCCCACAGCGGACCCGGTGGCGGCTCCCTTTCCCGAAGCTCTCTGGTCTCTCGGTGCCCCGAACTACAAAACCTCGTGGGAGAGAGTTTAGCACCCAGGACAAGGAAGGCATATGAAGGGGCGTTCCGTTCCTATTGGTCCTTTTTGGGCTCCGCTAGGGGGGAGCTTTGGGGCCAGGAAGAGTTTGTTGTAAAATTTTTGCTGTCTTTACATCAGGCAGGCAAATCGGTAGCTACGGCCCAGAGGCATCGGGCCGCCATTTCCTTTATGACAAGGGCCCATGGGATCCAGGACCCGACAGCGTCTTTCGTTGTGCAGAAAGCGCTACGTGGGTGGCAACGCCTTGAGGGTCGCAGAGTAGATGAAAGGCACCCGATAGGTCTGGAAAGGTTGGCCCTGTTATTGTCCGTACTCCCTGCGACATGTTCAACCCAGTATGAAACTGTGTTATTCCGGGCCGCTTTTGCATTAGCATTCCATGGGGCAATGCGGGTAAGCGAACTAGTGGCGAGGAACAAGCAGGATACGGTGGGGGGACTGTGCCGAGAGCACATTCAGTATAAGGGGGAGACAATGATTGTCTCGTTTGCCAGGTCCAAGACCGATCAGGGTGCGAGCGGGGACTGCGTAGTTGTACATCGGATTCCCGGATCTCCCATGTGCCCTGTTGTTTGCGTAGAGGAATATTTAGCGCAGAGGGCGGCATCATGGGGGGGGACCTTGTTGAGACACGCTGATGCCACCCCACTGACGAGGTTTCAGTTCCAGCGGGTGCTTGCAATGGCAATTTCGGCCGCGGGCTTGAACCCCGGCGAGTTTGGGACCCATTCCTTTCGGATAGGGGCTGCTACAGAGGCTACAGCCAGGGGTCTGAGTGTTGAAAAAGTGAAGCAATTGGGGCGTTGGTCCTCGAATTGTTACAAAAGGTATGTGCGATTGCACATGTTGTGAAGCTGATATCATGTACTCACGCTTCTTGTTTTTGTTTGGTTTACAGTTTCGCAAGCTTACGAGGCGGGGCGGACTGTGCAGTCGACCCGACACCTGGGAACCAGCGGTCACAGATCACCGGCTGCGGAAAAAGTGGTGTGGGTCGTGGGCCACTCATACGTGAGGCGTGCCGCGGACGTATTCAAAGCAGGTGACATGATTCACATAGCTGGGGAATACGGGTACAGGGTGACCTTCTACGGAAGGGGCGGGCTCTCTATTGACCAGTTTCAATCCTTTTTCGAGGGTTTGTTAGGGCGGACAAGGTCACCGCCATCTATAATCATAGTGCATCTTGGGGGCAATGATTTGGTGACCACTGGTAGACGACTTCTTCTCGAGGCAATACTTTCCACAGTAAGTTGGTTGGCGAGAAGGGTTCCAGGGTGCACAATTGCATGGTCCCATATGATTCCACGTAAAGTGTGGCGAGGGGCGAATTCGGTGTCTGCTATAAATCACTCGGTGAAGAAAGTGAACAAAAAATTGGGTAGACTGTTCCGTTCAAGTGCATTGCATTCTATTCCTCATGGTTGTATCAAGGGGGACAGTATGTATTTAGAGGATGGGGTCCATTTGTCTCGGGTGGGGAATGCATTACTCATAGGAGACTTCGTAGCCTGGCTAAAGTGTTTACAGCATGACCTTTAGGTAGGAGTTTTTTGTGGGGGGTCCGGATAGCCGGTCAACTATCCGGCCTGTGGCGGTAAGGTCATGATCGGTGAGCAGTAATTGGAAGATCCCTATGGGGGGGGCGTCACCCATTACGGATGGGAGCGCCCGGGGGTGAGGTGGCCATTGGCCCCTCAACGGGGAGGCGGACCCTTCTAAGGATGGGACGCCGAAAGGAAAGGGAAGGCGGTCAAGGCCCCTCCCTGGATAGGAGGGGATACGGGCCCCTCCTGGGAATTTCCAGGGGCCAGGACATCTGCGACGGCAGATGTGGTAAGTTGTGTGGGGTGGGGATGGGGGTCTACGCTACCTTCTAGACACCTGACACGAGTCCTCGGACGACCATAAAATGGCGTCGAGTTAATTGGGGCCCCCGTCAAGACAAGGGAAATTGGTATGTGCACATGAGGTACAGCCCTCTGTGCGGTCGTCCCTCACAAGTGAGGGTGTATTTCTGGTTAGGGATCTGACACCGGTTACGACCTTGCCGTTGGCCCTTAACGTTAGGATGTACAATTTCAAGTTAAAATGTATTGGTAGGATGTTAGTTTCGGCTAGGAAAACCTTTGTATTAGAAATATGTTAAGGTTAGCCAAAACATCGTAATGTGGAAATGAAATTGTACATGATATGAAACTGTTATTTTAATGTTTTAATTTTGTTTCATATTTTAATAAATACGGCCGGGAGGGTAACTCCCTCCCGCCTTCCAAAAGTTCAGAACTGTTTCCGGTTTACCATCCTTGGGGATTGTGTTGAGAGGGGGTGGCGTGTATCTCAGCCATATGGAAAGGGGCGACCACTCGGTCCCCCCGAACGTATGGTGGAGTACCCCGATCCCCCCGGGAGCCATCTTGGGCGGGAGGCGACTCTCGGCTGGTATGCCCGAAGCGGCGTAGCCGGGGCGTGCTTTTTCCGCCCTAGAGTGGGTTGTCCTAGACACGGAAGCCGCCAGCCACGCCCCGGGAGGCGGGCGGAGGCGGGTTTACGCCCGCCCGAAGAAGGATAAAAGGAGCAACAAGCCAAAGAAGCATCCTCTTGTTCCTGTGCTCTGAAGCTGCACCTCCCCGCTGCACGTGAGCTCGAGACGGAACGAAGAGCCATTTTTGACCCACCCACCAGCCCCTGGAGACAGCAATCGGTTTTTGCAATAAAGTTGATGTGGTAACTCTAACTTTCTTACAGGTTGTTGTGATTAAAGTTTTGATTCAGTATGCAATAAAGTGGATGATCACTTGCAGTATATTTTTATCGAATAAAGTATTTTGCACAGTGTTGATAGGTAATGTTTTAAGAGTTATACTTTGAGCATCTATTGTTTTTTTATTTTTAGGATTGCTAGTTAATGTCGTATTTATTTTTCGGTCGGGCGGTAAGGTCATGATCGGTGAGCAGTAATTGGAAGATCCCTATGGGGGGGGCGTCACCCATTACGGATGGGAGCGCCCGGGGGTGAGGTGGCCATTGGCCCCTCAACGGGGAGGCGGACCCTTCTAAGGATGGGACGCCGAAAGGAAAGGGAAGGCGGTCAAGGCCCCTCCCTGGATAGGAGGGGATACAGGCCCCTCCTGGGAATTTCCCGGGGCCAGGACATCTGCGACGGCAGATGTGGTAAGTTGTGTGGGGTGGGGAGGGGGGTCTACGCTACCTTCTAGACACCTCACACGAGTCCTCGGACGACCATAAAATGGCGTCGAGTTAATTGGGGCCCCCGTCAAGACAAGGGAAATTGGTATGTGCACATGAGGTACAGCCCTCTGTGCGGTCGTCCCTCACATGTGAGGGTGTATTTCTGGTTAGGGATCTGACACCGGTTACGACCTTGCCGTTGGCCCTTAACGTTAGGATGTACAATTTCAAGTTAAAATGTATTGGTAGGATGTTAGTTTCGGCTAGGAAAACCTTTGTATTAGAAATATGTTAAGGTTAGCCAAAACATCGTAATGTGGAAATGAAATTGTACATGATATGAAACTGTTATTTTAATGTTTTAATTTTGTTTCATATTTTAATAAATACGGCCGGGAGGGTAACTCCCTCCCGCCTTCCAAAAGTTCAGAACTGTTTCCGGTTTACCATCCTTGGGGATTGTGTTGAGAGGGGGTGGCGGGTATCTCAGCCATATTCATAGATGCTGTATACCTCAACCCCTGCCTATTTGGCAGTCTGAAGTATTCAATTGAACTTCAAAGATCTAATATCCCAGCCTCACAGAATCAACACATACTATGGTGTAACCCAAAAACAGTGAAAGGCCTACCTTTCAAAATGATCAGTTTTGTGGGATATATCTCTCCAGTCCTCGTTAGCAATAAGTTTTTGATCGTAATTCAATATCTGCAATGAAAACATCCCAATAATATACATGGTGCATGTGATAAAGAGTTAATTATTGCTGAGTATTACTCTCATGTCCCCTAACCTCAGTTCCACTAGTTTCTCACCTTTATAGTGAATAATATTCCAAGTCAGGACCTCAACTTCCCTTTATTTTCTCCACGTCTTCTGCTAAAGTGTCTGTAAGACATAACATAATGTCTACCAATTCACTATCCATATATATTCCCTATTACCATGTACTAGCATGTGGCTCCCACTATAAGCCCCTAGTCTGAGCTTACCATTTCAATATCCATAATTCCCTTCAGCATTTCATCCAATCACCAATCTCTCTATTTACTATATAGGTCTGAAAAACACATGTATATATAGATATACATTCCAAATCTCATGGACATGCTTACTGCTTCAACACTCATATTACTCATAGGGCTAACCATCACCTCACCTCGTTTTTTTCCTCTCTCCTGTAGTACCTAATGCACACAAAAAATAAAACCAAGAATACAACTCTCAGTCACTACCTTTCATAGGTTTAAAGCTGTCCAAATACATCCAATCACCCCTTCTATTTACCTTATTTCACCATCAAAAACGTTCAAGATCCGGGAAGTCTCAGTCAGCGGCGACGGGCATGTCTAAAGTCCTCCGTGCAAATAACTATCTATCTTTCCGGGTATTTAACCCCTTAAGCAACCAATCAGTGTCCTTAACCTTCGCGCTCAAATCCCAAGTGTAGCTCTCTTTCTGGTCCGCTACACACCGTTTCCGTTTGCACCTCGCTCAAAGTAACATTCAGTCATAGAGCATATCCGGCTCCTTCTGTGCGAATCAAAAGTGAGCAGTTCCTTCCAGCGGCCAATCAGAATTGCGTATTTCGTTCTGACCCCGCTCGTTCATCTCATCAAGTGTTACATGAGCGGAGAATTTATATTTGTTAAAAGTAAAACAACCAACTATGCTATCTCAAGTTACTGTTCTCTAACGTTTAAGCCTACATGGCCGCGCTCCTACCAGTAACTTAAAACCTAACGCTAGCCTC
This sequence comes from Lissotriton vulgaris, assembly GCF_964263255.1. Taxonomy (NCBI): domain Eukaryota; kingdom Metazoa; phylum Chordata; class Amphibia; order Caudata; family Salamandridae; genus Lissotriton; species Lissotriton vulgaris. The sequence goes on along the minus strand of NC_141693.1, from coordinate 824,695,333 downwards.
GAGGTTGTTATTGTTTACCTCGGTTTGTTCTATATGCAGCCTTCCAATCAGATTCACTCTGGCCCCTGCGTCACACCAATCAGCAGCCATGCTCGTCCAAATATCCTACAGGTTGTTTATACAAATACGAACCAAGTCTTCCGCTGACTTATTGGTGAGTCCTTATTTTTCGCTAATAAGGAATCGCGAAATGAATGCTTGATGCATCTGGGTGTAAGCTATTAAGACTAGTAACTGCAATTGGTCATAGTCAGGACGGTTCAATTGCTGTAGGAAAATCTTTTTAGAGAGATACGAATGGTTATGTTAAATATTTTGCTTTTTTTTTCATAAAGAGAAAGTATATTGGCAATTTTATATTTCTGTAATGTAATAAATAATATAGAGATAGGGAACATTTTTTGTAGGGAAAAGTTACCTTCAATATAATAAAAACCCTTGATAGGTCTGAATTTTGTTACTCCGGGAATCATGAACGATTGTCTTTGTTAAAGTTGTCGAAATCTATCCAATGACAGCCAGTATTTCTCGGACTAAGAAGAATGTCCATTTTCTTAAAACATACCTGTAGAGTTAAAATGCAATCATGAATAGATTTACATTACAACCAAATTTAAGATCAACAAAGGAAGATCAATAAGAATGGAGGCCTGAGACCAGGGCCGGACTGGGAACCAAAACCGGCCCTGGCAAAGTGCTCGGCCGCCCCCCCCCCCAACCCCTCCCCCGGGAGGGGGGTTTGGAGGTGCGACCGAGCTCTTTGCCGGGGCCGGTTTTTGGCCAATTTTGTTACAGGGCCGATTTTGCCGCAAAAAAGGCCCTGTAACAAAATCGGCCCCCAGGGGCCCAAAACCGGCCCCCAACCTTGCGGCACATCGTGGGATTGCCCAGTGACACAACAGCCAGTCCGGGCTTGCCTAGGAAGGCCTCGTGACGCAGAAAAAAAATATCATCATGGACGCACAATGGATGTATGACATTACAACGCATACTTTTACATCGCATACCATTACAATGCGATTTTTACAATGCAGGATCCTTTACAACGCATGCCTTTACAACGCATGTCATTACATAGCAGATGCTATTACAACGCATGCCATTACAACGTAAGTATAGGTAAGTATATCTTTTTTTAAAAATTGTAATTAATTTAATTTAATTAATTTAATTTAATTAATTTTATTTATTTAAAGTCGTTTTTTTAAAAACTGAACCCTTAAAATACCCCTGTACCCCATAACCCAAACCTAGCCCTGAACCCTAAAAAATACCCCTGTACCCCCATAACCCAAACCTAGCCCTGAACCCTAAAAATACCCCTGTACCCATAACCCAAACCTAGCCCTGAACCCTAAAAATACCCCTGTACCCCATTACCCAAACCTAGCCCTGAACCCTAAAAATACCCCTGTACCCCATAACCCAAACCTAGCCCTGAACCCCATAACCCAAACCTAGCCCTGAACCCTAAAAATACCCCTGTACCCCATAACCCAAGCCTAGCCCTGAACCCTAAAAATACCCCTGTACCCCATAACCCAAACCTAGCCCTGAACCCTAAAAATACCCCTGTACCCCATAACCCAAACCTAGCCCTGAACCCTAAAAATACCCCTGAACCCCATAACCCAAACCTAGCATATACTCCTATACTCATACTTATTTTTTTAAATTACTTAAATTAATATTTTTAATTTATTTTATAAAAATACATAAATTAATATATTTATTTATTTTTAATATTAATTAAATAATGTTAAATAAAATATAAAATAAAATTATATACTTACGTTGTAATGGCATGCGTTATATTAGCATCTGCTATGTAATGTCATGCGTTGTAAAGGCATGCGTTGTAATGGATCCTGCGTTGTAAAAGTAGTGTTGTAATGGTAGTGCGTTGTAAAACTTGCGTTGTAACGGCTGTTTCCCATGCACAATTAATAACGATAGAGACCTAAGCACGTGAGGTAGGACAGAAATACGACACAGAAATGTATGCAGGCATAATTTATAAAATTAGAGGGGGCAGATTTACAAGCCCCTTGCGCCGCTTTTACGCCGCCGAGCGTCACTTTTATGACGCAGCTGCGGAGCAACAGATGCGCCATGGTGCGGGGTGTTTACAACGTGACGCATCTCCCAGATGCGTCACGTTGTAAAGCCCTGCGCCAGAAGAGGCGTACCATCGCAGGGGGAGGCGTTCCGGCACAGGAATGCCTCCCAAAAAATCTACAAGATTTCACTCAGTCACTATTGGGCCCATGCTGCGTCAAAGCCCTGCACCTGCTTTAAGCAGGCGTAAGGATTGACGCAGCATTGTGCACATAGGGCCCACCTGATCATTGCTGGAGATCCGATGTGCTTGCGATGCAACTTCAGCAATGTCCCGCTTTTACGGCACAGATGCGTGACGCATCTGTGCCGTTTTTGCCCCATGGTGTGCCGCATTGTAAATGGGGCGCATCAAGGGTGGCGGAGCTGCGGCGCACAATTACTGGTGTATCCCTGCCGATATGCAGGGATGCACCAGTAATTTTAAATCTGCCCGAGGTGTATAGGATCTCGTGACACAGAAAGAAACTTTTATAGTATGTGCATACAATTTAAACCCATTGAGGGGTAGGAGAGCCATATGATGGAGAAAAAAATAGCATCATGCATATACAATTTACATCGGAGGCTGATGTTGTGACGGCTTCTCTTACTATTGCTTCTGTCGTCTTTTGTTGTGTCTTCAAAGGCTGCGGTTTTGTTGGGTCTGGGGTGTTTTGGGTGCGGGTGCCGCCGCTTCCGCACCTATGGTATTGTGGCTGGGCAGCAGCAGTAGTGACACCACGTCGAGTATCAGGAGTCCTCCTCTGCTCGAGCAATGAGTTTGTAGTAAAATCGATGACAACACTCTGTCTGTTACCGCACCACAGTCAGGCAAAAGAGAGCGTGCTCACGTCAGTGCCAGGATTATATGGGAACCGCGGGGGCTGAGCAAACCAAGCCCAGGGCCATCATTGGTAGCGTTTTCGTGGTCTATAAGAATGATGTCAACACCAAAATAGTGGGGCATTCCTTTAACCCCACTTCAGTGGCGACAGCCTCATTTTCAACAATGCATATGCTTCCTTTATTTCATCTGAAACTTTTTCACTTCATATCTTAATCCTTATGTAATGCGCTGCATGATCACTTTGCATTTAATTATCCTTCTTAAACTCCTCCTCATGCAAGGCAAATGCGAGTTTCCCAGGGTTCTCATGTATTGGCGGGCCATCCGAACCTCTCAACCAAAAACACGTACAAAAGCATGGTTCCTTTCAAGCAGTTTGTTTATTTATCCAATGCATTTCGGACCCATTTGGTCCTTCGTCAGGGAAAATACTGTAAATAACAATGAGACATATATTAGCAACCATCTTTTGAAACCATGAACTCCAATTGATTGTAATCTCTATCGTTTTGTACTGCACATCATCCATAAATGCAATTCTAATACATCCTTTATGTAGCATTTTAAATACCCTTTTACAGTCTAATTCACCACCTTAACATCTCCCCCTTCATGTGCTCAATCAATGATTCTAAACATCTTCACCCTCCCTTCGGGTCAACACGGTTTACTCTCTGCTCTTCTTCCGTAATTATTTCCCGCCCCCCTCTTCCTCCCACAGTCTTCCCTTCACCTTTCAACCAAATCTTATATTTCCCCGCAGTCTACCGTCTCATCTCTAAGTCACTCCTTCTTTTTAACCTTCCTTTTTCTTATCTCTCAACTTTTCACGTTCAGCGTACCTGCTCGACTGCAAACCTCCTCCTCTCTTTTGTGAAAAAAGAAGCTCTCCCATCTTCGTTACTCCCCCTCTTTTAAATACAAAGCTCCCGCCATCGTGACTGTGACCCGCCCCTTCATTATACTCACTAATTTACACCTGATTGAACGAACGCTCTAAGGAAAACCTACATCTCCCATAATCCCCTCTAATGACATGATAAAACACCAATATATATGTTGCCACTGCTCCAGCTAACCAGGCCTCTGCAGCACATACTGTCTCATTAAAACATTGATAAAGAAACTGTCCACAGTGTATTGGTCATATGTCCAGCGTTTATTAATTATTTCACATCTTCAACTGACTCTTTTTTCAGAACAGACTTGATAGGTAAACCAAGGTTTTCCGCCTTGCATGAAGTGTTCCATGTTTCCTCTTCATTTCTTTTTGAAAGTACAATTTTTTGCTGGGTGCTAACCCCTTGGGGCTAAATTCGACAATTTCACATAACAACCGGTTGCACACCGTTTTTCAACCATATTTTACTTGTCCTTTTAAACCCAATTTTTTCAAGTGGCGTGCTCACTGTTTTTCGTTCCAAGCCCACACTGCATGTGTTACACATAAACACCAAAATAGTGGGGCATTCCTTTAACCCCACTTCAGTGGCGACAGCTTCATTTTCAACAATGCATATGCTTCCTTTATTTCATCTGGAACTTTTTCACTTCATATCTTATGTGGTGTGTCACGCAGTGTGTGACAGAAATCCATCCTCCGTGGAGTGGGACACTACTGTAAGTGATGTGTTACTATGGCACTATCAGGACTGTCACAGGTTAGGGATGTAAACATACACCCTTGTCGTTGTTGTATGATGATGATAATGCCCCCCCTATAACTGAGCACTGCTGGCAGTCCTCTGCACCCACCCCCATACTGTTGGGCACTGCTGGGAGTCACATCCACCCACCCCTCTCATGTCTGGACACTGCTGGGAGTCATATCCACCCAACACTCCTATGTCTGGCCTCAGCTGGGAGTCATATCCACCCACCCCCATACTGTAGGCCTATGCTGGGAGTCATATCCACCCACCTCTCATGTGTCTGGGCACTGCTGGGAGTCAAATCCACCCACCCGAATACTGTAGGCCAATGCTGGGAGTCATATCCACCCACCCCTCTTATGTCTGGGCACTGCTGGGAGTCCTGTGCACCAACCCTTCTCATGTCTGGGCACTGCTGGGAGTCCTGTGCACCCACCCCTCTCATGTCTGGTCACTGGTGGGAGTCATATCCACCCACCCCTCTTATGTCTGGGCACTGGTGGGAGTCATATCCACCCACCCCTCTTATGTCTGGGCACTGCTGGGAGTCCTGTGCATCCACCCCGCTTATGTCTGGGCACTGCTGGGAGTCATATCCACCCACCCCTCTTATGTATAGGCACTGCTGGGAGTCATATCCACCCACCCCTCTTATGTCTGGGCACTGCTGGGAGTCATATCCACCCACCCCTCTTATGTCTGGGCCCTGCTAGGCGTCCTGTGCACCCACCCCTCTTATGTCTGGGCACTGCTGGGAGTGATATCCACCCACCCCTCTCATGTCTGGGCACTGCTGGGAGTCATGTGCATCCACCCCTCTTATGTCTGGGCACTGCTGGGAGTCATATCCACCCACCCCCTTTTATGTCTGGGCACTGCTGGGATTCATATCCACCCACCCCTCTTATGTCTGGGCACTGCTGGGAGTCACATCCACCCACCCCTCTTATGTCTGGGCACTGCTGGGAGTCATATCCACCCACCCCTCTTATGTCTGGGCACTGCTGGAAGTCATATCTACCCACACCTCATGTGTCGGGCACTGCTTGGAGTGATATCCACCCACCCCTCTTATGTCTGGGCACTGTTGGGAGTCCTGCGCACCCACCCCTCCTATGTCTGGGCACTGCTGGGAGTGATATCCACCCACCCCTCTCATGTCTGGGCACTGCTGGGAGTCCTGTGCACCCACCCCTCTTATGTCTGGCCACTGCTGGGAGTCATATCCACCCACCCCCATACTGTAGGCCTATGATGGGAGTCATATCCACCCACCCCTCTTATGTCTGGGCACTGCTGGGAGTGATATCCACCCACCCCTCTCATGTATGGGCACTGCTGGGAGTCCTGTGCACCCACCCTTCTCATGTCTGGGCACTGCTGGGAGTCCTGCGCACCCACCCCTCCTATGTCTGGGCACTGCTGGGAGTGATATCCACCCACCCCTCTCATGTCTGGGCACTGCTGGGAGTCCTGTGCACCCACCCCTCTTATGTCTGGCCACTGCTGGGAGTCATATCCACCCACCCCCATACTGTAGGCCTATGATGGGAGTCATATCCGCCCACCCCTCTTATGTCTGGGCACTGCTGGGAGTCATATCCACCCACCCCTCTTATGTCTGGGCACTGCTGTGAGTGATATCCGCCCACCCCACTTATGTCTAGGCACTGCTGGGAGTCATATGCACCGACCCCTCTTATGTCTGGGCACTGCTGGGAGTCATATCCACTCACTTCTCATGTGTCTGGGCACTGCTGAGAGTCATATCCACCCACCCCCATACTGTAGGCCTATGCTGGGCATAGGCTGGGAGTCCTGTGCACCCACCCCTCTTATGTCTTGGCACTACTGGGAGTCATATCCACCCACCCCTCCTATGTCTGGGCACTGATGGGGGTCATATCCACCCACCCCTCATGTATCTGGGCACTGCTGGGAGTTATATCTACCCACCCCTCTCATTTCTGGGCATTGCTGGGAGTCCTGTGCATCCACCCCTCCTATGTCTGGGCACTGCTGGGAGTGATACCCACCCACCCCTCTCATGTCTGGGCACTGCTGGGAGTCCTGTGCACCCACCCCTCTTATGTCTGAGAACCCTGGGAGTCCTATCCACCCACCCCCATACTGTAGGCCTATGCTAGGAGTCATATCCACCCACCCCTCTTATGTCTGGGCACTGCGTGGAGTCATATCCACCCACCCCTCTCATGTCTGGGCACTGCTGAGAGTCATGTGCACCCACCCCTCTTATGTCTGGGCACTGCTGACCCACCCACCCCATACTGTAGGCCTATGCTGGGAGTCCTGTGCACCCACCCCTGCTATGTCTGGGCACTGTTGGGAGTGAAATCCACCCACCCCTTTCATGTTTGGGCACTGCTGGGAGTCCTGTGCACCCACCCCTCTCATGTCCGGGAAATGCTGGGAGTGATATCCACCCACCTTTCCTATGTCTGGGTACTGCTGGGAGTCATATCCACCCACCCCTCATGTGTCTGGGCAGCGCTGGGAGTCATATCCACCCACCCCTCAGATGCCACGCACCGTACCCCAACATTGATGGTGGGTGTGCAGCTCGTATCACTATTGCAATGGTGATATACGCGAGCGTATGACGCACCATACCCCAACATTGATGGCGTGTGTGCGGCTCGTATCACTATTGCAATGGTGATATACGCGAGCGTGTGATGCACCGTACAGGTACACTTCCGTTGTTGCGGTATGTTGTTCTCACCGTATGCGCCGTCGTCGGTTTCTATGCACCAGGTCGTAGGAGTACAGGACTGGGATGACACGGTCGATGGGGTTCATGGCGTGTCTGTCGCGTACCGGAGTGCGGGTCGGGCCGGATCTACTTTTACGGACGTTTTCAGTTCCCGTAGGAATAGGGTCGTACAGACTGTCACTGACACGAATCGTACTTGCTGGGCCGGAAACTGCTGCCTGTTTATGTACGGACGGCGCATACTTCATGACCCGGATATGAATCGTATTTATTTTTTGGTCGTATGGTGTTAAGTACGAATCGTACGTAGATCTGCTTGGGTTAGGATCGTACTTGATCATACGTATGGAGACGTTGTAGGTGTACGAATCGTACTGGAATACCGATCCGTACGGCGAATCGTGGGGGATTTTACCGGATCAGAATCGACCCCCATGTGTCTGTGACCTTTCACCAGCTTTACCTCTTCATCCAACTTCCTTATTTCAGTCCTTACGAGTTAAAGTGTATCTCATCCAACAGAAAGGATTTACCCATTCTGACTCCAATAAGACATAAAGTGCATATCACTGGCACGTGAGATAGTATCTTCCAGCTGAAATGTGTATTGTAAAATCCTAGAATGTGAGGGAAGAAAAGACAGTTGGCATCCGGGATGTGAAGTGCAGAGGCTCTCACAGGGCAATGACTTAATGAAAAAAAAATGGTTGAAATAGTCCGTTTCCTGGCTTGATTATGATCCTCCTCCCATTACATTCACCCATAAGAAGGGGTCTGGGCTGTACATTTCCTCCGTTCATTGCTAAGAGAGCCTGCCTAACTCAGTAAATCATTTAATAATTTGACTTGTGCTCTTCATGTTGTATATCATGTATTTGCCATTAAGATTATTTCCTGGGCTGTGCTTCAACCAGAGCAGGAATATGTCTGACCCTTGTTCCACTTTATTTACTATTTGGGAGGGTGCCTGCTGTGGCAGACCTTATTGTAATCCTATTCAAAGCCTGCATACCCTCTCCTTACTTCCTGATTATGGTTTGCTGGGCTTTTTGCCTTTTGGAACCACTCATGGTTTGGGATGGTCTCAGAGTGAGGTTGTTTGTGTCACCTGGGTCATCTCGGTATATGGTTTGAGAAACCTCCCAGTAAAGTTTTTCAAATCTGACCTGGGCAACTCCACCCATCTTATATGGTGAAGATTTGTTGATTCACATGCTTGGGTTTGTATGCCTTCTCTGTTTTTATTTAGAAGGTCTGTAAGTGATGAAGTGGTTGCCCTTTGGGCCTATCTCTGCTTGCCTGGGGCCAAGTGGTGTCTACTTTGCTACAGGCTTATTTGATGGTGAAGTTGAGACAAAATATAATGGTTGTTTATCAGAGAATCACAACTCTGGGACACTGCAAGGTGCCCCAAACCATGGCACAAAAGCTGCTGCTTGGCAGTTATTATTATTCATGGTTCGCCGTTTTAAACCTTTTCATTCCATATTTTTACGTTTTCACCTTTTTTCTAATAAACCATTTTTAGTCTGCATGCAAGGAAATGCCAATTTCCAGTGTTTCTCATATTCCTGATGGGCCATCTGAACCTCTTCTGTCAAAAATACGTACTGCAGCAGATTTCATCGAAAAGCAGTTTATTGACAACCCAATGCATTTCGGGCCCCCCTGGGCCCTTCGTCAGGGGTAAATGGAAAATCAATTATACATGTATTGAAATACTCTGCGCCAATATGCATATAAATTTTACATGTTCATCTGTTATTTACTTATTAAATGCAATAATCTAGCTATTGAATGACACACAGTGCTGCAACTGGATATATAAACTATTCCTATTGTGATTCTGGTCGGGTCTTATCAATTTACATATGCGTTCCCCAAATCTCCTCTTAACCCATAACTATACGAGTACAATGTTCTCACCCCGCTTTTGCAAGTTTTGGGCCTATGTGCTAAATTCCGTGTAACCCTCTTTGTAAGTCACTCATCCCTAAACATTCGGTACATCTAAATAATTCAAAACTGGCTGCCTGCTCTACCTCCTTCCATATTTTGTCGTGAACATAACGTTATTCAAGAGCTATGCGGTGTTTCCTTAGCTTCATATCCAGCTACTCGAAGTGTTTCACATCGCTATGATACATAATATAAATAAATTGAAACGCCCGTGTACTTGCAGCCTATCTTTCTGATATCCTCATCACGTACCTGCTGACAAATATCCAAACGTTTCTCTCCGTCTTCAATACTTTTGGCATTTCTCACACTCCTGTTCTTAAACCCAACAATTGCCCCTCCTCCCTAATCAGCCCTCCCATTCCTGCAAAGTGATCACCGCCTGTGGCACTTTAATCACTCGTGCTCACTGTCGTACTACAATTCCCAAGATGCATGCTAATACCGAAAAAACGTCACCACATTAGAAGTCTCAAAAAACATGTTTTTATACAAACAACCCCGTTTCAGTACGCCAACGTGAGATTTACAATTTAAAGCATTGTCCCATGTTAGATGATGCGATTCCAAATTACTTCTGACTCTCCTTAAAAATAAACTTGCTGCATGAAATCAGATGTTCCGCCTTGCATGTGGAAGTAGCGTCCTCAACGTTAATCCCATATATTCCATTCGGTGTGTGTGCTACCCCAGTAGGACCAGTAACTTGCAAACATATTAATGGATGGGTTGCACACCTTATCTATTGCATAATGTTCATTTTCATCGTAAATATCACAAAGCATACTCGATGGTAAGGTGCCCAGCCCCAAATTCACGTGATACAATACATCACAACTCTGGGACACTGCAAGGTGCCCCAAACCATGGCACAATAGCTGCTGGTTGTGCAGTTATTATTATTCATAGTTCGCCATTTTAAACCTTTTCATTCCATATTTGTACGTTTTCATCCTTTTTCTTAATAAACCATTTTTAGTCTGCATGCAAGGAAATGCCAATTTCCTGTGTTTCTCATATTCCTGATGGGACATCTAAACCTCTTCTGTCAAAAATACGTGCTGAAGCTGATTTCATCAAAAAGCAGTTTATTGACAACCCAATGCATTTCCGGCCTCCATGGGCCCTTCGTCAGGGGTAACTGGAAAATCAATTAAACATGTATTGAAATACTCTGCGCCAATATGCATATACATTTTACATGTTCATCTGTTATTTACATATTAAATGCAGTAATCTAGCAATTGAATGACACACAGTGCTGCAACTGGACATATAAACTATTCCTATCGTGATTAGCATACATTAATGAATGTGATTCTGGTGTGTGAGAAATGCAGAGGGATACTTTTCTTTGAAGACGGAGAGAAACGTTTGGATATTTGTTAGCAGGTACGTGATGAGGATATTCAGAAAGATAGGCTGCAAGTACACTGGCGTTTCAATTTATTTATATTATGTATCATAGCGATGTGAAATGCTTCGAGTAGCTGGATATGAAGCTAAGGAAACAACCCATAGCACTTAAATAACGTTATGTGCACGACACAATATGGAAGGAGGTAGAGCGGGCAGCCAGTTTTGAATTATTTAGATGTACCGAATGTTTAGGGATGAGTGTCTTACAAAAAGGTTACGCGGAATTTAGCACAAGCGGGGTGAGAACATTGTACTCGTATAGTTATGGGTTAAGAGGAGATTTGGGGAACGCATAAGTAAATTGATAAGACCCGACCAGAATCACATTCATTAATGTATGCTAATCACGATAGGACTAGTTTATATGTCCAGTTGCAGCACTGTGTGTCATTCAATTGCTAGATTATTGCATTTAATAAGTAAATAACAGATGAACATGTAAAATGTATATGCATATTGGCGCAGAGTATTTCAATACATGATTAATTTATTTTCCAGTTACCCCTGACGAAGGGCCCATGGAGGCCCGAAATGCATTGGGTTGCCAATAAACTGCTTTTCGATGGAATCTGCTTCAGCACGGATTTTTGACAGAAGAGGTTCGGATGGCCCATCAGGAATATGAGAAACACAGGAAATTGGCATTTCCTTGCATGCAGACTAAAAATGGTTTATTAAGAACAAGGATGAAAACCTAAAAATATGGAATGAAAAGGTTTAAAATGGCGAACTATGAATAATAATAACTGCACAAGCAGCAGCTATTGTGCCATGGTTTGGGGCACCTTGCAGTGTCCCAGAGTTGCGATGTATTGTATCACGTGCCATTGGGGCTAGGCATGTTACCATCGAGCACGCTTTGTGATATTTACGATGAAAATGAACATTATGCAATAGATAAGGTGTGCAACCCATCCATTAATGATGTTTATCAGAGAAGACATTTTCTAGAATCAGATAGTTGTGCACCATATATGGGGAGACAGGAACAGATTGTTCACAGTTTAGGCTGAAAACTGAGACTCCTATTGAATATTATTCTGAATTGGACCTATTTTTTCATTTTAGGATAACAAACCTCGGATTAAATCATTTAGCTGAAATGTTTACATTTTCCTGGAATGACTTTGAAGATTTTAAAAAGATTTTTGTTAGTATCAGCAACACCATTTCAGGTATGTTTGCAACATTTGGCAAGGATCACATACAATCGTCATTGTTTACTGTACAATTCCATAGTTATTGCTGAATACGTACATGCATATTATACAAAATCAAATGTATGCACTCACTACAAACCACAGTGGTGAAAATGTGTGATGTTGTGCAATTTGTAATGCATGCTTTACAAGCAAATTAATTGCCAAACACAATCTGAAATAGGTGGAATAAGAGGTTTCCAAAACAGGAGCAACTATTTAGCCAGCTGCCGGGTAAATAGTGAATTTGCTCTGCTATTTACCCATCTGCTGGCTAAAAAGTAGAGATTATTTAGTTTGTGGCCTGCAGACTTGGAAATAACACAGTAACTTCACTATTTACTCAGCTTTTGACTAAATAGTAGAGATTCTGCACAATTTGGCCGGCAGCCTTGTAAATGACGAATCACTGACAGAATATCGACTCACAGAATATCGACCTACAGAAGCATCGACCCTGGAATATCGAAGGCAAGTATATCGACATCCTATCTACAAAAAGGTAAGTACAAAAATATCGAAACCAAAATATCGATGCTAAAAATATTGTAATTAAAAATATCGATTTTTTCTGTTGAAAATAAATGTGTAAAATAAAGTAAATAATACTAATAAATAAAATAATCATAGTTAAGAATATTTATTAATGTTTCAAATTAATAAATAATACATATATGATAATAAAACCTTAATTAAACATATACATAAAATATATAATATATACTTACTTAATAACAACTTTTGATAATGATTTTAATTCATTATAAATGGTTTATAAATACTATAATTTACAAATACATCAACACACATAAAATAATAACATAAATAAAAAGTAAATAATTATTTTAAAAATGAAATATACTTTCAAATTATTTAAAATTATTTAAATACTACATTATCTAAAATAATACAAAAAATATTAAATAGATGGATAAATAAAACTACTATTTAAAGTCCAAAAAAACTACAGTAATGAAAACATTAGATAGCGTAGAACGTAAAATTACTATTCCCACTCCAGAAAATGCAACAGTAGGGAAAGCGTTGAATAGCTTAGGGGTAAAAATTACTATTCTAACTCCAGAGAGTGAAACAGTAGGGAAAGCGTTGGATAGCGTAGTGGTAAAAATTACTATGCCGCTTTCTTAATGCAAATGCACCCCGCGAACGGGGCATAAAAGCGGCGGGCGGTCTTTCCGTCCGCCGCGGTACCCGCGGCCATACTAATATGGCGGGGCATTTAGGTGAGGATGGCGGGCGGATTGCCCCCGCCAGTCCGGCAGCGGCTACCGCCAGCCTGGCGGGGGCAATCCGCCCGCCATCCTAATGGGCCCCTTAGACGCAAAAATTTATTAAAATTAATTTGTAATTCCTAAAAAATTATAATTAATTTAATATATGTAAATTACTTCCCACCCTATTCCCCTATAAACCCACAACTCGCTCCAGTACTAAAACAACAAATTGACTTAAAAATAACATTATTAATATTTAAAAATAGTACACATATAATTCAAAACAAGTAAAATACTTAACAAAAAACATGTAACACATACATATTAAAAACATAATAAAATACATAACAATAATACAAATATTGATATCAGTAACATCGAAATTAGTAACATCGATATATTTGGTATTGATATCACTGACTTCGATATTACTTACATCGACATACAAAAATTCGATATTACTTACCTTAGGGTCGATATTCTGTCCAACGATATTCTTGACCTCGATATTCTTTACCTGCGATATTTCAGACTCGATATTTCTGTAGGTCGATATTACAAACTCGATATTTAGACTGTGTACAGTAAATGACAGCAAAGCTTCATTATTTACCTGATGCCTGGCTAAATAGATGGAAAATGTTTGGTTGGCAACTATGCAGATGATAAGGACACTTTACTATTACTTGGCTGCTGGCTAAATAGTAGAGATTATGTGCATATTGGCCGGTAGCCATGCAAACAGTAAAAAAATCTTTGCTATATACCTGGCTTGTAATAAAATAAGAGTAACTATGTACTGTTTGGCCTGTGGATTCTGAAATAACAAAGAAACTTCAGTATTCACCGTACCAATGGCTAAACATCAAACATTATACATTATTTGTCCAGTGGCCATTCAGATTGCTAAGAAAAGACACTCTTTATCCAGCAACTGGCTACTGGCAAAATAGCAAACACCTATGTACAATTTAACCACAGAAGTGGGAAGAACCGGTTTTAAAGGAATTGAGGGTTAGGAACATCTCTTACAGCTGATTATTTAATGAGAATGCTAGAATGCTAGGAATGTTAGGAACATTCTATCTACAAGGAACTCTACCAGTTGGGAAGGTAAGGCTATCCACTTTCCCTTACCCTCTTAGATTTTCTCTATTACTTTTTCAGTTCTAATCGTTGCATTTTACAAACATTTGAAATGCATTACAGAAGAGTTACGATTACACAAACAGCCATCAGCAAAACAGGTATGCCAGTCTTGTTTTCTTTAGTTTGAAATGTTCTTTATTGAAAGAAACAGGAAGGGTGTATAGTATAATCTCAGTGACAAAGGATGAGAGCACAACCTAGATACACTGAGGTAAAGAAAAGCAAACTGAAAATCACTGGAATGTTGTGTGGCCAGGTGGGGGGTGAAAAGCCAGCCGAAGAGACCGGGTCAAGCTTCAGGGTGAAGTATCAAGGGGCAAGGGAAAAACTAAAAAGATCCGTCAGGCACCATGATATCCATTGCTGCAGGAGTGGTTGGTGGGGTAAGATAATAAAGAGAGGATGGGGGAGAAGATAGTGATCAAAGCCACATTCTTCAATTTGTCCATGCGGTAGAGATCGGGGAAGCGACGTAGAAGGGACGGGACACGTTTGATCCACAGAGGGAAAGGGTAAGGGGTAGGTGGGCAGATGAAGGGAGCAGAGAACCCTAATCCTTCTACAAGCAAGAGCGAGGTTGGCCCCCAGAGCACCCCAGTCCCCCTTATCCACTTTGAATGCCACTCTATATAAAGAACAGAGAAAGAGATGAGAGATTTATTTCCGGTAGGTATCACCATGGAAATCAAATGAGGTTATTCAAGCTATACACCAGTGATGGCCAATGCCTCTTCTTTCTTTCTGGGCAAGAAGGATGTTCCTGTTTAAGGAGGAAAGGATCTAGAGGTGTCAACTAACCTCCACCATTTAGCCAACTCATGGACAGTGTCTTCTTTACTAGTAAAAAATTGATCTGTAAATAATTTAAATGAATGCCATTGGAAAATTAAGGAATATTCCCCGTAAATCAGAGAAAGACGATTAGGCATCACAGACTCTGAGCAAATGAAACTGATAAAATATTGCATTCATTAGCTTTATTACAAATATGGAAATAAGACACTATGAATACATAAAGGTTTTTTGCTGCCTCCAATCTTGTGACCAACAATCATACATTTTACAGTCACACTTTTATATTTATTTTCACGATAGAGGACATAGAACTGCTATCTAAGGTTTCAGAACTGGTTCGGAGTGATTCTCCTTCAAGTGTAATATTTTTGCTGTAACTCTCACACAGCCATTGTGCAAGGTGATGACTCTCACACCAGGTAAACATAATGCTGCTTCCAGTAGGAGTATCCAAAAGAAGGACACAATGAAGGAGGAGATCTCTGCAACTGATTTCAATCTGCATTTCTGAAGAAATCATCAGGCACAGACAAAGGGGTAGGCCCGGCTTAGAAACCTCCTTATATTTAACAGAAGTTGCTGACCTACCCCTCATCCTGAAAATCTACCAAATGGCATTGTTAAGGAAGAACTTATCAGCAGCCCTTTGATAATAATGACGAAATTGAATTTCTGTAGATAACCCTTTCTCATTGCATCCTCACTTGATTGTCTGGTCCTCCAACCTACAGCCACAGTCAATGTAATCCCACTTTCTGGGGGCATTGAAAATGCATTTTAGTACTTAAACTTTCACCATACACGAAGCCTTACCCGCTTGCATCACATTCACCACACATTGATGCACCCAACATGCACATATAATGTCAGCACAAAGGTCTGGAAGTCCAACAAACTACTCTACTGGTCTTGAAACTCAGAGACTCTTTGCTGTCTTTCCAAACACTTCTGCCACATATGTACCTCCACCACCCTTCAACTTTCCCTCAGAGTTTCTCAGAACAAACATCTGGTGCTGAAGCTTCCACTGTTGGCTCATAAACGGCAATCAGAGCCCCTTTTAACCGCATGCGCACAATCGGGTTTTCCCGCTGTGCGCTGAAATGTAAAAATCGCGGGTAACGTGACAAAGCCAGCTCGTCATGCGCGCAGCGCAGGTAACACTCATGACGAGCTGGCTTTGTCATCCGCATCGAAGGGGTTAACTTAGCGTCTTATGTGGGCCAAATGACCCTATCTATCTGCAGGCTTCCTGACCACCATCCTGCTATGATCCTCTTTGCTGATTGCCATAGCCCTTTGTCCCCCTTTAATAGATATTAAGCATTTGTGATGACTTCAGCCCTCTCTTTTTACCGTCTTTCCCAGATCAAAATCCTTTTCATCCATCCACCTTTAGGCCCCTCTGCCAAGTTTCTGCACCTCTGCCATCTGATCCACCTCCAGACTACTGTGCCAGTATCAGCCAACATGTGCTATCAATCAGAGCTCAAATCGTAACAGTCCTGACATTCTTATTCACTTTGCATGCTCTGATTTATCAGTAAATACTTTACCATGAGTTCTATAAGTGTTTTGAAAAGATTGGAGTTTCTAGTGGTTGACAGCATAAGAAGCATTATTAAGAACCATTGACAAAGGGATATATTATGCATGTTTTCTAGAATCACACAGGTGTGCACCTGCTCCAAGTCTTGTTTGTCCTCTTGGTCCTTCTTTTACTTCAAATGTTGGTTCTCTTCCTATTCCAAGTCCTCCTTTTCTCAGTTGTTTTGATCCTCCAGGTCCTCTGCCTAGCCTTAGACCCCTAGTCCCAGTCACTATTGCACTGGTTTCCTGAATCTGTTGCTACTGTTTCTAGTCCTTTCCAGCCTGGACCTCTGGCCCTGCCACTTCCTGGCCCTTCCTGGTACTGGCCATTCCTTATATATGCCTTTCCAGGACTTACTAGTCTTGGTCCAACTCAACTCCCCAGATCCTGTTTGTCTGCTGAGTCCATCTCCAACTGGTCCTCTGTCCTGATTGTCCTGGGTCTGGAACTCCTAGTCCTTCTGGTTTGGGTAAACCTGATGTTCCTCACCCTAGTTGCAATCCTCTTGGGCCTTCTGATATTGCTTCCTGGCCCTTCTTATTAGGTCCTCTTGGTGGAAAGTCTGGTTATCTTGGTCCTGTATTTAAATAAGGTAGAGTAAGCAATTCTCAATAATAATAATAAACATGTGGTTTGATATTCCTTGAGTGAAATAGTGGTCAGAGATTACACACTAATCGTCACATATGTTTCTTTTAACGAAGTTGAAAACAAATTAAAATCTCTATTTAATTGCAAGGCAGCAGAGAATTCAGGCCACCCAACATGAGGTTCAGCCCTCAGTGGCACGCGGGCCGGGGACTTTTTAAAGGCTACCATGGTTTGTGAGTCTAAAATTGCATTATGGATCAACTCACAATTATTGTTGTTAAGCCGTATTAGTCTGTCCTTGTGGTCCTAATTGTAATTTCAGGTTGTAGATATTCTTGTTTGTTTAATAGCGAAGTGACCTTCACCATACATAATTTTGACAGAGTGGTCAATTTCTTTCATTTGATGTGGTCTGTTTGGTCCCTGAGGTCCAGTCAAAAATGTATGGTCCTGGTCTGGTCCCCTTAGTCCTCCTTGCTGCCCACGATCCTAGTCACGCTGTACCTGCTACACCTGGTCACCCTGTTCCACTTGGCACTCCAGGCTTCCTTGTTTGTGCCCTCTGGTACTTAAAACCTGGTTCATGCATATCCTTTTAGTCCATTTAATCCTTCTCTATCTGGTCCTATTTGCCCTAATCCTCATGCTCATGATATGATTAGTTCTCCCAGTCCTCAACCATATGGCAACGATACTCTTAGCACTAGTCCACTAAGTCACCCTGCTCCTTGTTATTCTGGTTCTGCACTGACTCATACTCCTAATCCTGATCCTCTATGTTCTGGCTATGGTCTTCCTAATCACCTGTCTTCATCATCCTGGCTCCTGTCATCCTGGTCCACTTGTCTTGCTTCTCTTCTTTTTCCTCACTCTGGTCCCCTTGTCCTGATATGGCATGTCTTGATCCTCCTGGGCTTCTAGGTCTTGATAATCCTGGCTCCCATGGTAATGATCCCACTGGACCACTTTTCCCTGGTCCTCCTAGCACCTGCCCTTCTGCCTCTGGTTGCCTTTACATCTGCTCCTGTTCTTCCAGGTACTGTTCTTCTAGTCTTTATTACTCTGAGCCAGGTTTGCCTATCACTAGTAATTCTATTCCTGGCCCTTACAGCTATTGATCTCTTTTAGATTTGATGTCTGCTGGACATGATCCTCCTGCTCCTGGTCCCCCTCATTCTGATATTTATGTGCCAAGTTGTCTTGGATTTGGTCCACCTGGCCATCCTGGTCCTCCCCCTTCTCTTAGCTCTCCCGGTCCTCTTGACCCTGGTCCCCTTGACCTGGTCCTTCCAATCCCCCTTTCTAAGTTCATGCCATTCCTAGTACACCAGCTACTGGTCCTGCTGGTCCCCTTAATCCAACTCACCTTTTGTGCTTTAGATCTCTTGGGCCTAGCCATCTTAGTCTATGCTCTGCTGGTTTGGTTTGCTCCTAGCATTGTTTCCTTGTTTTTAAAGTCCTTCCGGTTCTGTACCTACAGGCCGTCTTGGTCCTGGTTCTCTTTGTTTGGTCCCTCCAAGCCTAGTCATTATGGTCCTGGACATCCTTGCCACCCAGGTCTAGTCCCCTTAGTCTTCCTGACTCTGGCTGACCTGGTAACCCTGATCTTCCTTATTCTGATCTTGCTATCCAACAGACCTAGTCGTTCTGCTCCATTTGGTACTGTGGTCCCTGATACAGAAGTCCCTGGCTGACTGGCACTTCTAGGTCTTACCAAGTTCTCTTGGTCCTGATCGTTCCAGTCCTCTTTGCTTTGGTCCTGGTCCTCCCGGTATCCTTAGTATTGCCCCCTCCTCATCGCCCTTGCTTATTCTGGCCCATTGGTCCTGCTGGCAATAGTCCTTATGCTCTTCATCATCCTAGTCCTGCTAGGTATGGCCCTGATACCCCTGGCCATGCTCCTTGTGCCCCTTGTCCCTATGGTACTACACCAACTCTCCATAATCCTCCTTGTTCTGGTCCTCCTAGGCTTACCTATCCTTTTTTAGATCCACCTGACCATTCTGTTCTCACCACTTCATCCTGGTCCTTTTGCCTGTTCTCAACCTGGTCCTCATCTTCCTTGTCCTGAAACTCCTTTTCCTCCTCACTCTGGTCTTCCTATAAAGCCAGGTCCTAGTCTTATTTGCCCTCATTTTCCTGCTCCACATGGTCCTGGTCCTTAGTACCTTGTTCTCTTAGAGCGTATCAAGCTGACGCTGGTTGCCTGAATGCCTGGTCTCACCTCCCTGGTACACCAGTTTTTTGTTTGCATAGTCTCTGTTATTCTCGGATTCTTTGTCCACTGGACGCAATCTTTTGTATCCCAGTCTTCATAGTTTGAATTCTGCTGTACCTAATTCTCCTGAACCTGGCCCTTCTAGCCATCCAAGTTTTGGTCTCTTTGGTGCTGGGCAATACTGTTCTTTCTTGTTCATGTCCTCTCATGCCGGGAATCATAAGCCTTGCTTTCTGGCCCTTTCCCCAGTCTTTTCCCCTCATGGGTCTGTTGCTTTCTGATCCTCCTGGCACAGTTCACTGAATCCTGA
This sequence comes from Lissotriton vulgaris, assembly GCF_964263255.1. Lineage (NCBI taxonomy): Eukaryota > Metazoa > Chordata > Amphibia > Caudata > Salamandridae > Lissotriton > Lissotriton vulgaris. The sequence continues at coordinate 824,675,534 of NC_141693.1, read as the reverse complement.
TTCTCCTCAGCCTGTACCTTCTAGCCCTGGTACCTCAGGTCTCTCAAGTCCTGTTATCTTCGTCCTGGTCCTCCAGGCTCTGTTCCTTTTCCTCTTGGCCCTCCTGGTACAGCACACGCAGGTGCAGGCTCTCGTGATCTTGGTTCTGCTTGTTCAAGTCCTCCTGAGTCTGGTCTTTTTGGTCCTGGTCCTTCTGGCTGCCCTTGTCCAGTCCCCTTATTAGTCCTGAATATGGCAGGCCTTCTTTCACCTGATCCTTCTAACCTGGTCCTGTTACCAAGATTATTAATCTACTCCACATGGTGCTCTGGTACCTTGTCCCCTTGGTCTTGATTTTCATTGCCCTCTTAACCCCGTTTCTAGTCCTGCTGGTCATGATCATTTTAGTCCACCAAGTCCTCCTTACTCTGGTCCTATTGGTGGCATTGGTGCTGGTCTCTTTGGTATTCCTAGCCGCTGACCTGCTTATCATGGTCCACTGGCTATACTGACCATTGTCCTCCTTGTCCTGATTTTCATAGTGCCTCTCAACATGGTCCTGATCCTCTTGGCCCTACTCTTCCTGTTCCTTGTCTTCACGGTCTGCAGTAACTTGTGCTGATCCACCATTGGTCTTCCTAGCCTTGCCTAGCTCTGATGGGCCAGGATTTCATGGTCCTTAACTTCCTGGCTCAGATCAATCTAATTGTCACATGTCCTTCTGCCTATGGTCTTCTTTATCCTGGTTTTCCTGTTTCACAGGCTGCTGGTCCTGGCCCTGGCCCATTACCCTAATCTGAATTATAGTTCTTCTGTCCCCCTGGTCTCCTGGTCTTGCAACCCTTGTTTATCTAGTTCACCTGGGTTTCCTGTCCCTAATCCTTCTGCTCCTGGTCCTCCATCCATTTAGTCCTGATATGAGTACTCATACTCCTTTGTCTGGTTTTTGGCTGCTTGTCTTACTGGCCTCGGTTCAACTGGCCCTGGTTCAACCACCTCTTGCCCCATCCTTGTCCTACAAGTCCTCTTAGTCTACTCGTTTGCCAGTTCCTCTTGTTCATGTTCATCTGACCCTGTTCCCCTCTGTCATGGTACTCTTAATAATGGTCATCCTAAATCTGGCCTCTCTTACCCTTGTCCCCCTGGCCCTACTAGTTTTGATGTTATGAGTCACCCTGAGCCATGTAGTCATTGTCAACTTGGTGTAGAGTCTTCCTGAGTCTGACCCTCTTGATCCTGGTCCAATAGGCCCTGACTTCCAGGGCCTTTCAATTGCTCCTCGTCTTGTTGAACTAGTAACATTTAGTGTGCTAGTCCTGTTTCTTTCCAGTCATGGTTTTCCATGTCCTCTTCTTTCAGCTTTTAGCCTTTTGGTCCTCCTTGATCTGATCTCTGTGGCCCTGAAATTTCTGTCTCTGGTCCTCCTATACAGTGTTCTCCTGACACTGGTCCTCTTGCGTATGTGCACCTTGGTCTGCTACTCCAGACTCTAGTCATTCTCATTCCTCTTGTCCTGGTCATTGCTTTTAGAGCCCCCTAGTCCTCGTTGTATTGCTTGTCCAGGACCCTCTGTTGCTCTTATCCCTGATCCTTCTTTTCCTTCAGGCTACTGGATCCTGATCCCCCTGGTCCACATCCTCTGGGTCCTCCTGACCCTTCATACCATGGTCCCTGGAAAATTAGTCCTGCTTCTCCATGTCCTCTTCCTCCTCATCCATTTGTTCTTAGTCCCATCTTGCCTGGGCCTTGCTGGTCCTGATTCATTTTTTTAAATTAAATCTCTTTATTGATTTTTAAACAACCGGGTGGAAAGTGGACACCCTACAGTAACAAAAACCGTGATGCATGGAAAAGACATTAAGACAAACTCTGTTGACCGAGGCACCAGCCCAACCCCTACAGAAATTATATGCACAAACATACACCATATGGGCCCCCATCATGTGATTCCAAGGCTATTCTGTAGTGCCCACTGTCCCCAGACCCAGGTTGGTCCTATCCATCATGTGATTCCAAGGCTATTCCGTGGTGCCCACTGTCCTCAGACCCAGGTTGGTCCTATCCATATTTCTCTCCCTCATGAAACGTCTTCCTCAGCATGTTGCCAAGGTCCCCTGATGCACCTTTTTTTCACAGTACATGCACAAATCTACATTAAAATCCCAGGCCCTATGAGTTGGCTTTTCTTATCGCCCACACAGCCGAACCACATCGTGTTTTCACACCATCAAGGCGGTTTTACAGAAGAGTAGAGAGTATAGGTCCAGGACTACTTCCTCAGATCTCCAAGGCCATCCGCTAAGACTGTGGATATCTTCCTACCCACTCCCACCCAAGTAACTCCAAAGTTTGGGGCATCCGCATATGATATGCAGTAGTGTGCCTTTTTGCCTGCAACCCCTCAGACACAGTTCTGAATCTGTACTCCTGTATTTGAAACAGTCTAGTTCTGGTGAAATAAACCAATGTGGAGCAGTTAGAATCCGAGCCAGGTGGCTGCCTCTCAAGGGTACCAGCAAGCTGCCCCAATCATCGTCCTCCAGTCTATCCAAACCTCCTTCCCACTGTCCTCTGCAACAATCCAGGGGGGGGTGCTATTGTGTAGGAGCATCAAGTATAATTTAGACACAGCCTGGTCAGTTAGGGGAGCCCTCAGAACCCAAAAGTCTAGGGGGGATTCATCCAGGGTCTCCCTGAGCTCTTCAAATATGGCCGAAGGAGATGCCACTGTTGTTGGTAGTGAAGGTATTGGCCCCAGGATAGTTCGTACTGCTTTTGCAGTTCAGGGAACGGAATCCTCTCCTGCCCCTTCCACATGTCCCCCACCTTGGATATGCCAATCACGTTCCATCTTGCATGACCCTCGATCACCCTAAATCCCTTCAACTGATCTGTGCCCCAAAGCAAAGTTTCTTACATCAGCTCACCCTTCCAACCGAGGGCCTTCCAGCTCTTGGGGCGTCAGCAAATGACACATCCCTTGTCCCCCGTACAACCGCCGAACATATCCCTCTAAATCCATTGCATGCCTTTTGGCCTTCGTGGAGGGTTCCTGCTGCGAGGAGAAGATCCAGTCATTTACTGTCTGTAGCTGGGCCACCCAATAATACAATCAGAGATCAGGGATGGTTAGTCCTATGTCCAACGTGCTTCATGCGAGGGATTCCCATATTATCCTGGATGTCTTGCCATCCCAGAGCAAGATGCGTTTGCCATATGCCACCTCTTTGAACAACTCCTCTGCGACCTCAAATTAAGTATTTTGTAGGATGTACAGATGTTTGGAGAGGTATATCATTTTATATAGGACTGCTCTGCCCACGAGGGGGAGTGGCAGCTTTTTCCACAGTTCCACCTCAGTTTTATATGATGCAAGGATTATCTCCAGGTTTTCTGCTAGGAACAGTTCCTGATCTTTTGTGACAAATATTCTCAGATGCCTAACCCCTCTGGGTTGCCACGTCAGGTATTGGTACCACGTCCCACTTCCCAACTCCTTGGAGAGTGGGAATGCAATTGACTTATGCCAGTTGATCGTCAGCCCTGAGAACAAGCCAAACACTTCCAAAATTTTTGGCACCCTGGGGCCCAAGTTTTTGGAGTCGGCCAGATACAGCAGGATGTAATTTGCATATAGGGATATGGCATCTTCCCAATTGGGCTCTCATCTTTAGGTGCACAATAATGCATCTGATCGAAACCAGCATGCCAATGTGAACAGCAGGAAGGAGTAGTGGGCACCCCTGTTTGATGCCCTTACCTAGGGAAAATCTCCAGAGAATGCCCAATTCACCTTAACCTGATCCACTGGGTCCTTATGCAATAAACCCTCACAGGACATAAATCTTCCATTAGGCCCCTTCACAGTAGTCATAAGATAAGGCCATTCAAGGGAGTCAAATGCTTTCCCAGTATCTAAGGAGAGTAGAAAAACTGTGTCTGCAGGTCTGTCGCACTGTGTCTGGTCGCTCAATAGGTCCTTGGCCACTAGTGTGTCACTCAACTATCCCAGACAATTGGCTAAAACCTTTGCCAAAATCTTAATTTTTAAATTAAGATGGGATATGGGATGTTAAGAAGCACTGTTCTCTAAGTTTCCCCTGTTTATGAATCACAGCTATTGTTGGCCTGCGAAGGTCCCAGGGTAGGTGACCCACCTATAGGACCCTGCTGAACATTATCCTGAGCAAGCCAGTTAAGTATGTTTTTGAACATTTAAACACCTCGGAAGAGAGGGGGACCCAGTGGAACCCGGTGGTGCAGAGACAGAACATAGAAGCAAAAATATTGACTTGCACAAATCTCGAGGTAAAAATATTGTGGGTCAGAAATATCGACAGACAAAATATCGTGGTCAAGAATATTGATTTTAGGCAGGGGGCGTGGCTAACCGCCAAGCACGGCGGACACACCTTAAAGGAGCTCCTGGCAGGGGCCCTATAAATCCTGTTATTACAGGCGGAACCTCGGGGCATATTTGCCTAACTCTTCCCTCTATATGCTGGGATGGCGGTGGAGATCGATCAGCTGCCATTGTGAGGCTGTCAGACTCCGCGGTTGCTGTGAACCACCACAAGGGTCTGACTTCGGAGAATGAGGCCAGCTCGGACTGAGAGAGAGCGGCTTCCCGAGAGACGGAGTCCGAGGGCCTTACGTTGCTCACTGCTGAGCGCCTACTGAAGCTGTGCCGTAACCGACTCTCTGCAGGTTTGCGAACTGGCCAAAGGTGTGTGACCATTTGCCTGACTGTGAGGACGGGACCCCGTGAGACCGAGGGTCCCGAGTGTAGTGCTGTGTTGCCAAGCGCCCTGTGACGCACTTTCGTTAATCGAGTGCGTGCCTACACTTTGGAGCCTAACTCCCAAACGGAACCTTCCGGTGGGACTTATACCTCACTTTTCGAGCTGTCCTGAGGCCGGTGTTCCTCATTGACCTGCCAGTTGACCGGAGGGGCACCGTTGCTGAAACCTGACTTAAATGTGTCATCGGGGCTCTGGGCTTACGTAGCGCTCCCTGTTCCTCTGCCAGTGCCCATATTTGTTGGCCTGCATTGCTGAGACACTGTGGGGGATTGCCGGCTTTCATCTGTCCTGCATAGCCTGTCTGGCACTTCCTATTTGCTGTTCTAACCTGGGCCACATGTGAAAAGAATCGCACCAGCCTACTGGCTTTGAGGTGAGGTGAGGGGGGCAGCTCACTACCCTGAGAAAGACATCATTACATTCGCGACCTGCCCCCCTTTCAGCCCCTTCTTTGTAGGAGCCAGGGCCTGATATATTTGCCGTTTGCATGCAAGACTGACTTGGCCTGAGAGGAGCCCTACAATAGAACTTGGTACTCCATGCCATACTGAATATATAAAACAACTGGGACCTTATACCATAAGCAAACTGGTAGTTTAAACCGCTCTTCAGCCCTGGTTTTGGATGCCTAGATTCAGTCCAGATGATTCAATTTCTTAACTGGATGCTCGCCTGTGTGACTGGAGAGGTATACACACCACACAACCTCTCTTCGGCTGCAGTGTCCACCGTATTCATTGAGTGTGTCATTTGCTGTGGAACGGTATCGCACTGATACTTGGGTAGGTTGGATGCGCTCATCCTGTGGGAGGTTTGTCATTCACTAATAAGTGGGTGCCCTCGGGATCCAACGTATAGACTCTATCACTTGATCTACTGAGCTATCCTTGGAGGCGGGCCCCCAAGCTAGTTTTACTCGCTGGGCCTCGGATTTATTCACCTCAACTCCAAACGTCTGGGCTACTCAGGGTATTTGACCATTCTTTTGTTTTTCTCCTGGGGTCACAACGTCATTCTGCCTTGACTTGTGACTTCAAACTGCTTACTGCAGCGCCCCGTATCCCCACCTAGGTTTCACTTGCTCCCTGTGTTACTGGAACAAATATCTTAATGGAGCGCACGAAAGGAAAGCTGCCTGACATGCCTCCCACGGAGGTGCCACTTCAGGAGGACTCTGACTCACTCTCCCAAGCATCCTCCATAAATTGCATTCCGCAAACGTACATAACAACCCTACTGATAAGTTGGATCTAATACTTGAAGAGATCAGGGATTCGCGCCAAGCTATCGAACAACAAGTTGGTACTCTCACTACTAGCCTTACCCTTCAGCGCGCAGGCCATACCAAACTCTGATACAGTCAAAGAACATGCACATGAGCTAGCTGACTTTGTACCTCAGTAGAAGGAGCACTCTGATCAGCTATCACAAATGCAAAAGCACTTAACCACCCTGCTTGATAGAGTCAAAGATGCTGAAGGGAGGGCCAGGCGCAATAATGTTCGCATTATTGGAATGCCGGAGCGTTCAGAAGGTCCTAACATGACAAAGTTTGTGGAAAAATGGCTAAGAGAACATGTAGCTCCAGACAGTCTTTCTACCTTTTTCTGTGTGGAGCGGGCACACGAATACCTACGGGTAGACCAAAAGCAGGCATGCCACCTAAACCGCTTATAGGCCGTATCCTTAACTATAGGGATCGTGATCATCTATTACAAAAAGCCTGAGAAAATGCCCCTATACAGTACGATAATACCCGGATCTCAATTTATCCAGACTACATTATTCAAGTACAATGTCAAAGAGCTTCCTATCAGTCACTAATTCCAGGCCCTTAATCTGAAATATGCCTTGCTATGCCCGGCACAGCTAAAAATTATTTACAATCAGAAGGCTCATTTCTTCGAATGTCCTGAAGCGGCAAACGACTGGCTTAAGTCCACCCTGCACTCCCAGTCATTGGACAATATCGACCAGCAACTACAACGTGTACTGTCACAACCTGACAGACCTAGGTCCCGTAGCAACACAGTAAATCGTATACCTTCCGTCAAAAAGGCCCTCCTGGAGCAAGATTCAGCACTGGTGGTTGCTGCCTATATGTGTGATCCCACACAGGTCACATCCCCGGAACAATCAGATGACAACACAATGTCATTGGACTCTGAGAGTAACAACATTTTGTTCCCCTCGATTACCCTGCAGATTGTGAAGGACTTGTTTGGTTAATATATTCAGTTGATCTCCATGGTTCCCTCGCAATTGTGGACGTGTCTTTATCTGATGAAGGTAAGCAAGACATTCTGGATGTACATTTAACCTATGCTTTTTCCCCAGGTTTCCGTCTAGTCTAAATATTTCACAGGGTCCTGCCAAGGGTGCGTCTCTGTTGCTTAATGTTCAATCATGCCTAGTACAAGGCCTACCGCCCTGCAGTCACTGCATTATAAAACCGTTTGGAAGTAGTATGTTTTTGTGTGTGTTTGGACGGACATAGTTTGATTGTTGTCCCTAGTATTGTGTGCTATGTTTCTAGAAAAGGGTTTTAGGTCCTGGTCCTTGTTGAGCTATTGACAGTATTATTTCCCCCATGCTTTTCCTTGACACCCTTTTGTAATTATCGGTTTTGGTATGGCTATCCTAGGTAAATATAAAACATTGATATTTAGGAAACTCATCTAACTGACTCAGAAGTAACCAAACCACGCAGAAAATGGAAAGGACACTTTTTTTAACACTTCTTATTCTGTCTTTGCAAGAGGGTCACTGATTTGGGTTAGAAGTGGGGTACCCCTTGTTTTGGTGGAACAACGAATAGATCCAGCGAGCGTTATGCTCTTTTACAGGGAAAATTAGATGGTATTCCACTCATCATTGGCAGTGTTTACCCCTGAATTATTTGCAGAATTCCTACATCACTAACCTGAATGCAGTTCTACTAAATTGGGTAATTTATCCCTGGGTCATTCGTGGAGACTTTAACTCTGTTCTCGATGTCCACTTAGACCTTCACCACCCCCCGCTCCTGGGTGTGGTAGCTACCAAAAATGCAGACTTTTTGAGGGCTTGGGCCACGGGTTGGACAATGCAATATGTGTGGCGTATATACTATCCTAATAGTCGGGAATATTCCTTCTACTCCCCATCACACCAGTTACACACTAGGATTGAGAGAATATTTTGCTCTGCATACCTGGTGCCCCAAATGGCTGAGTCCACGTATCTGGGGAAAACATTGTCCGATCATAACCCGCTTGAAATACTCCTTGAATGGGGGATGGTCCCCACCCAGGTTCCAACCTGGCGGCTCTGGCCACATACCCTGGAGGACGCGGTCTTTCGAGATACGTTGGGTACCGCCATTACTAATTATTTCACAGAAAATGACAAATCTGCATCCTGTCGTTTCATTGAGTGGGATGCCTTCAATTCTGTTATTAGAGGAGCGGCCATTGGGGCTCCTGTGGGAGCTCATCAAGAAACACACAAGAAACTCGCTTTATTGGAAGCCTTCCTTAATAAGCTTGAACATGCAGCTATCACCCACCTGACTCAGTAATCACAGCTCCAAGAGGCCAGAATCAAGCATGCTGAGTTGCTCAAACAACTTCGCCTAATAGATTACAGTGCCTGCACTCAATACAGTTACAAAGATGCAGATAAATTGGGGACCCTGCTAGCACGCCTTATATGCAACACTCCCTCCGCTGTTCAGATAACAGAAATACTTGTCCCAGATGGTTCTGTTGCTTCTACTCAAGCTGACATTAACCATGCATTCTGTGTATACTACCAAAACCTGTACAGTCCTCCTGCCATTGCATCACATGACCACATAGCAGCCTTCTTTAGTGACCTCACATTTCCTAAGTTGACAGCGGCAGCTTAGTCTGAACTGGATGCCCTCATAACTAAAACCGACATTAAATAAGCCATTAGAGATTTGACCAGAAACAAGACCCCAGGCCTCGATGGTTTGCCGGCAGAGTTTTACTCGCTCTACGCGGAGAAATTGTCCCCACGTCTGGAGAGCCTTTATAAGGATGCTCTGGAGAAGCATACTCTTCCTTTGACGACCATTCAGGCGATTGTTGCTTCTCTTCCCAAACCTAATCAAGACCCACGTGATATGTCAGGCTACAGCCCTCTTTCATTGCTGTCTACCGAGTACAAAATACTCAGTAAAATATTGGCTCACATATATCTGTGGTTTATTCCATAACCAGGGGCACCCGTCGGGGATGCCCACTGTTGCCGTTGATATTTGTCTTAGCACTAGAGCCACTACTCCTTAAACTACGTAAGAAGGCTATAGATTTGGGGATCGAGATTATCAATTCAATGCATACAGTATCTGCCTATGCGGATGACCTTATTATTTTTTGAAAGATTTAACCACAAACCTCCAACCAATCCCGTCTATTTTTAAACAGTTTGAATGGCTATCAATGCAACTAAATCCTATGCTTTTTACATGCAACACACTGACACCCCTGACCCAGTGATATTCAGTGACCTAACCTTCAAGACGGCTCCTGCCACGTTTAAATAATTACGATGATGGATTAAACCCAGATCTTTTGACTGGGTGTGAGTGTTTGATTGATTCAGATGCTCAGTCCATCACCACCCCTTTTTGTACCGCTTTTGGCCACCATAAGTGTGGCAGGGTATGCTCAGACGTGAGTCCCTTGCTCACTTTGCCACTGGATTCAAGCAAGCTGGGCTGAAGACGGCTGGAATGCCAGAAACCGGTCCTCGGAAGCTTGTTTCGGGTCCAGGGAAGACATGGCTTGGCAGTTCGGGCTGGACTGTTCCCATGAGGCACAGGGTCAGACTGATTTGCATATAGCCATGTCTGAGCTGGGGTGGCAGAGTGGGCTAAAGAACGGTGATGGATTAAACCCAGATCTTTTAACTGGGTGTGAATGTTTGATTGATTCAGATGCTCCGTCCATCACCACCCCCTTTTGTACTGCTTTTGGCCACCATAAGTGTGGCAGGGTATGCTCAGACGTGAGTCCCTTGCTCACTTTGCCACTGGATTCAAGCAAGCTGGGCTGAAGACTGCTGGAATGCCAGAAACCGGTCCTCGGAAGCTTGTTTCCGGTCCAGGGAAGACATGGCTCAGCAGTTCGCGCTGGACTGTTCCCATGAGCCACAGGGTCAGACTGATTTGCATATAGTCATGTCTGAACTGGGGTGGCAGAGTGGGCTAAAGAACGGTGATGGATTAAACCCAGATCTTTTGACTGGGTGTGAGTGTTTGATTGATTCAGATGCTCCGTCCGTCGCCACCCGCTTTTGTACCGCTTTTGGCGCGCCATAAGTGTGGCAGGCAATGCTCAGACGTGAGTCCCTTGCTCACTTTGCCACTGGATTCAAGCAAGCTGGGCTGAAGACGTCTGGAATGCCAGAAACCGGTCCTCGGAAGCTTGTTTCCGGTCCAGGGAAGACATGGCTTGCCAGTTCGGGCTGGACTGTTCCCATGAGGCACAGGGTCAGACTGATTTGCATATAGCCATGTCTGAACTGGGGTGGCAGAGTGGGCTAAAGAACGGGGATGGATTAAACCCAGATCTTTTGACTGGGTGTGAGTGTTTGATTGATTCAGATGCTCCGTCCATCACCGCCCCCTTTTGTACCGCTTTTGGCCGCCATAAGTGTGGCAGGGTATGCTCAGACGTGAGTCCCTTGCTCACTTTGCCACTGGATTCAAACAAACTGGGCTGAAGACGGCTGGAATGCCAGAAACCGGTCCTCGGAAGCTTGTTTCCGGTCCAGGGAAAACATGGCTTGGCAGTTCTGGCTGGACTGTTCCCATGAGGCACAGGGTCAGACTGATTTGCATATAGCCATGTCTGAACTGGGGTGGCACGGTGGGCTAAAGAACGGTGATGGATTAAACCCAGATCTTTTGACTGGGTGTGAGTGTTTGATTGATTCAGATGCTCCGTCCATCACCACCCCCTTTTGTACCGCTTTTGGCCGCCAGTGCAGTGTCTAATATCTCATGTTGTAATCCCGCCAGATAATCTGTAATTTTTCCGTCCACATTTCCTATGCTTGAATCATATAGGTTGCCGTAGAAACTTCTAAAAACCTCCTGTATCTCCTCCGGTGTACTAACCACATTGCCTAGCCTGTCCTTAATTTCTTTTATATCCCCTGCTGATAAATTTTGTTGGGTGCGTATTGCTAATAAGTGTCCAACCCTTTCGTTAAACTCGTAACACTTTTCCTTCTTTGCTAGGTAATTCCCTGCCGCCTTCTGTGCCAAGCTTGTCCCTGCATCTGCTTTATTTACTTCTATTTCCAATAGTTTTTCCTCTAGTGGGTCTCGCCTGTGGATCGCTCGATTAATCTTTCTTCTAAGGCTTCCAGTTCCCTCATCCTGTTCTCTATCTTGATTTTCTCTTTCTTAGCTCTTTGTAGTGTCTAGCTTAACGTTTCTCCCCTGATTCCGGCCTTAAATGCGTCCCAGGTCATATTAGTTGTGGCAGTATTCCTATTCTCTTCCCAATATTGGGGTATCCATTCCTGCATATGTCTTATATATCCTGGTTCCCTCAATAATACTCTCTCAAATGTCCATATACTATTTTTACTCGCATTCCTATTGATCATTGGTATACTTAGCACTAACGGATTATGGTCCGATACCACTCTAGGCAATTTTACTAGTTTAGACTCATTTATGATTGATCTAGATATAAAAAAGTAGTCTAATCTGGCTACCATCTTATGAGGGGCTGAGTAAAATGTACTCCCTGTCCCTATTGGTTTTTTTTCCGCCCAAACGTCTGCTAGCGCGTTATGCCGCGCCATATATTGTATGGCCTTGCGAGTTTTTTTCTTTCTTCCAGTGTATCCTCCCCTGTTCAACAAACTCATCCCGTCTAGTCCATTAATGTTAAAATCTCCACAGCATACTATAGGTTCAGGCCATAATGCGAGTTCTCCGTCTAACATTTCAAATATTTCTGGTTCATGATCGTTTGAAGCATAAACTGACACCATTGTATAGCATCCACCTTGTGCTTCCACCTCCGTAATTACCCATCTTCCCTCTTGATCTTCTTTTTTCCTTTTAAGTTTTACGGCCCCTTTTTTAGCTAATATTGCTACCCCTCTTGTCTTCGTTTCTTGCCTTGTATGAGCAAGAATGTCAAACCCCATTTGTTCCAACAAACTTTTTTCTTTACCTGCAATGTGTGTCTCCTGCAGACATATTATCTCTAATCTGAGCGATCTCAACATGGCAGCAACTTTTTGTCTTTTATCTCCATTGTTCAACCCGCATACATTCATGGAGATTATCCTTAAAGCCATTTACATTTCTCTAGAATTTCCCCTCTCCAGTGACATGCTTTTTTCACTCCAACCCTCAGAGCGCTTATTGATACTTCTTTCTCTCTATTATGTTCTTTCTTCCCCCATTTTTCAGTTATTTGTGCTCTTGTTCTCCATCTTTCAGCCTCCCCTTTACCCACCCTCTCTCCCCGCACCCCTCCCCCATGACTCCCACCCCCCCTCCCCCCACCCCTTTCACAGGCAAATAGGTCACACATGGCCTATATGTGACTGCTGTGTGATGCAAAGTCGCTTCCCTCTCCCTACCCATTTTTACCCCAATTCATTGTCTTTCCTTTCTGGCCCCATCGCATTGTGTTACTTCTCTATCCTGGTTTTACCACTTAAATCATTATTCTTTTCCTCTTCCCTTATTTTTCTCTGTCAGCTCTGTTAAGTATTCACTAGCCTTTATCTCCGAGAAAAACATCTTAACATGACCACCTACGATGGTCTTCAGTTTTGCAGGAAACATTAAGTAAGCCTCTGCCCCTTGCTGCTGAAAAGGCGTTATCAGTTGCCTAAGTCGCCACCGTCTCTCTACCGTTACATGACAAAAATCGGGGCGAGCAAATAAGGTTACTCCCTGTGCCATTTTTTTAGCATCTGGTCTGGCTTTTTCCATTATTTCTTGCCTTTCCAAATAGTTGCCACAAAAGACTAGCATTGCCCTTGGCAAGTTATCCTGTCTACCATCTTTCCTCTTTTTATTAAACAGTGGGAACCTGTGCGCTCGTTGTATTTCTAATTCCCATTGCCAAGGCACTTCAGGGAAAGCCTCTTTCAGCAACTTAATGACAAAGCCTCTGGGGTCCTGCCCCTCCACCCCTTCCTCCAGTCCGAGAAGTCCCACGTTACTCCGTCTCTGCCGTTTCTCAAAATTTTCAATTTTCCACTGCAGGTCTTCTGCCAGTTTAGTCTGTTCCATTTTGAATGCTTGCCAATCTGTAATCTCATCCTCAACTCTGCTAGTCTGTTCCTCCACAAGCCCAACTCTCTCTTCTACTTCCTCGTATTTTTTGTTCATTTTCCTAATTGAGGCTTGAATTTTCTTAGTATCATGTCTGGCTCTTCTGCTCTCTGCTCTTGCTTCAGCCTGCATTTGTTTTAAAGTGCTGAACAACATATCCATTGTAACATTCTGTGAGTTTTCAGGATCCCCACCTCCTGCTGCTCGACTTTCCCCTAATATAGTTTCTTGATAGGTACTTGCGGTCACCGAGTAATCCCATAGCAGGTTTTTATTTGTCTTATCTGGGGAGCCTCCTCCTCGCCTTACAGTCTGTTTCCTCTTTTTTTTGTGTTTCTCCCCCCACTCTCATCAATGTCTTCAATGTCTGTACTAGTTTCTGTTGTAGATTCATCTATAGATTTCCCTATCTCATCGCTCGAAGTAGTATCCGATCCTTCATTCACAGAGAAGAATTTATCCCCCTCTCTCTCTCTCAGGGATTCGATGCTTGCAAGGCTGCCCCACTTTGCACAGTTACTCTATCCCAGCTTATTAGACAGCTCTTCTTCCATTTGCAACAATGCGTCTAACATCCTTTCATTATTCACGTTTCTTACCCCTTCTGTCTCTGTTACCGGCACTGGCACTGGCACTGGCACCTGGCCCTCCTGCTTGTCCGAGCTGCCAGCACTCTCTTCCAGCTCTGATGCTGCGCCCGTTGAAGCCGCTCCGCCCGCATCCAGGCTAACTTGTTGCTTGGCTACCGAGACGCTGTCGTCCACGAGGACGGTGCCCGGCTCCCTCATGTCTCCGCTGGCGTTCTCGCTGCCGTTGTTCTCCTGTGGCTGCTCCTCCGAAGGCTTCGCTACTGCTGCATTCAAAACGATCTTTGCACAGAAGGATTTCGGCAAGGTAGGCTGCCTGAGGGTCGCTTCTTTACCCTCTTTTACGGCCGTCATCCTGTTTCTTTGTTCGGGTGCATCTTTATTTAACCCGGGCGTTGTGGATTGTGATTCATCCCTCGTAGCTGTGTTCTTTAATCCCAGCTTCTTCTCCTTGTCAGCTTTGCGTTGCAGGGTTTTCTGAGCCAAAATACAGACATCATAATAAAAATCAAAAACTGATGTTATTTTCCTAAAGTATCTAATGAGAGTCCAAATAATAACAGTTCCTGAGTTAGATTTAATGTATAACCTAATATAATCTGAATACATTTCTGCATTTCTGAAAGTAAAATAGTGAGTTTGGGGCAAGAAAAAAACATGTGAATAGTGTCTGCTCCAATCAAGGTACACCGATTACAACAAATACCAGCTGTGGCACCCCATTTCATTACCTTAGCTGGTGTGTAATACAAATCAAAGAATATCATATAATGTTGTGTACGTGATCTACCAGTAAATAGAATAGAATTAGCTAGCTCAATTGATTCTTCTAGCAATACATTTTTCCCCAATTTCACTGCCCATTTTTGTTGAATCATGGGTAAATCATCCGGAAGGAAAGTCATAAGTACATCATAAAAATAACCTATCTTCCTTTTAGAGAATAGACTCTCAATCAGTGGAATCTTTTGGAGATCTTGTCGATCTCGAGATAATGTTGATTTCAAAAAACTATAAATCTGCATATATTTAAAATAGTCATATCTCGTGAGATTAAATTTAGTTTGAAGTTCAGAAAATGAAGATATGCGATTCTCTGTCCATAGATCACCCAGATAAGTAATACCATAATTGCGCCATCTATTCACAGTAGAATCTCTAAATATGGGAGGAAAACATTGTGATGAGCTTAATGGAGTATGCCTCAATAATTTTGGGATCCCAACAAGTTTACTGATAATTTTCCATGTTATATATGCTGCAGTTACAATCTTAAAATTTGTCTTTTTGTAGTAGCTAGGTTCTATTATTTTTAGAAGGTGCCCTCTAGCTTTAATTCCTAATGCAAACTCATAAATCGATGGGGTGTGTGCAAATGACATCAGGGCTTTATTACCAATGATTAAAGGGGATATGTATTGTAGTACAGCCGCCAAATAATAAAACAAAAGATGTGGGGTAGCCCATCCTCCTCTTGTCTTTGATAAGATCATTTTTTTGTAGGCTCTTCGATTGCCCTTATAGCCCCATAGAAATCTCCCTATCATTTTTTCTGTTTGTTTGAAAAAGTCTATCGGAAATTCAAGTGGCACTGTTCTAAATAAATATATGAATTTTGGCAAGATTAGCATTTTTAAGATGTTGTTCCTCCCGTGTAATGATAAATATAAATGGTCAATACGTTCTAACGTAGAATTGGCTTTTTTTAATACTGGGTTATAGTTAATTTTAGGAATATTAATAATTGGAGTGGTTAACTTAATACCTAAATATGTCTCTTCCGTAACTATGTTAATTCGGGGCGGAGGATTTTGACCAACAAAGAGTGTTTTGGAAAGATTTAGTTTATATCATGAGAAGGACCCAAATGCTGCCGCCGATTCCTCAATCCTAGTAAAAGCCTTAACAATGTCTTTAGTAACAACTACCTCGTCATCTGCATATGTCAATGCTCTGTAATTAACACCTGCTACCCCTACTGGATTTATCTCGTTGTCCTGATTTAATTTATTAAGGAAAGTGTCAATATAGATGGCAAAAAGAAGTGGAGAGGATGGGCAACCCTGACGTGTTCCACGCTGGATAGGAAATAAAGGAGATTTATTAGAACCCAGTTTAACGCGAGATGTCGGATTTTGATAAAGAGTCTTCAAAGCTAAAAGTATTCCTGGACCAAATCCCTTCGTATAGAGTAGGTTCAAAGATAGGGCCAGGCCACCCTATCGAATGCTTTTTCAGCATCCAATAGGGCGATTCCGATTGGTGTCTTGGTACCTTCTGCCCAATCCATCAGAGCAATGATTCTCCGAATATGATCTGATGTATCTCTATTCGGAATAAAACTGTGCTGCCAGCGTGAAACAATTGTAGGTATAATTTGTGATATTCTGTAAGCTAAAATTTTTGAATATACTTTGCTGTCAGCATTTATTAGGGAAATTGGCCTATATGATGCCGGATTCAGAGGATCTTTATCCTTTTTGGGAAATGTCATAATTATGGATTCGCTCCAAGAGGATGGTGGTTTCCCTCTCTGTGCCTCAAGGAAAGTATATCTTGTTTTATGACATTCCTGAATATTTTATGGAATTCCAACGGAATGCCATCAGGACCCACAGCTTTCCCTATCGCCAGTGACAGTAATGCTTTTTCAATTTCCTCCCATGTAATGTCAGATTCCAAAGCCAATTTTTGAGCATCAGAAAGACAAGAAAAATGAAGTGTTCTCCCAAAATTCATAAAGAGGTCTGGCGAATAGGATACAGAGTCATATTGATAAAGTTTAGCATAAAATCGACGAACAATTTCCAGGATTGACTTGGATTTATTATGTAACTGTCCTGTCTCATCGCGTAAAGAATTTATGGAGTTATAACCCTCTCTTTGTCTAATTTTTCTCGCCAGTATCCTATCCGAGTTCTCACCCAATTCATATATCTGAGAGCGAAAGATTGCCATCTGTACCGCTAATTTAGTTGCAAACATTTCATATAATCGTGCCTTATAAATAGCTAGATTAGTTTCGATATCCCTTGTATCTTGTGAAAGAGCAATTGCTGCTACTAGTTTCTTCTCCCAATCCATAACATTCTTATAATTTACTTAAATTTTCGCCGAGTGATCTTTTGTTTCTTAATAACATAAGATAATGATTCATCGCGTATCCCTGCTTTAAAAGCATCCCAGACATTCTGAACTTGCGGAGTTCCTCTATTAATTTCGAAAAATTATTTTATCCATTTTGACATAAATTCCAAATATTCAGAGTCTACTAATAATTTCCTGTCGAATGTCCAGGTTCTAAGTTGAGATGTGGAAAGCATATCTGTTTTAAGTTCAATCATTATTGGATTGTGATCCGAGATAATACGTGGATATAACTCGAATTAAGGATCTTTAATTAATGCGGATTTAATAAAAAAATAATCCAAACGCACAAATTTTTTGTGTGGGAATGAAAAGAATGTAAACCCTGGCATTGAAGGATTTTTTTCATAAGCGACATCAAGTAAACCATGATCCAGTAGCAAGGACCGAATTGCTTTATATGTTTTTTTTTGCCACCTTGATAAGGGGGTATACCACATATATTCATATTAGCCTCAATATGGAGATTTAGGTCACCACATATGATTCAAGAAGGTGACCAGTCGGCAAGTTCTAAATTTAAGGAATTTAGTAAATCTGGATCGTCTACATTTGGAGCATATATTGAGCAAATTGTCCATAGTCTATTATTAATACTTAACTCCACTATTGCCCATCTGCCATATTGGTTAGCCTTACAGCGTTTAGAATACCCTAAACCTCTCCTTATTAAAATTGCCACTCCTTTTGTAGTAGTTCCCTGCCGTGTACAGGTTAATAAATTCATTCCCAATTCGTTGTACAGCTGTCTATCACTCCACATAATATGTGATTCTTGGATACAAAGGATATAGATCTTCATAGTTTGAATAATATGCGCAGCAATCCCTCTTTTTTTTATTATTTAAACCACAGATATTCCAAGAGCATATTCGTAATTTCTCCAGCTTATTTGAAAGTTAAATCGATTATCTTCATAGTATACATATTTCTCTAACCATTTATCTTCATTCACATCACCATCAACCTCCATCTCCATATTACAATCTCTGAATTTAGACAGTTTCAATGTATGCATCAAGATATTTTGTTTAATAAGGAATCGAAAGAAAAAAATAAGAAAGTTGAACAAATCAAGCAAATTATTAGATTTTCTGACTTTGTTTGCACCCACCCTACCCCCCCAAGACCACCCAAGGCTCTGGCTTAGCCGACCCTCCCCCACCCTTACCCTCACCCAAACGGGACATAGGGACTTTCTAGTCCCTAAAAGTGATGACATGAGTTGCGCTGAATGATTCGAGTCTCTCGACTCACTTCTATCATTATTATTCATTATGTACCAACCAATACAAAAAAGAAAAGATATGATTGTGATTCATCAAACAAGAAAAAACACTGGTTGGTCTAAAAGTAATAGAGCAAAGAAGAAGAGAAAAATTATAAGAATAACAAAGTGAAAAAGTATCTTCGCTCACAACATGATAAGAATTAAACCAATCGAAGCCCCTCAGATCATTTCAATAACTTTTTCAAAATAATCTTCTCAGAAAGAAGCCAGAAGCTCCTTTGCTGCCTTTTCAGAGGTCAAAAAATAAGAGCGTTCTTTGTATATTATTTTGAGCTTAGCAGGATTCAAAAGAAAAGCTTGGACACCTTTAGCTTGGTAAAGAGGTATAAACCGACGAAGTTGCCAGCGCATTTGGACAGTGGTATGGCAATAATCAGGACGTACAAAAAATTCCACGCCCTTCCCCTTGCGCTTCCTATTAGGTCTTGCTAAGTCATAAAGGGCCTCCCTTGCGAAAATATTATTTAGAGAGATTAGAATCGCTCGTGGTTTAAGATTTGCATCTTGTCGATCATTTCTTTGAAATGGGAATCTATCGGCTCTCTGAAGCTCAGTTTGCCATTTCCACTGACTTAGCTCTGGAAAGGCCTCTGTAAATAGCTCTGTCACATATTGTCGAACATTCGTCCCCTCATTCCCTTCTGGTATATCTAAAATTCGGAGATTATTTTCACGTGACCAATTTTCTAAATCGACGAGTTTCCAATTGATCTCTTCCTTTAATCCTTCCATTGCCATATCCGAGTTTTTTGCTCCGCCACTGAGTCTTCAATTACTGATATCCTGTTTTCTGTTTCTGTTACTCTAGCAATAGTTTCATTAGATACCTTGATTACTTTCCTTAAATTGTTTTGCACTTTTCTAACTGCTCCTTGTAGCCGAAGATTCTCTGTTCTGGTTTCTTCCCTATGCTGGAGCATAACTTGGTATAGAACATCTAAAGTAATTTCTGGTGTCTCTGATTCCTCTAAGGCTAGTTTTGATCTTCCTGGTGATATAAACATAGATGTTGACAGAGAGGGGTGACCGTTACTAGCTTGCATAGTAAGCGTTGAATTCTCATCCGCCCCCCACTCTGGTCTGCTCAATGAGTCTTCATTCTCAGATTCATCATCACTGACAATAGCGTTTCTTAAGTCTTGCCCGGAATCAGATAAAGATTTTTCAGTATCGCTCAGTTCTCTTTCTCCCTCGACACTATCAGAGTCTAGCGCTTGAGACAAGTCTGTCATAGAGTAGAAATTTCCAGCGGAATCAATAGACTCTGTGTCTTCGATAGGGATTGAAGAGATTGGCTCTTCTGATACTTAATTTGTGTTGTTAGAGACTGGAGCTATGTCGGGTAATGGAGTTGATAGCAGTGCAGTTAAACCATTATTAACGCTGGTAACTTTCTGAAGCTGTTTATCCTGCAAGTTGTTTTGCTTATTTAAATTTTTTGATTGTGCTAAAGGTATTTTTTCAGGAACAGGAATCTTTTTTGTGGACATCACTGGAATCTTGGGGAAAGCTCCAAGCCTACATGTCCCAGAATTCACTTGGGTTATATTGACTGAAGACAAATTACTCGGGACACCAGACGGGACAGCAGGCGCCGGGGGGTTCTGAAATCGACATCTCAGGAGCATCTGTGCTAGTATTTAATACATTCCCATTATCAGACACCCCCCCTCCTTTTTTCTGACGTGAGTCCTGCGCTGCAGCTGTTGCGGCTCTCGTCTTCGTCTTTTGCGGTTTAGAAACTGCTCCGGTATTCAGGTTTTTTGGTGCCATAGTAGTCAAGGCAGCTCCCCTCCGCCTCCGGTGTCTTTCCCTCGTTGCACGTTCAGGTCTCGTTGTCGTTGTCTCCTGGCAGTCCGCTCGAATACGCCCCACTGGCTGTTTTCGCTGTTCCCGGCAGACCGTCCTTTGATTCTCTGCAGGTGAGCGCGCTGTCGATGGAATCTACTCTAAAGTGTTATTCAGAACTCCCAAATAGATCTCAAACTTTCTGGAATTTCATTGAAGTATCCAGTCACTGATCATTTTCAAGGTACATTGTTTTACCAAACTATGATTCCTACATTTAAACACTTGATACATTGTCTGCAATCCTATATGTATGTTATATTATGCATGGTTATTTATTATTTGTGTGCTTATATAGCGCTGGACTCACTCCCGAAGGGGTACCTCCGCGCTTCGACCGTTGCGAAACCCTTCCTGGCTTCCCTGAGAGATGGTCCCTTAATGGGTATCTCCAGGGTGAGACCAGGCATCCCCAGCGGTCTGGTGGGGCCGTTAGTGAAGATGAGGCAAGCTAGTGCCCAGAGTTGCCGAGTGTGATCGCTGATCAGAGTGGGCACCGAGGCGAGAGAATTATCGAGTCCGCTGACCCTGGTTCAGAAACCTGCCGCGTCGGGAATCGAACCCTGGTCCCGGGCCGTCCTCTGCTCTCGGGTCTGCCGCCTCTAACCAGTGAGCCACACTACTTCACATTTATCTTATATTTGGATGCTCTTACCAAACTGTTAAACAAGGTTTCTGGTGATGAGCTAAGCAATAGACAGCAGAAAAGAAAAAAAATATAGGGAAGCAAATTCCAAAATCATCAAGCCTTTTCATATAAAATTAGAGGTCAGAAACAGCTTATGCTGTCTCGAAACATGGCTGTGGTAATGCACTTGCCCTATCTCGGTCTATCTTATTTGAATTTTACTTCATTATGACTCAAAATACAAATATGCTTCTTTAATATTTTTCCTGCATTTGTTGATCATGCAACCCACCCAAAAAACAAAAACGTTTTTTAAAATATGAGATAGGAAAAGATCTGATAGTCAGGAATAAGCAGGGAATTAAATATTTTCCTACAACTTTCCTGTATGAGAAATTTAGCTATGGCGCCCATTAATTTAGAGGATTATCTGTAACCCTATTACATATAAGGCACACGTTTCCTGTTTACGCCATGATGCACCTTAAAACAGGTGCGCTGAGCGCAAACGGGGAAAGTGCGCCCATCATCATCATCATCATGGTTTTATTGTATGATTAATTAAAATCTTTACAATGTTTACAGACAATAAAAAACAATACAACAACAAATTTAAAATGCAAGTCAAAAATTGTCATAGAGTCTGATTGTTATGTGTCAGTAGTCGTTACGGTTATCATAATCCTCGGACACAGCATGTTAAGTCCATTAGTTTCAGTTTAGTCATTATATCGTCATTAAGTCTGTTCCTTTTCTAGTAACTGCTTTGTTGCCATGGACATGAATTTAATTCCCCGACATGAAAGGATGGGAGAGACGCCACTTAGCCACCGTATGACCGCCTGCCTACATGTACGGATTTTCAATGTGTTGAAGATTCCCCAAAGATATCTTCTTCTTAGGGCTTGCAGCGCAGGACATACACATAGTATGTGTGACACTGTTTTGTTCTTGTATCCACATAGTCTGCAGATTGCACTTTCTGATTTTCGTTTCCAGGAAGGCATTAGGTCTTTTGTAAAATGCATGCCCAGACGGTACGCTATTAGAGGTTTTTTTAGATGTGACAGTAGTGTTGAGCTAAATAGACTTGCGGTTTTTGGATGGAATAAGAGTTAACTACTGTCCAAGCGTGTCTCCGTTTACTTAGGATTTTTTTGTCTTTGAGCAAGGAGATCTTTTTTGCCGAACCATTTGCTATTTTGCAAAACTGCTTGTGGTCAATGTTTTTTTTCCACACTTCGTGGAGTCCAAGGGTTGGCAAACTCTGGTTAAGGAATTCTCCCCAATGGGTGGTGTTCGGCTTGTCTAATAAAAAGTTTCTTTCCTCCCAGCACATGTTGTCCAAGGAGTCACTGGGTGCAAGTCGGATCTTGTGGCAAAATTTTACAAATGTCGAGTTTGACCTAATGTCTTGATTTTGTAAACCAAATTTTAGTCGAACTTGGGCTGCCGATGCTGCTTTTGGCAACCCAAACACCACTTTGTATATTTTTTTTTGTAGGTTGTTTAAGATTGCTGATTCGCTCCCGAGCCATCCGATTAGTCCGTAAGACAAGGTAGGTAATTTGAGCAGCCATGACTTTTAGTAAGTGGGTGTAGTTTGGACCACCCACTGTCTTTTGCAGTTGTCTATATGAGTATATTAGTGATTGCGTCTTCCCCCTCAGTACCTGAATGTGCCTCTTTTTTGTGTTACCGCGCTCTATGGTCATCCCCAGGTATTTGTACGAGTCCTGTTCTTCGAGGAGAGATTTGTTGGTTGTCCATGTATGAAAGTGCGCCCAATTTTGGTGAATGCACTTCCCTCAGGGCCGCTGCGAACTCGTGCTGCCCCTAGGGCAGCGCATTGAAGTAAAATATGGAGCACATTCATAGGAGAGAGTGATCCCCCTTGCCTTGCAGGCGGGTACTGTGAGTGACTGCCCCCACCTGTAAGGGGATGGCTGGGGGTCCATAATATAGCCTCCTTTCCCCCTCCAAAGTCTGCATTTAGTGCACCTCCTTTTTGCAGCACAGTTTCAGTATGTTTGCTTCTGCTCACACGTCCATATATGGCGCGGGTGGAGAGGCAAAGTGATTCCCTCATTTGCATGGGACTGCTCCCCAATGCACATGAGGGAACACCCTCTAATGATATTGCTGTTGCTAGATGTTACTAATTGTGCACCAGTGCTATTACAGAAGGAGCTGCACAAGCCTCTGTGGCCCCTTCTGTAATACCAAAGTGCCCTGGGGGCACACATGCCTATTGCATGTGGAGAAGCGTGGCTCAATGGTTAGAGCGGCAGACCCTGATGCAGAGTCTGGCCCGGGACCAGGGTGCAATTCCCGCCTCAGTGGCTCTTGGACTCAATCTCCCCGGACCTGATAATTCTGGCCCCGGTGCCTAGTCTAATCATGGGTCCCCCTCTGTGACTCTGGGCAATAGCTTGCTTAATCTCCACAACGGCCCCAGCAGCGCTTGGATGCCTGGCTTCACCTTGGGGGTGCCCAGGAGTGGACATCTCACAGGAAAGCCAGGAAGGGTTCCACAGCGGTATGAATACAGCGCTACGAGACCTCTGGGTAGAAGGCGCTATATAAATACAAACACATTTACATTTACATTTACCCCTGGGGCACTCTGTAATATGGCCCCTGGACAGTACATTTGATTCAGTTTGATCTAGTTCAGTGATATCCAATTTTTCTTACATTAAGAGCTACTGTTATGGTTCGAAATGTACCCCAATATAGGCTTGGGTAATCACTTATCCTTTCACCTACATTTACCTTGCCATTGTAGTACATAACAGGTTTGTGCTGACCTTTTACCTAGTTAGTTGCTGCACTGAGGCCAATAGAAATGGGTGATCAGCCAGTGGTAGGTCTTATCTTGTCCTATAACTATGTATAAGGGTCATCCCTGTTGTCATCCTTCGGCCGACATGACACAGCAAGGTAGAGCCCCTGAGAGCACCTTTTGGGTATGTAAGAACCATATCTTTGTTGAGGCAGGGAGAGGAGAAAGACTTTCACGTGATATGAGACGCTGAGGTTCCTGCACGCAGACACTCCTGCCTGCAGTGGTCTGACATCCCTCGCTGGGTGTCCATCTTGAGACCAAGACAGGGTCCTTCATTCTCTCACATCAGTTAGTGGGGTTGGCTCTATCCTACGGGGGTAGTTGGCTATAAACCTACATACATGCTAGGTACACTTAGGTCAATCTAGTTAGGGTTAGCATTGTAAGAGTATGCCTTATTACTGTCATGCATCTATATATCTGCATATAGCTATTGTTTTAGCAGTATGGTAGAAGTCCACCATCTGTTTACTCTTTTGGATTCCTCCTTTCGCTCGAAATGTGTTATGTACCTTTCCAGGCGCAGCGCCGGGACGCCTCTTAGCTGGGGCAGCTGTGCGCTTAAAAATGGAGTTAACATAACATAACATAACATAACATAACCGTTTATATCTGTTTCTGTCTCATGGTTGTTGCAGCACACATATTTTACACTAGAATTACGCTGGTAAAATAAATGCTTCTTGAAAACTTTCCCATCATTCATTTTGTGTATCTCTCTGAGACAAAGTGAGCACAAGTGACTGTACTGTTTCCATGATCCCTAAGGGGACAGGGTTGTCATGTTCAATAGTTGCCCAAAACTATTTTTTTCCTTGGTAAGAGGAGTTCATAGTTGCACGGTGAACTAGCTGGTATACAGGCAAACATATCCAGTGGGGTTGTCTGGAATCAGTCTGGACACCAGTTCTACAGTTTGTTGTCTAAACGTGCAGATCCTATATAGATTTATAGGAACTACACAACACTACTTATATTCAATAAAAATCATCCTGAGCTATTAACACAAATTAACAGCATTACAATAGTGACCACTCCAGACAAGATTCAATTAGTGGCCATTGCATGCAGGAATACTAATGGTGACTACCTCAGTGCATCAGGCAAGGTCACTAACAATAATTTCAAAAAAGCGTTATCAATTTTAATTTTGTAACCCTCTAAGTGTCATAGCAGTCATATATGCAATGCCCCTGGTGTCTAATAAAAAAAGCAATAACACTCCCCAACGTAGAAAAAATTATCATGTAAATAACAGCCTTAAAATATTTTTTTTCTCAAACATTACCTTATCAGTTCAAAAAAATACACACATTTTGTTTTTGTTATGTCCTTCTGCTGCAGCTGGCGTGAGGGGGTGAGGCGGGGCTGAAGACGCTCAATGACTGTTTGGTCGGTCCTCTTGGGCCGCCCAAAGGGTAACAGTGTTTACAACTCTGTCAATACCACGTGCGTTGGTAACAATGAAGACATTGTATTAATCATAGTGATTTTGGAGCACACAGCGACTTGCACTAGATGTAGTGCAACACCAGGGAAAGTGTTGGATTTTAAGTCCAACACATTCCCTGCTGTTACGCTAACTGGAGTAGGAATAGTAATGTATACTATTCCTAAGTCCAGCACGCAATCTAGTGCAAGTCATAGAAACGACTTGCATTGTAATGCCATGTGTGGTAACAACGCGGACGATGTAATGTCCGCGTTGTTACCTACCGCGATGTAATATGTGGCGTTGTAATGTCACATATTCCTGCCTGCAAAACAGTCATGCACACTTCCCCTGTTCTCCATGTAGGCTGCATTGCAGTCTGCATGTAGAACATGCCCACCTCTCCAGCCCCTGGCTGAGCGCCGTGTCACTTTGCTCAGACCAATCACAACGCAGGATTGCAGCGTTTTGCTTGACTGCGGTGTGCTAGGATCCCTGGCGCTTCCTGCTTTCTGTCTTCTCAAAGAAGGGCAAGGACGCAGTAGAGGCGACAGCGGACAGCCTGCTGGCCAGCCAGGAGGTAAGTGATGATTTTTTTTAACCAACACCTCTCGCCTGCCCCTTCCCCAACCACACCCCCAACCCACCCCACTGCTTTGGGAGGTAGCTTCCGCAACTGAAGCTACACACCGGACAACCCTGCCGTAGACAGTTATATATCATGCTAGGGAGATTTTCTACATGATAGGAATAGCACACGATACATACTTTTGCACTCCACGTTAATTGATTTTAACGAACGTAAAGAGAGTAGATATAAATGTGTCATTATTCAAAAACATTTTCACTTTTCACATACCCTAACATGTCTGTCTGCTACATACAAATGCCACTGTAAATTATGGAGACACTAATAGTTTCCCTAGCTATTTTTATGCAATAAAAATTCCTTTGATGTTGGAAACAAGCGTACCCACATCTCAGGCCAGCTGGTGTTGCTGATTTGAGTAGAAACAGAAGTGTGCTCCAAAATCACTATGATTAAGCATGCAGTGATGCAACATTGCATATTAATACATGAAATATTACTACTAAGAATACCAGAGACTAATTTGGCAAGTCAAACCTGTTAGAATATGGCCTTGCAAATAGTCCCCAAAATGGGGAATCACATGCAAATCTTCTACTGGGATTACTTCATTCCCGCAGTAAATCCTTTTCCCAAATTTCCAATAGCTGTTGTATTGTTAATTACAGCGCACAATTAATGTCAAAATTTCCCTAAACATGGCTTTAGGGTTATTGTTTCTTTTTCCTCGTGGAGAGGACAGAATTGCTCACATTTTTGTTACCTTAGATTTCTCAATGTGTCAAGTAAAATAGTATGATTTTCAGGTTTATAAGTCAATATCTGTTACTTGTCTCTTCTTTAGATTGTGTGATGCAGCGCTGGCAGGAAGACCTCTTTTTTGGATTCCAGTTTCTTAATGGATGCAATCCAGTAATGATCAAAAAGTGCCAGGAAATACCATCTAAATTTCCAGTCACTTCAGAAATGGTCAAAGCTAGCCTTCAGCGAAACATAACACTCGAAGAGGAACTTCAGGTAAAGCAGTTAAGCGATAAGCACTAATCCCTCTAGCTTTCCTTACATGATGCATGGCGTCTTGCAATGGTGCACAAACTCTGTGTTGGGAAAAATTCACTAGCAGTTCAAAGGCTAGGCTCCTCAAGAAAGGGGCGATCTTGGGCCCCCTCAGCAGTAGAAAAAATACCCCAAACCCTCTTTAAAAATCAGTTTGGCTTAATCAATGTTTGTGAACCACAGGTAGCCTTCTGGCACATTAAAGCCGTTTATGAATAGTTCACAAACAACAGTGATTTGTAAACTATTTGCAACCAGTCTGTGCTCCAATGTGCACTAAGGAAGAGTGAGAGTTGATGAAGGGTATAGGTGAAGGCCTCACCTGGAACCCACTGCAACCAGTGCATGATGGAAAGCTGTTTGCTGCAGGCACTGTGTTGAGCACAGCTTTCCAAACTTTTCATGTTGGTGACAATCTTTTTGGAGAGGCATCATATTGTGACACAGTAAGGCAGTGTAGCGAGCATTCCCGAACCACCTAAGGGGGGTTTGATTGGGGGGGGGGGGGTTCTCCCCCCGGAAGAAAATGTTGAAATACAAGTGGGAAAATGGTCTCCCTCTGTCTCCATCCCACTGTCGCCCTCCTCCCTCTGTCTGTCTCCGTCCCTCTATCTTCGTCCCTCTGTCTCCGTCCCTCTGTCTACGTCCCTCTGTCCACATCCCTCTGTCTCCCTCTCTCTCTGTCTCCCCCTCCCTCTGTCTCCCCTCTCTCTGTCTCCCTCGCTCTGTCTCCCTACCTCTGTCTACCTCGTTCTGTCTCCCTTTCCTTCCCTCTGTCTCCCCCTGACTCCCTCCCTCTGTCTCCCCCTGACTCCCTCCCTCTGTTTCACTCTGCCTCCCTCCCTCTGTCTCCCTCTCCCTGTCTCCCTCTCTCTCTGTCTCCTCACGATCCCTCCCTCTGTCTCTCTCCCTCTCTGTCTCTCTGCCTCTCTCTCTCTCTGCTGTCTCAGTCTCTGCCTCCATTTGTCTGTCCCTGTCTCTGCCTCTACCTGTCTGTCTGTCCCTGTCCCCCTCCCTCTGTCACCCTCTCTCTCTCTCTCTCTCCCTCAGTCTCCCTCCCTCTCTCTCTCCCTCTCTGTCTCAGTCTCGGTCTCTGCCTCTATCTGTCTGTCCCTGTCTCTGCCTCTATCTGTCTGTCCCTCTCTCTGCCTGTCCCTGTCTCCCTTCCTCTGTCTCCCTCTCCGTCTCTCTGTCTCTGTCTGTCTCTGCCTCTATCTGTCTGCCCCGTGTTGCATCAAAACAACGCTTACCAATCACTTGGTGTCCAGATTCTAACTGCCAAGTTCTGAATGACCTAACGGTCGTTTTTTAGAATACTCAAGCCAAAAAGGTTCTCAGTCAGGAGTGGTAAACAGATAGAGGATCAAAATCAGGAAGACCAGAAATATACCGGGTTGCAGAGAGAGAGAATCTCCAGAATCTCCATGCACAGAGTACCTCCTTAGTAGAATCCTGTCCTGTCCTGTCCTTCTCAGTAGATTCATGTCTCCTGTTAAGATTTCTCCCTTGGATAGCCACTTCTCTGATGAGGTCCACGTTGGAGCGCCATTTGAAGAAAGTAGAAACCTTCTCAGGGGTCTCACTTATACCTGGTCCTTTTAAACCAACAAAGAAGAAATTGGCACAGAAGCTGAAATATAAAATACATATTTATTAACCTCAGATGAGGGAGACTACGTCACACAGAACCCTTAGCAACTGTATGAGGCAGTCTAAGGAGTACAGAAAACGGGGGCCTTATATATGCTTAGGGTTACATGGTCGGCATAAGAGCAAGGGGAGGTCCTGGCTCATGTAAGCACGCAAAATTCCTAATATGGGCATGCAAGATCTGCTTGCTCAACAAAGTGGGAGGAGAGTTACGTTTCCATACAACAGCACAAATAGCCTGACAATTGTATAAGAGGAGCAGGTGCATTCTACTAGCTAGGCCCTTCTGAGCATGTGCAAGGCTCTGAAAAGGGAAACAGCACATGGCGAGCACATGGCTAACTAAAATGGCTGCCAAGTACAGACATGGCTTTCAGCTCATGCTAACAAATCCCTGCAATCTTTAACAGTGTCCTTTGTTCTATAACTCTTACTTTCAATTCGGTTGTGGGAGCTCTGCTCCAGCCGCGCTACCTGCTGTGCCTCATTGTTTCCTTTCTCAGCAGCATTTAGGGCATATTGGTTGTGGGAGCACTGCTCGAACCTCATCGTACTTGCTCTTTTCCTATTCAATCTTCCTTATTTTTCAAAATTATATTCAACTGTGGTACTACAGTTGCAACTAGCATGATATTAAATGACTGCATATTCCACAATTTCTACACTTTAAAGGTCCTGATGAATCGCGGATAATTCCTTAGGCGAGAAACATGTCGACCAGTTTTCCATCCATCTTCATCTAGTGCCACCATACCTAACTAGGTGGTACCCAGTGAGTTGGATTCACATTTTTAACCGTAGCGGGAGACCCACAGAATAAAGTAGTACTTTTTGGTACTCCCTACTACATTTTAATCACTCTACAGGCTATTGATTCCATCTTCCCACATACCCGCACTTCACCATAAGGCAGTTGGATTAAAAGATCTCCGATAAAGAGCCCCTCTTAGAGGTGAGCCCATCGGGGATTGCACCGCCTCCCCGATGAGGAGCAACGCCAATGATGAAGCATGACACCCATTCGGGTGTGTGAGGCAAATACATCCAACAAAATGGATGCCCTAGGGTGCCACATGTACACCCCCGGTCACGCCACATACTCATAACTCTTTTTCAGGAACGGTTTAGCTACCCATTTTGTTTACAACTACAGTTGCAACGCCAGCAAAGTACTTTTACTGCAACTTTAACTCTCCCTTTGCATTTTCCTCACAGAGGGAGTCCTTCTCCTGCATTTTTACTTTATGTTTATTTTTGATACAACTGTGACAGTTTACTTCCAACTATTACTAACCATTTCTTTTATTGCAGATTATTTTTTATTACTAATCTCTTTTCTTTCAGGTTTTTATGTGTTATTCAGGTCATTGTTCTTCTAAATATCTTCTTCCGACAATGCTTTACATCCTCCTCCATTTCTACTGGAGCTTGAAAGAGTGGCCCAGGTGCCTGCCTTAGAGAGAAGAGGCAGGGGACGCGGGAAACTGGCCCCTGAAGTTCCCAGGAGGAAGCAAACCTTTAGGGGGATGCCCTGGAGCCTACAGGGGAACAAGTGGCTGAACTGGGGAACTACCTGAGCTGACCCATTGGCAGCAGGAAGGACGCCCCTTCAGGGAAGAGTTCTGCGCGGACCAGAAGAAGTGCCCTTCTCTTGTGGGTTTGCGGCATGAGGCTGCAAACCAGGCAGCAGGTGATCAGTCTGGATCATATTGGATATACTTGGAGAATGGTCTCATGTATAGCGAGCCGAAGATTGCTGAGCTTGGGTCAGCCCATTTGTTTGTGGTACCCCTACTGGGTCTGGCTCATGATGTGCCTTTAGCATTTGGGGCAAGACAAGACCTTTGAAAGGCTTGTCACCCACGTTTACTGGCCTCAAATGCCAAGAATTCAGATACTCATTGCAGGACTTGTCAGACTTGCCAGGCAAGTGGCAAGAGTGGGAGGAAGCACAAGCCTCCTCTCCAACTATTCCCTGTGGTCAGCACCCCTTTGAGAGGGTGGGTGTTGACATTGTGGAGCCTATGTATCCCAAGACAGCCATGGGCAACAGCTTCATCCTGCTCTTGGTGGACCATGCCTCCCGGTACCCAGAAGCCATCCCTCTATGAACTGTAATGGCCCTCGTGGTGG
Organism: Lissotriton vulgaris; assembly: GCF_964263255.1. Lineage (NCBI taxonomy): Eukaryota > Metazoa > Chordata > Amphibia > Caudata > Salamandridae > Lissotriton > Lissotriton vulgaris. The sequence goes on along the minus strand of NC_141693.1, from coordinate 824,645,221 downwards.
GCTGTGCATTGATGGGAATTTCCTCCCGAGTGGGGATCCCCAGAGAGGTGCTGTCAGACTGTGATACCAACTTCATATCTTAGTATATGAAGTCCCTGTGGCAGGAGTGCAGTTTAATCTATAAGTTCACCACTCCTTACCACCCCCAAGGTCATGGGCTGGTTGAGAGATTCAACCGGACCCTGAAGGGCATGATTATGGGTCTTGAGTAGCCCATGAGGCATAAGTGGGATGTCCTCTTACCATGCCTTTTGTTTGCTTACAGAGAGGTGCCACAGAAGTCCTTAGGGTTCAGTCAGTTTGAAGTGTTGTACGGCCATCTTGTGAGAGGACCTCTGAGTTTGGTGAAAGAAGGCTGGGAGAAAGCTCCCAGTAAACCTCCCCAGGATGTATTTAGCAAAATGCTGGCCTTCAGAAAGCAGACTAGGCATTTCAGACAACTCACTTAGGCAAATCTGGAAGCCAGCCAGGAGGAAATGAAACGTTGGTATGATCAGAATGCCACTCTGATCGAGTACCAGCCTGGAGAAAAAGATTGGGTCATTGCCCAAGTGGAGCCTTGTGCATTCTAGGAGAAGTGGACCGGACCATTTGAGGTGGTGTAGCCCAAGAGTAACGTCATCTACTTGATGGACTTGCAGTCTCCTAGAAACCCTTTGAGGTCCTGTATGTGAATCGCCTGAAGTCCCACTTGGAGAGGTCCGAGGTTGGCATGCTGGGATGGAAGAGAAGACTGAGCCTCTTTCTGACCTCTTGTCTTCCCAGGAGCAAGATGGGTCAGCGGACGGTGTGAACCTCTCTACCACCCTGACCCCTGAGCAGCAGAGTAAATATCGCCAACTTTTAGGGCAGTTTCCTGACCTGTTCTCCCTGACCCCCAGTGCCACTCAGTGGTGCGTCCATGATGTGAACACTGGGACAGTCCTCCAGTAAAATATAAGATTTACAGAGTGACTGGCAGGGTCAGAGCTTGCATCAAGGAGGAGGTCTCCAAGATGTTAGCGCTAGGGGTGATTGAGCCTTCAGACAGTCCTTGGGCCAGCCCAGTGGTCTTGGTCCCGAAGGCTGCCGCACGCTGTGCCACGCCAGAACTCCGGTTCTGTGTGGACTATAGAGGGCTCAATTCAGTCACCATGACTGACGAGCCCCATCCCCAGAGCTGATGAGCTCATCAATCGTTTGTGGGCTGTCAGGTGCCTCAGTACGTTTGACTTAACATCTGCGTACTGGCAGATTGCCTTAACTGATGGGGCAAGAGAGAGGTCAGCATTCTCCAAACCAGATGGGCACTAACAATTCTGGGTAATGCCTTTTGGGATGAAGAATGCCTCTGCCACCTTTCACAGATTGGTCAACCAGGTGTTGGCTGGAATGGAAGATTTTAGTGCGGCCTACCTGGATGGCATTGCAGTGTTCAGTGCCACTTGGGAGGAACATCTGCACCACCTCTGATAAGTGTTGAAGGTGCTGCGGAGGGAATGCCTCAAGATCAAGGCTAGTAAGTGCCAGATCGGGCAGGGTTCCATGGTGTACTTGGGGCACCAGATTGGGAGCAGCCAGAGGGCGCCCCTACAGCCCAAGATTGATACCATTCTGGCTTGGGACTCCCCAAGATCCAGACAGAGGTGAGAGACTTTTTAGGACACACAGGATATTACAGGAGGTTTGTCAAGGGGTATGGCAGCATTGTTGCACCCTTGACAGAGTTGACTTCCATCAAGCAGCGCAAGAAAGTGTACTGGACTGATGCCTGCCAGAAAGCTTATGATGCCCTGAAATCTGCCATGTGCACGGTGCCCGTGCTTCAGGCGCCCCGCTTCTCAAAAGAATTAATTGTGCAGACAGATGCTTCAGAGCATGGTGGGGGGCTGTGCTTTCACAGATGAATGAGGAGGGCCTAGACCAACCTGTAGCCTTCATTAGTAGGAGGTTACTTCCACGGGAATAGAGGTGGAGTGCGATTGAGCGTGAGGCATTTGCTGGGTCTGGGGACTGAAGAAGTTGAGACCATACTTGTTTGGGACTCACTTCCGGGTTCAGACAAACTACAGGTCCCTCAGATGGTTGATGCAGATGAGGGGTGAGAATCCAACACTGTTGAGGTGGTCCATTTCCCTACAGGGGATGGACTTTACGGTGGAACACCGCCCTGGTACAGAACACGTCAATGCTGATGGTCTGTCCAGATTTTTCCACCTTAGTGAAGAGAACTCCCAAGAGGGTGGGTAGTTCTCCCCACATTTCAGCTGGAGGGGACACGTGTTAGACTTGGCACTATTGGTGTGGTCTCTCTTCCATTTTTTCTGTTGCCTCCTGTGTTTTTGCTGGTCCAGATGCTTTGGGCACTTTGCCACTGCTATTTAATGCCAGAGTGCAAGTGCTCCCTTTTGTAAATTGTTGTTATGGATTAGTGATTCCATGATTGGTTATTCGATTTACTTATCAGACCCCAGTATAGTGCACCGTGTGTGCCCAGGGCCTGTAAATCAAATGCTACTGGTGGGCTTGCAGCACTGATTGTGCCACCCACAGAAACAGCTTGTAAAATGTGGCTCAGGCCTGCTATTGCAAAGCCTGTGTGCAGTCTGGGACTGCCATGTCGACTTGGCAAGTGCACATGTTTGCCAGTCCCCAAAACTTCCCTTTTCTGCATGTTAGTCACCCCTAAGGTAGGCCCAATGTACTACTGTGGGCAGGGTGCATTATATGTGAAAGGTGGGACATGCCCTGATGTGTGTGGCCTGTCCTGATAGTGAAATTCTGCAAATTGTGTTTTTCACTATTGCAAGGCTATCTGTTCCCATAGGCCAGAATGGGCAGTTTATTTATAACATCTTATAAACATAACTGACCCTGGGAACCAGATAAGAAAAGCTTAGTATTCCTAAGCTCAGAGTGTTAAAGTGCATACTTTAGTGTGGGTGATTTGTACATTCTGTGTTTGAAAATACCAATTTTAGAACATAGCTATATTCTTGCCTAACCATCCAGTGTGCCTCTGCTAGGTTTGTGTATGGCATGTCTGGCTTGTGAGTGACAGGGGCTGGAGGAGGGCAGCAGCTCCGGCAGTCTGATGAGTCCGGGCTGGGTGGAATGGACCTGGTTGAATTTAGAGTAGGGAGAGGAGATTTCCTTTCACCTGCCTGGGCCTGGTCTGCTTTCAACAATGCTGTCACCACCTCCTGCCAGGAAGCTGCAGCAGACAGGACAGAACTGGTTTTGGCTGGGTACAGACCCTCTCTGCCTTCAGAGAACAAAGGATTTGTGTGTATAAAAAGTGGGACCCAGATCCCAGAACTTCAGATCACTTCTGGGGAATCAAGAGGAAACCTTTGCCGGAGAAGCTGAGGAGGAATACTGCCCCTGTGCCTTTTGCACTCTGGGGTAGGCCTGCAGTGGCTGCTTGCTGCCAAGGAATTTGCTTTTTTGCTTTGTCACCTTTCTTGATGAAAAGATCCCCAAGGGCTTGAAACTGAGCTTGTCTCCTGTTCTGAAGTCTAAGGAACACAAAGACTTCACCCCTTCTGTCTCCCTACATCTGGAACTGCTGTTTCAGCTGCTACAGAAGGAAATTGCAACATTGACGCCGGCGAGTGACGCTGTATCCTGCACCGAAGCCGTGAGCGCTGCTCCGATTTGCGACGTAGGCCCTCCCCCTGCTGCCATGCCGCATCGACTCTGAAGCTGACTCCATCATCACAGGGTAGATCCTTGACGTGGGTGAACCCTGACTCCTTCGACATCGCGCCATCATAAGGAACAGTGGTTTGGGCGCCATCGTGATGTCACCTCCCCGACTCAGTAAGGAACTGTCGTCTTGCCACCCCGCGATGCAGTAAGGAACAGAGGCTGCACCTCCCCTGGGTTGTAAGGAACTGATGCCACGCAGCGCCATTGAAGCCGCACCTTCCGATGCCGTGAACTGACTTTGTTTTCATCAATTCCAAGGTACTGTTCTTTGTGGGTCTGCTTCACTCCAGGCCCGAGGCCGCGCACCTCGTGGTTGGCAACAGTATTTTGGGCTTTCCACCGGTCACGACGTTGTTATAACGCCAAGTGGAGTTATTTGTTGCTACAAGCTTTATTTTTGTGATTAACCTATTTTTGAGGATATCTTGATACCTGTACTGTGGAATGTTGTTGTTTGGTCTTGTTTTGGTTTAGATAAAGATTTTATTTTTTATTTTAAAGGTGTGGTGTCCATTCGTAGTGTTTTCACTGTATTACTGTATGTTTTCACAAATGCTTTACATACAGCCTGTCTGCTCGTGCCAAGCTACCAAGGGGGTTAGCAGGGGTTATTTATGAGTGCTTCCCCCTTACCCTGACTAGAAGCAAGGGCCCTTATTTGGACAAAGCTACCTACCTCTGCCAAATAGAGACCCCATTTCTAACAGCTCTATTATTTCTTCCCAAGCTATGTCAGGACAAGAAGGACATTCTCCCATGTCCTATGTATCTGACAATTTGGATAATCCTACCTTTTCTGCCATTAAGTTTAACAAGGAAAGAGGAAAACATTTCTGCTTTCGTTGTGGTTATAAAAACCATATTGGCAACCATCCCTCTTGCCCTGCCTTGGGAAAGAACTGTACTCAATGTAAGAAATTAGGGCATTTTCAAGGGGTTTGTAGATCCCAGCGCATCTCTGAAAATGTTAGAATCCACAATTTGGATTTGCAAATTCCTTCCACCTCCTCTGCTGACACCACTGCCTCTCACTGCACCAATAGGTTTTCTAATTTTCTCCTCACCATCGATGAACCATTGGACTCTATAGAGATAGAACACCCTCTCTGCCAAGCTTTTATTAATGGCGAACCTTTGGAAATCGTGGCTGACTCAGGTGAACTCATCAGTGTACTAGCAGACACCACTTTCTTCATACTATGGTCCCATTCCACTACCCTTCTGACTCCAGACATTTATCCCAAAGCTTTCGGTGAGAAAGACACTGACCTTCTTGGTTTCTTTGTTGCTTCTTCACAAATTTTGGAAAGAATCACTGAAACCCGGTCATAGGTTTCCAATCCTCTTAGGAGCATCTCCCCTTCCCCTCTCAATGAATATGACCTTCTTTCCTCTCTCAAAACCAATTTCTCCTCTGTCTTTAGTAACACCATTGGTACTATTAAAGGATTTGAACATACCATTAGGCTTAAAGATAATTCTACACCTGCCATACATAAAGTCAGATCTGTTCCTATCAATGTCCGACCTGAACTTAAGAAACCTTTAGAAACTTTAACGAAGGATGGCATTATTACTGAAACTTACTACTCCGAATGGGTTTCTCCTATTTTTCTTGCCAAACAGAGGAGTGGCGACCTTCGCCTTTGTGTTGATTTGAGGTCTTTAAACCGTAACATAATTGTTGACTCCCACCCTCTTCCTCATATTCAGGAATTGCTTTCTAACATTGGCCATACCAAATGTTTCTCTGCTATTGACCTGCATTCTGTATACCATCAGATAGCCTTAAGTACTGAATCTCAGGAGCTCACCTATTTTGTTACACCATTTGGAGCTTACAAGTACTTAAGGCTATCCTTTGGTTTAGCTTCTGCAGCCTCAGTGTTTCAAAAAGTCATAGACATTCATTTCAAGGACATTCCCCATGTTCAAGCCTTTCTGGATGATATTCTAGTATTCACTGAAACGAAAGGTCTACATTTAGAAACTTTGCACATGGTTTTCTCCATTCTTAATGCCAGAAGGGTTACTATTAAACCAGAAAAATGTAAGTTCTTGGTTGAACAGATTGATTACTTAGGGCAGACCATTACCTCTGTTGGTATTAAACCAAAATGTTGTAATGCGAAAGCTATTGTTAAAGCTCCTCCTCCACTTGATAAGGATGCTTTGAGATCTTTTTTAGGTCTCTGCGAATACTATGCTTGTTTTGTTCCTGATTATGCTTCCTATGTTCTACCTTTGAGATCCCTTCTCAAGGAAGGCACACATTTTCATTGGACAGATGACATTAACACTGCTTTCACTCTAATCAAGAAATTTGTTATCAATGCTCCTGCCTTGAGCCCATTTCTCCCTGGTCATAAATGTATAGTTACTGTTGATGCTAGTTTGAAAGGTCTCAGAGCTGTTTTTGGTCAACTAGTTGACAACAAAGACCTTACTGTTGTTTTTGCTTCCAGGAGTTTATCCATTGCTGAAACCATATATAGTACTATCGAGAGGGAAGCTTTAGCTTGTGGCTGGGCCATTCACAAATTCAAGACCTATCTCTGGGGCAGGCACTTCGTTATTTACACTGACCACAAACCTCTTGTCTATCTTTTACAGGGTCATTGTTTAGGCAAAGCTTCTGTGCGTCTTGTACGTTTAATTTCCAAACTACAAGAGTATAATTTTGCTATTAAGTATATACATGGTGGTAAACATTACAGAGCAGTTTGCCTTTCCTGTTTACCTTTATCATCATCAGATGACTTGGATGACGATTTAGAGTGTGTTGTGGTGTCCATTAATGCTTCTCTCTCTTCTAATGGTCTAATTTCTGAGAAAGAATAGGTTATGCTTCCTCTTGTGACCCAACCATTAAAAATGTTTGTGACTTCATTGTTGAAGGTTGGCCTCCTCTTCGCAATTTGCCTCAAGATTTGAAACCATTTGCTCAAATTGCTTCTGAGTTATCCCTTGAAAACGACCTGTGCAGCAGAAATGTTTGTTTTATTCCTCCCTCTACCTTAAAGTAAACTCCTTTCTATTGCACATGATGGACATTTAGGTGTTACTGCCACATGTACGAAGCTTAGAGAAAATTATTGGTGGCCATCCATGAATACTCAAGTTTCCTCTTTTGTTGATGTGTGCCCTCTATGTATTGTTTCTGACAAGCATTGGAGAACAACGCAAAATCCTCTTCGTCCACTTCCCTTACCGGATAATCCCTGGTCGAAAGTTGCTTTAGACTTTGCTGGTCCTTTCAATCTTTTTCCTACCTCTTCAAAGTCTTTATTAGTGCTCATTGACTATTATTCCAAATGGATTTACTTTTCTCTTGTGGAATCTGCTTCCCCTCATTCCGTTTGACACTTTCTCAGAAATGTGTTTTTCTCTAGACGATCCTCCCAAAGAGTTAGTCACTGATAATGGCACTCACTTGGTCTCCACTGTTATGAAAATGTTTCTATTTGATTTCGACATCAAACACATACAGGTTGCTTTGTACAGCCCTTCAGCCATTGGATTAGTTGAAAGAGCTAATTGTTTCCTAAAAGAAGGTATTCAAACTGCTCTTTTTCTGGTTTGGATTTCAGCCTTTATCTAAAAGATAAAGTTAATGCTTATCACAATTCACCTCATTCTACTACTGGTTTCACCCCCTTCAAATTGTTGAAGGGTAGGAAATGTCGTTCTAAACTCCTGCATGCTTGGCATTCTGTTATTCCTCATAATATCAATCCTGATTCTTTTTTACGCAACACTGTTTCTTTGGTGCAAGATAAACAAAAACAATATTACGACAATCTGAAACATGTTCATAGTAAGGAATTTTCAGTTGGTTCTTGGGTTCTTATCAGGAAACCATTTGGAGTTAAGAAAGGAGATCCTTCTTTTTCTCCTCCTTGTAAAATTAAAAAGTTGATCAAAGTGCTTGTTTGTTGCAGGATAGGGGGTGATGGAACAAGGGCAGACTTGTTCTCATTTCTGACTTGCAAGCTGACATCTATAAGAAAACTGCTATACCATGTCATATAGATGATTCTATTCTTTTTAAGCCTCTTCTGCACCCTCTGAATGACCTCCTAGAAGGATTTCTAAATTACCAGCGCATTATATAGATTTTTTTATGACAACTTGTTTTTTGTGGGGTGGGAGATGTTGTAATATCCTATTCTATCTTCTCTCTTTATCTTTTCTCTCATCATATCTCTTGCCCTTTAATTCTCTCTATTCCTTTCCTACCGCTTTCAAATCTTGAATCTGTTTGCTTTCAATCTGACATTCCATGTTTAACCTTCATCCTGAGCAGTTCCTCCGGCTGTGGGTCCTGATACTTTGTATTCTTCTACAATACAAATAAACGTCTTGGATTGGATATTACATCGTCTCCGGCATCCCTTTATGCACCGCTACAGCAGCATACTCTGAGGAGATCGGCACTAGAGAAGAATGTAGTTAAATGCCGCACCCATCAGCCAGTGCCAAATGGTGTGGTTCCGAGTAGAGTGATACTGGACATATGTCATGGAGATATGCCACACCTTGCCCCTGTTGCTCACTGCAAATAGTCAAAACTTGGGTTAGCCATACTCTTACTATGCTCATGGTTTAGTTTACATAATTAAAAAACAAAAAGGGTCACTGAATATACTTTGTTAAAGGAAACCTATGGTTCATTACTCATATGAAAAAATAATGGTTGCAATAACAAACTGAATTTCTGAATAACATCAACTCCAGCGACTGAGTGATTCTGATCTAAAATCAATATATAACACTGAAATTCTCCATAACGAGTAACCTATGAAATCATTGAGTTGGGGTATTGCAAACAAGGAATTTCCAGGTCCTGTGCCCAAAGTACACTGGCCTGTGGCACATTATGCTCTTGGCTATTTTACCCTAAACGTAGGGCCCATGCAAGGCCAGTCCCTTCTTCAGTTTCCTGATTGATTTGATCAAAGATTGAGCCCTGCAGCTCTTGGGGTGCAAGGGTTCTGAGTGAGTCTGTGACAGTGTGGATAACGTCAATTGTGAAGTAAAGGATGATGTCAGCAGTGAAGTCATTGAAGATGCCATTTGTAATGTAATCTGTGATGCTTTGATGAGGAGTAGGTTGTGTTGCAGTTATAGTTGCAATACTTACCATTACCATCAAATTTCAAAAGAAATACACATCATTTAGTAAACACCTAAAATATGATTGGCTAACTCTTTTTAGCAGTAGTTCTGGCTACCGTTATGTTATGAGGGTTAAATGAAGTATTTGCAAACTCAGTGTCCTTGAAATAAAATGTAGTGGATCACGTGGGAGCAATAGGTACACCCCTCAAACCCAAGGAAGATCACTGTATATGCAGAAGCACAGAAAAATCCTTACGTAAGTAAAAAGGTAAATTCTTATTTACAGATCTGTGGCCTGGATTCTTCTCAAATGGATGCTGATTTCCAAAAATGGACAAATGGCTCACAAAGGCAGCTACACCTTCAAAAACCTTAAGTGAATAATTCTGGTCTGCCAACAGTTAACAAAATGTCGAAGAGTTTTTTAAAATCTTGTTCACTATCCACTTGAGAACTGCAATCAAGGGAACTGTAAAGGGTGTGACCAAAGACCATGTCCAGTACTATGCCCATGCCAAGAGCCACCTGCACATGGTGAAACCCATTCATGTAATTTCTAGCACTGAGGAAACCGAAAGCAGGGCCATACCTACGGCCATCAGTGATGACACAGGTGATTTATTTTGAATGTGATTTCCCATGTGAAGCCATCAATTATGTCATTTGGGATGTTATCTGTGACATTCAATGTGAAGTCTGGAGCAGTACACTATGGGTAGTTTATGGTTGTCGGGCTTTCTACAACTGGGAAAAATCTGTTTTTTTAACATTTAGATTGCAACAGCTGCATTTTTTTAGGGGAATTTGCATGTTTTTTATAACACATGTCACTTTTGGACATGAGAATGTTCACATGAAAAAAATATTTGAAAGGATATCATGATTATGATCCAAAACCGGGAATCACTGAAATCTAGTAAGTGTGAGGAGGGCTATAGATGTTTATGGGAATATTATAATTTTGTTTTTGTTCTCATCTTACCATTAGTTTGTTTCTCATAATGCTGTTCCCTCTGCTGAAGAAACTGACACACCAAGATGACTGTTACTAAGTCTCTGGCCCCGCCAGCAAGACATTCACAACATATAGGGGTTAATCATTCCACAAGGCAGTTGTTATTTCCATTCAACATAACTTTTTCCAGACCCTCTTGCAGCTTGCGGAGTCACATGCTATGTCTACTTGACTTATTGAGTTGATATTTTTAAGTAGTTCCTCGGAACAAGGGTAGGCAGATTTTCAGAGCCTACATATCTCTCTCCTCACCAATAAGGCCAGTTAAAAAACAAGCCTCACCCAATGTTCATCTCAGAGTCCCTCCCAAAGAACACCATCTGTAGGGCTTACCTTACTTTGACGCCCAGTTAATTTGCAGCACATCTACCTCACACTACTAATTCACACTACTTACTCACTCTACACCAAGAGGATGACAATGAACATGTGCATATTGTCTGCTTGTAAAGCACCATACTTCAGGCAGACAATCTCCTGGCCAACCACTTTTGGCACCTTGCTTGGAGTCCAATAGTGGTACAGAATTAACCACCGAAAATAGTGTATTTAAGGATGCTTGTCACAATTGCCTTATTTTGCTCTCAATTAGGTAATCTTTCCAGGTTGAGTAGGGTTCAGGATGATGTTAGTCTTCAGCCTTAAGAAGGTCCCAATACCAAAGTGCCCTTTCATTTTTTAACTGGTCAGTGCTTATTAAACAATCCTTCCACTCACTCTCAGCCTCTTCAGACCACTCCTGTAATGCCCACCATGACTGTACCTGATAATACGTAAACTTTGAAAGCTTCCCCCTGTAAGTGCTGCCAGTTCTTGCCAGTCTACTAACCATATCCCATCTCTCAAGTCAGCCCAATAGTTCAGACCTACTTGCCTTAGGGGACAGCTTAGCTGATCATTGGGTCTGAGGATGTAAAGTAAGGGATTTTAAAGTTTTCCTAAATTAGACCCATGTTCTTGCTGCGAAATTAAGGACCTTCAACCTAACTTTTTTAACTATTTAGGGTCTCTGTATTCATACAAAAAATGGCTACCTTTAAGGTCCGTTACCAATGCTGCATATAATCTGCCAGGTGGTGAATTATCTGGTTCATTAGCTAGCATCAACTGAAACTGAAATGCATGACAGGCAATCAGCAAATCAGGTAAAATTGAACCACCCGCCATCAGCACCATCACCTTAATATTGTCTGTCTCTGGGTATATATCTTCCTTATATAGCCTACTCATGTATTTTCACACCTCCTCTTGGATCTCCTTGTTAGTACCAAGAGACTGCCCTGTATCAGAGTCAACTAATGCACGTATAGCATTCTGGTTCTGTCAAATCTTGTCTTCCATGCTAGAAGGCAACTACAGAGCTCGCCATATTCAATGTGCTGCATCTTGCTAGTTCTCAATCTATCTTGGATTTTTCTGGCAAGCCTGAATTCGTACTCAGCCTGCATTCCATCGAGTTCTGGCAGCATAGCAGGTTGCCTAGATGGCTCTTTTATTGAAGCGCCTTGCAACTTCAGCTCTTTCATTGCAATTTTGGCTTGAAGGATCTTTTCTTGATTTAGCATTTCCCGCTTCCTCCTTATCGATACCCTGCTAATAGCCCCCCTTAAGTAGGCCTTATAACATCCCAGATTATGGGCAGACTTGCGGTTCCATTGTTTAATGCAAAATACTCTGCAATCTTATCTGACAGTTCTAGGCCTATCCATATTGCTGTTTTGTGATCTGAAGACTTATTTTTATGTGACCATCCCACACACCCTGAAGAATCACCCCCTGCCTTATCCTCTGGTACCTTGTCCGTCGTTTGTGAACTTGCAGCAGAAATGGCCACCTATTTCTCTAGTGTGTGTGTGTGTACTCTCCATATTCTCTCCTCTTATTCCCCCAAACCTTTGCAATATCTTAAGAGGCCTCTTTCATCTCCGAAATTAGGAGTACTTCAGCAGGATTTCAAAGAGTGTGCGTCTTGTCAGACCAGCCAAGTGCCACGCATCAGGCGTTAGACTAACTCATGTCACTGTGGTGATCCGCGTCACCGCACTGAAATGTGAAGTCACACATATTGGCACCTGTGTCTGACAGTCCATCTCTGAAGCCCCAGCGCTGGGCATTTATTAAACACTAGTAAAGTCAGTGGCGCAGGCTGTGCGTGGTACGTGCTACTTAATGCTCGGCAGACTTCTTGAGAGGATTGATTGAGATACAATCACCGCGCAGGCATAAGATATTTCACTGACATCAAGGTGGCAGTTGGATTCAGAATAATCTGTGGCCAGGCTGCTGTTGATGAGCTGTCTCTTTTCGCTGTTTCTTTCCTGCTTTTGCTAATTATGCTTGCTTTTATTTCTCTGGTTCTTATATGCTGTTAATATCACTTTTCGCTGTTTCTTACCTGCTTTTGCTAATTATGCTTGCTTTTATTTCTCTGGTTTTATATGCTGTTTCTAGCTTTTGTTTTCTGTATAAGAAAAGGGGATATGTAATATCCTGCTATTCTCTATGTAATGCCTTTCTACCACCAATGGAATGTTCATTGATGTAACTATCAGAATGTTGGTGTTCAGCCTTAGATGTTACAGTTGGATGGGCTGAGCACCTAGATGGATGCTCCTGGTGGGGTCTCCCTTGGGTTCCCCTTAGGTCTCCCCTAGGCCTCCCTATGGTCTCCTATTGAGCTTGTACTTGTCATAACCTATCTGCTCAATAAATCTACTTGAGAACTACCTACAAGCATGGACTTAATTACTACACTTACGTATAGTGGGTAGCCCACGTCGTGACTGATACCAACCCGACCCAGCTGTCAGCCACGGCCCACCATGGCTGAGAGACACCGTGGTGGCCAGACTCGCACTGTGGCAGCTTGGTGGTTTATTCGAGGCCTCAGGGAGAGCAAGGGGACCCCTGAATGCAGCTGAGCAGGCCAGAGTGAGACTGATTAGAGCAGCCAGCACAGAGTGAAGTGAATCAGGCAGCAGGCATGTAAGAGGAAAAGCAGCTGCTCTTGCTTGCCCCTCGGCGGGCCATCACTGCAATTAAATGTAAGCACGTGTGTGCCTAGCCCAGAAGTCAACGGCATACATTATTATCATTAATAAAGTTCCAAATGCACATAAGCTTGCCTTGCCTGGCTTTCTCAAAGTTCCACATACACAACACAACACAACACTGTCACCTGCACTTGCTTGCAGCCACACACACACAGACTTCACTTCAGACTGTAGACAACACGCATGACACTCAGGCTAAGAACTGATGATATAAGTAACATTTCTGTGCTAGCCTAAATGCGTGACACTTCTACTAATGCCACTTTTATCTTCCACATAATTGCCCATATGCATCATACACATTAAAAACAATTGTGCATTTAATTTACGGACAGCCGCGTGCATTATAGTGCGCAGTCTCACTCTAATGGTCTACATGCAGATGAGTCAATTTATGGTATTAAAATGGTTGCCTCGTCTTCATTGATTGAGTTTGCCTGTGACAAAGTGTCACTCGTAGTCCTTGAAATGTCAATAATAATTTTTTAGAAATTATGAAAATGTCACACATAGCATTCAGAAACCTTGGCAGCTATGTCTTGATCCTCCACATCATACATAACATTGTGGGTAACTTAATCTGGACCTTGGCCCCTAACATCTGTAGTTTGTCCATTCTGGTGCCAAGCTCCCACTGGTGCTGCACTGTCTTCTTGCCAATGTCCGAACTAACATGATAGGTGTATTCTCCGTAGTTCAGGACTTTGTCCTTCAATGTTCTGGTTAGCACTAACTCCTTAATGGTACAGTTAAAAAATTAACAAGAATTTTCCTGGGGGGTTTTTGATTAGTGATCGGCTTACAAGGGTCCCAGTGTAGCCTTTCTATCTCATTTTCTAGGTCTACATCTGGTCTATCCTGCAAGATCCTTTCCATTGGAAGTTTAATCACATAGGCTTCTACATCTCATGCTCTAATCCTTCTGGGATATTCAGACGCCTCAGATTATTACACCTTGAGTGATTCTACAGATTTTAAAAATCTTACATTAATACTTTATTCTGGCGCTTCAGTCCCTCTATCTCTTGGGTATTAGAGTGTATGGCTAGACTCATCTTCTCCGTGTTTTCTTCTAAGGTTGTTTTTTTTTTTTTGCACCGGGTCATCAATTTATTTCACTGAAGCAGAGCATTTCTCTTGGGTCCCTTTCTATTTAGCCTCTCAGATCTCAAACCTGATCATTATATCAGATCTGAGGTTCAACAGAATGCCTTCCAAAGATTCTTGTGGACTAACCTTTGTTTCATGGCAGGACTGCTCACTTGCTTCCGCGTTCTTTCCCAGTCTCATGGGACTACTCATGCTCTCTATTGCCTCTGTGTTACTTATTTATTGATGTATTGCCTTTATTAACAGGAGGATCTTCCTACTCCCCTGCCACTGTAAGAAGCTCAAAATGATGCCAGCTCTCTCCTTACAATACTGCTCTGAGATTGGTCATCCATTTCAGGGTGTGTCACAACCACCTCAGTGATCCTTGTACTGTTCAATGAATTTAAAATAAGAATGGAGTGACAGTGTTGGCTTTATAGCGGATGCACCTTTTTTTCTCAGCCAAACTGTGGTTCGCCCTGCTTGTATTTACAATTAGTTTTTTAACCTACCTCATAGCAGTTGACCTTGTTTCCAAATGGGCGGCTCTTGGCCCTCCTTTCCAGACCAGAACGCAGTAGAGATCTATTTCAAACTGTTCCTTGGGTGCGATTTACAGTTCTGCCTGCCAAAATCACGGTGCTGCTATCTATATTTTGAGACAGCCTAGGGTCCTTATTGCCCCTGTTTATGGCCCCTGCCTTAGTTGCCACCCCATTGGAAGTTATAAGTGCATGGGGGAATGTGTGGCAGATCTGCCGACATTTGCGCCTGCTCTTCTCCACTCCTGCCTCCATCTCTAGCCACACTCCTTCCCTCTGTGCCGGGTCCCTTACAGCATTGAGCCTTCTTGCATAGACCCTGAAACAAATGTGGGCTGCCGCAGCTTGAGGACACTGTAGTGAAGCCGATGCCTAAAACCAACAGGATTCCAGCAACATCTGGCGTCCTGTGTCGTCTGCCGCTCCAGGGTAGCCCAAACAGGTAGCAGTTGTTTTTGTTCCAAAATTATAAGAATTTCAAGAAAGCAGTTTCAAATTGGGGGTTTCTCTGCAGGTTTAATCGTGCAGATGGAGTGTAGCACCGCTCACATCATGCTCCTCGTACCATCGCCATATTCCCGGGGCCAGGAATTTTATGATGTTGTTATTTACATTTTTCATAAGAATTGTTTTCCAGATAAAAAGAGATTGAGTCAATTTTATATTCCTGATCCAGTTCCTCAACTGATAGCTCTACCTAATGTTGTTTTCAACTAGTATCCCAAACTAATTGAGTGGTACCTGGTAATCATAAGATCTACTCAGTTCAAGACAGAGACCCTCTATCATAATGGAAAAACCCTAACTTGTGTTTTTGTCAATATCCCTGGCATAATATTAAGGCAGAATGGGATATACAATTTCCTGTTATATCACAAAAGCTGTTATTACATTTGTTAAAAAAGCTTCGTAAACAAATATATCATTCCATGATAATGTCTATGTGAATATTAGCGAACATGAAATGCTAATTTGATCAAATTATTTTGCTCAATTTCACACTAGAAACAGTTTCCAAAAAACAAATAAAATCTGGAAAAGGAAAACCATGCACTGTACAGAAGCAATACTTATAATAGAGTAACACATCTTAATTCTTTTATCACTCATGCTAATAGTTCATGATCTATGACAAGAGTGATCCACAAGTATGCACTAAGATAACCAAGCCATGCACTGCCACGAATAAAAATAGTGTTGAAAGTTTTCACATTCGCCTGTCTATGCTGTCTCAGCTTGACCATAATCCCTTCTTGAAGCCTCCTTCTGGACAAATGACAATATAGTTAATAATCAATAAATACTACTGAATCACTGTATAGGTGGTGTTTAGCCATTCCTCTAAACACATTATTTAGGCCCGACAGTGCATTCTTCGGGAGGATGACTCAAAAGGAGCATCAGTCTATAAATACATATCTAATATTGTAAATCAGCTATTTATTATTTTCCTTCCTACAATTATTCAGAGCTACTTAACATATGTGTTGTAGAACTAGCTAACTCCTTCCACCAAGAAATATGATATCAGATGCTCAACATCTCCCTCAAAACATCAAAACCTATCACATGTGACATCATTGTGCATCTGAAACTATATATGTCTGGCTTATGATTTTGCACTTGGCCTCACTCTTTACATCAAAAATGATGACATCAAAACTTTAAATTAATTTGTAAAGAGTGTGTACTACTGTCTGAAACTCGATTTTCAAAGGTATATTGAATAGGATGACTATAGTATGTATCAAGTTGTGCTGTAACGGAGACCACAGAGAATGCTCTTTGGCCATGCCAAGAAGGCTTCAGGCTAAGGGTGTTGAATAGACCTGCATTTACATAGTGATTGTGCCAATATGTAAAATAAGATTGTTTGAATCCAAAGCGATGCCATTGATGATGACAATGGTGATGTGATTTTTCATCGATGTGTTGTAAGTTCTGATGTGAATAATGTATACAGAAAACAAAAACCTGTTCCAGTCTACTCACTAGCAATATCTGTTTTCATAAACATTAAGGGCATTATTATGAGCTGGTCCGACCACTGCCACCTCTGCCGGTCCGCCTGCAGTATTCAGAGTGCGGAGCTCGGACCGTCACATCCACCGGAGATCCAAGATCCTGCAGCGGTCGCACAGCGGAAGGAGGCATCAATATGCTGGTGGTGCCACTGTGGCACCACTGTGCATATTGCAAGTTGCCTGTTCACCACCCCTTTCATGCTGGTGAGCGGGGCAGCCCCTGCTCGTACATGTTCCTGTTTCTACAACCATGCATGAGTCTAAGGGGCACATGCATCAAGGTAGGCTTTTGCGATTCCTTAATTGCAATTATTAAGGAATCGCAATTATGGAATCGCAAAAGCCTATGCAGGTAGGAATAGCAAAAAAAAATAGTGATTTCTATAAATTCCTTAATTGCGACTCGCAAATTGCAAATGGCTTCCTATTAATTCCTATGGGCCTACGGAATGAATGGAAATGGCATGTGCAATTTACGAGTAACCAATAGGTACTCGCAAATTGCGCATGCAATTTCAAGGGTGCAAGAGTAACAAAAGGACACCCTGTTGCACCCCTGAAATATGCTTGTGTGCAGATGTTGGAACTTTGGAACTTTGAAAAATCCACTTTCGTGCATTTTTCAAAGTTTTTGCAAATTACCATCAAGTTCAAATTGAAAATCGCTATTTGCAATTGTGTTTAGAGTTATTTAATAATTAATTAATTCATTATTTTTTTTAATTATTTCATTTATAAATATGTTATTTTTAAATTCTACGCTATCAAATACTTTCCCTACTGTTGCACTCTCTGGAGTTGGAATAGTAATCTTTACCCGTATGCTATCCAACACTTTCCCTTCTGTTGCACTCACTGGAGAGGGAATAGTAATTTTTACCCTCCCGCTATCCAACACTTTCCCTACTGTTGCACTCTCTGGAGTTGGAATAGTAATTTTTACCCTCCCACTATCCAACGCTTTCCCTACTGTTGCACTCTCTGGAGTTGAAATAGTAATATTTACCCCTACGCTATCCAACACTTTTCCTACTGTTCCACTCTCCGGAGTGGGAATAGTAATTTTTCTACCTATGCTATCCAACGCTTTCCCTACAGTTGCACTCTCTGGAGTTGGAATAGTGAGTTTTACCCCTATGCTATCCAACGCTTTCCCTACTGTTGCACTCTCTGGAGTTGGAATAGTAATTTTTACCCCTACGCTATCCAACGCTTTCCCTACTGTTGCGCTCTCTGATGGGGAATAGTACATTTACCCCTACGCTATCCAACACTTTCCCTACTGTTCCACTCACTGGAGTGGGAATAGTATATTTTACCCCTATCAAACGCTTTCCCTACTGCTGCACTCTCTGGAGTGGGAATAGTAATGTTTACCCCTACGCTATCCAGTGCTTTCCCTACTGTTGCACTCTCTGGAGTGGGAATAGTAATTTATACCCCTACGCTGAGTGGGAATAGTAATTTAAAGACTTATGCTATCCAACATTTTCCTTACTGTTGTTTTTTTGGAGTTGGAATGGTAGTTTTATTCTCTCAGCAATTTAATATTTTTTTGTATTATCTTAGTTAATGTAGTATATATATAATTAATTTTAAAAATATTAAAAGTAAATTAAAATGTTTTAATTTGTTGTACACAATTATTTAATTTTATGGTATTGTTTTATGTGTATTGATGCTTTTGTAATTTGTAATATTTTTAAACTTATCATTAAGTAAGTATATATATTATATATTATATGTATTTTTTTAATTAATGTTTTATTAAATTATATACATTACTTATTAATTGTAAACTTTATAAAAAAAATAACTATGTTAATTTTATTTATAAGTATTATTTAGTTTATTTTACATATTTTTTTAACTAAACAAAAAAGATATATTTATAACGATATTTTTGACATCAATATTTTTTTCCGATATTTTTGTACTTACCATGTTGTAGATAGAATATCGATTTTATTGACATCGATATTCTTGCTCCGATATTTTTGTAGATCATTTTTTTGACCTTCGATATTTTGCCAGGGATCCCATATACCACCCGACGCTCAGGGAGAACATAGCCGCAGTCAGTGAGTCAAGGCCACTGTCAGATTGACGATGAGCAGTGAGACAAGGGGGGGAAGGGGACAGTTAATCACGTAACTACCGGTCAAGCTGGTGTTACTGGTTTGAGTTTGTTTGTTCTTGATCATAGCATCTGTTCACAAGCCAACGCTGAACAACCTGAAAGGACTCTGTACAACACACAGATAGACCCATGGAGTTCTTGTGATGTAACCTCTACTATTTGGGAAATTAACTATACATGGGGGTAAACTTGTACCTGAACAATTGATGTCATAGATATGCATGTTATGCTCAATACCCTCCTGCCGGCAATGTTTCTTAAATGATTGGTAGATGGTCCAATGTATAGATGGTTCTCATCAAGAGAGTTGCCTTTCATGTATATGTAAAACCAAAATCAATAAAACAGATGTAAACAAAAAGAGGGTCTGGAGATCTTTTGTGTAGAGCAGCATGGGGTCCGCAGTGACATATATGCCTCCAGCTCTAGGTGTGCTTCACACACCCATGGCAATGTAGACTTCCCTCCACAAAGGACACATATTATGGAATTGGACCAATTAATTGTGTACCCTAAGTAATTACCAAACTAGTAAATATGTAAATTATTCTATTAATAGAGGATTGAGGAGTGGCTAAGTATAACAATAAGTCGTCTGCATATATAGATATTCTGTCCTCCCATTCCTCGGCCCAAGGCAGACCTCGGATCACTGAATCTATCTGTACCCAAGCCGCTAATGGTTCAAAGATAAGGGCAAAGATAAGAGTTGAAAATGGGCATCCCTGTCTGGTGCCCCTTTGAAGGGGAAAGATTTGAGATGTCTGACCATTTACCACTACTTGGGTCTCAGGCCTTGAGTATAGAAGTTTGAACCAGGACAGGAACATGCCCTACATTACATCACAAGAGGTATGGCCATTCAACTATGTCGAAGGACATGCATGCATTTAGTGCCATAACCACAGGGTCTTCCTAAACCTTATCTAGTAGACCCAACACTCCATGCAGCTGCCGTAGATTGAGAGCTGTGATTCTGCCCGGCATAAAGCTGTATTGGTCAGGATGTACTAGTTTGGTTATTATTGGTATCAGTTGGGATGCCAGAAGCTTAGCCAGGATTTCGACCTCTACATTAAGGAGTGAAATTGGCCTATAGGAGGCACATTGATCAGGTGGTTTACCTGGTTTACATAGCACCACAATGGAGGGTAATGTCTCATCCGCCGGGAGAGTTCCTGTTGTGTGACTCTTTTTCTATGTCTGCAAAAAGTGGGGAGTGATATCAGTGGAGATGAGTTTGTAAAGTTCTAAGGGGAGGCCATTGGCCCCATCGCTTTACCTGCTTGGATATTATTGATTGCTTGTTCAAGCTCGTCTTTTGGGAGTTCTGCTTCCAAAAGGAACCCGTCTGGCATTGAGAGTGTAGGAAAGGACAAGTCTTTTAGTAGTTCATGAGAGTCTGTAATCATTCTGATGGAAACAGAGGAATAGAGATAAGCATAGTAGTTCGCAAAGACTTTTGCTATCTCTTAGGGGTGCTTACGGGTTGAGCAGATGTCATCTATCTTGGAACTAGCTCTCTCACGCTTATCTAGCTATGAAAAATGAATTTCCCTGCTTTCTCACCTACTTCATAAATATGGTGTTGTACTGCTCGATAACTGCTCCAAGCAGCCTCCGTCACCAGGTCATTATATTCTCACTGTTTGAGATTTAAGAGATGTCTATTGTCCCCTTCGCATTCAGTGTCAATTTATTTTCAAGTTTTATAAGGTCTTGTTAGAGTTTGTCTATTGCCGCCCTTTTCTCTTTTTTGTGAACAATTGTGAGGGAAAGGGCCTGTTCCTCATTCAATGTCTGATAGGCTTCCCACAGTATTTGTGTCGAATTGACCGATGGCTCATTCTCCGCAAAATATTGCTGTGTGGTTTTTGATAAACCTCCAGACCCTAGGGCTCTTGAGGTACCAGGGGCTTAGTGCAATGGTGCGTCGAAATTGGGATCTATCTGAGCAACAAATGACCCATATCTGGAAGTGGTCTGAAAGTCCTCTCACCATATGTCTAACATCACTGAAGCATGACACGTTGTTAGTCTGTGTGAATAGGGAGTTTATCCGAGACAGGCTACCATGGGCGTCTGAGAGGAAAGTTAGTCTAGTGTTCCAAGATTATGTGTTCTCCAAGTGTCTTTAAGGTCCAGGGCAGAGGTGAAGTTTTTAAGGGCAGTTTGGGTAGGTTTTGTCTGCCTGGGGGACAATGATCCTTACTATCACAAAGGGTCATGTTGAAGTCCCCTCCCATAATTAAGTCCCCAACGGGGAATTCCAGAAGGACTGCACCCAAGTCTGGGAAAGTGACGTTGTGCATTCCTGGAGGAACATACACAGAGAAGAAATGAATCGCTGTTCCCTCCAATGGCCTAGAAAGGGCCACATACCTGCCTAAGGGATCTGACCAGGTACAATCAACTATAATAGGAATTTGCTTCAGGAGAAATGTTCCTGTTCCTCTCGAGCTAGACGTGAACCCAGAACGTGCCACCTTCGTGTACCCCCATCTATCCATAACCCTGCAATCAGTGCCCTTGAGGTACATTTCTTCTAAGAACACCACATCTGGAGAATGTTTCTTAATATCCTGGAGGATAACTGCGCTTGATGTTATCCCCTAATATGTTGACATTCCAAGACAAGCATCTGTCCTCTGTACTTGGCATCATGTATTGAATCGGGGCACCAGATCATCCAGCATGTTAGCATAAGTTCAAGAATTGGATTGGTAGTGTCAAGTAGGAGAGTATCTGGATCTTTGGTAATGATTTTTTGTCATGAGGAAACACGGATCCTGCATGTACACTATGGCCTAGGCCTGTCTCATGGATGCTGTCTACTTAGACCAAGAAGTGTGCCCAAAGAGTTACCTTCAGCAGATGTAAGGCTACTGCTTTAACTTGGAGTTAAGTAGCAAGTAGAGTACGGTGGTGGCAGTATATCATATTTTAAGTAATCAGTATAGTCAATTGGTCATGGTACCTGAGTCACTAGAATGGTGCCTTCTCACCCACTCCATTAAAGTTCAACTGTTGTGTTCTTAACAAAACCTTTTACCTGCTTTAAGTTGTATGCAGCACTGGGACGTACGTGTGCCAGAGAGATGGTACAGTGATGGATAAATGGCATAAATGATTGCATATGCATGCAAAAATGTACATGTGCCTGAGAGATGGTGCACTGCGGAATGAATAGCGCAAGCAGTTGAGTGTGTGTGACTGAGAGATGGTCCAGTCTAGGAGGAATTGTGTGAGCAGTTGCGTGTGCGCTAGAATGTGCATATGCCTGAGGGATGGTACATCATATAGGAGATAGCATATGATATTGCATGACCACACTAGGATGTATGTGTGCCTGGGAAGAGGTAGAGCACTTTGGAGACTGCACGTCTGAATATGTGTAAAGGATTATATGTGTGCGCTTATGAAGGGCACCATACACAGAAGACACTGGGTTCTATTGTAGGAGATCCTGGCCTTGCTGGAGGAGCAGTGAGAGGTAGAGGTCCCACCCTAACAGATTAATGGATTGCTGCCTTTCTGGGAGCTGGATCAGAAACACAAGAGGGGAAGGAAGAACTGGGCTTTTCTGTGCTCTTTATTGGGAGCTCTTTGATTCTGAAAGAAGGTCACTGGTCAAAAGGGCTTGGGCACATCTGAGGAAGGAGGTGGGGCTGATAAGAGAATCATAATAAGTAGGACTGAGGCCATTTTCTAACCTTTTGAAGCACATATCCCTGAGGCTCATATCCAGGTGTGTAGCTTGTGTTTGAGGTAAGCAATATTGAGAAGTCCCCTGCTTGAAAGGCAGAATACACCAGAGGAACGGATGCTTCAAACTAAGCAAACCCCCGGAACACGAATACAGAGACACTAAATCACAAGTGTGTCTTAAAATGGTTTATAGAAAGGGGAGTTTGAGACCCCCAAGTTATCAAACTGAAGATGTGGATATGTGTGGAGAAGCATAACACAAGCTCTGCCTGTTGTGCCCAGGACCGGGGGCTACAGTTCTGCCAGTCTCCCATGCTGGGGTAAGGGGACATCACCAAAGAGGGAGAAGGACACTCGTCTTAAAGCCTGTAGCAGAAGCTCCTGCCTGACCCAAGATCAAAGGACCCTGTGAGGTGAAGTTGATTGCTTGAGGGTGCGAAGTTCAGTGGGTATCTTGCTGTGTGGATCTTGAGAGCGGACTGTTTGATTCTGGTCCCCTGGGGCTGTCAGACTGATCAGGCTTTTGGCCTGTGTGCCAAAGCCCACAACCCCCTTGCCAGGTGTGGGCTGCAGTAAAGAATTAGAATTTCAACTGCGGTGCTGTGCTGTAAGAGACAGAGGGCCATTGACCACTGCAGTGCCGTGACCTGCAGTGGGTGTCACCTTGCTCGTGCTGCCCATGATCCCCATAGGCCATGTGGGCGCAGCAGTTAAAAAGAAAGAGCTGTCACCTTGTATGAGCTGCAACAACCCTACCTGTGTGTGAAGAGGAAGGGACTGAAGAATAGTGAGAGCAACAACTTAAACTTCATTGTCTCGGAGCATAGGAGACCTTACCCCGGACCTCAGTAGTGACTTACCACATCAGAGGAGTACCAAAGGACGGCAACTGCTACGATTACATCACCGCCTGGACACCACTGGGTTGCTGAAGTGTATCCAGATACTCTGAATTGCCACTCGGCAAGAGAGAGCAAGACTTACAAATTAGCTGCAGAGCCCTGGGGAACTTGCTTTGAATTAACACTCTCCAGAGATCTTGCCAAACAGCCCCATAGAAATTCTGAGACTTGAATGCATTTAGCAGGGCGTACATGGATGTCAATGGGGAATAACCATAAGCCTTAAATGAGAAAGTGGGACTGGAAAGCTGTCTTGGATAACACCAGTGGGTTTTCCTCTAGAAGACTGTGTAATGTAAATTGTTCGCGTTGTGTTATTACCTAAATGCCACTTTTTGCATTAAACCAAGTATTTGACTGGACTAACATTTATTGGAGTTCCTGGCTATGTTTTGAGTTGTGAGTTTGTGTTAGCCTTACACATAAAGCCTTAGACTACTCAACCCGTACTACACTGAGAGTCAAGTGCTGAAGGGGTACTTGGCCCCGTTCCTCAGAGCCCATAGTAGGTCGGGCCCCCTACATCAGGAGTAAAAGGACTCAACCACCACGGTTGGGGCTTAGTAATTTCCACTTACCCCATGGCACTCTGAATGGGATTTTGACAGTAGACTATCATACCTCACAAGGAGAATTCAGGAAAGCTTGATTTGTTGGGTACAGGCTCCAGGGATTGTGGTCTAAAAAAGATCTTTAGGATTCATGGTCAACAGCATCGTCCTACAATACTAGCAGAGCCACCCCAAGCAGCTGAAGTAATTAGATGTTTGGACAAAATGTCAGGAAAATAATATTGTGATACAAAATTATTGTGTCAAGAATATCAGGATTTCAGAAATATTGTCAACAGGAATAGTGAAGGTAAAAATTTTGTTTTAGTGTGTTTTTAATAGCTCCATAAAAAATACTGTTTTGTTAATATCGTTTGAAAGTGTTAATTAGTATGTCATTTATTGAAGTGTGTATGATTGTAAATATTTATTATTTTTTTATTTGTGCTTTTAGTAAGATAATTTATTAGTTATGAAATTGTTGAAATGTGTGTTTTTAGTTGTATTAATGTACATAAATGTGTTTATACTTTCGATTAGCTGTGGGATATCAGGTTGTTGGAGGATAAGTGTGTGGAGATTTTTTAAAAGAGTATATTTTAAAATAGAATTTATGGTTATATTGTTAATGATATGTAAATTCATATTTTTCAATTTTAAAATATATTTTGCTGCTTTACTGTTTTTAATAAATGTTAAGTAATATTAATTAAAAATATATATTAATGGTATTACAATTACAACAATTTTTAATATATAAAACATGCAAATATTGAAATAATTAAAAACATTAAACACATATTTTTTGATAAAGTTAAATAATTCAAATTTATTTTTATTCAAACTTTGACATGTTTTACAATTTTTCCCAAAACATTTATTTCAATACAAATATTTTACATACATTTTGTTTTAAACTTATAGTTTTATTTTTAAATTAAATTTCTAATTGTTTTAAATAAAAATAGGTCTTAAATTAATGTTGCATTTTATGGTTGTTAATTTTGGATTTTGATTTTATGTTTTTATGGCATAAAGTTTAGGAATGGTAGTAAATGTTTTTATATTTATGTTGATGGTTAATTGTAATTTTAGTATATTATAATGTTTTAATTTTGTATTTATAGGTTTGTAGTTTGTATAGTGTGTTTTCAGATTGAATTTGATTGTATTTTATAGTGAAGAAAATGTGTGGAGTATTGATTGAGTATATAAAAATAATAATTTGTTTTGCCTTCTTTAAAATGTTTTAGTTTTAGAAGAATTTTATTGATGCAAGAGAAAATGCAGTACAATATAATGTAAACAATTAACATAGGAAAAATAGGCATGCAAACTGGTATGGCAATATAAGTGAAAAAGAGAAAAGAAGAAGAAGGAGCAAGGGTAGTCAATTATCAATATATCATAGCTACTATATAATTGTTAGCAAAAATTGTACAATAAACATAAGGGGTATAAGAAATCTGAACAGAAATGGAAGATAGAAAAAATTATAAGAACAATATATACATTTACATAGGATATTACTCATGGAGGTTTAGAAACTTCTTCAATTCGAGGGTCATGAGTTGGCGAGGAATGTGCAGATACATCAAGAAAAATAGTAATAGGTAACCATGGGAGATCTCTTTTTATTGCGAGGGAAATAGGATGAACATATGCACTGTCTAGTCTATGGTTGTAGCTAACCCCATACCACCAAGCACGATAGGAAAGAGTGGAAGTATCTTTCCATGCCCTGGTAATTTGTTGAAAAGCAAATGGCAAGAAGTATGTCAATGATATGGAAGTTGTGAGGGTGTGAATTCCAATCATCAAAAAGACTACCTAGAAATATGTTAACAAAAGAGAAAGGGATTTGGGTATGAAATATGAGAATAATCAGCATCCAGACTTGCTTCCAAAAACTGTGGACATGAGGACATAGGAATAACATAGGGTGTAAGTCTGCTGGAGTTACATCACAGGACAACCAACAGGAGGGGGAAAGAGTAGCATTCATTTTGTGTAATGAGATGGGAGTAAAGAAAAGTCTGCTCTAAATGTAAAACAACGTTTCAGTGGTATTAGCGGCTCATGAAGCTTTTCTAAGCGTAGTCCAAATCTTACTCCACGTAGAAATCGGAAAGGAGGATTGAAGGTCAGTCTCACAGAGTAGCTCCACTTCGTTTTTATCTCTGATAGGTGAAAAGTATATTATAGATTGATAGAGTAGTAAAGCAGAAGGAGAGGGGTATAAAACAAGTGGGGGTGAAGCAGAAGGATAATTTAGAAGTGTCATAGTGTGGTAAGTTGCCTGGAGTAAAGAAAGTAAGGAGGTGCATTTACATGAATATGAAGAAGGAAAACAAAAACGTTTTTGGGCAGAAGCAAAAGACATCCAGCAATCCTCATGAAGAAGTTGATGAACTCAGTGTAGTCCTTTAAGATATCAATCTTTCCAAAATAGGACTTTAATATTTAGTTTAAGATCTTTATTATACCATAACGAAGATAGCAGGAATTTGTCTGAAGAAGAAAGATGGTTAGTGAGTAAGTGTTTAAGAATTTTGCAAGAATTATTAAGAATAGGAAGATAAAAAGAAGCAGGACGAGGTGAAAAAGACATGATTTCTTGAAAGGAGAAAACGTGAAAAAAAATTTTTTCAAAGGTAGTCCATAATGGCAGAGACAGGGTATCGGTATCATCATCTTCTAATAGGAATAACAAAGTCTGTTTAAAAGAGAAAGCAGTGTGGTAGATCTGGAAAACTGGAACGCTAACACCTCCTAAAAATTTGGGACGTATGAGTTTATGGAAAGAAATGCGAGGCACTTTGTTATTCCATACAAATTTGATAATATTAAAATGGGAATTAGCAATATTTATGAGGATGTAGGAAATATAAAAAAAAACAATAGAGACTAACATCATTTTGATTGTATCAGGACTGCCCCACCAAAAAAAAACAAAGGGTTCCATTTAGATGTGGTAGATCTTAAAAGGGACTGAAGTTCTTTTAAATGAGTTAAAATAGAATCTTTAATAGAGGATTTAAACCACAAGCCCATATATTTAATTTTATCAGCGTTCCATTTCAAAACCAGATAAAGTGTAATCTGCAAAATAACATAATGTATTCAATGGAAGAATTTCACATTTATCAGCATTTTAACTTATAGCCGGATACAGATGCAAAAGATGCCACTTCCGGTATTAAGGCCGGAAGAGAGGATTGCGGATGAGATAAAAAGAGCAAAATATCATCTGCATAAACAGGTAAATTCCAATAAAATATCTTCATTTTTATAAAGCAAGCGATTATTAGAGTCAAGAATGGAACTAATCTTTATACGATCTTTCTTAATTTTGTAATAATTGGCTACAAGTTTCCCAGCTTTATTTTGGCCCCCATAACATTTGGTGGATGATTTAAGTAGAAATGGATTGGCATTGGCTTTAGAAAGTTTTTTTAACTCAAATTTGGCTTTAACAAGTTCATCTAGACAAGATTTAGAACCAGTAACAGAAAAGGAAAGTTCTAAGGAATTAATGTGTGTCATAAGATGCTGTAATTTAGAAAGGCAAGATTTCTTACGATGAGATACAAGAGAAATAATAAAATCCCTGGAAGCGGCTTTAAAAGAGTCCCAAATGATAAAGACGGAGTCTCTTTTCAGTAAAGAAAGTATTGGCAACCAATTGAAATTTCTTGGTAAAATTCAAAATCTAGGAGAAGAGAGTTGGTAAATCTCCACCTTCTGGTGCCTTGTATAGGAAAAGAGAGGCCCATGTTTAACCCCTTGGCTGCTGGGGTAATTTTCCTGCTGTGCTGGAGGGCGGGGGGCGCGCACAGCGCCCCGGTGCTCATGACGAGCTCAGCTAGTCATGAGCTACAGTGCTCCAGTGCTCATGACAAGCTGGGCTTTTCACAGCCACACCCGTTTCAATAGAACTTTTAGCACAGCAGGGGAATTATCCCAGCGTGCGAGCGTTCTAATGGCCATGACGAGCTCAGCTCGTCATGAGCACCGGAGGGCTGTAGCTGAGCATGCAAGGGGTTAAGGTAACTGGTGCGTGATTGGAAATTAGAATAGAGCCAATGTCAGAGTGTTCAATATGTTGGGTGCGTGATTGTGAGGTAAAAAGATAGTCAATACGAGATTAGAGTGTGGTGTGGAAAAGAAAGTATGTTCTAAAAGAGTGGGGTTACATAAGCGCCATGCATCTACTAATGACCGTTGTTGAATAGTGGAGGTAAATTGGGAGAACATAGTAGAAGGAATGCATTTACTAGTAGATTTATGATCAATGATCGGGTCCATAACCATATTACAATTTGCCTGAAGAAGAAAGATGGTTATTGAGTAAGTGTTTAAGAATTTTGCAAGAATTATTAAGAATAGAAAGAGAAAAAGAAGCAGGACGATCGAAAAAGACATGATTTCTTGAAAGGAGGAAGGGTGAAAAGGGGATGTTTCAACTGTAGTCTTTAATGGCAGAGAGAGGGTATCATCATCTTCTAATAGGAGTAACGAAGTCTGTTTAAGAGAGAAAGCAGAATGGTAGAGCTGGAAACCTGGAAGGTTACCACCTCCTAAAAATGTGGGACATTTGAATTTATGTAAAGAGATGCAAGGCACTTTGTTATTCTATGCAAATTTGGATAATATGGAGTATATAGTCTTAAAATGTGAATTAGCAATATTTATGGGGATATTGGAAATTTAAAAAAGAATAATAGAGACTAACATCATTTTGATCGTATCACGATGTAAATGTAAATGTAATAGTACTTGTATAACGCTCAAATCACCCATGAGGCATCTCGGCGCTTGTAGGCATACCGCTGTGGAACCCTTCCTCGCTTTTCCCTGTGAAGTGTCCACTCCTGGGCACCCCAAGATGAAGCCAGGCATCCTAGCGTTTTTGGGGCCGTTGAGGAGATTAAGCAAGCTATTGCCCGGAGTTACAGAGTGCGATCCATGAATTAGAATAGGCACCGAGGCGAGAATTATCAGGTCTGAGGAAATTGAGCCCAAGACCCGCCGACGCAGGAATTGAACCCTGGTCCCGGGCTAGACCTCTGCATCAGGGTCTGCCACTCTAACCATTGAGCGACACTTCTCCACACACAATGGCCCTACCAAGATAAAAACAAAGGGTTCCATTTAGATGAGGTAGATCTTAAAAGGGACTGAGGATCTTTTAAATGAGTTCAAATAGAATCTTTAAAAAAGGATTCAAACCACAAGCCCAGATATTTAATTCTATCAGCGTTCAATTTGAAACCAGATAAAGTGTGATCTGTTGAAAAATATAATGTATTCAATTGAAGAATTTCACATTTATCAGCATTTAATTTATAGCCGGATACAGATGCAAAAGATGCCACTTCTGACAAAAAGGACGGAAGAGAGGATTGCGGATGAGATAAAAAGAGCAAAATATCATCTGCATAAACAGATCATTTTAATTGGTTAGCGCCATATTTAAAGCCAGTGATTTGAGAGTTTGAGTGGATTTTTATAAAGAAAGGTTCAAGGGCAAGTAAAAAGAGAAGTGGGGAAAGATGGTAACCTTGTCGCACTCCTCCGTGCAGCTGGAAGGTTGGTGAAAGAAGACCATTTGAGAGCACAGATGAGACTTGAGAGAAATAGAGTAAAGAAACATAATTTATAAAAGGAGGACCAAAACCAAACCAGGATAAAGTAGAGAAAATAAAGGACCATCCCACCCTGTCAAAAGCTTTCTCAGCATCTAAAGAAATGGTGGCTAATGAATCTTTATTGATTCTAGCTTTAGTAAGGGCATTGAAAAAGAGTCTAGTATTATCAGAAAGATATCTGCCTTTAATAAACCCACATTGTTCACCACCAATTAACAAGAGCACAAATTTCTCTAAACAAAGTGCTAGGATTTTTACAAAAATCTTATAGTCTAAATTAATTAAAGAAATAGGTCGAAATGTTTTACTGAGAGTATGATCTTGGCCGTCTCTAGGTATTAAGCATATTAAGGATTCTTGGAAAGACCTACCAGATTTTTTAGAAGAAATAAAGAAATGAGACAATTGATACAATTTGGGAATAAGAAGACAAGAAAAATGGGAATTAAATTCAATGGTGAAACCATCAGGTCCTGGAGCCTTACCCTGTTTAATAGCATGAAAACCATTATGTATATCTGAGGCGCTGATGTCCTCATTTAATACTGAAAAATCAAGGTCGGGAGAGGAAGGGGGGGTAATAGAGGAAAGATATGACGAGATTTTGTCTGAAGAGACAGAGGACTCAAGAGTATAAAGAGTTTGAAAGAATTGAGTAAACTCCAATAAAATATCTTCATTTTTATAAAGCATGCGATTATTAGAGTCAAGGATGGAACTAATCTTAATACGATCTTTCTTAATTTTTTAATAATTGGCTAGAAGTTTCCCTGCTTTATTCTGCCCCCCATAACATTTGGCGGATGATTTAAGTAGAAATGGATTTGCATTGGCTTTAGAAAGTTTGTTGAACTCAAATTTGGCTTCAACAAGTTCATCTAGACAAGATTTAGAACCAGTAACAGAAAAGGAAAGTTCTAAGCGTTTAATGTGTGTCATAACATGCTGTAATTTAGAAAGGGACGATTTCTTACGATGGGATGCAAAAGAAATATTAAAAAAACTGGAAGCGGCTTTAAAAGAGTCCCAAATGATTTGGGGTGATAAAGACGGGGTCTCGTTTTCAGTAAATAAAGTATTGGCAACCAATTCAAATTTCTGGGTAAAATTCGGGATCTAGGAGAAGAGAGTTGGTAAATCTCCACCTTCTGGTGCCTTGTATAGGAAAAGAGAGGTCCAGGCTTAAGGTAACTGGTGTGTGATCATTAATTAGGATAGAGCCAATGTCAGAGTGTACAATACATTGGGTGCATGATTGTGAGGTGAAAAGGTAGTCAATACGAGATTAGAATGTGGTGTGGATAAGAAAGTATGTTCTAAAAGAGAGGGGTTGCATAAGCGCCATGCATCTACTAATGACCGTTGTTGAATAGTGGAGGTAAATTGGGAGAACATAATAGAAGGAATAAATTTACTAGTAGATTTATGATCAATGATCAGGTCCATAACCATATTACAATTTGTCTGAAGAAGAAAGATGGTTATTGAGTAAGTGTTTAAGAATTTTGCAAGAATTATTAGGAATAGGAAGAGAAAAAGAAGCAGGACGATGGGAAAAAGACATGATTTCTTGAAAGAAGGAATGGTGAATAAAGGATTTTTCAACTGTAGTCTATAATGGCAGAGACCGGTATCATCATCTTCTAATAGGAGTAACAAGTCTGTTTAAGAGAGAAAGCAGAATGGTAGAGCTGGAAACCTGGAAAGTTACCACCTCCTAAAAATTTGGGACGTTTGAATTTATGTAAAGAGATGCAAGGCGCTTTGTTATTCCATACAAATTTGAATGATATGGAGTATATAGTCTTAAAATGTGAAGTACCAATATTTATGGGAATATTGGAAATATAATAAAGAATAATAGGGACTAACATCATTTTGATCGTATCACGACGGCCCTACCAAGATAAAAACAAAAGGTTCCATTTAGATGTGGTAGATCTTAAAGGGGACTGAAGTTCTTTTAAATGAGCTAAAATAGAATCTTTAATGGAGGATTCAAACCACAAGCCCAGATATTTAATTCTATCAGCGTTCCATTTGAAACCAGATAAAGTGTAATCTGCAGAAAAATAGAATGATTTCAATGGAAGAATTTCACATTTATCAGCATTTAACTTATAGCCGGATACAGATGCAAAAGATGCCACTTCCGATAAAAAGTCTGGAAGAGAGGATTGTGGATGAGATAAAAAGAGCAAAATATCATCTGCATAAACAGATAATTTTAATTGGTTAGAGCCATATTTAAAGCCAGTGATTTGAGAGTTAGAGTGAATTTTTATCAAGAAAGGTTCAAGGGCAAGTAAAAAGAGAAGTGGGGAAAGAGGGTAACCTTGTCGCACTCCTCGGTGCAGCTGGAAGGTTGGTGAAGAAGACCATTTGAGAGCACAGAGGAGACTGGAGAGAAATAGAGTAAAGAAACATAATTTATGAAAGGAGGACCAAAACCAAACCAGGATAAAGTAGAGAAAATAAAGGGCCATCCCATCCTGTCAAACGCTTTCTCAACATCTAAGAAATGGCGGCTAATGAAACTTTATAGGTGGTAGCTTTAGTAAGGACATTGAAAAGTAGTCTAGTATTATCGGAAACATGTCTGCCTTTAATAAATCCACATTGTTCACAGCCAAATTACAAGGGTAGAAATTTCTCTAAACAAAGTTCTAGGATTTTTACAAAAATCTTAAACTCTAAATTAATTAAAGAAATAGGTCAAAATTCTTTACAGAGAGTATGATCTTTGCCGTTCTTAGGTATTAAGCATATTAAAGCTTCTTGAAAAAACCCAGCAGGTTTTTTAGTAGGAATAAATAAATTAAAGAATAGATACAATTTGGGAATAAGAAGACAAGAAAAATGGGAATAAAATTCAATGGTGAACCCATCTGATCCTGGAGCCTTACCCTGTTTAATAGTATGAATACCACTACTGATATCTGAGGCGCTAATGTCCTCATTAAATACTGAAAAATCCAGGTCGGGATAGGAAAGGGGGGGTAATAGAGGAAAGAATTGAAGAGATTTTGCCTGGAGAGACAGAGGACTCAGGAGTATAAAAAGTTTGAAAGAATTGAGTAAATTCCAATAAAATATCTTCATTTTTATAAAGCATGTGATTATTAGAATCTAGAATGGAACTAATCTTAATACGATCTTTCTTGATTTTTTAACAATTAGCTAGAAGTTTCCCAGCTTTATTTTGGCCCCCATAACATTTGGAGGATGATTTACGTAGAAATGGATTGGCCTTGGCTTTAGAACGATTTTTTTAACTCAAATTTGGCTTTAACAAGTTCATCTAGACAAGATTTAGAACCAGTAACAGAAATGGAAAGTTCTAAGCGTTTAATGTGTGTCATAAGATGCTGTAATTTAGAAAGGGACAATTTCTTACGATGGGATGCAAAAGAAATAATAAAAAAACTGGAAGCGGCTTTAAAAGAGTCCCAAATGATTTGGGGTGATAAAGACGGGGTCTCGTTTTCAGTAAATAAAGTATTGGCAACCAATTCAAATTTCTGGGTAAAATTCGGGATCTAGGAGAAGAGAGTTGGTAAATCTCCACCTTCTGGTGCCTTGTATAGGAAAAGAGAGGTCCAGGCTTAAGGTAACTGCTGCGTGATCAGAAATTAGGATAGAGCCAATGTCAGAGTGTACAATATGTTGGGTGCGTGATTGTGAGGTGAAAAGGTAGTCAATGCGAGATTAGAATGTGGTGTGGATAAGAAATTATGTTCTAAAAGAGAGGGGTTGCATAAGCGCCATGCATCTACTAATGACCGTTGTTGAATAGTGGAGGTAAATTGGGAGAACATATTAGAAGGAATACATTTACTAGTAGATTTATGATCAATGATCGGGTCCATAACCATATTACAATTTGTCTGAAGAAGAAAGATGGTTATTGAGTAAGTGTTTAAGAATTTTGCAAGAATTATTAAGAAAAGAAAGAGAAAAAGAAGCAGGACGATTGAAAAATATATGATTTCTTGAAAGGAGGAAGGGTGAAAAGGGGATTTTTCAACTGTAGTCTTTAATGGCAGAGAGAGGGTATCATCATCTTCTAATAGGAGTAATGAAGTCTGTTTAAGAGAGAAAGCAGAATGGTAGAGCTGGAAACCTGGAAGGTTACCACCTCCTAAAAATTTGGGACATTTGAATTTATGTAAAGAGATGCAAGGCACTTTGTTATTCCATGCAAATTTGGATAAAATGGAGTATATAGTTTTAAAATGTAAAAGTAGCAATATTTATGGGGATATTGGAAATTTAAAAAAGAATAATAGGGACTAACATCATTTTGATCGTATCACGATGTAAATGTAAATGTAATAGTACTTGTATAACGCTCGAATCACCCATGAGGCATCTCAGCGCTTGTACGCATACCGCTGTGGAACCCTTCCTGGCTTTTCCCTGTGAAGTGTCCACTCCTGGGCATCCCAAGGTGAAGCCAGGCATCCTAGCGTTTTTGGGGCCATTGTGGAGACTAAGCAAGCTATTGCCCGGAGTTGCAGAGTGGGACCCATGAATTAGAATAGGCACCGAGGCGAGAATTATCAGGTCTGAGGAAATTGAGCCCAAGACCCGCCGACGCAGGAATTGAACCCTGGTCCCGGGCTAGACCTCTGCATCAGGGTCTGCCACTCTAACCATTGAGCGACACTTCTCCACACACAATGGCCCTACCAAGATAAAAACAAAGGGTTCCATTTAGATGTGGTAGATCTTAAAAGGTACTGAGGATCTTTTAAATGAGTTCAAATAGAATCTTTAAAAAAGGATTCAAACCACAAGCCCAGATATTTAATTCTATCAGCGTTCCATTTGAAACCAGATAAAGTGTAATCTGCAGAAAAATATAATGTATTCAATGGAAGAATTTCACATTTATCAGCATTTAATTTATAGCCGGATACAGATGCAAAAGATGCCACTTCTGACAAAAAGGACGGAAGAGAGGATTGCGGATGAGATAAAAAGAGCAAAATATCATCTGCATAAACAGATCATTTTAATTGGTTAGCGCCATATTTAAAGCCAGTGATTTGAGAGTTTGAGTGAATTTTTATAAAGAAAGGTTCAAGGGCAAGTAAAAAGAGAAGTGGGGAAAGATGGTAACCTTGTCGCACTCCTCGGTGCAGCTGGAAGGTTGGTGAAAGAAGACCATTTGAGAGCACAGATGAGACTTGAGAGGAATAGAGTAAAGAAACATAATTTATAAAAGGAGGACCAAAACCAAACCAGGATAAAGTAGAGAAAATAAAGGACCATTCCACCCTGTCAAAAGCTTTCTAACCATCTAAAGAAATGGTGGCTAATGAATCTTTATTGGTTCTAGCTTTAGTAAGGGCATTGAAAAAGAGTCTAGTATTATCAGAAAGATATCTGCCTTTAATAAACCCACATTGTTCACCACCAATTAACAAGAACACAAATTTCTCTAAACAAAGTGCTAGGATTTTTAGGAAAATCTTATAGTCTAAATTAATTAAAGAAATAGGTTGAAATGTTTTACTGAGAGTATGATCTTGGCCGTCCCTAGGTATTAAGCATATTAAGGAGTCTTGAAAAGACCTACCAGATTTTTTAGAAGAAATAAAGAAATGAGACAATTGATACAATTTGGGAATAAGAAGACAAGAAAAATGGGAATTAAATTCAATGGTGAAACCATCAGGTCCTGTAGCCTTACCCTGTTTAATAGCATGAATACCATTACGTATATCTGAGGCGCTGATGTCCTCATTTAATACTGAAAAATCAAGGTCGGGAGAGGAAGGGGGGGTAATAGAGGAAAGATATGACGAGATTTTGTCTGAAGAGACAGAGGACTCAGGAGTATAAAGAGTTTGAAAGAATTGAGTAAACTCCAATAAAATATCTTCATTTTTATAAAGCATGCGATTATTAGAGTCAAGGATGGAACTAATCTTAATACGATGTTTCTTAATTTTTTAATAATTGGCTAGAAGTTTCCCTGCTTTATTCTGCCCCCCATAACATTTGGCGGATGATTTAAGTAGAAATGGATTTGCATTGGCTTTAGAAAGTTTGTTGAACTCAAATTTGGCTTCAACAAGTTCATCTAGACAAGATTTAGAACCAGTAACAGAAAAGGAAAGTTCTAAGCGTTTAATGTGTGTCATAAGATGCTGTAATTTAGAAAGGGACGATTTCTTACGATGGGATGCAAAAGAAATAATTAAAAAACTGGAAGCGGCTTTAAAAGAGTCCCAAATGATTTGGGGTGATAAAGACGGGGTCTCGTTTTCAGTAAATAAAGTATTGGCAACCAATTCAAATTTCTGGGTAAAATTCGGGATCTAGGAGAAGAGAGTTGGTAAATCTCCACCTTCTGGTGCCTTGTATAGGAAAAGAGAGGTCCAGGCTTAAGGTAACTGGTGCGTGATCATTAATTAGGATAGAGCCAATGTCAGAGTGTACAATACATTGGGTGCATGATTGTGAGGTGAAAAGGTAGTCAATACGAGATTAGAATGTGGTGTGGATAAGAAAGTATGTTCTAAAAGAGAGGGGTTGCATAAGCGCCATGCATCTACTAATGACCGTTGTTGAATAGTGGAGGTAAATTGGGAGAACATAATAGAAGGAATAAATTTACTAGTAGATTTATGATCAATGATCAGGTCCATAACCATATTACAATTTGTCTGAAGAAGAAAGATGGTTATTGAGTAAGTGTTTAAGAATTTTGCAAGAATTATTAGGAATAGGAAGAGAAAAAGAAGCAGGACGATGGGAAAAAGACATGATTTCTTGAAAGGAGGAATGGTGAATAAAGGATTTCTCAACTGTAGTCTATAATGGCAGAGACCGGTATCATCATCTTCTAATAGGAGTAACAAGTCTGTTTAAGAGAGAAAGCAGAATGGTAGAGCTGGAAACCTGGAAAGTTACCACCTCCTAAAAATTTGGGACGTTTGAATTTATGTAAAGAGATGCAAGGCGCTTTGTTATTCCATACAAATTTGAATGATATGGAGTATATAGTCTTAAAATGTGAAGTACCAATATTTATGGGAATATTGGAAATATAATAAAGAATAATAGGGACTAACATCATTTTGATCGTATCACGACGGCCCTACCAAGATAAAAACAAAAGGTTCCATTTAGATGTGGTAGATCTTAAAAGGGACTGAAGTTCTTTTAAATGAGCTAAAATAGAATCTTTAATAGAGGATTCAAACCACAAGCCCAGATATTTAATTCTATCAGCGTTCCATTTGAAACCAGATAAAGTGTAATCTGCAGAAAAATATAATGATTTCAATGGAAGAATTTCACATTTATCAGCATTTAACTTATAGCCGGATACAGATGCAAAAGATGCCACTTCCGATAAAAAGTCTGGAAGAGAGGATTGTGGATGAGATAAAAAGAGCAAAATATCATCTGCATAAACAGATAATTTTAATTGGTTAGAGCCATATTTAAAGCCAGTGATTTGAGAGTTAGAGCGAATTTTTATCAAGAAAGGTTCAAGGGCAAGTAAAAAGAGAAGTGGGGAAAGAGGGTAACCTTGTCGCACTCCTCGGTGCAGCTGGAAGGTTGGTGAAGAAGACCATTTGAGAGCACAGAGGAGACTGGAGAGAAATAGAGTAAAGAAACATAATTTATGAAAGGAGGACCAAAACCAAACCAGGATAAAGTAGAGAAAATAAAGGGCCATCCCATCCTGTCAAATGCTTTCTCAACATCTAAGAAATGGCGGCTAATGAAACTTTATAGGTGGTAGCTTTAGTAAGGACATTGAAAAGTAGTCTAGTATTATCGGAAACATGTCTGCCTTTAATAAATCCACATTGTTCACAGCCAAATTACAAGGGTAGAAATTTCTCTAAACAAAGTTCTAGGATTTTTTCAAAAATCTTAAAGTCTAAATTAATTAAAGAAATAGGTCAACATTTTTTACAGAGAGTATGATCTTTGCCGTTCTTAGGTATTAGGCATATTAAAGCTTCTTGAAAAAACCCAGCAGGTTTTTTAGTAGGAATAAATAAATTAAAGAATAGATACAATTTGGGAATAAGAAGACAAGAAAAATGGGAATAAAATTAAATGGTGAACCCATCTGATCCTGGAGCCTTACCCTGTTTAATAGTATGAATACCACTACTGATATCTGAGGCGCTAATGTCCTCATTAAATACTGAAAAATCCAGGTCGGGATAGGAAAGGGGGGGTAATAGAGGAAAGAATTGAAGAGATTTTGCCTGGAGAGACAGAGGACTCAGGAGTATAAAAAGTTTGAAAGAATTGAGTAAATTCCAATAAAATATCTTCATTTTTATAAAGCATGTGATTATTAGAATCTAGAATGGAACTAATCTTAATACGATCTTTCTTGATTTTTTAACAATTAGCTAGAAGTTTCCCAGCTTTATTTT
Source organism: Lissotriton vulgaris (assembly GCF_964263255.1). Taxonomy (NCBI): domain Eukaryota; kingdom Metazoa; phylum Chordata; class Amphibia; order Caudata; family Salamandridae; genus Lissotriton; species Lissotriton vulgaris. The sequence continues at coordinate 824,607,315 of NC_141693.1, read as the reverse complement.
GGCCCCCATAACATTTGGAGGATGATTTACGTAGAAATGGATTGGCCTTGGCTTTAGAACATTTTTTTAACTCAAATTTGGCTTTAACAAGTTCATCTAGACAAGATTTAGAACCAGTAACAGAAACGGAAAGTTCTAAGCGTTTAATGTGTGTCATAAGATGCTGTAATTTAGAAAGGGACAATTTCTTACGATGGGATGCAAAAGAAATAATAAAAAAACTGGAAGCGGCTTTAAAAGAGTCCCAAATGATTTGGGGTGATAAAGACGGGGTCTCGTTTTCAGTAAATAAAGTATTGGCAACCAATTCAAATTTCTGGGTAAAATTCGGGATCTAGGAGAAGAGAGTTGGTAAATCTCCACTTTCTGGTGCCTTGTATAGGAAAAGAGAGGTCCAGGCTTAAGGTAACTGCTGCGTGATCAGAAATTAGGATAGAGCCAATGTCAGAGTGTACAATATGTTGGGTGCGTGATTGTGAGGTGAAAAGGTAGTCAATGCGAGATTAGAATGTGGTGTGGATAAGAAATTATGTTCTAAAAGAGAGGGGTTGCATAAGCGCCATGCATCTACTAATGACCGTTGTTGAATAGTGGAGGTAAATTGGGAGAACATATTAGAAGGAATACATTTACTAGTAGATTTATGATCAATGATCGGGTCCATAACCATATTACAATTTGTCTGAAGAAGAAAGATGGTTATTGAGTAAGTGTTTAAGAATTTTGCAAGAATTATTAAGAATAGAAAGAGAAAAAGAAGCAGGACGATTGAAAAATATATGATTTCTTGAAAGGAGGAAGGGTGAAAAGGGGATTTTTCAACTGTAGTCTTTAATGGCAGAGAGAGGGTATCATCATCTTCTAATAGGAGTAATGAAGTCTGTTTAAGAGAGAAAGCAGAATGGTAGAGCTGGAAACCTGGAAGGTTACCACCTCCTAAAAATTTGGGACATTTGAATTTATGTAAAGAGATGCAAGGCACTTTGTTATTCCATGCAAATTTGGATAAAATGGAGTATATAGTTTTAAAATGTAAAAGTAGCAATATTTATGGGGATATTGGAAATTTAAAAAAGAATAATAGGGACTAACATCATTTTGATCGTATCACGATGTAAATGTAAATGTAATAGTACTTGTATAACGCTCGAATCACCCATGAGGCATCTCAGCGCTTGTACGCATACCGCTGTGGAACCCTTCCTGGCTTTTCCCTGTGAAGTGTCCACTCCTGGGCATCCCAAGGTGAAGCCAGGCATCCTAGCGTTTTTGGGGCCATTGTGGAGACTAAGCAAGCTATTGCCCGGAGTTGCAGAGTGGGACCCATGAATTAGAATAGGCACCGAGGCGAGAATTATCAGGTCTGAGGAAATTGAGCCCAAGACCCGCCGACGCAGGAATTGAACCCTGGTCCTGGGCTAGACCTCTGCATCAGGGTCTGCCACTCTAACCATTGAGCGACACTTCTCCACACACAATGGCCCTACCAAGATAAAAACAAAGGGTTCCATTTAGATGTGGTAGATCTTAAAAGGGACTGAGGATCTTTTAAATGAGTTCAAATAGAATCTTTAAAAAAGGATTCAAACCACAAGCCCAGATATTTAATTCTATCAGCGTTCCATTTGAAACCAGATAAAGTGTAATCTGCAGAAAAATATAATGTATTCAATGGAAGAATTTCACATTTATCAGCATTTAATTTATAGCCGGATACAGATGCAAAAGATGCCACTTCTGACAAAAAGGACGGAAGAGAGGATTGCGGATGAGATAAAAAGAGCAAAATATCATCTGCATAAACAGATCATTTTAATTGGTTAGCGCCATACTTAAAGCCAGTGATTTGAGAGTTTGAGTGAATTTTTATAAAGAAAGGTTCAAAGGCAAGTAAAAAGAGAAGTGGGGAAAGATGGTAACCTTGTCGCACTCCTCGGTGCAGCTGGAAGGTTGGTGAAAGAAGACCATTTGAGAGCACAGATGAGACTTGAGAGGAATAGAGTAAAGAAACATAATTTATAAAAGGAGGACCAAAACCAAACCAGGATAAAGTAGAGAAAATAAAGGACCATTCCACCCTGTCAAAAGCTTTCTCAGCATCTAAAGAAATGGTGGCTAATGAATCTTTATTGGTTCTAGCTTTAGTAAGGGCATTGAAAAAGAGTCTAGTATTATCAGAAAGATATCTGCCTTTAATAAACCCACATTGTTCACCACCAATTAACAAGAGCACAAATTTCTCTAAACAAAGTGCTAGGATTTTTACAAAAATCTTATAGTCTAAATTAATTAAAGAAATAGGTCGAAATGTTTTACTGAGAGGATGATCTTGGCCGTCCCTAGGTATTAAGCATATTAAGGATTCTTGAAAAGACCTACCAGATTTTTTAGAAGAAATAAAGAAATGAGACAATTGATACAATTTGGGAATAAGAAGACAAGAAAAATGAGAATTAAATTCAATGGTGAAACCATCAGGTCCTGGAGCCTTACCCTGTTTAATAGCATGAATACCATTACGTATATCTGAGGCGCTGATGTCCTCATTTAATACTGAAAAATCAAGGTCGGGAGAGGAAGGAGGGTAATAGAGGAAAGATATGACGAGATTTTGTCTGAAGAGACAGAGGACTCAGGAGTATAAAGAGTTTGAAAGAATTGAGTAAACTCCAATAAAATATCTTCATTTTTATAAAGCATGCGATTATTAGAGTCAAGGATGGAACTAATCTTAATACGATCTTTCTTAATTTTTTAATAATTGGCTAGAAGTTTCCCTGCTTTATTCTGCCCCCCATAACATTTGGCGGATGATTTAAGTAGAAATGGATTTGCATTGGCTTTAGAAAGTTTGTTGAACTCAAATTTGGCTTCAACAAGTTCATCTAGACAAGATTTAGAACCAGTAACAGAAAAGGAAAGTTCTAAGCGTTTAATGTGTGTCATAAGATGCTGTAATTTAGAAAGGGACGATTTCTTACGATGGGATGCAAAAGAAATAATTAAAAAAAACTGGAAGCGGCTTTAAAAGAGTCCCAAATGATTTGGGGTGATAAAGACGGGGTCTCGTTTTCAGTAAATAAAGTATTGGCAACCAATTCAAATTTCTGGGTAAAATTCGGGATCTAGGAGAAGAGAGTTGGTAAATCTCCACCTTCTGGTGCCTTGTATAGGAAAAGAGAGGTCCAGGCTTAAGGTAACTGGTGCGTGATCATTAATTAGGATAGAGCCAATGTCAGAGTGTACAATACATTTGGTGCATGATTGTGAGGTGAAAAGGTAGTCAATACGAGATTAGAATGTGGTGTGGATAAGAAAGTATGTTCTAAAAGAGAGGGGTTGCATAAGCGCCATGCATCTACTAATGACCGTTGTTGAATAGTGGAGGTAAATTGGGAGAACATAATAGAAGGAATAAATTTACTAGTAGATTTATGATCAATGATCGGGTCCATAACCATATTACAATTTGTCTGAAGAAGAAAGATGGTTATTGAGTAAGTGTTTATGAATTTTGCAAGAATTATTAGGAATAGGAAGAGAAAAAGAAGCAGGACGATGGGAAAAAGACATGATTTCTTGAAAGGAGGAATGGTGAATAAAGGATTTTTCAACTGTAGTCTATAATGGCAGAGACCGGTATCATCATCTTCTAATAGGAGTAACAAGTCTGTTTAAGAGAGAAAGCAGAATGGTAGAGCTGGAAACCTGGAAAGTTACCACCTCCTAAAAATTTGGGACGTTTGAATTTATGTAAAGAGATGCAAGGCGCTTTGTTATTCCATACAAATTTGGATGATATGGAGTATATAGTCTTAAAATGTGGAGTACCAATATTTATGGGAATATTGGAAATATCATAAAGAATAATAGGGACTAACATCATTTTGATCGTATCACGACGGACCTACCAAGATAAAAACAAAAGGTTCCATTTAGATGTGGTAGATCTTAAAAGGGACTGAAGTTCTTTTAAATGAGCTAAAATAGAATCTTTAATAGAGGATTCAAACCACAAGCCCAGATATTTAATTCTATCAGCGTTCCATTTGAAACCAGATAAAGTGTAATCTGCAGAAAAATATAATGATTTCAATGGAAAAATTTCACATTTATCAGCATTTAACTTATAGCCGGATACAGATGCAAAAGATGCCACTTCCGATAAAAAGTCTGGAAGAGAGGATTGTGGATGAGATAAAAAGAGCAAAATATCATCTGCATAAACAGATAATTTTAATTGGTTAGAGCCATATTTAAAGCCAGTGATTTGAGAGTTAGAGCGAATTTTTATCAAGAAAGGTTCAAGGGCAAGTAAAAAGAGAAGTGGGGAAAGAGGGTAACCTTGTCGCACTCCTCGGTGCAGCTGGAAGGTTGGTGAAGAAGACCATTTGAGAGCACAGAGGAGACTGGAGAGAAATAGAGTAAAGAAACATAATTTATGAAAGGAGGACCAAAACCAAACCAGGATAAAGTAGAGAAAATAAAGGGCCATCCCATCCTGTCAAACGCTTTCTCAACATCTAAGAAATGGCGGCTAATGAAACTTTATAGGTTGTAGCTTTAGTAAGGACATTGAAAAGTAGTCTAGTATTATCGGAAACATGTCTGCCTTTAATAAATCCACATTGTTCACAGCCAAATTACAAGGGTAGAAATTTCTCTAAACAAAGTTCTAGGATTTTTACAAAAATCTTAAAGTCTAAATTAATTAAAGAAATAGGTCAAAAATGTTTACAGAGAGTATGATCTTTGCCGTTCTTAGGTATTAAGCATATTAAGGCTTCTTGAAAAAACCCAGCAGGTTTTTTAGTAGGAATAAATAAATTAAAGAATAGATACAATTTGGGATTAAGAAGACAAGAAAAATGGGAATAAAATTCAATGGTGAACCCATCTGATCCTGGAGCCTTACCCTTTTTAATAGTATGAATACCACTACTGATATCTGAGGCGCTAATGTCCTCATTAAATACTGAAAAATCCAGGTCGGGATAGGAAAGGGGGGGGTAATAGAGGAAAGAATTGAAGAGATTTTGCCTGGAGAGACAGAGGACTCAGGAGTATAAAAAGTTTGAAAGAATTGAGTAAATTCCAATAAAATATCTTCATTTTTATAAAGCATGTGATTATTAGAATCTAGAATGGAACTAATCTTAATACGATCTTTCTTGATTTTTTAACAATTAGCTAGAAGTTTCCCAGCTTTATTTTGGCCCCCATAACATTTGGAGGATGATTTACGTAGAAATGGATTGGCCTTGGCTTTAGAACGTTTTTTTAACTCAAATTTGGCTTTAACAAGTTCATCTAGACAAGATTTAGAACCAGTAACAGAAACGGAAAGTTCTAAGCGTTTAATGTGTGTCATAAGATGCTGTAATTTAGAAAGGCAAGATTTCTTACGATGAGATACAAAACAAATAATAAAATCCCTGGAAGCGACTTTAAAAGAGTCTCAAATGATTTGGGGTGATAAAGACGGGGTCTCGTTCTCAGTACAGAAATTATTAGCAAACAATTCAAATTTCTGGGTAAAATTTGGGTCTAGAAGAAGAGAGTTGTTAAATCTCCACCTTAAGGTGCCTTGTATAGGAAAATAGAGGTCCAGTCTTAAGGTAACTGGTGCGTGATCAGAAATTAGGATAAAGCCAATGTCAGAATGTACAATATGTTGGGTGTGTGATTGTGTGGTAAAAAGGTAGTCAATACAAGATTGTGAAGAGTGTGGTGTGGAAACGAAAGTATGTTCTAAAAGAGAGGGGTTACATAAGCGCCATGCATCTACTAATGACCGTTGTTGAATAGTGGAGGTAAATTGGGAGAACATAGTAGAAGGAATGCATTTAGTAGTAGATTTACGATCAATGTTCGGGTCCATAACCATATTCAATCGCCACCAACCAATAAAAAATAATTTTGAAAGGACATTAGTTTGGATAAAATAGTGGGCCAAAAAGTGGTATCTGGAGCAGTGGGGGCATCAAGATTGAAAAGGGTAATGGGAATATTGTTAAGTAATAATGAGACAGAAACCCATCGGGCCAAAGTATAATAATCTGCAAGTCAAGACGTTTATGACACAAAATGATAACACCATTGCTATGACCTGTGCAGGGGGGGCAAAAATATTTCCTAACCACAATCTTTTAAGCTTAGGAATTTCATTATCCACAACATGAGTTTCCTGTAATAAAGCTATATCACAGTTTAAATTACATAAATGGGATAAAACCCTCTGACATTTGATCGGAGAACCTAAACCTTTAACGTTACATGAAATAACTTTCAACACCATTTAGAAGAAGTAAGATAATATAAACATTGCATAACAATAATTACAACAATTTACAAATGCAGAACAGCGAAAAATATTAGTGAATAACACAATAAATATGTGGCCATACCAATAAAAATAAGTAACAAGAGAATAAATAATCGCATTTATGAAGAGGAATATAAGAGTGAAGGAAAAGAGAGGTAGAAGAGAGAAAGAGAAAAAGAGGAAAGAGGAGGGAAAGAAGAAAATAAAAAAGAGAGAAAAGAAAAATAAGATTGCATTGATGAGAAAAAAGAAGATTAAAAAAAATGGGTGAAGAAGGTACAATAAAGAAAGAAAAATAAATACATCAAAGAAACAAAGCAAAATAGAAGATCCAAAAACATACTGACTCACTACAAATACCATAACAGGATGAGGGTGGTGAAGCCACATGAGGAAGATGGTACAACTAACCAGGTGACTCAGGGTAGATCGGGGAAGGAGGACATCATCCAGAGTATATACGCAAAATAACTGCACCTGGAGGACAAAATTAGAGAAAATATGACAAGTAAGAGGTACAAGTAAGGTGTATTAAAACACATGAGATAAGATGAGAGATAAAACAACAAAACATTTTAAAGTGAAAAAGCACAAAAAGACATTATGAGGACAAATTTTAACAGGAGCAGGTCACAATAGATCCATCTCATCTTCACAGCATTGATCCAAAAATCACCGCAGCAAAACAGGGTCTTCATAGGTCGTAGTCTTATTGAGATATGCAACCTTGAAGAGGCAAGGGTGTTAATGTCCAAAACGAGTATTGAGAGTACAGAGAGCTGGCCTCATGGAAAGAAATTTCTTCCATCGATCTGCTGTTGTCTTCGCATAATCCTGAGTAAAAAAGAGAGTGGAGCCCTGCCAAATGGCACATGCTTAATTTTTAGCAGCTGGCATAACCCTTAGTAAGTATGTATATTCTTGAAAATATATAATGACTCCTCTGGGTTTTGATGAAGAGAACACTAAAGTTGGATTCCGCCCTAGACGATGAGCTCGCTGGATGTTCAAAACAGGAGACGCAGCGAATTTAAGGATCTGTGGAAGAAACGTCTTAAAGAAAGAGATGGGATCCGAACCTTCCAAGCCCTCTGCCAGGCCATAAATGTACAAGTTATTGGGTCGATTACGGTTTTTCAAATTCTCCACCTGTTTCTGGAGAGAGAGAATATCAGATTGCATGAAGGAACGTGGTGTATTACATCTTGGACAGTGTCCACTCGTTGTTCTATCAGTATGATTTTATTTTCCGTAGTAAACCATTTGTCATCCAGGGATTGAAGACGTTTATTTGTTTCCTCCAATGTAAGGACGAAGAGTGCTTATTTCCTTATGTAACATATCCATTGTGTCTGGCGGAGGGGACATAGTAGGTGAAGGAGGATTTGTTTTAACTCGTTTGGTAGAAGACGAAGTTAGTTTTGGAGTAAGGTTAGTTGAGGCAAGTGAGGTATTAGGAGATGTAACCAGAGCGTCTGTGTTATGAGACGATGAAGGACCTTCAGCGTTGTCCATAGTTGTTGAAAGAATTGAATATGGATTATGGTCTGCCAATGAGGAAAATGGCGAGGGAGGACCAACCATACAGCGGTGGGACTTCGTTCTCCCATACAACTTAGATAGTAATGCAACACTGAGTATGTCAAGTAATGACATGAAAACAGCAATGTTCATGAAACTTGAGAGAGAATGCCGAGAAATAGGTACCTCACTGGGTGATTGGAAAAATTGTGAAAGGTTGATAGTTGTATATAGTATCATCCCATTAAAAAATGGCAATACTGTCGAAAATCAACTGTAAGTGACATAAAAGCCATTTGAAAACCAGTCACCCCAGCATACGTTGACAAAAGGCATTTACAAGGGTAAAAGCAGAAAATGCCATGCAACTGAAGAAAAAGAATTTGATAAGTGAGGAAAACTGGTTACTTTAGAGGGATTCCATGGTTGCAGATGATGAGGCAATGCGCATCAGGAGTCAAAATAGCGGCCGCGAGCTTCTGAGAGAAAATGCGTGGTCGCATTTAAAATGAAGGAAAGCTCACTGAAGCCACAGAAAGGCATGGAACTGTAGCGAAGTGTGTCAGGGGCCACAACCAAGAGAAAGTCTGCCGGAAAGCCTGCACTTCTGACTAGCCGCCACAGGGCCTCTTTAGGCAGCGGCCACCCTCGAACGGCATCAAGCCACGCCCCTCTTTAAAAAAAATTAGACTGAAGTTTATATTCTTAACATAACCTTAGATTCAAGTGGGAATAGTTAATGTAACCCCTTTAGTGTGCAACATTTTCCCCCAGTATGGTTGAATCAGAGTGCTAATAGTTATGTCACCCCTTTAGTGTCCGACACCTTCCTCTGATATGGTTAGACTGGAGTGGGAATAGTAAATGTCACCCAATCAGTATCCAACACGTTCTCCCAATATGGTTAGATTGAAGTGGGAATAGTAAATGTCCCCCCCTTATGGTTCAACATCTTACGCCGTTATGGTTAGACTGGAGTGGGAATAGTAAATGTTGCCCCTTTAGTGTTCCTTGCCTTCCCCAAAATTGATTTAGAATTTAGTGTCCAACATTTGCCTCCAAAATGGTTAGATTGGAATTGAAATAGTATATGTCACCCCTTCAGTGTCCAACACCTTCCCTCAATATGGTTAGATTGGAGTGAGAATAGTAAATGTCAGCCTCTTTAGTGCCCAACACCTTCACCCAATATTGTTAGATTGGAGTGTAATAGTAAATGTCACCCCTTTAATGTCCAATATCTTCCACAAATTGGTTTAGATTGAGTGAAAATAGTAATACTTTCCCCCAATATGGTTAGTTTAGAGTGAGAGTAGTAAATGGGACACCTTTAGTGTCCAACACCTTCCCCAAATTTGTTTAGATTGGAGTAAGAATAGTAAATATCATTTGTTTAGTGCCTAACACTTTTGTAAAAATGGATATTGTTGGAGTGTGATTATTTAATTAGATCATTTTATTCTGAAATACTTTTTTTTAAATTGTATTTGTAAGTAGTAGAAATAGTTTGTGTTCATTTATTATTATTTCTGGTGTTCAGAAACATAATAAACAGTAGTAATTTGTATTTGTGTTTATAGGCAATAATATAATTAACTTCATGTTTATAGAATAAAGACCTGTACCACATCTCATTTTATTTATATTTTCAAAGTTTATTTATTGTCAAAAAAAATGTTAACAACAAATGTTTATTTCTTTTCCAAAGTACTATACGGGCAAAGCCCTGCAAAGATAATTCAAATAGTGAGCGTGGCATACAATTTCCAGGTACATCATAAAAAAATGATATGACCTGCGGAACAGCAGACCAGAAATACATCAAACAAAACCGAACACACCCAGAGAGTAATACATGCACATTATAAACCGATTTTTGACTACAGAAAGTCAAGGTCATCAGACTAAACAGGTGAGTTTCTAACCACCAATTGTTCAATGGGATCGTAGGAAGCGGTCTGGAATAGTGGGGGCAAATCGATACCTCTGTATGTGGCCCAGCGAGCCTAGATCTTCCTGTGTTTCCGCGTGCATCCTCTCACCTGAAAAACCACAATCTCCGCAGTAATACATCTGTCCATCGCCTTTATCTACCCAGCAACCCTAGGTGGAGATGAAGCCTTCCAATGTTGTGCGATATCCCGCTTGGCTAGTGTAAGACCTAAGAATAGGAGGTGCTGCTTGTAGTGGTTCCCCCCATGTCATCGGTGCTATGTAGGAGCAACAATCTGGAGTCGGACAGGAAGGTCCATGCCAGAACTTGACCCAGGCAGGACGTCACTTGAGTCCAGAATGGCTCCACACAGTATGGAGAAAGGGACCATCGTCACTGCTGCAGCGGAGACACAGAAGACACTGAGGGGCAGATGGATCACATACCCTTTTGAGATTACTAAATAGCGATTTTTACGGAATTGCTATTTAGAAATCGCAAAATGGGATGTATGTAAAAAATCGCTATTGTTTTGCGATTTCTTAATCTTCCTTATTTGCGAATTTGCAATTTGCGAATTTGCAATTAAGGAATAATTTCCCATTCATTCCCATGGGCCAGGAGGCCCATAGGAATGATTGTGAAATAATTCTCAATTTGTGATTCGCAATTTGCTAATAGCAAATTGGGAATAATTTCAAGGGTGCAGGGGTGTCTCAAGGACACCCTGCTGCACCCCTGAAATGTACATGTATGTGCGTCACATGCCACCTTCACAAATGCCAAATTGTGCATTTTTAAAAGAATTTGCAAATTACCACCAACTTCAAGTTGGTGGTAATTTGCGATTTCTTAACCTAAATTCGCAATTCAAAAATACTTAAGCAAAATGAGGAATCGCAAATTTTTGCGATTCCTTATTTTGCGAATTTTTGTTACATGCCAAAACATGCAAAAAGACCGTTTGCGATTCACAAATGCTGGAATTCTGCAAATTCCGGCCTTTGTGAATTGCAAACGGCTTGATACATCTAGCCCTGAATGACACCCATTTTGCACAGCCTTAGACAAGTGTAATATACCCGGTGGAGATATTTAAACTGGATGTGTCGGTACCAGTTGGCCACCGCCGAATACTGGGGACTAACCAGGGCTTCCGCCCAGTCGTCGCTGGTGAGGGTCGGCAAATCGGCCTCTCACGGTGCTCTAGTTTTGTGCATGGTCGTTTTAGTCTGCGTGTTAAGGCTTTGATAAATTTGTCTGATTTTGTGATCCCCTGTGTCCCCCATCAGTAGGCGGCCTTCTGGCGGGTGGAATTCTAGTAGGGCCTCCAAATGACGTATCTGGGGGTCTATGGCATGTCGAAGTTGCAGATAGCGATGAAATTGAGACTTATGCAAATCGTAGTCGGATTGCAACCACTGAAAAGACTTGAGGGTGGTGCCCTGCATGATATCTCCAAGCGTAGAGATCCCAATAAGGTCCCATTTACGGAACCTATTCAGAGCGGAGACATGCCGTGCCAAAGTGGAAGGGAGCCTGTTAATCTGCCCCACCATCCCATGGATTTAACTGTCCGTCTCAAGATTTGTATGACTGTTCGACATGCTGGAGGGAGTGCTTCTAGGGATGTGTTACTGTATAGAAGATGCAGCAAGTGGGTGCCAGCCATGACCTCCCATTCGACTGCGTAAGCTGGATCCGACCGGGACCCATACCACCATTAATTTATCACCAGAAGGTGAGAGGCGGAAAAATATGCCTGGACGTCGGCTGCTGCAATGCCTCTGGAATAAGTGGATTATGAACAAGTGCTGAGTGCAATCTGAACCGCACCTCCTTGCCAAGATCGCATTGAGTTGCGTAAACCATATAGGAGGGCTGATATACGGAAAATTTAATAGTCAATATAATAGGCATCGCAAGGATACCATCTCATGATAGCGGATTGGCCATATAAAGATAAAGGCAACTGGGACCAAACCATTGTCTCATCGCGGGCAGCCGGTAGTAATGGGGTGATATTGTGCACCCACGAAGCATGGCGATATAAAAATCCCCAAGTACTTAAATCCTGTAGTAGCAATGGATAATTCAGAAGCCTACGCTTGACTCCTCTGCTCCCCGCAAATAGGAAAGAGTATGGGTTTAGATGGGTTGGTGCTCAACCCAGTGGTTTCGTCAAAAATCCGAAGCATCTGAGGACACTGGGCCCTGAGAACCACGGGTCTGACATAAAAAAGATCATCATCTCCATATAGCGCGATTCTGTCTGAGAATTCCTGTGTCCAATCTATCCCCGGATCAGCGGTCCTGGCATACCCACCCGCTAGGGACATATGGCTAGGGCGAACAAGAGAGGGGACAAGGGTCATCCCTGCCTCATGCCCCGATGGATGGGAAAGTGGGCAGACCGAAAACCAGCCACACAAACAGATGTGGAGAGATCTATGAGCAGAGGCCCCAGGTTTATGGCATGAAAGAGTTTGAAGAGGTAGGTCCAGCTCAGGGAGTCAAATTCTTTATCTATGTCGGCTGGAAGAACAGCCGCTCGGCGACCAAGTCTGTGGGCTCCTGCAGTGGCATTATGGACTCGCCTAATATTATGTCTAGGGGAGCGCTGTGGCATGAAGCCAGACTGATCAGGATGAATAAGATCCTGGATGTATGAACGGAGACGGTCTACCAGGACATTTCCCAGGAGCTTGGGCTCGAAATTGAGCAATGAGATGGGACGACACGAGACAGGGTCCTCAGGCGGAAGGCCAGGCTTGAGGAACACCATGATCTCAGCATGCCCCCAGTCCATGGGCAAGATATGCTGCTCTAGGGCTTTATGTAGGGCCCCCAGCAGATGCGGACCCTAGGTTGTCATAGGTGGACGCAGTAAGTCGCTTGGAAAGCCATTTGGGCCCACGACCCTGCCTGGATGAATGCTCGCTAATGCCACCTTCAATTCTTCTATCGTAATAGTGCTATCCAACAAGTCCTGCACTGGATCAGAGAGCTTATGAGGGGGAATAGCTAATAGAAATTCACCTATGAGGGTTTCCGATATCAGCTCCCGCTGTCGGTAGAGATCGGCATAAAAGGATGCAAAAGCTTGTACCACTGTTTTTGGAGAAGTGCATAGCGTACCATCCAGGTCCCTCAGGAGGAGTACCTGCATAGGGGTTGACCTAGCCTGACAGAGCCGATGAAGCCTTTGCTGGACTTATCGCCCCATTGGTAGATCCTATGCTGGGTCACCTGCCACGCTTCTTTGGCCTGATCAGTAAGGAGCTGATGAATTTGTAGTTCAGTAAGTAGAAGATTTTGCCAAGAGCTTGGGTTCGACCCGCCCAGCATATGCAGCTCCAACTGGCTTTGGCGCTCCTCCCGTTCAAGTATCTGAGTCAGGCCTCTGCATTTCTCACCTGTACGGAAGCTTATGTCTGCCCCACTAATCGTTGGATTTAGGGCCTCCCATAGTATGATACACAACGGGGATAAATCTACATTAAACTGGTACTGAGTGTCGGAAGGAGCCGTGGAAACATACGCCACCTGCATGGGGCCGAACGAACCTGCAGGCGTAACTTAATTTGAACGGGCGAGTGGTCAGAGAGACCCCTAGGTAGGATGGAGGTATAGCCTAATCTGTGCACAAAGCTGTGTGGAAGGAATGTATAGTCTAACCGCGATGATGTGTGGTAAATAGCCGATGTACATGAGAAACCGGGCCTCATAGGGTGAAACTCACACCATGTGTCTGACCATCCCAATGTGTGTGCCAGGACATTCAGCTTGGATGAAGAGGGGATTTGTCAGTTAAGCTGCATGTCACCTATCTAAGGCAGCCATCACGTTGTTCCAGTCACCACCCAGGATTTGTAAGAAAGTCACCCCAAAGTTGTGTAATTTTGTGTACGAGTTTTTGTCTTAGTGGGCGAGGGGCATAAATACTCCCAATCGTTATCTGTTCACCCACGACCGTGCCAGAGGCTATGCTAAATCGCCCACCCGTGTCTAACCAGTGTTTAGAAATAAGGATCAGCACGCAGAGGTGTATCAGGATCACTGTGCCCCTTGCACCTTGTGTAAACCCGGAGTGACTGACTCTGGCATAACCAGATCTACTAAGGCATGGAGTGGATTACATCCCCAATCTAACAATGCAAAAAACAAAAATCCTTGGGTCTCAGTTATCTGAACATAAAGGACGCACACAGAGAAAAGGCACTGACAAGATCCCAGAAGACCAAGCTGGGGGATAAATCCCTTTAGGACGGAATCCCTCACTCACCTATAGTGGCATGCTTCATCATTTGGGATTCTCCTCCCAAAGGAAAAACCTAGTATCCCTGAGGGCTACAACCCCCTCTTCGAGAAGGAGGAGCACAGGGATGTTTTAGACTACTCTAACTGGATTTTCTCAGTCCACCAAATGAGAACTTCAGTGTGGGTGAGGATGCAGCGCAAAGATAGAAATAACATGGGTGAAGTGATATTAAAACTAGCTAGAGAAAAATAAATATATGCTTTATTTGAAAGTTCTCGCTGCCAGGATTAAAAAACAGTGCACCAGCGTTATGGATTTAAACCACATGTGTGAAATGAAAGATCTTGATCGACATGTTTCAGCTTTAAAGCCCCAATCTCAAGCAAGGCTTTCTTCAGGACCTCAGAGATGCTGCTGCTAAGTGAAATGTGTAACAGAAAAAGTTAAAAACACGGAATACAAGGAACCAGGAATACTTGCGGTTCCTATTCTGCGAAAGGTAACATTACCTAGTGCGGGTAGATACAAAGTAATCGGTAAGAGGCCTTAAACAGACAAACAAAAAACATCAGACAACAAAGCATGCGGGATCAACGGATACCTAAGCCTACACAATGCCCCACATATGTCTACATGCAGGAAAAGAGTCATGATTCATGCTTACCCGTAATGACTGGGTGTGTAGCTAACCTCAACCTGGCGACAGCTCAGGGGAAGGGCAACGCTCTATGGAGAGAATATAGAGTATGCTTATGTCAATTTGACCATATTTACACAAAGTCATATAACCACAAGCCCAATGTCAAGGCAGCAAAACATGCAAGGCGAACAAAGGAAAGTCTATTCGAAAAATGTAAACCAAACTCTGTTACAAATTATGTTAGTTCATATGTATACATCAAACATCCTATAGGTGTGTTTAGCAGGGTGCACTGATATGCCAAGTCAATCGATGGTTCCGAGAAAACCAGGAGACTCAATCCCCATTACTTAGACTCCCAGCCTGTCTAGAATGGAGTCAATGTGGTCTATTCAATCAAAATCAGGAAAATGGACCTGTAAAGCGAATTTAGAGAGGCCGGTAATCATAGAATCTAAAGACCACCGACAGCTCTCCTTACTAGGGCCACTCAACAAATTATAAACACACCATTAGATAACCAAGGGACTGCTAATTACAACCTTGGCCTTGCTGGTACATTTAAACCAGCTGCAAAATTAAAACCCCACCCAACAGAATGTTAGAAAGGCTCAGTGGACACGGAGAAGTCCCTAATTGGGCGTGCGCACCAGCCAACAGCAAAACAACCGAGAGAAACCAGCTAGTCTCTTACCTCTCTGTCGATACCCCAGGCGGGTAGAGTCTGTGACCGGAGGTAAGTGACATGGTTTCCAACGCTCCTTATATGCTGAAAGCAATCAGGCGGAATCAAAAAACGGTGTGGCGTCCCGTTGATTGCAGATAATATCGCGTAAGTGCAGTGTGACAGTACTCTAGTCTATTGCGCATGCGTACCACCTTCAAGCTCACCCGGGAATTGTAGTTTATGGTAGTTACTTCCTGTCCAGACGCACATGTATAATCCAAAGAGGCGCTGTTAGATCGCGCATGAGGGCCGTAATCTAAAGCACTTTTAAAATGGAATAATACCGGTCTCAGTGTAAGAAAAACAGCTAAGTCATGAAACGGGGCCCAAAATAAACAGCGTTCTCGATCATGTAGGCGAGAGCAGTGTGCATTGCTGTATTCTTACTGAGACGCAGCATGGTTGCAAAGCAAGATGGTCTGTGAATGGTGATATCCTCACTCCTCACTAGAAAAGAATAATGGCATGTGGCCCATGAGGTGAAGCAATAAGTGTCAGGATTGAAAGCAGCGCAAGAACACCCAAGCGCCACTAACCTGACTCTGATGGCCAGCAGAGACGATAGACGATAGTCCTCCCAACTCCGTACTGCACAAACCCCAACAATGGAATATACCCACTATTAGAGCCTGTACTGAAAGGGGCCGGGAGGTGGATTGGCAACGGGGGATGTGGTACTTCTGGTATCGTCTGGTCGTTACACCACGAGGTTACTGGTACTGGGACACAGTTTCTCAACCCCATGTATCCGAGAAGGAATCCATAAATACGCACTGCGCACTAGCGAAAAGGTTGCCAGAAGTACGGAGAAGTTAGCTTCACTTCTCGACCTAAAACACACTACAGGTGTCTAGGGGATCTGAATGAGGGCTACTTGTACTCAGCGTTAAAAGCCACGCTTCGTAAGAACCACAATACTCCTTGTGGAAGGGTGTAGCCCAAGTAACAGGTAGGGTCAATAGAACCAGGACAGAGAATAGGAATCCCCAGTTATATAACCAAATAATGGCAGAAGCGCTAGTACAAAACTAAACAATATCAATAACCACAAGGATAGGAGGCGAGCCCGCACTCCTCAGGTATACTTGCACGACAGGATAAGGCTTGCAACAAGAATTCTACAGGAGTCCTGACCACGCTGGCTCTTCATCGGCGTTGATTGCTCCAACGTGAACTGACCACACTGGCTCTTCGTCGGCGTCTTGCTTATCAGATATCTGACCACGCTGGCTCTTCGTCGGCGTCGTGTTTAACAAGATAGCTGACCACGCAGGCTTTTCATCAGCGTAGATCACGGTAAATCACTCCGAGAGAGAACACCCAATACTGCTAACGAGAGAGTACGGAACAAGATTGACAAGCCCTGTTGTGTTCCGGAGGTGGAGTTTAAATAAGGTCCTCCCATTGATTCAACCCCCAGCGCCGGATGGCCTTCTGGGACTTGTAGTATTTCCGTAAGGGGCGGTCAGTACGGAATCTTTTGCTTTTGGACGTGTCAATGGTAGCGATCGCTACAGAACCCCCTCTCGAGGACCGCCGTCCCGGCGGACGTCCGGGCTTCCCAGGATACTGCTCATGGAATTGTTCAACCAAATCGGGACAATGTAGATGGTCCACAGGTTCCCAGGTTCTGTCTTCGGGGCCAAATCCCTTCCAATCGACCAGGTACTGAATCCGGCCACGTACCATACGGCAGTCCAGAAGGGACATTACCTCGAATTCCTCATGTCCTTCGACATCCACAGGATGAGGACGTTCAGGCAACCTCACGCTTGGAAGACAAGGACGTAGGAGCGACACATGAAACACAGGATCAATCGTCCACGATATTGGCAACAAGAGTTTCATGACTACCGCATTTATTACCTCACAAATACCATAAGGACCAACATATTTAGGCTTCAATTTTGTAAGTCCCTTTATGTGCAGGTTGCGCGTAGAAAGCCAAACTTTGTCACCAACCTTATACTCAGGTTCCGGGGATCGTCTCATATCAGCAAAATGCTTCTGGGCCGATTGGGCTTTTTCCAAATTGTTCCGAGCCTCGATCAGAATCGACCGAAGATGAGCATGATGCTCATGGATGGCAGGAACCAAGGATTCAGCCAGCCATTCAAACGGAAGCATGTTCGGATGGAATCCATAAAGGCAAAAGAACGGAGAACAACCCAAGGTGGTATGTACAGAGTTATTGTATGCAAATTCCGCCAACCATAAAAGAATGGTGCAATCGGTGGTGTTCTGTAACGTAAAACATCGCAGGTATTGTTCAAGCGTCTGATTCAGATGTTCCGTTTTTCCATCTGTTTGCGGATGGTAGCTGGACGAGAGCCGAGCATCTATCTGCAGAATGGTACATAGAGCCTTCCAAAAATGAGAGGTGAATTGTGTTCCCCGATCTGTAATTAGCACACTCGGCAGTCCGTGTGGTCGTACAACGTGTTGCAGGAATACTTTAGCCAATTCACTGGAGGAAGGCAGACCTGGTAAAGAGATAAAATGTCCCATTTTCGTAAGATGGTCAACTACCACCAACACAACTGTCTGTTTCTCACAAGGGGGCATTTCCACAATAAAATCCATGGACAAGGTGTGCCATGGTTTGGGTGGAATCGATAATGGCTGCAACAGTCCTGGCGGTTTGATATGACTGGCTTTTCCCTGTGCACAGATCGCGCAGTATTTTACATACTCCTTGGAATCAGCTCCAACACCAGGCCACCAAAATGATCGTTCCACATTAGCTGTGGTCTTGTGAATGCACATGTGTCCCCCTAAGGCAGAATCGTGTGCCCATTCCAAAACCTTGCGTTGCAACTCAGTTCGGGGTATATATAAGGCATGGTAATGATATGCTAACTGATCTTTTTCGCATCAGTTGTCAGGCTCTTCTTGCACCCAAGATGTTATGTCCTGGTCAGTTAGAGCGACTCGAACGTCTTCTAGAAAATCTTCGGAAGTGATTAAGGCAATGGATAGTTCGGATTGTTCGGTCCCCTTAAGAATGAAAGGGGGTTCCGTAGGAACTACTGTTTCTTCATCTTCCAACCTGGAGAGCGCATCTGCTTTTCCGTTACGGGTCCCAGGTCTATATTTGATCACAAAGTCAAAGTCTGAGAAGAAGAGGGTCCACCTCAATTGACGAGGAGTCAAAGCCTTTGCTGTTTTCAGAAACAACAGATTACGATGATCTGTGATGATCTCGACAGTATGTAATGCCCCTAGGAGGTAGTGTCTCCATTCTTCGCTCGCTCTCTTGATGGCTAAGAGCTCTTTGTCAATGATGGTATAGTTGACTTCACACGGGGTGAGCTTCTTAGAGTAATATGCCACAGGGTGAAGCTGACCTGTGGCAGGGTGGCGTTGGGACAGGACTCCCCCGAGAGCATACTGTGATGCGTCAGTTTCCAGCACGAATGGCATCTTAGGGTCTGGATGTCGAAGAATGGGTGCTTGTGTAAACTTCTCTTTCAGACGTTGGAATGAGTTCTCGGCTTCCTCTCCCCATCTGAAAGGGACATTGTTCTTCAAAAGGGCAGTGATGGGATGGATGACCTTAGAAAAATCCTGAATGAAACGTCGATAATAGTTGGCAAAGCCAAGAAAGCTCTGCACTGACTTGACGTTTCGTGGCGTTTTACAAGTCAGGATGGCCTTGATCTTACTCATGTCCATTTGAAACCCTTGAGCATCGATCACATATCCCAAAAATGCCACTTGTTGAACATGAAAAGGCATTCTTCCAGCTTGGCATACAGTGAGTTTTGTTGTAGCCGTTCCAATACAGTTCTTACATGTGTGATGTGGTCTAACAGAGATGCAGAATATATTAAAATATCGTCAATGTAAACCACACAAAATGACTCCAAATACCCCCTTAACACCTCGTCCATAAAGAACTGGAAGGGTGCGGGGCGTTGCATAGGCCAAAAGGCATCACCCGATATTCATAGAGGCCAAACTTAGTTCTAAACGCAGTCTTTCACTCACCCCCCTTCATTACGCGTACAAGATGGTAAGCCCCACGGAGATCGAGTTTGGTGAAATAGCGAGCTCCCTTCAACTGATCCATCAAAACAGGGGCAGAGGGTAACGATTCTTGATTGTTACCTTGTTGATGGCTCGATAGTCTATACAAGGTCGCAACTCTTCGCATTCCTTCTTGTGTATAAAGAACATGGGCGAAGAGGCAGGAGAGGTGGAGTGTCTTATGAACCCTGATGCCAGATTGTCCTCGATATAGGTTTTTAGATACAGTGTCTCTTTTTCTGTTAGGGCATACACCCTGCTGCAAGGGATATCCGCACCCGGAACGAGGTCGATCCGACAATCGTAGGTGCGATGGGGAGGCAATTGAGTGGCCTTTTGTTTGTCGAACAAGGCGTGGAAATCACGGTACTCATCGGGCAATGCTGTGGCACAGCAAAAGGAATCAACGGAACATGCCCCAGCTAAGTAAGTAGCGAGTGATGGATTAGGTGGGAAGTCATGGTTTGTCTCGTCCCGACAATATTCTTTACAATACTCGGAAGTCATACAGACAGTACGAGACGCCCAGCTTGCCATAGGATCATGCAGCGTTAGCCAGGGCATACCCAGAATGAGACGGAACTGTGGGGCATCAATAAGGTCGAACTGGATGTACTCACAATGATCTTCTCCAAATCTCATTAATAAAGCAAGCGTATGGTACGTTACAGGACCGGATGATAGTACAGTACCATCCACTGTTTTATCGGTTTCAGGCATACGTTTCTTTTCACAGGGGATACCCATTCGGAATGCATAGTCTTGGTCGATATAGTTCCCTGTAGCCCCCGAGTCTAACAAGGCATCGAGTCTTAAAGGGTCCTGATTAGCTACCCATAAAGAAACACTCACGTTCATATGGGCGACTGCAGGGTGTAGGGTATTTGCGACATATGGGGAGACCATATCAGGTGGTCGTCTCAGATCAGAGGTCTCTATCTGATCAGAGACCTTCAGTTTTCCGATGGCTCACTTGAGCTAAGAGCGGGCTGTACTCGAGGAAGGGGATTTTTCCCTGGAACTTAATTCCTAGCTCTACACTCATTGATGAAGTGCCCACCTTTGCCACAATATAGGCAAAGTTTGAGCCTCCTTCGCCTGTCCCTTTCTTCCCTGGTGAGTGGACCACGGATTCCCCCAATTTGCATGGGTTCCGGTCCTTCTGGTGTCTTTACTTTTTCCTCACCCCCCTGCCGGGGTTTAACCACGGGGTATGAGTATCTATTGTCTCCCCTATTTCTATCCCCTTTTCGTTCCAGCAACCGGTGATCTAGTTGGACGGTCAGATCTATTAATTCCTCACAAGTAGAAGGCAATTGCACCACCTGTGCTAATACGTCCTTCAATTCTCCCCGGAGGCCTTGATAAAACAAGGAAATCCGCTTCTGAGCCGGCCAATCCGTTTCTACGATTAGGCGATTAAATGTGGTTATATAAGACAACAGATCCTGGGATCCTTGTCTTAAGGTCATTAACTCGTGATCTAGGGACAACATATGGGACTTTCTGTCAAACAATTTACGTAGTTCCAGGCAGAAATCGGAGAAATTATGCAAAACAGGGTCATTCTTTTCCAGTAAGGGAATAGTCCAACTGGACGCATTCCCTCCCATGTAGGACATCATGAAGGCTGTTTTGGAAGCCTCATCCTGAAAAACCATAGGCTTACATAGGAAATGAAGACGGCATTGATTCAAGAATGTCTCAAATTTTCGCGGGTCTCCATAAAACCTTTCGGGGGGAGCTAGAGGTATTCCATGATTTTGGATTATATGGACCGTGGGAGTGGTCTCGGTAGAAGTGGATGGGGCTGCAAACGAACCCCCTGTTTGGAAGGAAGGAGGCGGCGGCAAAGTAGCCGGCCTAATCAACGGTTTCACAACCTGCTCTTTCTGTGCAAGGTCGGACATGTCTTTACGTAAATCAGAGACCTCTTTATATAAAGCCTGGTTCTCTGCACGGGAGGTTTGGACCTCTTGTTGAAGTTCAGTAAAGCTCTCCAACAAGGAGGTGAGAATAGTATTTGTATCCATCGTCTAGGCTGGGCTGTATTCTTGGGCTTGTCAATCTGTCGGGATTGAAAGCAGCGCAAGAACACGCAAGCGCCATTAACCTGACTCTGATGGCCAGCAGAGACGATAGACGATAGTCCTCCCAACTCCGTACTGCACAAACCCCAACAATGGAATATACCCACTATTAGAGCCTGTACTGAAAGGGGCCGGGAGGTGGATTGGCAACGGGGGATCTGGTACTTCTGGTATCGTCTGGTCGTTACACCACGAGGTTACTGGTACTGGGACACAGTTTCTCAACCCCATGTATCCGAGAAGGAATCCATAAATGCGCACTGCGCACTAGCGAAAAGGTTGCCAGAAGTACGGAGAAGTTAGCTTCACTTCTCGACCTAAAACACACTACAGGTGTCTAGGGGATCTAAATGAGGGCTACTTGTACTCAGCGTTAAAAGCCACGCTTCGTAAGAACCACAATACTACTTGTGGAAGGGTGTAGCCCAAGTAACAGGTAGGGTCAATAGAACCCGGACAGAGAATAGGAATCCCCAGTTATATAACCAAATAATGGCAGAAGCACTAGTACAAAACTAAACAATATCAATAACCAAAAGGATAGGAGGCGAGCCCGCACTGCTCAGGTATACTTGCACGACAGGATAAGGCTTGCAACAAGAATTCTACAGGAGTCCTGACCACGCTGGCTCTTCATCGGCGTTGATTGCTCCAACGAGAAGTGACCACGCTGGCTCTTCGTTGGCGTCTTGCTTATCAGATATCTGACCACGCTGGCTCTTCGTTTGCGTCGTGTTTAACAAGATAGCTGACCACGCAGGCTTTTCATCAGCGTAGATCACGGTAAATCACTCCGAGAGAGAACACCCAATACTGCTAACGAGAGAGTACGGAACAAGATTGACAAGCCTCGTTGTGTTCCGGAGGTGGAGTTTAAATAAGGTCCTCCCATTGATTCAACCCCCAGCGCTGGATGGTCTTCTGGGACTTGTAGTATTTCCGTAAGGGGCGGTCAGTACGGAATCTTTTGCTTTTGGCCGTGTCGATGGTAGCGATCGCTACAAAAAGTCATGCAACTCTACACCAGGCAGAATGGGGTCAGTGTAAACAACTTGGGGTTGTGCGGACAATGCTTAAGGTGTATCATGGAACCCACAGCCATGCATACAATATGTTGTAAACCCAGAACTATAATAATGGTCAGTGGCACTCTTTGTAATCCAAACAGTTTTAACTCAAAACAATCTCATTATTCAAACCCATGTTAGCAGTGCTAAGCCTATGTACCCAGTGTTGTTTCCGCCTGAACAAATATGTGGAGATGTCAGTGATATGCGCAGGGATATGAGGTTTCTCTGAGACCGTCGATTTGAGGTCTTCAGGGGAATGATTGGTTTCTAGAAAATGACTCATGAGTTTGGTGGCAGACTTTCTACACTAGATGGTGCTCTTGTGTTCTAAAATCCGGGTTTTCACCTTCTGAGTAGTCATGCCTACGTACCGTAAAGCACATGGACAAGTGATCAAAATAAATAAGCCTGTCACTATTGCAATTTGTGGGTTGGGAAAGAGTCCACGGTTGTGAGGTTCCAATGTCAATGGAGATTGTGTGTTCTGTGTGTGAACATGCTGCACACATGCCACATGGGATGAGTCCCTTGACAGCAGGTAGGTGCCATAGAGTGTTCTGATTACTATATTTCTAAGTCTGTGGACGCGTGTGTACCAGCTGATTCTTAATATTTGCGCAATGTTTAAAAGCAAACAATGTTTGAGGTAAAACAGTGTTGCCAGTATTAAAAAAATTCCATTTGGAAAGAATGCTCTTTTTGATTTTGTTAGAGAAGCTACAGAAAGTGTTGACACATGTGAGTCTTGGACTATCTTCCTTAGGTCCACTTTGTTCACTGAGGGCTTCCCTGGTGTTGTTGGCTGCACCTTTCCTTGACCTCTTAATCAATTTCTTCGGATAATTCCTAGTATCAAGTTGATGGGCCAGAATCTGGCTGTGTTCCTGATATTTGGAGGTTGAGGAACAGCTTCTTTTACTCCGTAGGAATTGCCCAAACGGTAAATTATCTCGCAGGGCTTTCGAATGGTAGCTTTTATATGATAAAAGCAAGTTCCTGGACATGGGCTTCCTGTATAGTTCAGTACCCAAGCCCCCCTCAGTGGGAGAAATTCCGATGTCCAAAAAGGTCACAGGTAAATCTTAAGAAATCGTTCTGGGTATTTAACCACCCCTTAAACTCCATGATGGTCAATGGAGGGTCTCTCCAGACAATGAAAAGGTCCTCAATATAGCGTTTCCATAACAATATATGGTCTTTGTATGGATTGGCTTCATCAAAGACATGGTCCAGTTCAAACAAGTGCACATAGAGGTTCGTCAGACTCGGGACAAAAACACTGCCCATTTAGGTGCCCGATATTTGTAAAAAAAGTTGGTCCTCAAATTAGACGAAGTTTGCTTCCATAGCCAGGCGGGCAGAGCTCATGATGAATTGAACCAGAGTGATGGTATCCATATATCGTTCCTCCAACAGTATCTGTATGGCTGCTAGTGTGTCATCTTGGGGAATACAGGTGTACAGAGATTCAACATCAAACGACACCAGGAATCTCTGGTTACATCAAAAGGAGTATCTTCCACAAGTCGGAGAATGTCTTTAGTGTCCTTGAGCTAGGTAGTCATCTCCATCACAAGGGGCCAGAGGAAATGATCCACAAATGTGGATAAAGGTTCTAGAAGGGATCCTAATCCGGAAATGATGAAACGTCCGGGTGGTGGTCTCTGTTCCTTATGTATTTTTGGCAAAGCATAAAAAAAAGGAATCACTGGATGTGCCTTGATCAAAAAGGATGCTTCTTGTGTGGTGATCCATCCATTAGATCTTGCCTCATCTACTAGAGTCTTTATTTCAGTTTGAAGTCTCTTTGTGGGATCTTCCTTCAATGGTTGGTAAAAACGGGTATTGTTGAGCTGCCTTAGACATTCAGCACGATAAGTGGAGTTTTATTGCCCAAGAGATGTGTCTCCTGCAACAGAAGAATGTCTGTGTCATATCGTTTTGCTAAATGAACAACCGCCCCTTGCTTAATTTTATTTAGGGGACCACGTACATTCCACAATATAATGTTCAGTTCTCCCAATGGAGAGTTACTCATTTGGTGTGTCATCAACCCGTGTCATAGTACAGGTATGTGATCCCCATATTGGTAGCATGAGATGTATCAGTGTGTTCGGTGCTAAAAACTGTGCTAACAATAAAAAAAAACACCCACCCCCCTCCCCAATACATCCAAAAACAAGGAGTACCTGTTGAGGTAAAGACGTTACTCAGGCCCCAAACGAGAAGTCCTAAGCAGTCACACCAAAAGAAACCACCCAAACCCACATTATACAACATAACACTAAATGTCCAGGGGCGTGGACTGTCCGTTCATCGCCTAGAGCCACAGGTGGGACCCCACTATATAGCGTTCAAAGCCCCGCTAAGGGGTCAGCCGCTGCAACATGAGACCACATGTCTGGCTGAACAGGATCACTCTGTTGTTTCGGCCTGATTGTGAGTTCTCCTGTTGGAATAGGATCTGTGCTGCCGGCTCGACGTGCCTCTGTCCTGTCGACTCCTGTGTGAGCCCTGCGAGGAGTCAGAATCTAGTGGAGGCGGTGGGTGAGGTTTGAGATGTGCCCTTTCATCGGTCCAGGCAAATGCCTCCTCTGGAGAGTCAAAAAAGAACGATTTAGAGTTAAAGAAAACCTTCATGCTGGCAGGTTATAGCAGCATATAGGACATGTTAAATTCTCGGAGTCTGCATTTTGCCGCTACAAAGGATTGGCGCTGTTGGTGAACCAATCTAGAATAGCCAGGGAATACCAAAATTTGGTGAGAATTAAAGAGCATTTGGTCCTTATGCCCCCTGGTGAACCGAAGTATGGCTTTTCGATCTGCATAGTTGAGGAGTCGGGCAATCACGATTCTTGATCGTTCTCCTGGCAGCAGCTTCTTGGTCAGAACACAATGGACTCTCTCAATCGCGAAGCAGGGGGACATAGCATTGGACGGCAGTAAGGATTTAAACCATCCAGTAGGGAAATCATCATTCGATGTGCCTTCGCATCCTTCCGGGAAGACAACCAGGCTCTACCTTCGGCATCTTTGACCCGCAAAGCCAACTTCTGCATCACAACTGTAAGTTTATTGACTTTCTTCTGGAGAGTTGTCACGGAGTTCTCCACCGTAGAGACCCTGGTTTCTGCCTCCGTGATCATGTCCACTGCTTGCAGAGGTCCTGACGTAAGACGGATACTTTGGAACCGACTGCCCTGATCTGCGCCTCAAGTGCGGTCTGTGATTGATTAATCGCCGCCAGCAGGGCAGCATTTTCTGGGGACTGCTCAGAATTGAGCTCCGTCACCACCCAACAGTCAGCCCCGGGCTATAGCTGCTGCACCTGCAAGGGAGGGGTGGAAAGGAGAGAAGGACATCTGCCCACCCAGTACTATAGTCAGGCCAGGACCAGGGAGCATCCGATCGTGCTCACCAGGAAGAACAGCCTGGCCCCGGGGTCTCACCATAATTTGGGCTCCCGATAGGGGCAGACTCGAGCCACGCGGGTCTCAGGACTGCTCTTCCAACGGAAATCTTGATCGTGCTGCCACCATACAGGTCCAGGCAAAGCACAGCAGCCCAACCTCTACACAGCTATCCTGTGTTGTCTGTGAGGGCGCGGATGCCAGCGGCCTGCCTCCTGCTCCACACAGTCTCTGTACAGGCTGCTGCTTTACCGGCATCAGAATGATGCCAATATCAATACCGCAGCAACTCCCGGACACGTGGCGGGGGCGATGTCCTCCTGGATCCCTGTACTCTCTGTGGCTCAACTGGGGTGAGGAGTAGTGTCGGATAATGGCAGATACGGGCTCAGGCAGACGGAGCTCTGCCGAGGCACATCCGCCATGCATGGCTTCCAAGCCACGCCCTCTTATTGTAACATTTTACATTTTTAAACATTTATATTTTTACTTGATAATAAACATGTATATAAAGTTAAGTAAATGAAAAACATTTTCTTGTTTAAAAAAAGGTTATTTATATTTAATTACCATTGTATTTGTATATTTTCTACTTTTATTTTCCATTGTTAAGCTAATTTTAACATTTCTTGCATTGTTTTACAAACATGTTTTCAACATCAATTTAACATATATTTTTCAGTGCAAATTAAATAATTGAATATATTTGATATGATTATTTCATTTATACTTTAAATTTTTTAACTTTTTTATATGTTTAATATTTTTTTTTAATTTTCCTATATCTAGTCAACATTTTTACATGATTTTCCATTCATTTCTATGGGGAGACAGTCTTTTTTTAGTTTCATTTAGCGACCATTTGTTTACTACAGCTTTTATTTTGTAATCTATGTGTGTTATTTTTAGTTTATTTTCCCAGAACTAGTTTGTTGTAAGGTGCTGCTGTTCATCGGAACAGGTAAGTCCTTTTTTAAGGCTTTTGAGGGTAGGGTTGGTTAACGGGGGAGGTGTACAAGTTAGGTATAGTGTTATTTATTCCTTGTTGGTATTTCTAGATGTATTAATAGTAGTTGTTTTCACTAGTTTGTAGTTTTGGGCTTTCGCACACAATTTTAGTACTGTTTTGTTATGTTATGTTATATTGTGTTATGCTATTTATATTTTGATGGTTAAGTGTGACGTATATGTATTTTGGGGAATGAAATGTGTTTTGCGAGTGGGGTTTTCTACTATACTTTACAGGTTTTTGTCTAAGCCAAGTGTGTCCTATAGACATTGGATGTTTCTGTTTTTTTTTTCTTAAAGGAAATCAATTTTAATTTACAAAAAACCAATGCTTCTTACTTTGATTTCCTTTGTTTTGGTTTTCCTGGAGTGTTTATTTTTTCACACTTCTGTTTTTTTTTATCGTTCCTAGATACTTTGGATTGATTTAAGCGATCTCTGTTGGATTCATTTTATTTTTGATTTTTAAATTTTCTTTGGCTGTTTTGAAAATATTTTACCTGTTTTTAGTGGATTACTTTTTTTTGACTGCGTGAATGCAGAGGAAGATCTGCAGCTACAGAACAATGTGGGTTCGACTAACAAAGGTATACTTAGACCTGAAGTCTAAGTTCAGACCTGAAGTCTACGTTTAGACCTGAAGTTCAAGTTTAGACTTCAATGGTCTATACTTAGACTTCAGGTCTAAGTTTACTTTTGTGAAGCCCAAAGCCCCGAAGTTTAGACTTCATTTCTAAACTTAGACTTCAGGTCTAAAGTTAGAATTCAGGTCTAAATTTACTTTTGTGAATTGGGCCCTTAGACTTCAGTTCAGAACTTAGACTTCCTGTCTACCTTTGTGAATCAGGTCCTCAGTCCCCCTTTAAGCCACTGCTACTAAAAGGGCTGTAGGTCTGAAATGAAATAAGTTACCAGCAAGGGTAAATCACCTAAATGCCACTACATCAGCTACATCCTTGACTCTTATAGACTGCTGCGACTGGGTAGAATGAGTCCAATATAAAGTCACTGTCACTTTAAGGAAGTGGGACTGGGCCAGTATCCCCCCCTTAAGACCATATCCTCCCGGAAGACAAATAGTACTGTGTTTTTATAGACATTCAAAGGCAAGTATAGCTTCATTGCAAAACTTTTATGATGCTCACTGTAGATCTGAAGGCATGAAAGATGTGAAATGCAATTGCAGATTAGTCTTTAAATCTACATGCACATGCAAGATACACAATACTCTTGATTGCTGTGGATAAAATAAGTCTAAGATACATGGCAGTGGACAGTCAGACTAAGGGACTGATTACGACAGCTCGCAGTCCAGTAGACGGACCACCAATGCCATGGTCTGGAGAACACCACAAAGCCTCTGGTGTTCAGAATACCCCATTTCGAGTGGACTGCCAGGCCAGTGGTCAGTAGTCTGCAGTCCCACCATGGCTCGGCCATTAAGAAGGGCCGCAGTAGATGCTGCTGTAGTGCAGTGTCTTCTGCACGTCCATGCAGTGTGTGCCATGCACCATGTCACACATGGCACACACTGCCACACTGACAGTGCATAGAGAGGGGGCACAACATTTGCCCCCATTCACTATCCCCCATTCAATATTGCCGGGAGACCCTGTTTGGTGCCCCTTTCTTTCTTTCCGCCATCCTTTTCATGGCGAGGTTCCAGCCATGAAAAAGCTGGCAAAAAGGGATGTCATAATCCCGATGGTGGTGCCAGCCTCGGAACTGCCGCTATTCAGCACTGCCTTTGCCTCCACAGCACTGCCAGAATCCTAGATCCTGGTGTGTCAGCGATGTTGTGTCAGGCTGGTTGCAGTCCGACTGCCGAACTCAAAATCTTGCAATCGGCCCGCCACCAAGGGTACGCTGGTCTCAAGATTGTCATACTCATAATCAACCCCTAAGTCTGCTGGTGATTTTTTAGAGTCTATCGTCAAAACACCCCCAAACGGTCCTCATAGACTAGGGGCCTAATTCTCAGGGGGAAACTTGCACTTTTGTGTAAGTTTAGTATTGTTTTGGTATTTGAACATGAAATGGTATTAATTGTAATTTTACAACTGTGTCCTGTCTTTTTATGTGCGGATCCTCCGCCACAAGTCTTGGGGGTCGTAACATTACTATTAGTAAAATTAACCTCATAGTTTGTGAATACCAAAAAAATATTAAACTTACACAAAAGTGTAAGTGTACCTTTGTGAATCAGGCCCGAATACTTTTACAGTAGCTGAGAGTTTACTGGAAACTAATACACGTTATGTGGAATTTGCCAACAAATCACGGCTCATTTAAAAAAAAAAAAAACAAGTACCTATATTTTACAATTTAAGATAAAAAAATCCCAAAGTGAACATAGTCACAAAGAAGTAGTGAAAGGAGTGTTAACACCTTGGGTGCTCAGAAGATTCCCTTGCTGTGCTTGGCCATAATGGAAATGGGTGTGGTCATGACGAGCTCAGCTCGTAATGAGCACATGAGAGGTATACCTCATGACGAGGTGAGCTCGTCATGAGCATCGAAGGGGTTAAATGAAGAGCTTTGTGTTTGGTTACCATGTGTGAATATAACATACACATCTTTCTCCATGCAACATTCATTAAACTCATCTTATGCACTAAGGTCAAAAGTTCTGAGGAATGTGAATCTTTAAAGCTATACATTTCAATTATGTGTAAAGTTGCACCTTTAGGTGTTATGCCTAGTGGTCACTGTACAGCATATCTTCAATTTCTGTACATGTGTAATTGAATTGAATTGTTCTCGGGCAGAAACTGGTGAATAATAGTTGGAAAATTAGGGCCATGTTCTGTTTCCCACTTGAATACCATTTGATACAATGATTAACATACACTGTGTTTTTTTCTAGCCCCAATCTTACCTCTCCATCCCAAGCTTTTCAGGTTGTAAAAGGGAATAATATGTGTATGGGGTTTTACTTCATCCAAAATCTTTAAATCTTTTCCTTTAACAGACCTCTTTTTTTTCATACAACTGTTTCTAGATTATACCTAAAGAATTCTGTGAAGTGAAAAAAACTCTGGAATTGGTGTTTTTCATACAATACGGGGACAGATTTATAGTACAAAATATCACAATGGAGGGCACCAGTAAAGTTTCATAGGGTGTAAAGGCAGTGGTGGCTGGTACTGAACTGGGTGGTGGGCGAGATGGGGGGTTTTAAAACATTTTAAAAGATCACTTACCTGTCAACGTCTGCCGCTTCCCCTCCATCCTCTTCTCTTCCTGACTCCCAGCAGCGCGGGAACACAGGCTCCCAGACTCTCCAAAACCAATCACGACGCTGCTGTCACCAGCATGACAGCAGTGTTGTGATTGGTCTGAGCAGCCTGTTTGGCTGCTCAAGCAGTGCCTGCAGCCTGGGACAGTTCTTCACCTGGCTGTGTAACACAGCTAGGTGGAGAAATGCCAAGTCCACATGTCTGTTTGGCCGGTTCAAGACAACCAGCCAAACTGCCATTCGCACTTACGGTGCACCAACCCTTCTCCTCCCTGTGACCCCAGCCTCCCCCACCCTAACCTGGTCCCGTACCCCATTCTAAAAATAAAATGATAATAACGTTGTGTTATCATTTTATTTTTCCTTTTTACACTGCTCATAGAGCAGTGGGGCAACTCTCCTCTGCCTTAGCGGAGGACCGTTGCTGTATAAAGGTGTGTGTGTGTGTGTCCTGTCTGGAATAGTTATCTACTGGAAAGATAGGATTCCAGTACAAACTCCTATGTCAAGACTTTAACAAAAATATTTCAAACACTGAATATGTGCACTGTGTGCAATGTAAGGAGAAATACAACATTTCTCCTACTTTGAGTCTGTCTAACTATTTAGTAGATATGACTTTGTGTCAAACCTTTGGGTAGTTGCCCTGGCATGCCTAAGAAATGGCACCTTTTCTACACAAAAAAGTTTAGTGTTGGAAAGTAAGTACCATATCAATACTTACACCTTTTTGTATAACCCTTTGATGGTGCACAATCTAGATGAATCTGCCCCTTAGAATCCAAAATCAGGCCAAACTTCGATTGGGCCCATTTTCCAATTTGCCACAGAAATCAAAATGAGTCCCTAAATAAAATCTGTGAACAGGCGCGCAATAGCTCTACATAAATGAGTTTTGCAACGCTCATCTGCTAGAGATATATTTGTAACTTGCTTTAATTAGAGCCTGCTCCTTAAACTACATGTTACTGTTTAAGCACAGACCCGACACCAGCCTTCCCTACATGAAAACAATAGATGCCCAACAGATATCAGTTTTAGAGATATTTTCAATCTCCCTCAGTTCATAAACTATTCTCAATCTTTCTTCCGTAGCAGCTGCTCTCAGTCTGGCACCCTTGATAAGCTGGGCACGTGTTGTCTGGCAAGTGAACAGCTCCTGCTGCTTGTTTTGAGCTGACCCTGTACTCAGTGAGACAACATCAGCCTCTGGAAAGAAGAAGTAGAGTACCCTGTCCATAAAAAGATGCTGCCCTCCAGAACTGGAGTTCTAAATATTATCTGTCTGTGTCTAAGTTTATTCATTTTAAATCCCCATGAAATGTTAAGTGCTTTACACCCCTGGCCCATTCTGGCTTTGCTATTTGTGAGTTATAGCAGACAGGAAGCAATGACCTGAGTGAGCGAAGTGGGAATTTTCAGGGATTACATGTCACAACAATAATCCAAGATAGGTGCTGAGTGACACTTCTAAAGGGGGAAGTCATACAACTTCAGCATGACCCAGAGAGCTGTGCACAAGCCGTCTACTTCACTTTATTCACTCTAAAAAGTGATGCGTTAATCCAGTATAAGTGGACAGCATAAAACTTGAGTGTGTTCTGTGTAAAATCCTCTTCAACAGAAGTGCATTCAAATTGAGTAAAATACGAGTAACAGATGTAGGTGGATTTAAGTTGCACAAAGCTAGCTGTGGAGTAATTGAGTGCTGCATAACTAAAGGGGAATACAGTGGATCAATAGAGTGAGTTTAGCCCCAGGTGAGGGGGATTCCTGAAAGGGTGAAGGGAGCGAAGGATACAATGGTTACTGGGGAGATGACAGAAAGGAGGTTGGATAAAGTATTGCAATGGAGAAGTTGATCTGAATGTAGGGTGAAAGGTTGCAGAAAAGTCTGTGAGGGTGTATTCTTACACATCAACCTCAGATAAAGTAAGACCCTACATGTTCTCTGATAATTGACATTAATCTATTAAAGAGTCTGAAAATCTTTGATAAGACAGGTCGCTGCATGGAGTACGCCTGGAGGATACTCCTAAGTGGGCATACAGCACTCGATTATGCCATTTGGCAATGCAATACATCCATTGTGTTGAGATAAGTAGGAATAACTCGACCCTGCAGACCTGGATCAGTTAATGTAGGCAGTCAAGACTTTTGAATGATGTGAATCCAGAAGCTGAAATTAGTATTACTGTAGAAGCCTAGGAATTTCCAGTTGTCTACAATTTGAAGTGTGAAGCTATCCAATTTCCTTTGGTGTAATAATTACTTTACTGAATGTTATTTGCGAGTACTACCAATAATAACAAACTCTGTTTTGGATGGATTTAGCTTGAGATAGACTCTGGACATCCAAGATTGAAAGGTTGTGAACATTTCATCAGCTGGGGGATCCAATGGCTAATCAATTAGCTTTAATCTGGGTTCACAAGAAATTATGCGGATAGGATCTTTTAACATCAAATCACTGTAAAGATTCAACTTTGATTCATCATTTGTCTTTACATTCAAAGCAAGGGGCAGTTTTGAGAGTTCTGGATACAGTTCAGGACAAATTCCTACAAAAGGGAATAGTTGCATACTTATGTAATACAAATTTAAAAGTGGAGGAACAGAGCATCAGCGCCCGGTGACGGTAAGAGTGGTGGGACAGGGGGATGTCGACAGAATAGGGAAAATGAAATAAATAAATCCTATTCAGTCATTTGTTGACTTCCCCCACCCTGTCAAGCCCCCTGTGCTTACCTCCACCGCCCGCTGCTGGAACAGAGCACTGAATGCTCATGGAACTTGTTGGGTGATGATACATCAAGTGAGGATTTACACAGATGCATTATATTTGGCATATTCACAGTCAAATTTTATATTTCACATATTTTAGGGCTTAAGTGGAGGTGTGGTGGCAGTTGGGAACCTCTGTAGTAGTGGTTTGAGTGCTGTATCACAACTATGGCAGTCGGATAGCCATACACCCTCTGCAATTCCCAGGGATTCGTGATCCATGGCAGTGGTGCAGTGGTCTGAGGGCCATAATATGCTAGCTGTGCTGCTGTTATTTATAAAGAGTTTGATTTTAAATGGTAGCATATTGTACATTCTATTGGTTTATTTGCTACATTTAAGGGCAATTTGCCTAACAGATTGCTCCATTAGTATTTGTTGGTAGCCTTGTTATATTTGTAATGCTTCTATAAATGTAAAGGTTATAGGATAGGTTCTGCCTAGTGTGGTTGAGAAGGCATTGTGCCATACTTTCACTATGTTGTTTGATTTGGCTTTCTGTGCCAAAATGATGTCATGGACATTCCATTATGGTATTTAGAATGTGCGTTGTGTCACCGTCCAGAGTGATGCAGTCTGCCAACCCAAGTGTCTTTGGAATAATCCATTAGGAGGCTTAGTTTGTCTTTAGTTTGTTAGCAGAAATGGTTTTCTATTAATAAACTGTGGTGGTTGGCTACCTCTGTAACAAGTACGTAGGCTAGTGCTATCATTTTTTACAATTTCAAGTGAAAATTGGCTGTTTCTACTACACTTAGTGCAGATTGTTGGAGGTGTCATCCTCTTTTTTTATCTTGTATGGCTGTGTGGGGGTAAATTTCTGAAATGGTTTTAATCATGGCTTGCTTAAAGTGTATGATTATTTTTTGGGGTAGTAGGTATTTGTTTTGTGTTTAATGTGGTTTAAGAGGTCGTAGTAAGAGCTGTTTTTTTAAATTTGGTAGTAGGTCATATATAAAATGGATATTTCAGTTTTGATATTCATCATGTGTGGTGTTTATCTCGTAAATGTTTTGGGACACTTTTAAAGGTTTCATCCATCATCCAAGTTTGACATTTGCTAAGTTTTAGTAAGTTATTTGCTGTAGAAAATATCAGGATTTGTTTCTCATTATTTAGGTTGTCATGTGAAGGAAACGTTCTTCATATTGTGTCATAGTTAAATGTTCGGTTATTTGTATGTCTTGGTATCGCTGGTGGCTTTTTCACTTTGTGCAGTTAAACATTTTAAAGTGGGGATAAGTGGTAGTTGGCCTGTTATGTATTCGAGGACTTTAGGCAGTATCGGCCAGATTCATCAAGCCGAAAACGGCTCGCAAAGGGCCAGATTCTATTTTTGCATTTGGGATTCATCATCCCAAATGCAAAAATCACATTTTTAGAAATCGCATATTTGCGAATAATTGCATTTAAGGAATCTCAATTAGAGATTCCTTAAATGCAATTCAAGAAGCATTTAAAAATTGCGAAATCGCAAATTTTGGCCGCTATTTACCGCAAGGTCAAACCTCGTGGTAAATAGCGAAAACTTAGAAAAATGCATTTAAATGCATTTTTCTAAGTTGCATGTTACACACACACATGTCCTTTGGACATGTGTGTGTGCACAACACCAATGCAGATTACATTTCAAGGGTGCTACAGGGTGTCCTTTGGACACCCCTGGCACCCTTGAAATCGCATCCTTATTTGCAATTAGCAAATTGCTAATCGCAATTAAGGAATAACTCCCCATTCATTCCTATGGGCCTTTAGGCCCATAAGAATGGGGAGTTATTCCTTATTTGCGATTAGCAATTTGCTCATCGCAAATAAGGAATGTGTAGGAATCACAATTTATTTAGCGATTCCTACATGAATCCCGTTTTGCAAGTCCTTAATTGCGATTCCTTAATAATCGCTATTAAGGACTCGCAAAACGGCACTATGATGAATCTAGCTGTATATCTTTAAGGATTTTGGTTGTGGGTTCCTGGGAACTAGTCCTTGCTTATTTTCTATTGTGCAATGTCTCCTTTACGTCTATTTCACATTAGGGCCTGGTTGTGCTCTGTTACATGAATTACAACAATAACTTTTGTAATTGCCCTCCCATAAAGCATGCACTTGCAAAATATCTGGTAAATTTACAGTTTATATTTTCTGTAGATGCACTTTCTTGGCTGTAGGTGTTACTCATGTGATTTAGTAACTGTTTAAGTTATATACTCTACTGCCTCTGTTATTGCATCTGAAAATAGTGAAAATAGTGTAATAGAATGAATATTTACAATATTTTAAAGTTTGTACGTTGTTAGTTACATGTAAAATTGTGCACCTACTTTTATTTTGTATATTTACATGTATGTTCTGCTTATATGTCTCACACAGTTTTGCAGATTTTCCATTGGGGGTGTTCTCATGTCGAGCATGTGCTTTCTTTCCTGTTGAAAAAAATAGTAGTTTCATTTTAAATGTTAACCCCGTCACTGCGGCGGCTATTCCGCCGCAGTGCTAAGGGGGCGGGGCGGAAGAGCGGCCGGCGCATGCTGGTGACGGAACCGCTCCGTCACCAGCGTCGGTTGCGCTGTGCTTATGACAAAGTGGTTCCGTCATGGCCCCGCCCGCTCAATAGAACGCTCAACGCAGGCGCGGAATTCGCGCCGCGCATGAGCGGCGGGCGGGCCATGACGGAACCGCTCCGTCATCAGCAAAGCGCCACCGCAGCTGATGACGGAGCGGTTCCGTCATCAGCATACAAGGGGTTAATTTAGTGGTAGATTGTAGAGGTTGAGGTTGTTTATTTTTACTTTCTATTTGGGTGAATTTACAGTTTTTAAATATTGTATGTATACGTACTTTCTTATATCTTTTTGCTGGTTTGTGGAAGTTGTGTTTTTTCTGGTAGTTCATCACTATTTGAAGTCCTGAGTAAGTAATTAAAAGACATAGAACATACAAATAAGCTTACTTAATACCGCATACTCTGTGTCTCCCTATGTAAATCAAAATAAACTGTTTACGCGCTTGCTGATTTTATCTATAGCTATGCATTCTAGCTTCCTAGATTTGTTCGTAAGCGACCATCCTACTCTCGGAGGTTTAACACTTGGCTCTTTTTTTTCTATAATCTAACTTTATTAACTAACGAGTATCTGTCTCTGTGTGTTAAATAAACAGTGTGGTTCGATCAACGCGCGCTGCAGCCAGTGTCCATATCAACAACGAATATTAGTGGTATTGTAAAAGCCAAGAATAACATATAACATATTAAGTACAGTTCAATGTTGACAGCCAGTCTGTTATAAGTAACATAGAAATTCAACGCGGTCATTAAGCCCGTTTGGCTTATGGCTGTTCAGATGATAAATCCAGTAATTCTCACGCTTTAGTAAGTTCTTCTAATTTTGCGATCCCTCTACTTTGGGCACTACTTCCAATATGTAAGCTCGCAATTGGTTGATATGATGTCGTTTTTCAAGAAAATGTGTAGCCACTGTTGATTTCAGCGAGCTGGTTCTTATGTTGCTCTTGTGTTCTGTTAATCTTGTTTTAAACTTTCTTTCAGTGTGTCCCACGTAAATTGACCCACATGGGCACTTCAACATGTATATTGAGTTCATTGTGTCACATGTTGCATTCACCTTTTTTGGAATGTTGTGTCCCTTCATGGGGTGGGAGATTGTGTTGCCCTTTATTATTTTATGACAATTACTACAATTCCTACATGGTATGGTTCCTCTGAATGTGTTCATAACGGAGGGTTCTTTTCTGTGTTTTAACATTTCTCCCAAATTCCGGCCCCTGGTGTGGGCGAACAGTGGTTCCTTATCAAATGCTCCTTTGAAATCTGTGTCCAATTTTAGCATCTGCCAATGTCTCTTTATGATCTTGGTGAACTGTGGGCTCACGTTAGAAAATTTACTACGTCTCATTCCTGAATTATCGAACCTAACCCAGCGACCACCCAGTTTTTACTAAATCGCGGTGATCAAAACCCCTGCATGTTGCTCTTTGAGTTCAACGATCAGCTACAACTCCCTTGCTCCCGTAGAGTCACGGGAGAGCCGAACACCCGGCACTGCGGTGCTGCAACCTATCGGCTTCCCTCACCTTCAACTCCTGCTCCAGCCAGAGATCCGGATCCAGCTCTGCTGAAAGGAGTCCGCCCACATTCGCAGCCGCAGCAACCTCATTCACCGCGGACGCTGCTATACTATCGCGGCTACACTGTATCCGCCGATCGTTTAACGGGGGTGCAGTGCTACAATTTCATTTTTGCTGCTCTTGTGTTCATTTCGGAGCAACCAGATCCGGCTGCAATTATGCCCTCGAAAACGGCTGCCTCAGCTGCGGCGACCAGAGCGCGTGTAGCGAAGGCCGCCAGAATCCTCCGCAAAGAGGCTGAGCGGCAGCAGCATGAGGATTTGCTGGACGAGGAGGAAGGAGGCAACACCCTTACCAATACAGGGAGATCTAAGGCTAGAAAACAACAAGCCTCCTCTGAACACTCTCCGAGACAAGACGCCCATGCTGCCAGAAGAAAGGTGAGCTCAACCGGGGGTACAGTACTGGACTTGTTGCTCAAAAAGGGATTGCAGAGCAGACTGCAGAAAGACCCTGTAAAAGAGATTATCCAAGACACACTGAGCAACTCCGCCAATGAGGAAATAATGCACAGTCCGGGAGCAAACATTGGTAATTCTGGGAGTCCCTTAGCAACACCGGAGCCTGAGCCTCTTCTGAACACCACTATGAGCTCTTTGGCTGGAGTTACCTCTACTTCTTCTACCACGGCTCCAGGACAGCCTCCCCCAATAGTCACCATAACTGTAAGTAACACCGATGCAGCCAAGTCTGCTCAATCTGTACATTCTGCCCAACCTAGTACAACTGAGGGGATCTCGGCTAGTGATGTTGGTTGTATTCAAGAGCTGGAAGGGAGCTGTATGTCGTTTTCAGGGGCAGGAGAAAATGTCTTGGGGGTGCAAGGCGAATTAACTCCGCTTGGGGTAAAACATTCAACACAGGTGTTATCTACTGAGCTCCCGACTGAATCATTACCAGCCATATCTGTTGGGCCCCCAAGCTCACCCCCACCCCTCCAACCCATTGACAATTCTGGCTTGTTGGTTGGGAATCAAGTGTTAGACCAAAATACGTCGGGGGAAAGCTCTTTAAAGGCTCATCTGCTGGAGGAGAAGGATAAAGAACCAAGCGAGTTCTACTCTTTTTCCGACGAGAATGGTATTAATTCTGTAGATGAGTGGTCGGATGAATGTGACTCTATAGAAGGCTCGGAAGCTGAAGAGTCTGAATCAGAACCACTGCTCAGCTCTTCCGAGGATAGCTACGGTGAGGAGAGTTTTAATGCTAACACTGTCAGAGCCAAACCCAAACCGACATCCAGACTTAAACAGTGCGGTTCGGTCGATAACCACTCAGTTTCTAACCCGGTGTTACATTAGGGGGGTCCCTACAAATTCAGCTACCTTGGAGTTATCACACTCAGCAGTGGAAACCATTTTGCAGGCTATTGCAGCTCATAGGGAAGAGACAGCTTTGAACAGTAAGAGATCCCGGGCTGCTCTTCGTAAAATGCAAGGAGTTGTTAGGAAACTTTCCAAGTCCTGCAACCTGATAGGGGAAAGAGTCACAGAGATGGAAGCCAGGGTTATGACGAACGAGAAAGAGGCCACTCTGAACTCTGAGCGAATTAAACTTCAGGAGGCCAAACTCATAGACATTAAATGGAAGCTGGAGGAGTTCGAAAATCAACAGCGTCGCAATAACCTGCGTATTCTTGGAATCCTGGAGAAAATGGAGGGGGCGGATACTCAAGCCTTTGTAGTAAAACTATTTAGAGAGTCTATGCCTAATCTTAAAAACTGCAATTGGGATGCCGAAATTCAACGAGCCCACCGGATGCCTTTTAACTTGCCACCCAAACCCGGGGTTTATCCCCGAGCCATTTTAGTTTATTTCGGAAATTTCTTGTTAAGGCAGACGGTGGCTGATAAAGCGAGACCAGACCATAAGGTGGTATACAATGAGCTCTCTTATTTCACAAGACCAGACTTTCGCCACGTAACTGTGGAGAGACGGTGGCGGCTCCGCTCTCTGATTAAACCGTTCCAAGATAAAGGTGCCCAAGCATACTTGAACAACCCTGCGAAGCTTAAAATTGTATTTGGTGGCCTCACAAAATTCTTTAATTCCGAAATAAAAGCAAAAGCATACCTTGAAGAATTGTCTTAGAAATTACTCATATCATTGATGATTGCTCACCTATGCTTTTTTTTTTTTATAATGATATTCGGTTTGATTATTTGGCTTGGATTGTTTCAATCTTCAATAAATGCACACATTTAATCAGGATAAGATTTTGATATGGTTAAGAAGGGAGGCATTGAAACATTTTAAGGCTGCCATTTAACACTTCATTGTATGCTGTTAGTATAGGTGGTATTGCGGGTCTCCGTTTTTCCCTTTTCTGGGTATTCATTTATTATTTCTATCTCAGTACTTTAACTGGCGGTAGCTCAGATGCTGTGCTGTAACTGCATCACCCAGACTCTGGTTGAGTCTGATTGCCTACTGTTTGGGGGGGGCTTCAAGGGGGTGTGTGAGGGTAGGGCGGGGAGGGCGGGGAGGGAGATAAGGAAGGGGGAGTGGGGGTGGGTTGGGGGGGAGAAAATACTAAAAAATGAACCAGTTTTGTCAGCAAGAGGCTTAAATAAGGGGAAGCTAAATGGAATAAAATTGGAGCTGGAGCAACGTCCTAAAACAAATTTGTATTTGCTTAAAGTGATCTTACTATCTTATAAGTAATGGGTAGATTAAGTGTCCAAACTTGGAATGTTGGAGGGCTCTTATCTGGGGATAAACGTAGACGACTGGCTGAGCTAGTGAAACTAAATCCTGTTGATATACTTTGTCTTCAGGAGACTTATGTTCCATGGGTTAAGAAATCATGGTTGAACCTGAAGGGGTATAACTTATTGATAGCCTCTACACAATCTTCGAACATAAGGGGCGTAGCAGTTTTAGCAAAAACAAGCCTTGGGTTAGGAGTACGTCACCTCTCAGATCCCCAGGGTAGATGGGCTATTGTTAAACTCGCTTGTGGAATTACTATTTGTACCATATATGGGTCAAACCACGACGATCCAACTATCTTTGAGGTACTTGAAGCTGAACTGGCCATCTGGCATGGCCCACTAGTTTTGTGTGGTGATTTCAACGTCTCACTTATACCGTTGTTGTCCAACACTCCCTCCAAACAGAAATATCATGGTCGCAAACCCAGGGTGTATCAGGCTGTTAAAAGACTCTTGGGTAGCTATGGATTAATTGACGTCTGGCTACAAAACAATGCTCACGACCCAGGGTATACTTATTTCTCACATCCTCACCAAAAACAAGTTCGGATTGATTACATATTCGTCCCCGGAGACTTAGCACCACAAGGGACAATTAATAAACCCACAAGAATAATTTCCGATCATAATGCACTCATACTTGGGATCACAGCCAACTCGCAATACACTCAACGGCGGTCCTGGTCGTTCGATAGGAAACTCTTGTCTAATCACGAGTTTATTACTCATATTACAAACTGGACAGAAGAGTTCTTTAACATAAATCGGTTTAGCGCCTCCAGAAATACAGTGTGGGACTCCTACAAATCTGCTTTAAGGGGGAGATTATTAGCTTTTAGAACTTCGCCAGAATCAAATCAAGAATAGAACATGAATCAAAGGTGTCAGCACTGGCTAAAGCTGAGCAAGACCACACTTCCTTAATTGCACAGGGTAGAGATGCTAGTAGCCAGATGCTCCAGGTAGCGGTCATAAAAGCTGAGTTAAATACTAATCTTAGCCAGAAAGCTGCCCAAATCTATAGAGCTTATAGGAGGAAGGTTTACGAAAGCGGTGAAAAGGTGGGCAAGCAGCTCGCACTCCGAACCCGTAAAAAAAAACTTAACAAATAACATCTCTACAATTGTAGACGGTGGGCAGACCTTTTCGCAAGCAGCTGATATCATCCTTCAATTTCAAAAATACTATCAAAGGTTGTATTCAGAAGAAGCTGTTACCACCGAAAAGGATATCGATTACCTTCTGGCGAACTTCCTCAATAACTCGGAGGCTGTTAGCCTATTAGATGATACCTCCAGGGAAGAGCTAGAAAGCGAGATCACGTTTGCTGAGGTTGAGTCTGCATTATCGCTTTTAACAGCTGGCAAAGCAGCAGGCCCGAATAGATTGCCGATCGATATTTATAAAATTCTTGGCCAACAATTATGTCCCCTTCTATATGATTTATTTCTGGGGGTTCAGTACAATGGTGTTCCTCCACACTCCTGGGATGAGGCCAGCATTATTGTGTTCCCAAAAAAGGGAAAACCACCCGAGCAATTAACATCCTATGGCCCAATATCTTTGATTAATTCGGACTCTAAATTATACGCGAAGGTGATGGCTATTAGACTCAGTGGGGTCATTGGGCATCTGGTCTCTCCGTGGCAGCATGGCTTCGTCCCGGGCAAGGGGACTACAGACCA
Source organism: Lissotriton vulgaris (assembly GCF_964263255.1). Classification (NCBI taxonomy): domain Eukaryota; kingdom Metazoa; phylum Chordata; class Amphibia; order Caudata; family Salamandridae; genus Lissotriton; species Lissotriton vulgaris. The sequence goes on along the minus strand of NC_141693.1, from coordinate 824,565,734 downwards.
TACCCGTCGTGCTATTGCCCTATTTGATGCCATGTCTGTAACGGGGGGCCGGATGTCAATGATCCTACTCAACGCTGAGAAAGCCTTTGATCGTGTTTCATGGAACTTTTTGTGGGTAGCCATGGCACGCACTAATTTCGGCCCTAAATTTCTGAATTCTATTAAATAAATGTATCTACGTCCCAAAGCAAAACTTCTAATGCTAGGTTCAGAATCTGGTTATATCAATATTGCAAGAGGCACAAGGCAGGGATGTCCCTGTTCGCCTCTTATTTTCGCTCTCTATATCAACCCCCTAATTCTTAAATTTTTGGAAAGCAATATTATTACACCAGCGCTCTGCAATCAATTTGAGACAAAAGTGTTAGCTTATGCTGATGACATCGCGGTTTTAACACCTGACCCGATCGAGGCGATCCACGAAATTGAGCGAGTGGCCTTAGAATATGGTAATTGCTTGGGGTATTCTCTTAATAGAGGAAAGACTGTTATCTTATGTACCGATAATACTGTCTGCCCAGATCAAAGAAGAGCCAAGACAGCTACTTATCTTGGAGTAGTCATCTGCTCTAATACTAAGCTTGTAGTGAAACTTAATTTTGATCCGCTCTTGGAAAAGATAAAGATTGATTTGGATAGGGTAAATGGTCTCTACCTCTCCATTATAGGTAGGGTCAATTATTTAAAAATTAATGTATTGCCTAGATGCCTATATTTATTTCGAGCTATTCCTTTATCTATTGAACCTAAAACTCTTACATTGATCCACGCCCTCATGTCTAAATTTGTTTGGCAGCACGGAAAGATTAGGCGGTCACACTCTTTTCTGTCTCTACCACTGGATAGGGGTGGGCTTACTCTACCTAATATAACTTTCTACCACTGGGCAGCTTTTCTTAAACAGCTAACTCCTATGGTGTTAGATTCGATCGAAGAAAATCAGACTGATACAGCGTCAATTCCCTCAATTTATGAGCTCGTACTCGGCCAAGATGCTAAAGGTTTATTATTAAGAAGGACCGAGGCAAGTCAGTACAAGAAGAATAAGGGAGAAATCCTAAATAGCGCCTGGAAAATCTGGGATAAAGTAGCCAAACACATGCACAGTGGGAAAATCAATCGTTATACACCTCTGTGGCATTCTACTATTACACTTGGTCTTGGTTTTGAATCTACTGCAAGGAAATGGGAAAGGCTGGGTATTAAACTGTTAACGAGTTTTTGCTAAAAGGATCTGACACTGCTTTTATTGATTTAAAAACGAAATATGGTCTCTCTAATGGGGACTTTCTTAAGTTTGCTCAGTTATTCGCTAAGCTAAGAGCCAAAGGGTCTACATTGTGTCTTTCAAAAATTGATATAATTGAGGCAATGGTTAGACCAAATACTAGGATAGGAAGGAACGTTTTATGACACCCTTCTGACTGAAACACAGGATGATATAGAACAGACGGAAACTAAATGGGCGGCGAAACTTAATAATCCAGATATTGATATAGACAGAGTCCTGGAGCTGAGCCATAAATTATTTATTGCTAGTAACCTAAAAGCTCAACTGTTCAAAACAGTATTCGAACTTTAATTTACCCCGGCCAAACTTTTTGCGTGGCGTAAAAGAGAGAGCGATCTGTGCCCACGATGTTTACAAGGACCCGCCACTCTAATCCATATGTTTAGCAACTGTTCAGAACTCACTGTTATAAAAAATATGATTGCTTACTTTTGGGAGAAACTATTTTGTCATAAACTCCCCGAATCTGATACCCTATTTGTCTTAGGTTATGACAACTCTTTAAAACTGAAGAAAGGTTGTTGTTCATTGGTACAGCGGTATTGAGATTAATTGTGTCCGCCCGTTGGAAAGAAGCTTCCCCACCTAGCTTTCAGATGTGGCTAGCCCGCTTTTTAGCGGTTTACAGCTACAAATCGGCTACATTTGCTATTAGAGGCTTAAAAGCAAGGCTTTGAGGGGAGGCAATCTGGCGGCCTGTTTCAAATTAGAAAGCTGGGATAGTTCCAAGTGGAATTGGTTGAGGTTTACAGGACTCTTGCCACTTAGCAACTCTTAGTCTTAGCATTCAGCTCCACAGTTCTTAAATGTTCTTAAATGTATGTATAATGTATCCATTCTTGAAGCTTTATACTCTTTTTTTTTCTTTTTCTCTATTACTTGTAATTTTTTTCCCATGTATATACTGTTTAAAATTATCTCTGATTGTCCTATGCTGCTACTGGTTCTTTAATAAAAAAAAAATAAAAAAAAAGAAATTTACTGACGCAAGTGATTCTATTTTCTGCTGGTTTGTGCTTGTCAATAAGTAGTTCTTCTCTTGGTTTCTGTAGAGCCCTCGTAAGCGCTGTTTTGATGATGGTAGCTGGATATCCCCTATCCAGAAATCAAAAAAAAAAATTCCAATAAAGGTGAATGCAACATGTGACACAATGAACTAAATATACATGTTGAAGTGCCCATGTGGGTCAGTTTACGTGGGACACACTGAAAGAAAGTTTAAAACAAGATTAACAGAACACAAGAGCAACATAAGAACCAGCTCGCTGAAATCAACAGTGGCTACACATTTTCTTGAAAAACGACATCATATCAACCAGTTGCGAGCTTGCATATTGGAAGTAGTGCCCAAAGTAGAGGGATCGCAAAATAAGAAGAACTTACTAAAGTGTGAGAATTACTGGATTTATCATCTGAACAGCCATAAGCCAAATGGGCTTAATGACCGCGTTGAATTTCTATGTTACTTATAACAGACTGGCTGTCAACATTGAACTGTACTTGATATGTTATATGTTATTCTTGGCTTTTACAATACCACTAATATTCGTTGTTGATATGGGCACTGGCTGCAGCACGCGTTGATCGAACCACACTGTTTATTTAACACACAGAGACAGATACTCGTTAGTTAATAAAGTTAGATTATAGAAAAAAAAGAGCCACTCCCAAGTCCCACGCGCGTAACGTGCTTAGCGTAAATGCCCGGCTAAAACCGGTTTTTGTAACACTAACCCTACAAGCAGTTCAAGGAGGAAAGACGCTGCGTTAGAACTAGTCGCAAGGTAAGATGAACTACGTTTACATAAAGTGCGTTAATAACAGCAACTTGGCAAGCAAATAGGCGGCGCACCTGATTTAGAGGGTAATAATCATTACGCAAACTGTTTGACTATAGCGAGAGAACATTGGTACAACAAACAGGTTACAGGGTGCTAGAACCAAGTGTTAAACCTCCGAGAGTAGGATGGTCGCTTACGAACAAATCTAGGAAGCTAGAATGCATAGCTATAGATGAAATCAGCAAGCGCGTAAACAGTTTATTTTGATTTACATAGGGAGACACAGAGTATTCGGTATTAAGTATGCTTATTTGTATGGTCTAGATTTTCCCTGATGAAGGTGCAAGGGGCACCGAAATGCATTGGAACAACAAGAAATGTTTGTAAACGGATCGTAATATGTGATTGAAAACATATGTGGATGAAAACAATGAAATCGAATCGCATAATAAAAATATGAATTGCACAAAGGAATTTTTTCACGTTAATTCTTGCTGAATATCATTCAGCACCAATTGCAGTGCCAAGGGGGAGAGGCCTATGGATTAATAGGTCTGCTACATTTAGAAGTATTCAATTATACCCCAGGAGGAGAGTGATACCCTCAAGCATGCCCAAAAGACAGTAATCAACTTAAGGTGGTGCACATCCCGATACTTAAAGTAAGTAATTAAAAGACTTATGGAGGGTGCAAATGCCCATAGGCATCTTATCGCTAGCCTCTGACATAAAGCTCAGTGGGAAAACCTAGTGAGAGAGAGATCGTGTGAAGGGCCATGTTTTAAGTTTTTTCCTAAATTGTAGTAGATCAGAATGGGTTCTGGGCAAGGGTAATGAGTTCCACAGTTTACATGTGGAGAAGGAGAAACGTCTCCCACCTCAATTGGCCTTGTTGAGTCTGGGGATGACCACCATTTTAGCTACAGTAGATCGAAGTGTACGCTTATACTATTGGAAGATCTTCTGAGGTATTCAGGCTGACATTGTGAAGGACTGTGTGTGCCATGCACAGAGCTTTGAAATGGACCCACTCACAAATTGGAAGCCAACAAAGGCTTATGATGGTTTGAGAAATCGAGCTATGTTTTGGAATCTTAATAAGCAGACTGGCTGTGGGGTTTTGGAGAGTCTAAAGTTTACTTAACAGATGTTGTTGGATACCCTCATAAAGAGCATTGCAATAGTCAATCCTAGAGATGAATGTGCAATAATGATGATCTTTTGGAGCGCTGGAGGAATGGAAGAGAAAATCTTCTTCAAGATTCTTAACAAGAAGAAGCAAGATGAAGTGACCTGATTTATTAGGTCTGAGAAAGATAATTTCCCATCAAAGAGGACACCTAGGTTATTAGCTATCGTTACTGGAGAGATAAAGGGGCCAAGGTTTTGTGACCAAAAAGAGTTGATCCAGCGGCGTACCAGCAATAGATACTCTAATACCATATACTCACCTGGGCCCATAAGCACACACATACTTTTAGTGCACCGCTGGAGTCAAAGTTTATTATATTTCTGTACCTCAAGATTGATTATTTCTTATTCCTAACCAACCTTTCACTGATCAAGAAGTTCTTTCCTCTGGTCGATGGACCATTAGTTGAACTAGTTGATGGGGAAAATTGTAACCTAATTCTAACCTTATACTTTAAAGTAAATACCACAGACTCAGGAAAGTTCTAAATCTTTATCTACATTATTTGCATGTGAACCACTTCAAAGTACAGTACATTCACCAATATTCATAGGAGAGAAGATTCAATTAATCATATCATCAACACATACTTCAAACTTGCAATGACTTATGCTCAGGAAGGAGAGGACAGGGAGAATAGAGCACCTGTACATTCACAAACTTTATATTTACCTAAGATGATGCGAAGACCAACCCCTTGGCCAAAGGGCTGGTAGGCGTCCCCCCAGGATAGATCAGGAGACAAAGACTTCAGGACAGAATTCAGGACAGGATAGGTGACCTCTCTAATACCGACGGACACGTTGCACCCCTCTCTGACACTCTCTTCCTCCTCGAGATTCTTCTGCGATCTTCTTTCTAAGCCTAATAATTTAGGATATTAAGCTCTGCATTTGATTCTTCATCAGCATCTCTCGCTACTCCGACAGCATCCCAAGCTCTGCAGCATTCAGCAATTCTCTCTCTCTCTAAATAACTAAGACTACCTCAATTATACCCTTCGATATTCATGTACCACCCATTAATGTTTCAATATCGTAAAAATACTAATTCTGATTGGACAGGCAAGGGGGAAGATCATCACACCATGCTTGTATGTCATCTTAGTCTATTAACCCATTGTTCATAAATCCAACCCCTTAATTTTTCTTCAAAACCTTTATTCCCACCCTTATTCACATCTTATTAGAAACAATTGTTTTTATTTGCCATGAACATCCATTCATTCAGAGGTTTTTATTGCTTGTTCCCATGGTATGTAACTTTGGCGTCCTTGGACTGCATTCAAGTATATCATCACTCTTCCAGCTCATTTGCAACAGACCTGCGCGGAAGTCACATGTTTGGCAAAGTCTGGACACACATGAGAGGCCCAAAGTGCGCACTGATGAGAAAATCAGGAAGAAAAATGTTATTTTCAAGAATAAATGATTTCACTGTATACCACCCATCTCTACTCTCACTCCCTTTACTCATTAATACTTTCCCCACATTAGCCTAAGTAAATCCATTCCATTTAATAAGCAAGCAGATGCAAAGCATGTGACTCTTGAAGAAACCATATTAGTAACTTCTGCTCATGCGCAAGAATTTCCTTCCAAGCGACAGCTCGTCATACGGCGTAGGTAGAATTGACGCATGCGCAATAAAGATTGCCCATTTGCAGCCATTTTACAAGCCACTCCAGGTATTCATGTTAGCAAACACCTATTTATGCTTCTCTAACCCTTGTTTTCATGTGGTGTGTATTAGTTTTACACAATACGTAGTTAATATCAGGTTAGAGAGTTAAATGAGAGGTTCGCCTTCAAGCAAGTCTCTTTTCTATGAGTCCTTGCTCAATCATAGTCAGACCAGAAGGATGTGTCCTTGCCGAATAGAAGTACCTCAGTCTTATCTGGGTTTCATTTGAGGAGTTATCCTTCATTCAACCAGCAATTTACTTCATGCAGTAGTTGCCTTGTTTGGAGATCTCTTCGACGTCACAAGAGACTGAAACTACAATCTGTGTCGTTGGCATAGGAAATCACAGAAAAACCAGAAGAATGGATCAGGTTTGCCAGTGGAGTAACTTAGATTTTGTAGAGAGTGGGGCTTAATGAATATACCAGACGGACCCGCAGGGAAGAGAGAAAGGGTCTAATGTAAAATCGCCCAAAGATAGTACTTGCTCTTTATCTGTTAAGAAGGAGCTTTAAATGGAAAGGACAGAGTCGCTGATGCATATGGACTTCAGCTGGTTGATTAACAGTGAGTGGTTGATGGTGTTGAATGCAGCTGATAAGCCCAGAGGAATCAGAGCCACCTTACCACCCTTGTCGACTATGGACCTGATTTCTTTCGTAGCAGCCACTAGAGCTGATTGGCTATGGTGATTGGGCCTAAAACCGTACTGAGAGCAGTCTTGGAGATGGAATTTGTCAAGTAAAGCCATGAGATCAGCATTTATGTATTTGTCAAGAATCTTGAATTTCAACAGAATGCATGAGATGGGCGGATAATTTTTCACGTCTAGGAAGTCAAGCAAGGGTTTTTTTAGTAGGGGAAGTACTGATGCCTTCTTCCAGGCTGAAGGAAAGTGTCCTGAAATCATAATCTTGTTTAGCAGTGCCGATAGATGAACTGCTATAGTCCCTGAGACGCTGTGAAGAACATTAGGGGGCCATGGATCCATTTGGATACCTGATAAAGTAACCTCGATGAGTTTGGCAACCTTTTCACTGTTGAGAGGGGTAAAAGCTGAAAGATATGTTATATTAGGTCTAACATTGGACTTACCATTAAGATTAGAGGTGAATTCATTAAAAATTACAGTAACCCAATTTATTATACAACGTTTGGGCAGGTCCTATGGGGTTGTTAGCAGTACAATTGGCCAGAGTTTTCACTTTTTTAATTAACTCTTTGGAAACGTTTTTGCAGTGTTAATTTTATCAATAAAGTGCCTGGATTTAGCTGCTATAATCAAGGTCTTATAATTGCAGCTAAATCGTTTGTATTTTTTTTCATCAGGGCAATAGTTATTCCTCCATTTTTGTTCCTGACGTCTGCATTTTTGTTTCAATAATTTTTGATCTTATTATTACCACAGAGCAGAAGACGTCCTTCTGTGTTTTTTTATTGTCTTTGCAGGGCCACCTGAGCGACTACAGAGCCAATCCAGTCCATAACATTAGCAGTAGCTATGTCAATGTTATTTCCAAATGTGGGTGGAGACTTCAAGAGTATATTATTGAGTTTAGTCTTGTCTGTTTTTTGCCAGAGCATTTAATCAAAATAGGCATAGTATACGTAGCTAAAGCTGTTCTTAGTAGGAATTTTACGCAAGAAAAATAATGCTTTGTGGTTGGTCCAGGTCAAGGGCAGGACTTTCTTAAAACTTAGCTCATGATTACTGGTTAAAACTTCATTGAGGGTTTGATTTATCAGATGGGTTGCTGAATTTATTATTTGAGTAATGTCAAAACTAAGCAAGCTATCAATTAAGTGTTCTGTGTCTTTATTGTCTAAGCTCTCTAAATGAAAATTAAAGATCCCAAGGATTGTAAAGTTAGGGAGATCGTACATGATTTAGTGAACTCAATTATGGTTTGAATTAAGTTTGCTCTGGGCCAAGGAGGGTGATAGATTAAAATGGCATTAATGGTAATATTAGTGTTCAATTTAAACTTAAACTTGATGGCTTTGCAGTCCAAGTGTGATAGGCTGAAACAAGGCTTTCAAATGGTCGTGAAAAATTATCACAAACTTACAGTCGCGGTTAGCTTGCCACTCCAATCTGGAAATATTATAACAAATTGGAATAGCGATTCGTAAACCGGGTCCGAGGTAGAATCAGCTCAGGTATACGTAACAAAAAATATTATCCGGAGAATAAAGATCAACAAACTCAGAGAATTTGTATTTATTGTTAACAAGAGAAGGTGTATTAAGAATAACACAAGTAAGCGAGTCACACTGTGGAATGGATTTAGGGGTTAATAGAAGGAAATGCACCGTAGTTCATGCCTCCGTTCATGAAGCAGTGTTTGGCGTGAATGTAAAGTTGCAATTTGTACAGAATAAACAGTCAGTATTAAAATATGGTTTAGAGGGTTCACAAAGATTGTTCCTACTTTGATTGCAGAGCTCCCGGAGCAATTCCTTTGAATATACTTGAGTAGAAAAACAGCCAGGGATTCTGACGCAAGATTCTGACCTTAATTTTCATTTTAACTCCCCCTCAGACCAATTCGCTAAAGAATTAATAGACGACCTTGGAGCCCTCCAAATGTCCCAGTTGGTGCTAGCTCCAACTCATGAAAAGGGTAATTTACTGGACCCTATATTTAGCAACTGCCCCGGTCTGACGGTCGACCTTCCTATTCCCCTTCCATGGTCGGACCACTTTTTGGTCCCGTTCACCTGGACCACACTAAAAGCCCCCCAGCTACCACCTCAAGCTACTACTAGGAGAAACTGGACAAAGCTCCCCTTGGATGCCTGGTTACACAACCTGGACGCTACCTGTCCACCACCTTGCCCAGACCCCAATGTGGCAAATGGAAAATATGTAGGCTGGATTACAAACTCGCTGGATTCGATCCTCCCTCTTCGCAGATCCTCTTCAAAGAAAATACATAAATCTGCACCCTGGTTCTCCGACTCCCTAAGGGAACTAAAACGCCTTTGCAGGCAACGAGAGAGAGCCTGGCGACTAGATTTCCTTTCGGACAAAAAGGCCTCCTATAAAGAGGCGATCAAAGCTTATAAAGTAGGGATTAGGACTGCCCAGGGAACCTATTACTCAGATAAAATACTTGAAGCCAAATCCAAGCCGAAGGAAATCTTCAGTATAATAAAGCTATGTACCAGTTCCAATACTGCACCCCCGCCGAATAAAACCCAGGACCAATGCAACGAGCTTGCGGACTTTTTCTATAATAAAGTCTTAAAAATCTACTCTACATTCCCTACAGTAGCCACAAATCAGGACGCGACTGCCCCACCCCTCCCCAGACCGCCCCTTCACCCTGAGCAGCCTTCCCTTGAGCACTTCCTTCCTTTGGATCTCGACACCCTGGATAATGTGGCACGCCAAGTCAAATCGGGTTCCCCATGTGACCCTGCCCCTCCAGATGTCCTGTTGCAAGCATCTAAAGCCACCCTGCCGGTAATGCTGGAACTTCTAAACTCGTCCATCTCCGCGTGCGTAGTGCCTATGGCTTGGAAACAAGCCAAGGTGCGGGCGCTGTTGAAGAAACCCAGCCTAGACCCTAATGATCACTCCAGCTACCGCCCCATCTCACTTCTCCCTTGGGCTAGCAACGTTCTAGAGAAGTTTATAAACGCCCAACTCGTTCAGTTCCTAGAGAACTACTCTCTGCTACACACATCCCAGACAGGATTCAGACCGAAGCATGGTACTGAAACCGCCTTGCTAGCAGTCACCGAAGAATCTCAAAGGGTACTGGATCAGGGGGGATCAGTGGCAGTGATCCTCCTTGATCTAAGTGCCGCATTCGATACGGTCAGCCATACCACCTTGCTGGACCGTCTCCACGACATCGGAGTATCTGGTGACGCACTAAGGTGGTTTGAGTCCTTCCTGTCTGAGAGATCCTTTCGGATCTTTGACGGCGAGACAATGTTCTCTAGGAAACCTCTTAGCTGCGGAGTACCGCAGGGCTCCTCTTTGAGCCCTGTGTTGTTCAACGTGTACATGAGGCCGCTGGCGGGTGTCGTCGAACCGTACGGCATCAAAATCGTGTCGTACGCTGACGACACTCAGCTAGTGGTCTCATTGGCCGCTGGTAACAACAGGCAACTCCCGGTAAATCTGCTAAAATGCTTAGAGGATGTCAAGGGATGGATGACCAACTCCTCCCTAAAGCTGAACGGTGATAAGACAGAGCTTATGCTCCTAGGCCCAACCTCTACAGTGCCTTTCACCTCCTTATGGCCCGGTGCACTGGGCCCTCCTCCCACCCCTAAGGAGAGTGTCAAGAGCCTGGGAGTGTGGCTGGACAACAAACTTTCCTTCTCCACCCAGGCCACCAAGTTGTCCGCCACATGTTTTGGCCTACTAAGAACTCTTAGAAAGATCCTCCCGCTTCTACCTTTGAAGGCTAGAAAGGTGGCGGTACAAGGCCTCATTCAGTCCCGTCTGGATTCAAACAATGCTCTGTATGTTGGGGCACCCGAAATGACCCTCCGGAAATTGCAGATCGTACAAAACTGTGCAGCGCGCACCCTGCTGCAGATCCCACGATCCCAGTCAGCAAGGCCTGCTTTGAGGAGTCTCCACTGGCTGCCAGTGAGGCAGAGAGTGAGATTCAAGGCACTATGCATGGCACATCAAGCCTTCTGGAAAACAGGCCCACCAATTAATAACGACCTCGTCATCCCCTATCACCCAAACAGGAATCTTCGGTCGATGGAGGCCTTCCTTGCTGTTGTTCCCAGAGTGAAGAGAGCCAGGTCGGGTGGTAGGCTATTCTCTCTGAATACTGCCAAACTCTGGAATGCCCTCCCCCTCTCACTCCGGTCTAACCCAAACCTGCTTTTATTCCGGAAAAACCTGAAGACACTATTGTTTGCTAAATCCTTCGTGTCTTAAACTTCCGCTCTTGGTCATTTCCGCCTCAGTTCAGCTCAGCGCTTGGACGCCCTTGGGCAGCAATCGCGCTCAATAAATATATTTTCATTTCATTCATTTCATTTCATTTCATTTCATTCATTTCATTCAAGATACATTCCAGGTGTGGACGGGCGCAGACAGGCTTGTCCATGCTGCTTCTTTGGCTCTCCCGCTGCAGATGTCTGCACTCATATTCACCTAATATAGGCGATGCTAGGTCCTCAGACTAGCTCACCAAACTCCAAAAATGGTGGTGCAGTATGTTGCAAGATTCATTCAGGAAGTATAGCAGCACAACTATAGCCCTTTCAACACAAACTGCAGAAGCTGCAGGGGACCGAAGGGCAATGAAGCGGTATGCAGTGCAAAGAAAGCAAATGTAAGTTCCCTCCTCCCCATCAGAGTCCAGCAGAAAAGTTCAAATGAGCAGTGTGTTTAATAATTAGGGACCCTGCACGCCTGTGTTAGGCTGTTTGTCTGGATGGCATTCACCTAATATAGGCGCAGCCAAGACCTCAGACTAGACCGTCAAACTTCCAAAATGGTGGTGCAGAATCTAGCAAGATTCAACCATGAAGTGTGGCAGCATAAGTATAGCCCATTCGCACAATCAGCACAAGCTGAGGCAAACCGAAGGGCAATGAGGCAGCACATGGCGCAAAGAAAGCAAATATAAGTTTCCTCCTCCAAACAGAGTCCCACAAAAAAGTTAAAATGAGCTGTGTGTTTAAAAATCAAGGAAGCTACAAGCCCTTGTTAGGCTTAATTTTGTCTTTTAAGAAGTCTATGTAAGGAGATAGATATTTGAGAGTATTTTATTAATAATTGGTTATTTTACATTTTTAAGTTTATTAGCAAGTACCTTATAGTTTAAATATAAGTTTTACTTACTTTGTTAAGTGGTTGTTGAGATGTATAAATTCCTTCTCTAATGGTCTGGTGTGAGAACCCAGCTGAGTGTCCTCATCTTGCAGTGTTTTTTTTAAAAGTATTTAGTGGTTTAAAATACAGTGCCTTTTATCTTGTTGATTTAATTGTTTGTCTGATTTTATTGGTTAAAGTTGTTTATATTTTTATTTTATTTGTTTGGTTTAGTTTTAGTTTACTTTATTTTGATCAATTATGTCCTTCTATGTTAAATTCAATTTTAGGTTTTATTTTTAATGAATGATATATAGTTTTAAATGTAAATGTATTTATATATATGTACATTTTCCTACGATGTTGTTCCTGCCGGAGCGCACAGCAGTGGCTGCAGGCGTTGGGCCGAACCAATGGCCAAAGTAAATTTTTTAAACAAAGGATGCTGCACTCTGGAATCTTGAAAGGTGCAATTTATTACAGAGCCAGTCTGTCACACCGACGCGTTTCGGCCAACACGGCCATTCTCACAGTAGGGGGCACTACTGTTATCACTGTTTATATATCATTTCCTGTGGGTGACAACTCCCATAGACTTCTGGGAGTTGTAGTTCTAGTCTCAAATCTATACAGATTCCCGTGACAGAATCATTATTTGCAAAATATTAGTCCATTGTTTACCCTTCTCTCTATGCACCTAATCAGTGATGAATCAATATATTTAGTACAATATCCATTCACATATATATAGCGCTGGTTGCATGTTATCTGGTTATATCACTTTGCAAAAATTATTGAGTAAATAGTATGCTAATTACGTGGATATGTTAAGTACATTCAAGATAATATTGGTCTCTTTATAGAGTGTATCTTTATACACTTTCATAAAATTCATGTCAATTTAAAAACTCATAGTCATCTTCAATTCTAATGACATTACCAAGTTCATACGACGAGCAGCTTCGATAATCCCGCCCCAGTGGGAAAAATTAACCAACAGACCGCAAACCGTCCAATTTAGCTCGAGTGGGCTTGTCTGTATATATATTTTGTCAACGTTTATCACACTAATAAAGTGAGTAACATCCTGTGACACTCTAAAATTCCAAAACAAATCAAATCAAAAAGAGAGAGGAAAAAAGTTACATTTAAAAACAGAGATATTTCTAAAGGATTCATAATTCTTATTTTACAAATGATTTGCAACTCATCGCTCATGCTGGAACACATTATAGGTGTGTATAAAGGTCTTCTTCAATGTTAAGACCTGTCGGTATTCTGCTGTTTAATTCTACACTATACCTAGACTCCAATTTTCTCAGGCATTTTCCTCTATCACCTCCTCTCACATTTGGGGCGATCGCATCAATTACAAAGTAGGTGAGGCCTCCGGTATCACTATTATGATGTGGGGCGAAATGTCGAGCCACCAGGTAAGTCTTATCAATATTTTTGATAGCTCGAATGTGTTGTAACACCCTTTTATGTACTGGTAGGATCGTACTTCCCACTTATTGCAGTTTACACGGACAGCTTAAAACATAAACGGCAAAGTCAGTCTTACAATTGTACGTCCCTTGATGTTTCTTTTTATTTTGGAGCAGCCTGTCACATATTTAGTCATGTTCTTCCCATGCTGGCATGCTTTTCATTCAGTGCATTTGATGAACCCATTTGGTTTGCGTTGCCAGGATTTTATAGGCCGTGCTGCTTTCTTTTTTGGTGCCATATTACTAAGTAACATTTGCTTGAATCACTTCACCTTCCTAAAAGTAATCAAGGGTCTAGCTGGCACAATTTGGCCTAACACTGGATCGTTACGAATTAAATGCCAGTGTTTTCTTAAAATCTTCCTCACTTGCCCATGTTGTCTGTTATATGTTGTAATCATTCTACAATTATCCACACTTTCTTGGTTCTTTTTGCCATTGATCGTCTCTGGTTTTTTAAACAACACTGCTTCTCTTGATTTGCCTCTGGTCTTATGAATAGCTGTCTGAATACATTCCTCTCCATAACCCCTTGCTTTAAAACGAGAATGTAAAGTTTTCAATTCTGCTTCCATAACTTCAGGTTCACTGCAGTTACGTACAGTTCTAAAAGATTCCCCATAGGGGTTGCTTCTGATTAGATTGTGGGGGTGAAAGCTAGAAGCATGAAGGTTTGCCGAATATTTTAGTGTATAAGGTGGAATTGTTTACATATATTGTCAAGTCGAGGAAATTCACCTCGCTATCACTGATGGTTGTTGTGATCTTTAAATGCAGATCATTAACTTGAAGTTTTGTATGAATTACCTGGCTGAAACCTCCTCCCACCAGTGATATTGGCCTAGATCACTATGGTCACATACCCAAATGATAACATCCATGGTAGACACATGCTTAAAAAATATTATTTTTCTTTTCAATGGAGAACTCTTTCATCAGCTGTGTGGTACTGTGATGGGCACCTGCTTCGCCCCCAGCTATGCGAATTTGCATATGGGCTGGTGGGAGGAGCAGGTGTTCCGGAAGCAGTGCCAAGAAGAACGGCATACTAACATTTTACACTTGAGTTGTTATATAGATGATTTATTTGTCATCTGGAGAGGCACTGAGGTTTAAACTTTGGGTAGGGGAAGATGCAGGAATGGTGGCTAGAACAGCTGGGAAGGGCAGGTGAGGATGATGTGGTGGGCAAAAGAAGATTGCAGGGAAGGGGAGAAGGCTTTACATGTTGTATTTTATTGCCCTTGTAATTGATCCCCTACAACCTAATCAAAGCTTCAACCACTGAATACAGTGAATCAAATTGTCTTCTTTTGTCTTCTTAGTCCCTTTCTTCTCTATTCTATCTTTCTCTTTTTATTCTTAAAATTCTCTTTACATAAGTCACCACTAGGGTAGGCCATTGACAGCCAAGTGTGAACGATATTTAAAAAGTAGGATATGTACTTTTCAGTTTTACATGTCTTAACAGCAAAAAAACCTCTTACATTTGTTTTTCACTATTGCAAGGTCTATCTCTCCCATAGGATAGCATTGTAATTATATTATTAAATTTAATAAGCTGTAACTCCCAAATAGGAACAGGTAAGCAGTTCATATTTGGTGTTTTGTATTGCAAAGAAATTCCTCCCTTATTGTGAAGTCGGATTTTTGATTGCAATTTTGAAAATTACACTTTTAGAAAGTTGCAACTGTCCTGCCGTAGCCCTGGAATACCTGCAGCCTATCACTGGGCACATAACTGGGTGTAGGGCATTTAGCATCTGTGTATTTCTCCTAGACAACCACACACAATAGAGGGCTTAGGTGTGCCTGGATGGCTCATCACTGGCAGGATGGGAGGACGGAGGTAGGCACTACCCCACTTAAACCTGAATAGGCCATGTCCTCCCTCCACACAAAGGATTGCACACTCCTGTAGTTAGTCTGGAGCCAGGGCAGAGGAGGCAGGGAGCCTGAGTCTCTGCCATGAAGGAGGATTGATGTGCTGCTGTAGGGACTGCCACTTTGCTGGACTGCAGCCCTGCTGGATTACTGCCCTGGTGCCCTTTTTGCCTGAGACAGATCAATTGGACCTGCACCTGTAACCAGGACTCCCAAAGTGGCTCCAAGGGCCAGTCTCCTGGCCTTCTGTTCAGACCCACAGGGACATATGAGGCTCCCACCCATGTGACCCTGCACCCAGATCAACTTGGAGTAAGCCCCCAACCTCCATATAGCGCACCTTTGGTCCTAAACCATTGGTGTGGCCTCAGTGGAGCTGAATTGAAGTTTTTGGACTCTTTGCAACCTCGAACGGGCCCATTCGTGCCAAATCCTTGTAGCTCACTTCCCCCGCCAATGCAAAGTTCTGTCAACCTGACCCTTCGCACTACAGCATAGACTGATCATGGGGAGTGCTATTTTTAAGGTCGGGCCCGACTGACGGCAGTGACAAAAGGATCTTTGCACTACAGCAATGACCATGTGAGACGGGCAGCCTGCTGTTCACGCTACATCGACGACCACCCCCCGAGACTTCGTGCTCCTCACTACCCCATCCACCACGAATGGGATTCTTCACACTGGACAGAGAAGGTAATACTTCAGTGTGACTAACCTGGCTCCTATATCCGGCCAGCCCCCTATCGCGGTCTGTCTGAACGCACGACCAGATAGCCGCAAGTGTCATGTTGATGCTATTTTCACTTAAATCTTTAAAATTGTATATCTTCTGTTCTACTGATTGGATTTTTGTTGTTCTGGTCTTGATTTATTTATCAAAATGTAACCTTTTCTCTAAAGTGGTGTGGTATTGTACTTATGTTATGATTCACTTTATTACTGTTTGAAGTGTTGCATAAATACTTTACACATTGCCTCTAAAATAAGCCCGACTGCTCTGTGCCAAGCTACCAGATGGTTGAGCACAGGTTATTTTTGGGTTTGCTTGTGACCTCACCCTGACACGAATTTTGTTTGCTGCTTAATTAGGGGTTCACTCTCCTCAACCAGTAACCTAATTTATTGCACTGTGGTTGCCTGACCTATTGGTAGAACATCTGGATAAGTGGGGCTGGCACCTAAGGAAGGAAAGAGGGAATGGGCTACAGGGTGTGCACAGAGTGATGAGTATGTTTAATATATGTTATCAGAGTTAAACGGGGGAGAAAGCAGAGAGATAGAAATACCAAATTACCACTTAAATTTAACTATGTCCTCAAGGCCATACAAAATGTAACCCAAAGAAAGAAGGCAATGAAAGGAGAGAGAGTAAAATCAGAGAACAAATTATCAGAAGCTGTTAATTGACTATGAGATCCTAGCATAGCATGGAATGGTAATATCCTCCATAATCAAACCAAACTAGAAACTATGGTCAACTTCCTGAGAATCATCAATATGATTTATTCTGACTGATAGAAACTCAGATAGGCATATAGCTTATTCTGTTACAACTGGCAGGGAACAATTATGAATGGGGGAAGCACTTTAATCCTATAACACAATTTTAGATTGTTCTTCAGACTACCATGGGCTATAAAGATTGCCTCTGCAAGTTGCTAACTAGCTAAGTTCAAACCAGGTGTGATTTATGGTCCTAGTTGGAAAATACACATTTCTAGCCAAATCTAGTGCTAGAGTTGAACTTGATGTTCTGAAATATTCATCATGTATGTTGTGTCAGATTTCCCCAATAGCCCTTATTAGACTACACTGCAACAATAAAAATAGTCTGAATAACCCAGAGCTTTGGTTTTAGTGAATGATAGCCCGCAGGGAAGATAGAGGGTGTTTGCCGAGAATATAACTTTGTTAGACATTAATCTTTTTAATTCTCCTCAGTAATAATATTCTTGGATAAACTTCTTATTGGCATCTTCAACTATTGCACCGCAGATAACTACAACCATACTTCCAACATTCTGGTTGACTATGCTTTAGTGGAAATCACATTTAATATCAATCATGTATGTATGTGTCAATGTAGTAGTATTTGTATAATCTAAACCTAGGTAGAAAGTTACACCATACTGAACAAGATGAAGCCTGAGGAATGATAGAATTAATAAAAGTATGCAGGCAACACATATTTCTAGTGGGCTGGAGGTATTGTTCATTCCAGAGATGTGTGAACATTTGGACCAGCTCCAATGCCTATGGTCATACTGTTCGAATCCTAATACATAGACAGAAAATGACTGCCTTTTAGCTTTTCCCTTCTTATTTTGATTTGATTTGATTTCTTTTTAACTGCAAACTGTTACCCCTAACTGGGCATCCAGATGCAGAGAGAACGTAAGAAGAGAAGCACAGGATTGCATTATCATGTGGTTGAATCCAATGAAAAGCAGCCAGATGGGAAAAGGACAATCGCCCAGTCTGGGCGTCTATGATCCCGAGGGAGGAGGGGGTGCTTCAAGCGAGACGCTTCTGGAATTCCAGTCTGGGCGTCTATGATCCAGAGGGAGGAGGGGGTGCTTCAAGCGAGACGCTTCTGGAATTGTTACGGTACAAAAGGGGGTCGTAATGGACGGAGCATCTGAACCAATCAAACACTCACACCCAGTCAAAAGATCTGGGTTTAATCCATCACCGTTCTTTAGCCCACTCTGCCACCCCAGTTCAGACAAGGCTATAAGTAAATCAGTCAGACCCTGTGCCTCATGGGAACAGTCCAGCCCGAACTGCCAAGCCATGCCTTCCCTGGACCGGAAACAAGCTTCCGAGGACCGGTTTATGGCATTCCAGCCATCTTCAGCCCGGCTTGCTTGAATCCAGCATCCACACCCATATCCGTTATGGAACAGACTAGCAGACACAGAATCAATCCCAATGTCCTGCAGAATAGCCTCAATAAATGTTTGCGGGTTGAATGATATAAATAAAAGACATAGAGTGGCTGCACTATTGAATACTCTGAAATTAGACCTTGTCTGTCTACAAGAGACGCACCTAGAAGGCAATAAGGCGTATCTTATGGAACAGATGGGGTTTGCTGTCTTAGCAAAAACTAATCAAGGGACAAAAACTAGAGGTGTGGTAGTGATGGGCAGAAAGAAAGACACAGAAGTAAAGAGGAAAAAAGAAGATCAATGGGGGAGGTGGGTACTGTTGGAACTAGTCTTTAAAGTGGAAATAATTATGTTGGTTTCAGTCTATGGGTCCACCGAGGATGATCCGGATATCTTTCAGCACCTAGATGTAGAGCTGGCACAATGGGCGGAACCAATCATATGTTGTGGTGATTTTAATCTGCATGACCCAGTTAGCTCATTTTTGCAACCTGGGACTCGGTATCAAGGCAGAAAGAAAAAAACCCATAGAGTTGTGTCGGAGATGGTGATAAATAACGCTTTGATAGAACCATGGATAAAATTGCATCCAAACTTGGATGGTAGTACCTTTTTTTAAGCCCCACATCAGGTCTTAGTTAGACTGGATTATTTTTTAATTTCAAATAGTTTGGTAACAGGATCAGTAATAGAAAAGCATCCACGTATTATATCAGACCACAGCCCGTTAGTATTAACAGTTAAACTAGGCCAAGTTTAAAGGAGAGAGGTACAATGGACGTTTGAAAGGGCTCTGCTGCAGGATCAGGAATACAGAACCACTATGGCAAATTGGATGACAAGCTTTTGGGATATAAACAGAGATACAGCATCCCCAGAAGTAGTCTGGGATACTTTTAAGGCCAGGGTGAGAGGGGAGACAATCAGCTACGTTTTCTCGAAACAAAAGAGGGAGAAACTGAAGATAAAAGAGATGCATAGAAGAATCTTGAAAGTTGAAGATGAGCTAGCATTGGCCATTAGACAGCATTCCCCATTAGATCAGATACTGCTTAAAGGTATAGCACTCAGGGCAGAGGCAACTGAAGGGATTGCCAAGAAAACAATAGAAAAGTATCTGGCCAGGAAGGAGAATGTTTATGAGCTTAATGAACGGGTGGGCCATATTTTAGCTGTTCGGACTAGACAGAGAGGAGCGGCAGCGGACATTAGGGAGATCATAGATGCACAAGGAAATATGGTTCAAGAACCAGAACAGATAAGGGAAGTATTCAGGCAATTGTATTCAAATCTTTATGATGCGGATAATACAGCAGGTAGGGAAGATATAGAAAGATACCTGAGCGAGGTACTCCCCTCAAGGCTCCTACTGGAGGATAAGGCTCAACTAGAAACGGCATTCCAGCTAGATGAGTTTGTTACAGCACTAGGCAGCCTACCCTCAGGGAAGGCTGCAGGTCCAGATACCATTGGAGTTTTTTAAAACATTTCAAACAATTCTTATGGGGGATATGTTTAATATAATGCTATTGGCACAGAAGGGGGAGTCGATACCTGAATCCTGGGGAGGAGCCGACATTATAGTAATTGCAAAGAAAGGGAAAACGGTGACGGCCCCAGGCTCATACCGACCAATTACGTTGATCTACTCCAAAATGTTGGCTAAAAGATTATCAGGGGTTGTAGAAAGTGTGGTTTGTCCCTCTCAACATGGGTTCATCCCGGGAAAAGGAACAACACAGCATATAAGACAAGTAATAACAATATTTGACGCAGCAGGTACCCTAGGAGACCCTATGGCAGCGCTGTTCTTGGACACTGAAAAGGCGTTTGATAGGGGCTCCGGGGGGTTTTATGGTCAGTTATGAAGTGGAGCGGCATAGGGGAAGGCTTCATTAGAGCTATACAATCTCTCTACAAAAACCCAACGGCTAAAATCAGAGTTAATAGAGGACATTCGGCAGCTGTTAGAATTAGCAGAGGGACAAGGCAGGGTTGTCCTTCATCTCCCCTACTATTTGCGTTATATCTGGATCCTTATCTGCGCAGATTGGAAAGAAATCCAGGCATACCGGCGATGAGTATAAATGGCTGTAGGGTAAAAACACTGGCGTACGCGGATGACGTAGCTATTTTGACACCCAATCCCAGAGAGGCAATCAGGATGACGGAAGATGAGGCTCAGCAGTTTGGACAGGTTTCCGGATACAGCCTGAATAGATGTAAAACACAGATTGTTGAGAATAGCTACGTGAACTGTAATGATGATAGAGTTGTCAACCAAGGCAGTATATTTGGGGTTGCAATATCAGCAAATCTAGATCAGGTTGTGGGCAATAATATGACCCCGCTATGACAAAGGTAAAAGCGGATCTGGAGAGGATGAAGAATTTACATTTGTCACTGGTGGGGTGTACCAATGTAATAAAGATGATAATCCTCCCCAAGTTTCTTTATGTTTTTAGGTCAATCCCTTTTTTCTTTGAAGTTAGTTGGTTTAACACTTTGGAGGCCATTTGTAATAGGTTCATTTGGGCACAGGGCAAGACACGAAGAGCTTACAGGATTATGTCCCTACCCAGAGAGAGGGGCGGTTGGGGCGCGCCGGATTTCAGACTATACTATATGGCTGATGCTCTGCAATATATACAGGGTCTGATAGGTGGAAATGACTGTGATCCAAGAGTTAACAGCTTCTCTACGAAAATATATACAACGGTAGTAGGGGTGGATGCTGGAAATTGTTTTTTAAATTGTATAGACTATGGATACTTCAAAAGAACGAGGTTTAAGACAATTTTGGCTGCCGTAAAGTATGGAATGCATTTTTGCAAAAGTCCAAATTGGGGAGATATAATCGCTATGTAAGATTGTATAAAAACAGGTAATTCCCTCTGGAAATATTCGGAGACCAAATTATGATGAACTGGGCGGGAAAAAGGATTGTACAAATTGGTGATATACTGAAATCGGAGGGGTTGGTGCAGTTTATGGATCTCAGAAATAAATATGATCTGAGCTATAGAGACTTCTCTAAGTACCTCCAGATTAGGAGTTTTTTAGGTAATAAACAAGGAGGACCAGGGGGATTTAATAAGAACGAAATTCTGGAGAAAATAAGAATAGCAGGAGATCGATCAATACATTCTTTTTATGCTAGTTTGGTAAAAGAGAAAAATGATGATCTAGGAAAATATAGTACTAAGTGGGCGGAGAAAATAAGTGGAGAAATAGCATGGTTTCAGGAATCACTAGATTTAGGTCGAACGATATTGTGTGCATCCTCCCTTCAATCTCAGCATTACAAAACCATATATTCACTTTATTTTACTCCAGCCAGGATAGCACAATGGGGAGGCACCACGGGAACTACTTGTTCGAGATGTAATGCCGCCGAAGCTGACAATATACACATATTTGCTACCTGTTCGCAACTCCATACGTTGCTTAGGGGGTTTCTGGGTAGGACCTTAGGGATCCGAATTAGACTTACTCCATCTTGGATTTTACTAGGGGTTGGCAGGGATAATGATGGTGTGCAGCAGGAGTTTACATTTGTAACAATGGCGGTATAAGACTAATAATAGCTAGGGCCTGGTTGGATAAGAATCCACCAACAATGCAGTGTTGGCTTGCCAATCTATTAGCATCATACAATATAGAGAAGAATGTATATGACCGAAAAGGAAGGAGAGGGAAACTGATGGGCTTGAGAATATGGGATCCTACAAGGAGATAGAAGGAGGGATTAGGTTGAGTGGAACTGAAATTGGTGGGGGAATGGTCTTTTTGTGTTTTTTCTTTTTTTTCTGATCAAGCTTGCGAAATGTATTGTATATATCTGTATATCTGTATATCTATGATTGAAATGATTTAATGAAAACTTATTTAATGATGAATAATGTATAATGTTTAAAGTGTGACTAATTTGGAAAATAAAAAAATATTTAAAAAAGAAAACTATATGGCTTGGTGGTACATTACAGATAATAGGTTGAAAGGGTGATTGAAAAGCTGGAAGGGAGATAGCACAGAAGCACCCTTATGAGAATGGATCAATCTATTCAAGGATCAGATTAATAATAGCAACTACCTGAGGTTGTGGTAGTAGAGTCTCATGAAACGTGGTATCAAAAGTTGAAGACAGAACCAATAGGATCAAGGTGGCAAAGTCCCCTGGTCCAATATTATTCTCACATCAATTTCTGCTACTAATCCTAACTCCCTACAATGCTTTGGCTTGAATTCAAACTGATAGATGTCCAACAACCTATTAGGTTCCAGATATTCTGAACTCTGCTTGTTGACAAATGTTTCAAAGCTTTTGGCAGGGAGTGGTAATAAACAGATTGGCTTATAATTAGCAAGTATTGAAGGATCGACAGTAGTATTTTTAAAGAGAGAAATACATTGTGCTTGCATCCAACATGAGGGGACTTCTGCTTGGCAGAGTGATTAGTTGAATAACTTGGCCAAGTGGAGGATAAGTGTACAAGTGGCTTTATGGGAAAGGCCTAGAAGATGTGGATCAAGTGATAACATGGATTTAACAGAATTAAGGACCAATAATGTGTCAGATAATTGCATGAACATTCTTTAAAAGCATTTCTCATTAGATATCCTCATTGTATCAGACAAAAAAGCTAATGTAGGATTATGCTGATGCTTAAAATTAATGTATATAGCATGCATCAAATTTCTCTTTAAAGAAACTGGACAAATTATTGCATGGTGCCTGGATTGATGCAATTGCTAGCTTGAGAATTTCTAAAACTATTAACAATTTAAAAATGAAATGGGTAGAATTTTCTGAAGATGTAATTTTGTTAACAAGGTTTGCTCTCAAAGTGCTCCTGATCAAGCATTGGTATTGTTTTAGATGCAGTTTATATACCTTTTAATCCTCCTACATATAAGTACAATTCTGCTAACTGTATTTTTCATACGCCACAGTTCATCCATATACCAGATTGCTAAGGGTTTATTACAATCTAGGTTCAGCTGTTGAGTTAGAGTAATGTAATAAAGAGCCGACAAAATCCAACTTGCATAATTTCTCAGCATCCAGAGTTATTAGCGCAGAATGTGAATATGTTCTAAATCAGAGCCTCTAATAACTTTAATTGGAGAATCTTGGCCCGGTGTCTTCCCTTCTAGTAAGTGGAAGAGATTCCAGCAGAAACACGTTCCTAAAGAAGGATAATGAATAGAACCGTGAAATGATCTGTCCATGTTACATGTAGAGGAGGGTTCACCAATAGCGGTATAATATTTAAAAAGATAAGAGCCAATAAATGCCCCCCCTTATGAGCTGGAGATCCTAAGGCCAAAATGACAAATGTCAAGGCCATGGAACCTAGATTGGTTAGCTCACCAAAATGGAATTCTAAATGACCAACCCTGTATAGTTTGTTTTAGTTTGTACGTATAGAGCCAATCATTTGGTTAGATGATTTATAAAATGTGTTCCTGAACCTGGAGGGTGTTATGTCAATGCACCTGATGAGTAGTCACTGGATTTACTTGTGAAGTGAAAATAATGTCTTCCATGTGAGGGGATAAAACAAGCTTTTAATAGTGCACTCCTGCAAAGATTTTTAGATTATTGCTATACCTCCATTATTTCTCTGTTGGTGCTCCTGAACTGCCATGGCTACTTCAGGGAGAGAAGCAGAGGGAAGCCATATTAGTTATAAACAAAGAGCCTGGTTTGAGCAAGTCCATAAAGTTCCAAATTTCTGTCTGATGTTTTCGAAGGGAGTGTACATTAATAGAGAAGTGTTTTAGTTCATTCTGATAGGATGTCAGACACTTCTTAGATTCTAACATGGACCCCATGTGCTGATGAAGTATTGATATAAAAGCCCCATTTGATGAAAATCAACAGTTTAAATACAAAAAAAACCTTCAATATTTATGGGAGATATTTTCGAGCAAAGAAAACACTGAGCTTGACTGTTATCTTTGATATTTAATTAATGTAGTAATTGAGAGGTGTGACTTTTATGCCCCATTTTGTATCCAGGCAGGCAATGTCTTTGTTCCTGGTGTAATGCTGTCCTAAAGGGGTTAATTACTTGGCCAGGTATGCTGGGCTGACAATTCTGATGGCCTTATAGGTGATGCAGCTAGTGCTGAACATTATATGGACCTGGAGAAGGTGTTAAAGTAGTTCCTACAGTGTGGGTGTAATGCAATTGAACTTCTGCAGACCCTCGCTGAGACATGCTGTCTGCAGAGAATGCCTTTCAGGGCTGCCAGATTGATATTTGAATGGCCTGTAAGTAGAGTTGTGCCACTTTCCAGGTGGGAGAAGACCAAGGTTTGTACTACTGTTTGAAATTATCTTCTGGAAGCAAGGGTTTTATTTTATTTTCAGAAGAGAGAGCTAAGTGTGTATCTGAAGGATATTGTGTTGTCTATAATCTGGGAGGTGAAATCAGAGAGCAAAGATTCAATCTGTAGTTGTTTGGAACTGTTGGTGAACAAGGAAGAGGAATTTCATCTACGTTGGGTATGATCTTCGGATAGGTACTTTACATCCATTTCTGTATGAGTTTAAAACAATATCTGAGCCCCTGAATGCCAACGGTTGAGTAGACTTTTCAGTAGGGTTGAGTGTCATCAGTGTATTAATGGATCTTGAGGTTATCAGTGAATATGAAGCTAATGGGTTCATTTAGAGTCTGAAGCTGATAGAGAAGCGGATGAGACTTGTAGAACTCTAAGGAGAACGGAGTCTCTGAAGTTCTTGTGCCTCCTATCTACACACGTTGATGATAGTGAGATAGAAGATGAATCATTGCAATCCTGTTAGAGAAGCCCAAGTAGTTTTCTTGGATGTGAAGGCTGCAGAGTGTTTGAGCGGAATCAGTAGGCAGGGTTCGTCTGCGACATTGGTGAGAAGTACATCCCCACCCAGTACCAAGGTTTGTAGCTGTTGCTGTACTGCAGCATTGCCTGAAGCAGGATTGGTAGGTGGTACTTTCTTTTTTGGTCATTTTTCAAATGAAGTGATTGAGTGCACATTTACCTCCTATCCCTGCACAGTAGTGTGACAAGCACAGGGTACAGGATGAGTATTTTCTGAAAAGCTCTCACCGTAATATTGTCCAAATTAATTGTAGCTCCACTCACATCTTTATTGTATCAGAGACATTGTAGATGGAATAGGGGAGTCTGTATCTCATAGGTTATTCATCCTAATCAAGATGAAAAGCAAATATTCAACAGAACAGTTATTACCTTAAGAAGTTAGAATACAAATATCAGCAAGCCCGGACCAGGGGTATCTCTTTGAGCAATGTCACCATATTTACAACAAAGAAGAGCAAAGAAAGTCAATATTCTGTAAGATCTCCAGCTTGATTGACTAAGTTTCAGTCCACTAAGAACAGTGTACAGAGGATTAGGACCGATGAAATTACTAGGATGTGACTCAGTGAGATATTGCAAATCCTCACTCAGTATAAAAGTTATATTCGAGGATGAAGAACACTTATCTGTGAGGCTGACAGATACCTTGCCAAATGTATCCTACCACCCTTAGACATGGAATTGGTTGATTGATTTGTCAAACTGGAGGATATAGGTGAACTCACTGTTGTAATTAAATCACCCAGATTAAAAAAGTGCTTGAGACAGACAGCCTAGCAGCTGAGATGTGTAAACATGTCCTTTGTGATAATGTTGCCATTCTATTGAAAGTTGTTCATATAACCATGAATAAAGAAAATACCCCTATATTATGACTCATGCTCATAATATGTCTGTTTTCCAAGAAGAAAAAAGACTAATTGGTTCATTATGATGGCGGACGGAAAAGTCCTCCAACCGCTGTGCCTCCGGAAAAACGGGCAGTGACATTACGATGCAATGAACGTAAAATCTGATTTCGACGGTCGGATTTCACAAACAACACATCTGCTACATCCGGAAAAACAGAAATTCCATCTGCGGCGGATAGAAAGGCAGCGGAATGCATCAAAAAGGCCGATCCTCACATGGAATGACCTCAAGTGAAATTATGATGAGATGGCGGAGCTGGCGTTACCATCATTGCGTTACGACCCTGCGGTCACACGAAAATATGAATGGCCGTCGAATGCAACTACACAGCAAGGCCTCCAAGTGCGCCTGTCCTCTCCGCTGCCCTCAAACACATCTGACACACCCCAATGACACCTCCCCAATATATTGAAAATCAATGAAAACCATAGTCAACATGGAAAACACACCTGACAGGAAGTCCTCATTTTTATACACCAACATAGAGGAGTATAAAACCAACCCCTTCCCTACCAATCATCCTTTGCACAACTCCTGAAGTGAAGGGCCATACACCACAGCTGAAAGGAGGCAAATCACCAGACAACAAACCATCACAACCACACACCAACATTTCCAACACACACCTCACACATCTCCACCACCACCTTCCTATCTACACTTGCCACTTTTTTGCACACCACACACCATGTCACAGACAAAAATGCCTACATTCACAGACAATGAGTTGTCAGTGATGTTAGATGAGATAATTAGAGTAGAACCACATTTGTTTGGAAGCATGGTCCAACAGACACCACTTGTTAGAAAAAATCAAAGGATTGTCAACAAAGTCAATGCAATAGGGCCCACCATTCACACACTGTGTGACATCAAGAAGAGGTGGCATGACCTCAAGACCAGGGTGAAATACTGTGCCAACAGGAACCATGAGGCGACTCAGTGGCCTGGCGGTGGCCCTCCCATTCCATCACTAACATTCACTGAATGGGAGGAGAAGATGCTTGCCAAGCTGCATCCAGATAGTCTCACAGGAGTAGCTGGGAGAGTGGAGACTGGTAAGTCCCAACAAAGTTATCCCATCACACTGCCATGTACTGTCTTGCACAACTATAAAGCTACACTTTCTATACCTAAATTCACTTATGTACAACACACTCTTCCCAAAACATTTCACATATCAACCATTTCCTTCCTCTGATTCACCTCAAAGGTAGCAAGCAACATGTCCATGGGGTGTGTGCACAGGTAGCCAGCACTACAACTCCTACCAGGTCCTCTCCCCTAACAGCTGAGCAGAATGGAACACTCCCCACCCAGAGCCATGTGGCAGCCATTTAATTTCTATGCTTCACCTTACAGGTAGGTATCCTTCTTAACAGGGACGGGCGGGCATGTACAGACAGTCAGCACTACAACTCCCACCATGGCCCCCTTGCCTCACAGCTGAGCAGGATGGAACAGACCACCACCTAGAGCCATGTGACAGCCATCTCCCTCCACAATGCCTCCTAACAGGTAGGTAGTCAGCTCATTAGGGAGGGTGTTGTTGGGACCTGACAATAACACCAAAACTCCCACAAGGCCCTCTGGCCTCACCCCAAATAGCATGAAGCACTCCCCCACCCAGACCATGTGGCAGCCATTTCATTGCTATACTACACCGTACAGGTAGGGTGGGTGTGTACAGGGAGCCAGCATTATAGCTCCCAGCAGGCCCCCTTGCCTAACAGCTGAGCAGGATGGAACACTCCCCCACCCAAAGCTATGTGGCAGCCATTTCATTGCTATGCTTCACCTTACAGGTAGGTAGCTTTATCAATAGGGAGGGGTGGGTGTGTACAAGGAGCCAGCACTACAACATTCGCCTGAGCAGCCACTTGTAGATGCATCCCTGACAGCAGGCTTAACAAGAAATGGACTGTGTGTCTGCACACATGTAAGAACTAAACCTAATGTAATCAGAAACCCCATGAACCCCCAACCCTCCTCCCCTGCCTCGATACTGCCATAAACAAGGAGCATCTGTCATGGAAAAGAGCGCCTCAGACCCCCAACTGGGGAGCCCAGGGTCCCTCCTCCAATGGTTCCCAACCATCCCCTTAAACATCAACATGGGGTACAATTGTCTAGGCTGGACAGCCATATTGCGTATTGTATACAACTCAATACAGAATAAATAGGGCATTTCAAAATGGCAGACAATCAGCGGGGACCAAACTGAAAGACATTTAGCCATTGGAGTATTCAGGATGCCCGCTCAGGGCTGAAAGAGCAACAGTCGGATCCAGATCCGTCTGTCCGCCTATATTTTGTTCTTCGAGAAGGATTTCGCTGAGAGCTTCTGGAGGAGTCAGACTCCTGTGGCTGTGGGGAGTGAGGCTTCAGGTGAGCTCGATCATCAGTCCAGGAGAAAACAGCTTCAGGCGTGTCAAAAAAAATAAGACTTGGATTTAAAGAGAACGTAACCTAGCGGGATAGAGCAGTAAATATTAAATATTAAGGTCTTGCAGTCATCGTCTTGCTGCCGTGAAGGATTGACGTTGTTGTTGCACAAGGGGAGTATAATCCGGGAATATCATTATCGACCGGAAATCAAAGATAAGTTTGTCCTTGTGCAATGTAGCGAATTGTAGAACAGCATCTCTGTCTGCAGAGTTAAGTAACTTGGCGATAACTGGCCGTGGGCTCTCCCCTGAGGGAAGTTTCCTCATCAGTGCCTGATGGGCTCTCTCCTCCACGAAGCAAGTGTATAACACATCATCCGGTAGGAGATCTTTGAGCCATTGGGTGAGGAAGCGGTTCATGGAGCTACCTTTGCAACCCTCCAGAAAGCCCACAAAACGAAGGTTGTTGCACCTGGCGCTGCCTTCAGCGTTCTTCACCCGGGATGCCAGTTCTTGCGAAATCTCTGTCAATTTACTAACGCGCTGCTGCAGAGTATTCACCCTATCTTCAAAGGAAGACACGTGTCTCCGCTTCGGTAATGTGGTCTACTGCTTTCTCAGGTCCTAGTGAAGAAATAAGACCTCTGACCCCACCACACTGATTTTAGCATCTGGCGTGTCTCTGGCCTCTGTAATGGCCGCCAAGAGGGCCGCGTTGTCAGGTACAGACCCGCTCGGGCCCCTCCACCCATCATTGCGCATATTGGTCCAGCGAGCCCTGTTTGGAGCTCGCGCCGCCAGGTTTGTCCTTTCCCATAGTGGAGCCGAGGATTGGCCACTCCGAGGGTCCAAGAGGGCCACAGCCAGGAGCTCGGTGAGTCGTGCAGGGATGGTTGCCAGAGGATGCGATAACACTGATCAGCCGCACCCGGGGGCCTACCAGGGGGGGCACCGCCGGCCGTTCCTCACGGAATCTAGCCACTCCCGAGCCACAAGATGCACTGGGCCTATCCCAGCCGCTTCTGCAGCCCCCAGCAGCCAGCCAAGTAGGCACCTCTACCGAGACCAGACTCACTGGACTACCAGCCAGCGGCACACCCCACACTGCCCCCCCCCCCCCATGCCCAGGCTGATTCACCGGTTCAGGGAGTGCCTCACGGCTCCCCCGTATTCCACGGCACAGTCCAGGCCTAGCAGCGACGGTCACAAGGGACAATGTGGCCCTCAGTAGGTACAGCAGGTTCCACAAAGGGGGAAGGGCTGCTTCCTGGGCTCACCAAGCACCCATCGGGCCAGGAAGCTGTTAATGGCACTTGGGTCCGGATTGCAGGCAGCAAAGCACTGTGCCAGGCGGTAAAACAGCACAGCAGCTCCCCGCAGGATCTGGCTTCAATGCCACCCGAGACGAGGCCCAGGCGGAGATGTGCCACACCAGTAAGGAGGTCCTGGAGTGGAAACAAAGAGAAAAGGGGCCCTGCAGGACTAGCATGGTGCTCCACCTGCCCTCGCCCCCTGGAGGCCCAGCAAGGTCACCTCTCTACCAGCCAGCGCCTGGCCGCAGGTGAGCCCCGCCACCTGAGAAGGAAGGCCGACTCAGGCCAGGAGGCCCACCCACGACCAGGCCGCTGCCGGGGAACAGGGCAGCCACCACCTCACAAGCCCGCGAGGAGGCCTGGGGAGCAAACACCACCAGTAGCCCACACCCAGCCCCCCCCACACTGGAGTACCTCCTTACCTCGGACCCAATCTGGCCCCACATAGCCCTCAGTGGCGGATCGTCAGGGGCGAGAAAGAAGGCCGGCAGTGTCGGGCCGTGCCTGTGCCATGACCAGGGGAGCCTAGATGCACAACTCACGGCCCATGGCCGGCGCTCCAGTCCGCCGCTCCACACACGTTGCCCCGGATCAATACGTGATCCTGCCAATGTCCGATGCAATGTATTGAGGTGGATTTAGGTAGGATTATGCAGGATTAATGGCGTGGACGCACGGAGCTCGCTCAGGCAGCGTCCGCCATGTTGGCCGACCAAGCCACGCCCCCTATTATCACAACTTTTAAAATAAATAATAAAATGCATTACTTCTGATAGACATCTTTATAATACATAGAAAAACTAGGCACAGGTGAAATGTTACACTAGCATAATATTGCATAATTTCAGTAATTGAGCGTTACTCACGGTGTTCTAGATAATTGGACTGTGTTGTCTGCGTAAAGCAGTACGGGGATCGCTTGGCCCTCAACAAGCGGTGCATCAGCATTTATCAATTTCAACTCGGAATCCATGGCGTTAATAAAAAGGGAGAAAAGGAGTGGGGCAAGGACGCAGCCTTGCCTGATACCTGATATGACCTTGATGTTATTAGTACATTCCCCAGCTTGGCCAAATCGGATCTGGGCCGACAACTTACTATACAATCTGGCCAAAAAATAAATAATTGCAGCAGGGGCACCCAGATTTAGCAATGTGGTCCACAATAGGGCATGGTCCACCAGAGCAAATGCGCTGGAGAGGCCCGCAAAACAGAGGAATAACGAGCCCTGCTTGGCTCAAGTGTATTTACCAATAATTAAGTCTAAGTTAATACACTGCTCGATGGTCCCGAGGCCCTTGCGGAACCCGAATTGGGAGTCCGCGAGGATACCATTAACCTCTGCCCACTCCTCCAGTCATAACAGAAGCACCCTGCTCATTATTTTCAGGGATGAGTCTCGAAGGGAGATAGGGTGATAGTTCTTAGCCTCGCCTCTATCTCCCTTCTTGTAAATTGGTATGATTATGGACTCACCCCAAGCTGATGGTGTGCTTTCCTTAACTGCTGCGTTAAAAACCTGAGTCAAAAAAGGGCCCCATAAAAGTAAATCCGCTTTGCACATGTCGACCGGCACCCCGTCAGGCCCGGGGGCCTTCCCTCCCTTGCTATTCCGGATAGCATTATCAGCCTCTAGTGTTGTAATGTTAGGGGGTAAATTTGGGCCAAGTACTATAGCCCTAGAACATGTGGAATCTCCCCCCCCTCCCCCCCCCCCCGGGTTAAAAATACCAGTGAAGTGCAGAACCCAGCTTTCCTCACTGACCTGGGCAGATAATACGGGGAAATCTTCCAAATGTATCTCTACCGTAGACCACGTCTCTTGGAGACATGGTAAGTCGTAATTAATAACAGACTCCCTCCAACCAAGGGTCTCTTCCTTTTTTCACCAACCAGCGATATTCCAGCTCACTAGTTTATACCCAGTACCATGATGGCCATTCTCTGCTCCTATAAACTCCCCTGTAGGCATGAAAGGGAGTGCCTGTTTTGATAGATCGTCCATCACAACTGTTCCTTGGTTGAACTATAGTTGTTGACAGTTGCTCCACAAGGTTATCACACAAGGGGGTAATGGAGACCAACTGGTGGTTTGTCTCTGGTTCAACTATAGCCGTTGAAAGATGCTCTACAGGGACAGACTCTAATACGTCAGTACTTCCCACCACTTCTTCTTGATTTAAATCTGGGGTTCCTCCCATGGGTGACAACTCGACAACAGGGGGTAGTCAGTCTACTGCATCAAGACAGCTAAATCGATTATAATCGCAAAAGGGGACGAGGGTTGGCATAGGGGCTAATCTGCCGTCAAATCTTCTATTTCTTCCCCTACGGTCCACCCTTGTCCAGTCATCCGTGCCACTTCCGTAGGCCATATAGTTAGGGGGAAAAAAGAAGGACAATGGCAGTGTCTGGATGGTGGAGTCAAATGACCTATTAAAACCAGCACAAATATGGGAGACAGTTCAGGGGTCCCTAAAAATGACTGTTATGCAGTCCCCATTTATAGTCTTAGCTGTCTTACCCAACAAGGGCAACCTTCTTACCATAATAATTTCATTAGATAAGTGAGCCGGCAAGGGTCTGTTCCAGTTTAGCCATCTGACAACCTTGTTTTTAGAGAGCTATAAGATTCTCCTTCCCCCTCTTCAAGAGCAGGAGTGCCCGCCAAAACCACCATAAAACGGTTAGCTTCTGGTGGGAGGTCAGGTAGTCGTGATCTTTTAGCTCCTCAATCTTTTACTAACGCCGGCGGTGCAATATCACAATCATCGGCGTTCCCCTGGTTAACACTACCAATGGGCAGGGGGACAGGAGTCTGGTTAGGGGGTGCCTGAGGTACAGGATTAAGGCCTGGAGGACCAGGCAGACTACAATTAGGAATGGGTCTTCCACCATCTACAGAGGGTAATGACCCCCCGGTCTGGCATACAGGGATTAAGGCTACGCCCGGCTTGTTGGCCATACTAGAGTGTGTTAATAGAGCAGATGTAACTTTCTCAATATTAGCCAATCTAAGTTCAATTTGTTCCATTTTAGCTTCTAGGGGGAATAAAATTGATTTAAATAATACTCCCAGGCTTTCAATGGACAAATCGTTACCGGGCTGGGTCCACGAATGGATAACAGGGGGGGGGCATAGTTAAATCGACCAGCCCATTCACAGATTTCTTTGGCCCCACCATTGCCCTAGCTGATGGACTCAACATGTAATTACTTGCAACGTTTTACGCGAGCGCCTGACAAGGACGAATGGCCAGCATGAGAGCGGCTGTTTCTTGAAGTACTTGTGTTTTGTGTGTTAGGTTTGTAATCCCCATTCCTGCAATGCATTTGTATCAGGTTAAATTAATTTAGCAGTGCGTGGCTAAATAGACGACATATATGCTCACGTTATGCACCCCACTGAGTTATCCCCGTAATGTGCAGGCTTCAATTACCAAGTGTGACTCCATTTTGCATTTCGTAACCCCCATTAGGCTGCCTAGACTGTGCCCGAGTTAGGCCCCACTGACATATTGCGTGCCTCAGCAGAACACAGTATTTCGTTATTATTTCATCTGTAGTCCAAGGACTTGCTAATGAATAGGATATTCTGCCATTTCATGCCTACCTGAATGTGTAGCTTCTGCTCCCACGTTAGGAGATGCTGAGACCTAGCACTGTGGCCTTGGAGTCTTGATAACGTGTACCCATCTGGCAAGTCTTAGCTCACCCTGCTGTGCCTCTTTGATCATGTTCGGCCCAGGCCTGTATTTTTCCATTGTGGGCGTGGTTGGGAGCTTCACGAGAGGAATGATTATCCACTGTAGACTGTTGGGGGGCCAGTCCCTCAGCAAATATCTTAGGGTGCAGGTCATGATGGACTCCTCTGCAGAGTATTGCCAATAAACTAACTGTTTGTATTCTCTTCTGTCTGACCAACTCTTCATTCTTGGGAAGGCATAGCAGGTGGTTGTGAGTAACCCGCTTGGCCCCTAACGGCCACGTCCTTCATGTGCACCATATTTCAACCTGAAATGCATCCTCGCATCCAAAAAGGACTTGAGGACAGAATTTGCACTACAATGTAGCATTAATTGCCAGATTCGCATTTTGTGTAACTAAACATAATTTAGCTTAATTTTACCCACATTTCCCATGATTATGCAAAGGTAAATTATGTGAATGACATCTTATTCAACAAATGTAATCATTAAGGATATCTGAGGAAAGTATTAAATCAAGCTGAGACACGGAATGCTAAATTCATTAGTAAATCACTTCAAAAATAAATATTCTACACAAAATTGTCAATTTAAAAAAATCATTCTTAAACACTGTAAAGTTATGAATCTGGACAATGATTTGAAAGAAGATTTATCTGAAAATTCCTTTAGCTTACCTGAGAGACACCAATTTGAAAAAAATGATAATATCTTCAGAAGTGAAAAGAGGGTCCTATTACCAAAGATTTTTACTATGTGTAATCATGGTACATCTTTTTGAATTATGTGCGTTGTCAGAATGTGATTGAATTGAACATGGTCCCCTTCCATTTCCACTAGGTAAAAGTATTCAGCTAAGATGTTATACTACATGTGAAATAAAACATTGCATGCATAGTACTAAGGGGGTCATCAACTTTTGAGAAAAGTAGTATAAAACATTCAGTGGCTAAAATTAGGGGGATTATATCCCTTCATTTACACCGGATTAGAGGAGTACACCCCTTAAACATCATCATTGATACACTTTCCACTGGGCAAGTGTAGCAAAAAAACACTAAAGTGCTGAAAGTCAACGAATAAATGTGAAAAACACAGGAATGAGGGGGTAGTGAGGTGTTTGTTACTCTTTTTCATTTTTGTTTAATAAATTATTAATGAATACCACAGTTAATCATTGTTTGCATATATTCTAGTACCATTTTATATTGGGGGTTGCCATAACTCATGATTTTACATTAATGGTCTTGATTTGAAAGGCCCATGTTAGATGAAAGTGTGTTTCTGCTTGCTCTGCATAATCTTTTTCTCATTTCTGAAGCCAAGTTTCAACAGTTTTTCCATTAAAATGGTATTATTATTGTTAAATGCCGTGTGAAGGTCATTGAGTGTTATCATTGAATGAGCTGGACAGTAAACCTTAGCACCTGTGTGTGAGACAACCGGTGGTGATGAATCCTCCCTTGTGCAATATTTGTGAAGGCCATGATGCTGAAAATATCCCATTGTATGATTCATGAGAAGAGGTCCGTCACCTAGAGTTTTGTGAAAGCTTAGTTTTGATCGGTTCCATGTCTATGGAAACCATAAGGAGTGCCTATTTTGTTGAATTTAATAATGTTAATGGTGCATTGTTAAACAAAGACAGATTTGCTCTTGTCCACCTTGGACGGCAGACGCTGTTCTGCCACTCTTGAGACCCTAGGCTTATTTTATTTCTGCTGTTAGAGTTAATCTCTTGAGCAAGCACATTTCTTCTCTGTGTGGTTGAAACCTACATGTTGTTCTTCCTTAGGCTATAGTCTATTTTTGCTGACACCTGCTGTTTATACTTCCCTGACTCTTCTTCTGAAACCTAAGATTAAGGAGTTACCCTTCCGGGAACTGAATCTTTTATGATTTGCCTACAATAATCTTTACATAACTCGGCTTTATATTTGCTACTTTCATTTGCTTGTACTTTATTGACTTAAGCAGTAATCTGGTGATAATTGATTTATGACTAATCAGACATATTTGAGTTTGTAACTTTGCTAATCTGGTAATAAACCTTCATGGTTGTCGAATTACCACTTTGTCATTTTTATGAGGCAGAACGTGCTTCATTGTTATTGATATGTTGGTGAAATGTCAACGTGAAGCCTACATTTCTATCCACACGAATAAGTTGAGATTCTGAATTTGCACCAAGCCCCTTTGTATTGTGCAAACACAGTCCTTATCTGCTAGATCCGAGGTATCACCTACATTAATGCCTTACTTTGCATTTTTGACTTGTTGATTTCTTCCTTGTACAACAACTTCACAGTTACAGTTCGCTCACAAATTCTTAGAAAGGAGGAGAGCTGAAGGACAGATGTTCCTTTTACCTTATTCTCCTGAATTGGAAAGGAAATGAGCCCCTAACAAAGTTCAAAATTATGCTTGTAATGATGGTCCCTTTCTGCTCCCAAGTCTAATGAAAAAGGTTTGAATGGGTGTTTTCTGAGCAGTCTCTTGAAGCGTTATAAAGATTGGGACCACCCAAGGAAAAGTCAAATCCACTATGGCCTCGGCATCTTTCCTCATTGTTGGGAAACACATTCTGTGTCTGGGGTAATATCTATGTGTCTGTGTTCATTCCTGGCTCATGATGAGGCAGAGAGAATTCAGCCGAAGGAAAGAGTGGCGCAGGAGCTGAAAAGTTATGTACCTTGTCCTGTTTTGAAGGTTGTGATGGTTGTAACTATTGAGTTCTTTTCAGGAGCCTGTGGAGGCAAAGCTCTTTCTCCGCCATTTTTCTTTTTTCTTATGCAACAGAGAGGATGATAGTTGCTGTGGCTATGTTTGGTTCTGGTAGAAGGACCAGCAGAGATGTGTCTTTGCTCAAGACACATAACCTTTGCGTGAATAGTTGTTGTAGATAACGAATCAGCTGGAAAGCTTCTACACAAGTCTCTGAAGTAATTTGCCTTACCTTATTCAGTGACTGGTTGAATGTTCTGAGAGGAAATGCTCACGTTTTTAGTTTTTCCCTGCATATCTGGAGCATACCGTATAAGGTAATTTCAACTTGAACCTTAGGATAATTGGAATTATGAATGGTGAGCCCGGGATGTGGTTCACTCCTGGTTTTCGTCTGTTAAACAGGGGTTTGGTGTTTTCTATCATTCTGTAAGCTAACATTATTTGATGCAGACTGCAAGTGTGCATGTTTTTATCTTTTTCCTATTTAGGGATGATTGGTGTGATTGGATGTGTGAATCAGTGGGGTGCTGTCCTAGTTCTTCCAGCTTTGTTAATGTGATCATTGATTCAGGCGTGTTCCACATTTTCAGAAGTAAGGAATGGATAGTAATGAGTGAGCGGGCTGAAGAGGTTTTCGGTCTGGTGCCAATGCCCTCTGAAACTAGCCTCTTAGAGAGTGAGGTACATCTGAGAGATTTCTTCCAGAGTGCATGCAGAGAGGACAGATAAACAGCAGTCTATTTGATGAAAGCTCCATATTCGTTTTGTTACAGTTAGCTTACTTGCAACTCTTTCAGATAAAGCTCGCATGATACACCTGTGCCTCTTTTGTTTCTTGGTCTTCTAGTCTAGAAGATTCCTGATGTTGCCTTCTTACCTCGGTTGCCTTAGACTAAGGCCTGTTTATTATGAAAATGGACATAAAGTGCCCTGAGAGCTATTGTTGTCTTCTTTAGTAGTCGTTACAGACTTGTTTTCTTTCTTACCTGTCCAAGAATAGAGTTATAATGCATACCCAGCACCTGGTGAACGTTTTTTTCCCGTGGTGTGCTCACCATCATGAGTGTAATAATTGTTACCTTTTTTTTGGTATTTGCCATACATTTTCATATGGGGAATACTTTTTACGAACTCACTATTCTGACCCTTGTTCAGTATCATGGTACACGGATAGTGCAAATATATGTTAAGGTCACAAAGATGAAGGCTCCTGGTTCATTCCTTGTTACCTACTGTAAAGTAAAGATTATTTTGCCAGGTCTGATTACATGGCCTTAAAGACTCACCAGAGTAAACCTTCCATATGCTACTTTTCTTCTTGCATGTCTGTCACACCTTATGGAATTCTCTGTGAAGATAGATATATTTGTAGTGTGTATTACCCTTTAGAAAGTAAGTGCCTAATTGTGAATTGTCTCGTTGCAGAAAGGAAATATTTTCATAACGGATTACAAATTACTTGACGGTATCCCTGCCAATACAACGGATCCAAAAACTGCACAGTACATAGCTGCTCCAATATGCTTGCTGTACAAGAACATTGAAAACAAGATTGTCCCTATTGCTATCCAGGTAAGTTTAGCTATGTATTTTGAGCCTTTATGCAACTGTTTTATGGTACTTCAAGTCTGTGCTGGACAATAATCTAGAAAATGGATGAAAGGACACTTTAATGTAGGTCGTACATCATTTTAAATATGGAAGTAGAGAATACTAGTTTAATTGTGGCTACAGGCATTTAATTAAGGAGAGATTTGTTTCAAGTTAATGAATTTAATTAGACTAATCACAGATGACCTGTTGTTTTAACAAATGGTCAACCTGAAAGGATATTTGGAGTATTTAACGTAGACAAAGGGAGAGTTTGATAGATGGGTGGTAACTAATATATGGAATGTGATTTATCCCCACACAGTGATAGTAGAATAATGGGAATTACACTTGAGGATTCGCGATTTAGTATTTGCTCCAGAAATCAGGGGACATTTAGTAACCAGCCAATACTAAAGGCCGTCCGGGGTTTTGCAATTTGTCTTCCATCAACTTTTGGTTCATTAGCTGCATTTAGAACATTTGCCATATTACTTCTCACCCCAGTATTAGCCATCCACTTCCTCCTCCACTGTGTGCCCTCTTCTGTCCTCAAAGGGGTGTTTTCGATGCTTTGTTTTGAAGCAAGAAACCAGAGCATGCAACATTCCAGTTTTAAATGTGTTTTATTGGCAGGACGTGTGTTCTTGTGTCAAAAATTGACATAAGAACGCTTTTTTACTAAAATAAAGCAATAAATGATAGATTGCATAGTTACGTATATTTTGCATAATATCCCTAAATTTCCACATACTTACTTGAAAACAAAGCAAATGTGGCACACCCCTACACAGGTCAGCTCTATATAACGTACTAGAACTTGGAAGTTGGATGTTTACCCTCCATCCTGTACACACCACTCTCCATGAACTCTGTACTCACTGCTGATCCTGCACTCTGCATGCACCACTCACCCCACATTCACACAACGCAACTCATACCCTGCATGCTATAAACATGGTTTGTTTTGCACTCACGTAGGGAAACCTCTTGTGCAGCACTCACATAGACCACGTATCACTTTTATCCACATGGGCACACCTCTCGCCCTTTACTCACTGAGTCGCACTACTCACCCTGCACTCACACAGTCACAAAACCTTTTACTGTGAACATAATACACACTTACACACTGCTCACCATGCAGTCATAGTGCTCTCTCCCTGCATTCACAGATCCTCACAGCATGCTGTACACAAACACAGTTGCACCGCTCGCAGTGCATTCTCACTAGCAGACTGCTAACCCGGGACTCACACTGGAACAGGGCTCACCTTGCACTCTGAACACACTGCTTTCCTGCACTCTGTACAAACCGCTCACCCTACCTACTGCTCACCCTGAACTCTATGCACTGGCAGAAGCAAGCCAATGACCATGATAGGCACCCTGCTCTTCCAAAATTATTTACACACCACCCACACTGCACATTGTACACATATCTGATTCTGCATTCACACAGAACAACCCTTACATTGCATTATATACACATAACACACTCTATACACACACCGCTGTCCCTGCACTTTACACACACACACTACTCTCCCTGCACTCACAGAGGCCTATGTCTTATACATAATAACTTTGTTCACACTGCTCACCCTGCACTTTGACACACGATCACCCTGCACTCTAAATATTGCCCACCCTGCAATCATACAGGCACATCCCTCACCCCCTACACTTACAAAGGCAGACTGTTCGTACTGCACTCGAACAGGCACAACTCTGTCAACACTGCTCATCGTGCATTTTATTCAAAATACTCAGTATGCATTTTACATGCTGCTTACCATGCAACGTATGCACGCCGCTCAACCTGCATTCAACGCAGACCACTAACCCTGCACTCACAGAGGCAACCCACTCAACCAGAGGGGCACACGGACCTCCCAGTATGCTCAGAGGCACACCACTAACTCTGCATTCACAAACCCACACGACTCACATGTCACTCAAACAGACACACTGCTCACCCTGCACTCTATACACGCTGTCCACCCTGCACTCTCTATAGACAGTTCATCTTGCATTCATAAGGCACAACCTTACACTGCATTTTGTACACCCTACTCATGCTGCACTCTACACACACCATTTGCCCTGTTACTCTCAGAGACACACCACACATCCTGCACTTGCAGACCCACACCAATTACTTTGTATTCACACAGGCACACAGCTCACCCTGGACTTTGTGCACACTGCCCACCCTGCATTCACTTGGCTCAACCCTTACACTGCATTAAAAACATACTTCCCTCTGCTCTCTGTATACACTACTCTGTTGGTACTTGCAGAAGCCCTGCTCTTACCCTGAACTTTGCACATACTGCTTACCAGGCATTTTGACACACCAGTCACCCTGCACTCTGCCCCCACCACTCACCCTGCACTCATACAGGTAAAACAGTCACTGATAGGAGGATGAGGATGCCATATAGTCAACCAATCTAACCCTGCAGCCAGCCGTCTACAGCAGCACACTACAGTTCATGCCCGTAGGTGCTGTAACACTTCACAGGATTCTAGGTCTTGCGCGACTGCAGAACACCAGGCAGTGTATGATGGGCTTGAGGAGTCGATGATGCAGGTTCAGCACCTGGAGCACAAACAAAGTAAAATGGGCAACCGGAAATTGCAGACCATGCAACATTCCATTACTGTTGGGTTCAACCTGGTGGTCAATCAGTTGGCAGACAATCAGACCAGGATGGACAGAAGAATAGATATTCTGACAAGTGCCCTTGAGAAACGCTGCACTCAGATGTCAGAGGACAATAGCACTCAAAGGTGCATAGTGAGGAGTAGTGTTGTGTGCATGGATGCCTTGACTAGGTCCATTGGTAGGCTCGCAAAAGCCACTGCTACCCTATCTAAGCATACTGTGATGTTACAAGTGGAAATGAGCTACTGCAGTAGAGGCAATCAAAACTGTGCAGTCTGCTGGTGGTGTGGGTACAGAGGCTCCTGTTAGTAAGGAATTGTCCATCATCAGCAGTATCTCTGCTACAGATCCATGTGTGCTTTGACACAGTAGCCGCCGCACTCCTGTGCCTCAACATGGTGGCACATCACATTCTGGATGCAGACACAAAGTAATTGAGGGATGCCAATAAGGGAGTGGCTATATTTGTTTTTTTCATTTATTGTCGGTGCTGTAACTGATGTACGTGTTGACTTCATGGTGTAGAAATTCATGGCAATGACAGCTTGTCTGTCAACTGTTTCGTAATACCTGACATTAAAGGTATCTTTACTTTGAGCAATCAATGAAGTGTGGTCCCATTTTGTTACAGTACTGTGGATAAGAAAACATCTTACCTTGAGAGGTAATGTGTAGTATTGTGGTCCCCAAGCCTTCTCTTCACCAATGCGCTGCTCTCCTCAGTTGGCTGCTGAACAGGTGAGCCTCTGTATCAGATTCGGACACCGCAATGTGTACGCACCTCCTGCAGGCAATATTGTGTAGGATGGCACACTTTGCTTTAATCTTATCAGCAGTTTCTGGTATATATTGTAAGCCACCTTCACTCTTATGATGGCAGCGAAAACATGATTTGAGTTCAGTTCATCCGCTCCACAACTGAATTGCCCTCAGGTCGATATGGAGACAAGAATTGTACCTGCACTCCCAAGAACTTCATCGCATTCCAGTAAGCCTTAGAGGCAAGTGCCGGACCTTGGTCAGAATGGAAAGTGCCACAGGCAAATGTCCCGACAAAGACACGCAAATCCTTAATAACGTTCGAGCGTGAGCACTGCGTTGCGGCCAGACACAAAGGAACCTTGTGCATGAATTCACTGTTGCAAAATATGTTTAAATGCAGTGTCTGATGTCAAAGGACCACAGCGATCAAGGTAAAGGCAGCCAAAGGGCTGATTAGAAATGTAAAGTTGAGTATGTGGTGGGCATGAAACAGTACAAGGGTTAATTTGATGACAAATGTTACAAGAAAGAACATATTTACGTGGCTATTGATATAAACCATGCCACCAGAAACGTTGTGGTAACAGAGAAATTGTCGCAGTCACTCCAGCATAGGCAGATGCCACGTCCTCATGTGCTGAAGGTAAAGGTGGGTAACCCAATATACCCTTGCGGGCTTGGGCAGTGAAATCGTTTAAAGGAAAATTGCCAGCAAGGGGTTTGCTTGTGGATCTGTGTTTGGACAGTCTAGCACAGTCTGTATTCCTTAGACTTAGCAACTGAGTGAAACAGTGACTGTAGAAAATCTTATGAATCTGTCTACCCAAAACTATAGAGACTACCACACTAGCCCCATAGAAATGCAATGATTTGGACAGATCCTAATTCAACAACAAGTTTTATGCTTTCTGACAATGAATGAAAACTTTAAGCACAAAAGAACAAGAGAAGCAACACGAAAAGGTTATTTTTTTGGAAAAATTATTATTTTTATATTGAAATAAATCAATGAAAATCAAGGGTGTACAGTGATAAACAATTGCATGTGTTTCTATATATATGCCCTAATCTATAGTAATATGATAGCAACACGTTCTGGAACCAATTGTTAATTTTAAATATGTTTTTTATAGGGGTCATCCATATTGCATTATTCTGTTGTCCTGATGATGGTCTCTGGATTATTCCACTGAGACCGAAACGTCGACTCTTCAATCCAAGTCTACCTTCATATTTTACATCTGGCTCTCTATTTACCATCCTGGAAAGAAGTCAATTTAATTTAATTTATTCCTGACTGGATTGTTTTCTTCTGTACTTATGGATTGTTTTTTTCAGTTCCATTTACTTTAGAAACACATGCAATTGTTTATCACTGTACACCCTTGATTTTCATTGATTTATTTCAATATAAAAATAATAATTTTTCCAAAAAAATAACCTTTTCGTGTTGCTTCTCTTGTTCTTTTGTGCTTAAAGTTTTCATTCATTGTCAGAAAGCATAAAACTTGTTGTTCAATTAGGATCTGTCCAAATCATTGCATTTCTATGGGGCTAGTGTGGTAGTCTCTATAGTTTTGGGTAGACAGATTCATAAGATTTTCTACAGTCACTGTTTCACTCAGTTGCTAAGTCTAAGGAATACAGACTGTGCTAGACTGTCCAAACACAGATCCACAAGCAAACCCCTTGCTGGCAATTTTCCTTTAAACGTCCTCATGTGCGGCAATAATTAAAGAAAGTCTGCGGTCCACTTTGGGAATCAGCCGATCCCCAACGGACGGAATCGTTGTGTATAGGACTTGATCAGAAGACAAGTAATATGAGTAATGTGAAATAAAACCTTGGGGGAACTGTGTCCCCTCCTTCATCACAGCTATAGCCGCAAGAATATCATCATCAATTTTAGACATAGACCTGGTGACTGCTGCTACTGAACATGTGACTACTGCAGATTTGTCTGGCTCATCAGCCAAAAAATTACCAACATCATGTGCTCCCACATGCTGATGTCCTAAAGTATGATTAGCATGTGTGAGTGGCAAACGTTCCTTCAGAGCGGCCCCTCGGAACCAAAACGTTTTATGCTTAATTGCACTATCATGATAATCATTCTGTGACCAAAAGAACAAGTTGACAATTAAAGGATTTTACCTAGTAGAAAGAATCACACATTATAAGCGTGGGAAATTCGGGATCAGCAAATTCTAAGGCTAAAACTAAAGCACATAACTCAGCTAGTTGAGCCACACAGTCACCAAGGGATTGTGTGTGCACCAAGGAGGATTGAAAATCCCCATCATCAATCGCAGCTGCCACAATTGCACAGGCAGCCGAATAAACATGCTTAGAACCAACAGCAGGTTAGGCCGAACCGTCGGTGTAAATGATACATTCGTACTGATTAAGAGGAAGCAAAGACAACGGCGCAGGATGAACATGTTCATATGGTAAGAGCTCCTGTGTCTGCAAAGAAGGGTCAAAGATAAAACCAGCCGATGTCACTGAACTTGCCCATTGAATCCAACAAGGATGTAAGCCTAAGAATTTAGAACACACACCTTTGTGACAACTTCTAGAGAAGGCACGGGCGAGAGCATGAGAATGCATTTCCCCTGTGCCAGAGAGCGTTCCTTCAGGATTTGCCTTCTGAACAGCGATAAAAAAAATTCAGTAGAGGAAAAATTCAAATCATCAGCAGCGTACAAATGTGATTTGTAAGCAAAGGGGACCATGTCCTCTTCATTGAATGTCAACTAAGTGAAACCTAACGTCCCTGGTACATTCCTTAAGACCAAATTTGTAGAATCATCTTGTGTTAGCAAGAAGTTGGTCCCAAGCAGATCAGACTGCAAAGTCAAAAAAGAGGGTTGTATCAATGCGTTAAGCGGTTTGATATGCTGAGCATATTCAGGAATGTATGTCCTCCCAAAATTTTAAAAGCC
The DNA here is from genome assembly GCF_964263255.1 of Lissotriton vulgaris. Classification (NCBI taxonomy): domain Eukaryota; kingdom Metazoa; phylum Chordata; class Amphibia; order Caudata; family Salamandridae; genus Lissotriton; species Lissotriton vulgaris. The sequence goes on along the minus strand of NC_141693.1, from coordinate 824,521,835 downwards.
CAGCAAAGATAGCAATTTTTTTAGATGGATGTTGCAATTGAGCACATTTCTCCAGAAAGTGGGGGGCCAACCCCCTACCTTCATTATTGAGTTCATAGCCAAGAAAAGAACTGCCAAGAAGGCAACATGAGATTTAGTTAAATTGAATTTGTAACCTAAGTCAACAAAATGTGTGATAATGCAGTCTACACAAAAGAGATGCAGATTTAATTCATCATCCATCAAGTAAATGTCATCAATGTAAGAAAAAGCATCTGGATCTGCTGCAAACACACCTGGGTTATTTTATATCCCATAGGCAATCTTGCATATCTTTTTTGATTGCCTAATTCACTGAATGCTGTCAAGTCACTGCTCTCAGGAGGTAATGTGTGACTGAAAAATCCATTGGAAATATCCAAAGTAGTTTTATATTTATTTCTAACAATGTTGTTAACTAATGTAGTGCTATAGGTGTTCTGTACCACAAAGGTACGAATATGACTGTTCAAATGTCTGTAATGCAAAACTATACAATATGAACTGTCTGGTTTTAATATTGGAAAAAGAAGATTATTCATTGAAGATACACAGGGTTCAATCACACCCTGAAACTTCAACTGGGTAAGAGTGTCACTAACGGACACTTTTGCATCACCTTTTATTTGGTACTGGGGTTGGGGCTACGATGTAAAACGTAAAGGAACCAAATGCTCCAGTGAATCTCTGTCCCAACCTACCTGATTGCAATATAATGCAGGAGCAAGGGCTAAAGCCCACTTTGAACCTGAAGCATAAGCAAGTTTAGTGTCCTTTGAGACATATTGAGAAAAAATCGAGAGAATAACATCCTCCCCTTAGAGGAAGAAAGAACAAATGGGGGAGGTCAATCCACCTCCTCAAACAGAATATCATAATAGTGCGTTTAATGTCACCTTCAATTTGGAGGCCTAGTTCATAGAGTCTATCAAGGGCAGCACCACAAGTGTCAGCTGTTTCCTTTGTAATGAAAGTATCAGTTGCTTTTGCCTCCAGACACTGGTGGAGTGCCTGCCCACACTATGGCAATCTCTGCCGCACTGCCGAGGAGGGTCACCGACTAACTCCTATCGAGGAGCAAGTTTCTCACCAACTGGGGCATAAATTGCTGTGACAACTGCAACTTTATTCTTTTATTCTTCTGAAATGGGGCACGATACGGAGGAGGTCCCTCCTGTTTGACTTTCACGTCAAACTGGCGCTGCGGGTCATGACTGGTTTGGGTAGACTCGCCTTGCCTGCGTTCTTGACGTCCCCTCAACCAAACTATTGATCCGATGATTCCTGAAAGGAATGAGGGGAACGAGGATCAGGGACCTGGAACATCTCCGGTGTCTTAATTTTCGAGCGGTCTTGCCAATCATCTCTGCGTTCAGAAGCGTCAGGTTGAGGCGGACCTGCACGTGAACCAGTCTTCAGTGTTGCTGCCACTTGCCGCTTGTTCCTAGCCTTTTTAGGAAAGACTGGACGACCCTCCTTTTCAGGAAGGGGCTTATTCTGCACTTGAGCTAACGGTTGAATTCCCAGGCTATTGCGTCCCAAAGAGGTATCGACATCCACAATAATAGACGTGAAGTGCTGCTGCTGATCCATGTCCCCCAGTGCGGCCAGTCGCTGGAACACTGCTTCACCTTTAATGTTGGCCAGAATAATTTCAGAGACAATAGGAAACATGCCCACTAATTTCATCCCCAAATCCTGGGCTGGGCCAGCCCTATGTACATCTTGAACCATCTTTAGAACGCTCATGGAAGGGATGCCAAAGCACAGTGTATACACTGTAGCAAACACAGTCCCCCAGGTGGTGCAGTCAGCTAAAGTAGGAATTAGACCACTCGGCAAACTCATTGTCAGGATCCTGTGATTGTCACCAAGAGTCATATGTAGAAAAACAACCTCGAGCTCCTCAAATTTCTATGCTAGCCAAAATGGCAAGTCATCACGATTTTGAGGACGTTTGCCCATTACTGAGTTAATCAGCACAGGACTTATAACCAAACCACCGTGTCCATGCAGTGGAGGAGTGGCTCCAGCCGGAGCCACATAAATGACCATATGGCAGAAACTGTATGACACTTCTATGTTTGTGAATCAATATCGTAGGTAGCTGACGAAGCTCTGCAAGAGTAACATTCATATCATTCGGATGTGGTGTAAAACCAGCCAAAACCGGACAAGTGGCCCCATCGATAGACAAGGGGCCCAAATGAACAGCAGTAACAGGATGAGGAAGTGCGCCAATAAACGAAATGATATGCTCCCAGGCTTTCAACAGAACTTCAATTAAAGCATAAGGATGATACACAAACGGAACCGCAGCTCCTGTGTATTTGTGAAATAAATTATCATTCCCATTTACCACAGGAAAGGTAACCCAAGAGTAGAAACCCTTGTAGTGATGAGCAGCATCTGCATTAACAACAAAAATAATATTTGCCTCAGCAATGGGGTCTCCATGACCAGTTAAAAACGCTGTAACAACAGCGTGGTTAGGAGCCGCAATAGTGACAGCCATGATAGACACTAAAAAGAAAGCAAGAAAAACGGTAGGGAAACATTGGGTCAAAAGAAATACCTATTTACATCCATAGCTTGAAAAATCTATGAACACGAAATATAGGAGGCCTAGACCTCTCACCACAGACATCTCCGTAAACGGGCAAGAGAGGTTGTGGACAACACAAGCACTACTCAGGGGTCTCGTGAATAAGTACCAGATCAAACATTGGTGGCGCCATATTGCAGGGATTCTACCCAAGAACAGAACTATGCGTAGAATTATGGGACCTTAGTGAGTAGGGACAAAGTCATACTACCACCTGATTACCCATAAGCCTAGGACTGACTAGCTATAGTGTCTCACTTGCTCTCCTATTCACTCACAGAGAAACAAGTGATTAGACACCCCAGAGCACAACACTTCCAGATCTCTCAGGAATCGCAGTAACAAGACATACCCTTTTGCTCGCACTCTTGTACTTGTCCACAATAAGATCTGACAGAGGCACAGAACAGTTTAAAATATTTATTTTAACTAACATATCCTAACATGCAGTATACGTGCTACAACAAGCAGGAAAATGCATAATACAACTACAGTCAGCATAGCAGCTAGTCCATATATCATGAAGGGAGATGTCATAATGAAAAGGCAATGGAGAAAAGACTAAAGAGCCTAACCTCCCTCCCCTTGCTAAAAAGAATAATTATTATATATTAGAATGTCTCTGGGCTTTGTCTGCAGACCCCAAACCTTAGACTATAGACATTAGTTCTACATCATTAGTGCTGTCTCGCTCTTCTCTCTGGAAAGGTCCATCTCCAAGTGTGTGCTCCCTATGCGTGTATCCCTATAATACCAAAGTACAAGTTTCCAACAATAGCTTGTGAGAAAGTGCCCTCTTTCTGCATGGGTGTCCCCCTTTTTTGCTGAATTGCTGATGTGTTTTGACTGAGTGTGCCTTGGGCACCTGCTAATCAGGTACCCAGGGCCTATGTTCTTTCCCTAAAAGTGCATTAAAGCCTAAACCCAATTGGCATCTCTGGCCAGAGGTCAGCCCCTGGTAAATAGTACCACAGGTACCCAGGACACTGTGACCAAAGAAGGTCTCTAAAGTCTGCAGCACTTATTGTGCCACCCTTAGTGGTCCTGTACCATTGCACTCACACACTGCCTTTGCAGGCTGCGTGTTTTGGTGCAGAACAAAGTGAAGAGTTGACATGGCACACATCTCTGTGTGCCATGCCTACAACCCACTGCCCTGGCATAGATCAGTCACCCCTCTAGCTGGGTCCACTATACCTGAGCCCTGTACTCCTACAGTGTCTAAGTCCATTCTTAGACATTGTAAGTGCAGTGCTGCCATTAAGAGTATATGGTGCTTGGAGTTTGTTATTACGAACTCCACAGCACCATAATGCTACACTAAAAACTGAGAAGTTTGGTATCAAACTTCTCAGCACATTAAACCCACACTGATGCCAGTGTGGGATTTAATGAAAAATGCACACAAAGGGCATCTTAGAGATGCCCCCTGAAAACTAACCTACGACTAGTGTCCAGGCTGAGTGGCTGCTTTCAGCTGCTACCATCAGACATGTTTCTGGACCCCTGGGTCGAGAGCCTGCTGCTCTCTGGGGCGTGAAACAATGCACATCCTGGGACGAGGTGCCAAGCCTCCTTCCCGAAGCTGGGCAGGGTTCACGTAGGGGAAGTTTCAAAGGCTTGCCGCCTTTGTGCGTTTCCACAGGCCACTTGCTGCTTTCAGCAACTGGTCCCCATTGGTTCTGAACCCCACTTTGGACAGAAGAACCTGCGGGAAAAACAAGTGAGGAATAGAGGTGTGCCCACCTCTGCCAACGCCACCCCTCAGGTGGGGGAGGTGAGGTGAAGCAGAACTCTCAATCCCCGCCATCTTGCAGATGGGGGGACTCAGCCAACCGGGAATAAGGGTTATTCCCCCCTCCCACCTCACGGAAGGATCTCATTGGTCCCAACCTTATTACCTACCTGTAACACCCCTAAATCTAGTATTTAGAGGCAACCCTGAACCTTGCTTCCGCAGACAAGATAAAGTTCAAGGAAAAACAATGGTATAAAGTATCTACCTTCACTCAACTCTACTTGGACTACTGTTTTGTGTCACAAAAAAGGAATTAATCTAATGAATAAAATAGACCGACTGAGGGAAGGCACACATGCTTACACCCTTACTCCTTCCTCAGAACCAGTAACTAGAAAAGAAGAAGGACCAAACAGCCATGCCTAAGTTAACAAGAGGAAGACGCCCACTGACTTGGCCCCAGCCCTACCGGCTTGTCTCCACCTCAAACCTGCTCCTGCAAAATCCTGGTGTGTCCTGCAGCCAGCAACTGCGAAAACCCCGGAGGACCTGCCTGCCTTCAACCACAAAGACTTTGTCTCCCATGAACACTGGGCTTGTACATCTGCAACCTCTGGCTCCAGCCGGACACCGAGAATCCGCCCCACTCCGCACCCGGCATCCACAGCATGAGCTCAAGTGGGCAAACACCATGAGTAGGTCCCCTGGCGATCCTGACCCGAGATCTGGAGACCCCTGACCTGCCTCAAGCCTCCAGCCTATGCCTGCAGCCTAAATCCGGAAGGTCCCCTCTACCCCGACCAGGAGCTGGTAAGAAGATCCGACCCCAAAAGGCACCCCTGCACCCGACGACCCACGGCCTTAGGTGGCCAAACCGACGGTGCCTAACAAACCCCCAACTTCCCAACTTACCTCTCGAAGTGGTGTTTGCACTCAGAAGACCTTCGTCCCCAAGCCTGCAGTGCCTTTGCAATCCGGAGGTTCCCCATTGCAAACAACAGGGTGCCCGACATCAAAACAGCACCCTACTCCCGGCTGCCCTAGTGCCGCTGAGGGTGCACCTTTGGTGCTACTTTGTTTCCCCATTTGCCCTGAGCTAAAGCCCAGGAGCTTTACTCCCACAGCCAAGTGGCCTGCTCGCCAGCAGCCACCAACCGGAGGCCCATTGGATAACATTGGGCCTCAGCACTCTGCACCCAGCCTTTCTAGTGCCACTGAGGGTGTAACTAGAGTGCATCCTTGACCCTGGGGACCCCTGAGTTTTTTCCCAGAACCTTAACTCCCACTATCAAATACTTACCTCAAAACCGATGACCCTATTTTCCTCCATAGGATAACATTAACTCTTTTTCTTGGAAAAGTTTCTAAGTGTGGAGTTTGAAAACCTAAAGAAATTCTCAAACACTGAGGCATTAACTAGGGCTCAAAATAAATTTCCGCAAAAGTAAGGGGAGGCGGAACAGGAGGAGTTAAGGGCAGGAGTTAGTTTGGAGCAGGGAAGTAAGGAGATAAGGTGTATGCAAATAAATCTCCTCACCACACATGCTTGTCGATGTCGTTCTTTCATCCATGGCGACACTACACCCTGGCTTACTAACATCAAAGAGTCACCTCATGTACTCTGGCGGTCCGATCTCTCAGATTATCCTGCCACCTCTTGCCTCCCATCCAGGAATTCACTGAAGTTGCTTTACTGGGCAGTCACAGTGTCCAATGACACCTGGAAGGCTGCTTCCTCTAAGCTGGTCAGTGGCGTTCTTGATTTCAAGCTTTAGTGTGGGTATGAGTCATACTGGAATCAGGTGACAGTCCTCATGGATAGGAAGTTATTCTTTCAGTTCAGAGTGGGCGCTCTTCTGCTCAATCAATCAATCAATCAATCAATCAATCAATCACAGAATTTATATAGCGCACTGCTCACCCGGTAGGGTCTCAAGGCGCTGGGGGGAGGGGTTCGTTACTGCTCGAAAATCCAGGTCTTGAGTTGCTTCCTGAAGGAAAGATGGTCCTGGGTCAGCCGAAGGTGGATGGGGAGGGAGTTCCATGTCTTGGCTGCCAGGTAGGAGAAGGATCTTCCTCCGGCGGTGGCTCTGCGAATGCGTGGTATGGCGGCGAGGGCGAGGCTGGTTGATCGTAGCTGGCGGGTGGCCGTGTAGAAAGTCAGGCGGTTGTTGAGGTATTTGGGGCCTAGGTCGTGGAGAGCCTTGTGTGCGTGGGTGAGAAGTCTGAACGTGATCCTCTTGCTGACGGGGAAGCAGTGCAGGTCTTTCAGGTGGCCGGAGATGTGGTTGTGTCGGGGGATGTCCAGGACGAGTCGTGCGGAGGCGTTCTGTATGCGCTGTAGTCTTTTCTGACGTTTGGCTGTAGTTCCGGCGTAGAGGGCGTTTCCATAGCCCAGACGGCTGGTGACGAGTGCCTGGGGGATCGTTTTCCTGGTTTCGGCGGGGATCCATCAGAAGATCTTACGGAGCATGCGCAGGGTGTTGAAGCAGGATGATGAGACGCATACCGGAGGACCCCCTGTAGAAGACCGGCATCTGACCGGAACCGATGGTGATGTGATTTACCGACATCGGCCACCATCACAATAAGGGCAGGAAGGAGAGTCTGACCCTGCCTTACTCTTTCTGCTCTACTGGAAACGAATATCAGGAAGAACCACCTGAAGTACTTATACTAATTTGGAAACCCTGTGAGGAGCAGGTCCGCGCACAGCATTCAGAAACTCAAATAAAGACAGGACTTATTTCCCAAACAGATGCAGAAACCATATGGATAAACTGAGTCCATCTTCATAATAAAACAGCAGGGGAGTTTTCTCCACCGCTATTATTAAATATTGAAATTCAAGAACCCCCTGATTTTAGTCATTGGTGTATGTAGTTGTTTTTTGTCTAGTTGGTTTTTGGCCCTGAAGAAGGTGATTTAAATATCAGCAGTCACCGAAACGTACGTAGGCCGTACGCATCAAAGACCCTCATATGTAAAATCAACTTGTAATATGTACAGAGAAAGAAGCAACCTTTTGTAAATAATGTTTAAACCAAAAAAGTGATTTGTTTTTAGGACTTCTCTCTCAAAGTAATTCATAGGGGTCTCTTAAGAACAATTCAGTGTCTGCTTAGTGTGTTTTTTTTGTAAATTATGTCCAATCTGTTCTTTTAGATCGGGTAGTGAGTGTAGTAGTATGCATGATGGAATGAATTATATTAGGATAAGATGATTTGCTTGGGGTTCTTTTTCTTAAGTTGAATCATGTTTTGTATAGCTTGATTTATAGAATGTGGTACTTAAATCTTTTGTATATAAACACATTATTATGTATTTATGATAAAAAATATATAAACCGAATGGTAAAATGAGAAAAATAATAAAAACAACGTTTGAATAAATTAAATGTCTTCTTCTTACATATAGCATCCTTTTTCAAATTTACTGTGAAGATTATCACTGGAAAAGAAATATAGGTCTGATCAGAGGTACTGTAGCAGGGTTTCCGTTCTCCCACAGAACTGTGCACAGAGATCTAGAACCTGGGTGAGTCAGGGTGACCCAGAACTCACCTTTGTTTCAGAAATCCCCTTACCAAGCTAGCTACAGTGTCTCATCGGTAGTAAATACTTCCCAATGACTTAGACAATCCAGAACATGAACTTAGGGTACCTCAGGTATCGTGGAACACATGAACACTCTTTCGTTATATAATCATTACAAACCGAAATTGGGAGGCAAAGAACACACGTGCAAGTTTGAAATGTTTATTTTTCAATGCAGCATTCTCAAACGCAGTATCTTGTATAATATCAACATACATATTATAAAAATCAGAGTTAGCAGCATAGTCACTAATCCATAATAAGCAAAAGGTGATAGCATGTTATGATGCAAAAATCTATAGAATTCTGTATCACCTATATTTCGCGCACCCTAATTAGCATATTATTTTATATCTAAGAAGGTCTCGTTTGGGTTCTTAGCAGGGCGGCCCCATACCTCTAATTCTCAGTAGGAGGAGATCACATCAACCGCTACCAGCTCTCTGCATGCCAAGCATCAAGTGTGTTGTTTCATTCCCTGTAACTCTATCTTAAACCCACGTAGAGCCCAATGTTGGCAGCAACATTATTTGTGTTATGACTAACGTGGTGCGAGGATCAGGCCTTCAGCAACCTTGTGTTAGGTTATTCTTAGAGTGTGCAGTTCTCGGTGTGCAGACAGTTGTACCAAGTGTACCAAGCACGACTGATACCAGGGCAATAACATATTATTCTCAAATAAATCACATCTTTCGTCTAGGTTGAAAGCTACAATAACAAATAGGTGTCGTGTGAAAACTGAAGCAGAAAGAAAATATGCTGTTTAAACATTTAATAAGCACATGCTAACTTAACAAAATATATAGAAACGTAGTAACCATATGACACCCCCCCAATGATCCGAGGACGGTTAAAAAAGAAAAAATATAAGCCAATACTCTATGAGAGGCAAAACATGAAAGCAGAGTTCAATGATATTGAGCCAAGCTAAATGTATGCAAATGTAAGTAAAATTTTAAAACAAAAGTTAAGTATGAGTGCCTATAGTGGCCACACAAAATATAAAAGTCGAACTTAAGGCCTACTCTCAGTTCATAGGCCTAGAACATATGAAAAATCGAATGTTCGTATTGAAAAAGGCACCATTCAGAATTACTAAAAAGTCACGTGCCATAATAATAAGAGTCTTCAAAGTCACTCATGGGTTGAATGAATATGCAAAATAGGTAGCTACAGCTTCCAACATGAAATCACTGTCATCATTCGAAAACAGTTCAGCCATCCAATTAAGCAATGGGAAAGAACATACGTGCTCCTCCAACACTGATTCCTCTAGCAACATCAGAGGACAACTCAGTGGGTTCTCGAGAACACTATGTGCCACAAAGTCATGCGTCGCTGCGAATATGTCCCACTGACCCATTAGTCCATGCATCGCTGCCACAGCCATAACCCTTTCGCCAGAACAGACCAACTCGTGAGCCACTACGGGGTTCACCAGCTGATCAAAATCGACGTCAGGAGAAGTCGGTAAACAGAGACACAAATCAATGGCCCAGTCGAAATCACAGCTCAGGCAATGAAACACGGGCTGGTCACATGTGAAATAGGAGAATCTGAACGATAATCCAAAAGCAGTGCTTAAAGTCGCAAGCGGCAAGGAGCCATAGTAATCAAGCATCCGGTTGCGAAACTGCATCAGCAGGGGTTGAGCGTTTCCTTGCGCAGGATGGGCATCCATGTTTTATAAAGTAAAATATCACCAGAACGCCTGCAGCCAAAGCCAGCAAAACAGGAAATCCGCCAAACAGGCTAGCGAATATAGAATGAAAGAACGCAGGGATAATACCAAATACTTTTTCAAATGTAGTCACGAGACCACTGCTAACCATTTTTAAAAAATGAGCCAGGCCTGTTGTGGAGGAGGCATTGAAGATTTTATGAACCAGCTCAGAGAAATGAAACGGCAAATCAGTACTTAAAAGTGCCTGCACTTCTGTGTGTGTGTTTGCTATGTGAAGGACATAAGTTTCGCGGGCAGAGCTCAGGGCCACCTGCTTTTGAGACAATAGGGCTCTTATACGGCTTAAACCATTGAACTCAGCTTTCAAGGTTGGTATTCGTGGCCAAATTGAAACATCTGAATTCCCATGCATGGGTGGATATAACACATTCTTGCAGCAAACCACCCTCTCTGATACGGTTACGCCATAGGCAATTCCAGCCTGTAACCCACAACACAGATCGTTATTCAAAAGTAAATAACTACCGTTGGACAATAAAGTGAACGTGGGAACTATTGCAGGAACTGGGGTCCCTTTCAAAACACAGGCCAAATTAGGTTTGTCCTGATTACAAGAACCATGCAACTGGATGTGTCTGCATACTAGTGAGCGGTCAGGCGACTGTGTACATTCTTCACCATTCAGATTCACTTCATTACCCTCTTTTAGGCATCTGTATGTGTATGGTAAAGACCACGTCTCATGTAAGAAAGCACTGCCTAATGGTTCATATCTCCCTATAGCTATATATTTCATACAATTTGTAAATTTATACAGAGCAAAAGGTAAAGTAATAACACCATGGATAAGCCATGTAGCAGTAGTCACCTCAGCCACAGAAAAGGGCAAGGATTCTAATTTTTCAATGTGTAACATAGAAAATGATGCATCTCTCATTGATAGCATACGCTGTTTTTCAGTCAAATTAAATGGGGCAAATAGTGATGAGACGTTCATAAAATTCCAAGGCACTCGACCAGACTTAAGAGTCTGTAGTGTCCAAGCAAACTGCATCACAGAACGTAATTGATTTTGACCATGATATAACACGGACACTTCATCATGTACAATGTCAACAACAGAAGACACAATATTGTTCAACGTGTAAATTCGGGAAGAAAGCGTGTTAATACTGTTATCAACCACAGCAAGGACCTTTTCTAAATTTGCTTGATCAATAGCTCTCAGGCGTTTAGCAGCCTCAACCTGGGAAACTTTCCAAATTTCATTGTAAATCGCATACAGCCATCGTTTAGATCTACCTTTAGCTGGGCCTTTTATAAAATCATTCAAATCCACATTATCATTTAATTGAGACAGATGTAGTTTAACTGCAGCCAATGTGGAATGTTGTAACCAATTTTGACACAGCTTCCCCACAGAATAAGTTGTGACAGTATAGTCTTCTTCAAAACGGGGATCGGGTCTGACTTCTGTGAACCCTTCAGCCAAACCCAGAAAACGGCGTTGGCAAGAATCAGCACTCTTCTGCCATATCAGCCAACCCTTGGAATCCAAACTGGAAATATTAAAGGACGAATTGTGCAAAAGAGCTTGCAAATCATGAATGGACAAATCAGTAAAATTACTCCAACCTGAATATTCCTCTAAATCTGGGATGGTCGGTGTATTCAATTTTTTAGAAGTAGCCAATCCAAAGCATGTTGTTTGGGAAATGGATGAATTTAAAAACAACATGTGATTCGGGACGAGACATGCATGGTGCAAAGCCTCAGTGCCTTGTACCTGCCAATGTTTGGTACCCCAAACCGATTTAAGGTCAATTGTTCCTTTCCAAAAGTCGTAGCCATCCACAGCCAACCTGTCTAGAAAGGACTTCGAATACAGCAATTTTGTATCGGTAAGTCTAACTTTGGACATGGACTTTTGTGTCATTTTGAAATAAAATTACTCGGGATTAGATTGATTAAAGTCTGTAAAATAAGTGTATTTTTTCAGAAACATATTGGAGCTGCCACCTAATGGAACAGGGCAATGTTCCCATTGTGTATAATTTACAGCAACCCTCCTGGAATTTGTCTTATGTAAAAAATGATTACCATAGTGTTGAAAACAAAACAAATCACCATAATTAGTAGAATCTGAATACAGATCCTCAGCATCGAAGGCAGCATAATACTTCAAATCAGAGAATAATGCTTCTACGGCCTGAATATCCAAATCATCAGAACGTATATTTTGTTTAATTACATCTCCCATGTTTACTCTAAGCACATTTGGAACATTAATCACTTCAGTGGGCCCATGTATCTGAAACCTAACCGCATCCCACACAATCCCATCAAGGACAGGCCAAGCAGTAATGTTAACTGTATTTAAGTTTCGTTTCAGTCTGTGCGCTGAATGTGAAGAGGAAAGAGGGGCCAATGTTCCATTAAGGTACCGAATTCCTGTTCTTTCTTTAACGTAGTGACCATCAATCAGACGGAAAAAATAAAACACAAAACCAATTGACATAAAAAGATAAAATGAAAATAGGATCAACCAAATGTATGTCCAAGGGGGAATTAAAAAATGTTTTTTAAACAACGTGGCATATCTTGCAATGTTTGAGGGTTTCTTTAAAGGTTCCGAAACAGAATCAAAAGAGAATCTGGACTGGTTGGCCAAACTGGTCTGCAAATCAGGCATCGATAAATCAGCAGGATAAGTGTAGTTCAGCTCATCAATGTCAGTAACAGGAATAGTATTTAATAAAGGACTGGATATGGCAGGCATCTCGAGGGACACCTCCTGTTCTGCGCCAGATGTTATTGCTAGCACAGAGTGCCTCACCATGGAAGGACAGGATACAGCCGGCGTCATGCTATGAAGAATCGGCCACCCTGTGTGTCTTGACATTGCCAATAGAAATAAATCTGTTTTCCTTACGACCTGGAAGTGGTGGTAAAATGACTGTTCTTGTGCCCTTCACTCCAAGAACTCGAACCGGTGCTCGATATGAGGGACCAAACTCTTTCTTGTTATCGATCTTCTCTCGAACCAGTTCTCCAACTTGGGGTAGCCAGCCAACTACCGGGATCTGCAGCGCATCATCCGATGTGGAGGGCAAATGTTCCTTTGCAAGACTGTCTCTGGTCTTTTGTAGATTCTGTAAAACATTGCAATGTTCATCTACGTCAAAGGCCGTGGCCTGGGCCTTGCAGTCCAGCCCATCGAGGTCAGGGACATACATCTTGATACCAAAGAGCATTTCGTATGGGGTCCGCCCACCCAGAGACCTTCTAGGGAGATTATTAAGCGCACGCTGCACGCCTATGAGGTGGGCTAACCAGTTTCTGCCAGTGCCTATAACTCGAGCTGTCAAAGATTGCTTTAAGTCGCGGTTCATTCGTTCAACTACACTGTTACCCTCAGGTCTGTAGGGACTCGAAAACTTGACTTGGACCCCCATCGAAACCATAGCATCCTTATACGCCTTAGAGGCGAAAGCCGGACCCTGATCCGAATGGAAAGTACCACAGGCAAAAATTCCCACAAAGACACGCAAATCCTTAATGACAGTACGTGAATCAGCGCTCCGATGTGGCCATACCCACACAAAGCGTGTGCATGAATCAACTGCTACTAAGATGTACTTATACGCAGTATCAGAAGAAAATGGACCGCAGTGATCCAAATAAACGCATCCAAGTGGTTTATTCGAGATGTACAACTGTGTCTGAGGCGGACGCGCAGCAGTCGAAGGTTTAATCTGCTGGCAAATGTCACATTGAAGAACATATTCACGCGTCTGTTTGTACAGTCCCCGCCACCAGAATCTTTGTTGTAGCTGAGTTACAGTGGCTGAGACGCCCGCATGCACAGACGCCACACCTTCATGAGCCGCTGCAATCAAAGTAGCCCTGCGATCCGAGTTGGGAACTAGACGTTCGCCAACATCAGGGATTTTCACATAAGGAACCTTATCGGGACTTAAGTGGTATGTGTATTTAGAAGGGAACCCCACAGGATATTTACTTCCCTTCTCTGTTGCAGCAACTGCTGCCAAGATGTCATCATCTATTTTGCTTTTGGACCTCGTGACTGCTGCAACCAAGTATTTTGATACCGCTGACTTCGCTGCTTCATCAGCAAGCGAATTGCCAATAGCGTGGACCCCCACGCGCTGATGACCGAGAGTATGAATCACAAACACAAGTGGCAGCTTCTCTTTGAGTTCCGCCACTCGGACCCAGATCGTTTTATGTTTTATTGTGCTACCTTTGGAGTCACGAAATTCATTCTGAATCCAAAAGAACAAGTTTTCATTGTAAGACTGGACACAGTAGTAAGAGTCACTTACGATCAAAGTCGTCACACTAGGATCTGCGTACTCCAATGCAAGCATCAGAGCACGAAGCTCTGCTAATTGTGCGGTGCAGTCCCCAAGCGTCTGCGTGTGCACGACACTGGACATGAACTCATCGTTCACCATGGCACCGACCACAATGGCGCAAGCGGACACGTAGGCATGTTTAGAGACATGCGCAACCTGCACCGAACCATCAGTGTAAATGATGCAATGGAAATCCTCCAACGGCCGCATAGCTAATGGAGCAGGATGAACAAATTCATACTGTAAATACTCCTGCGACCGTAACGTGGCGTCAAAAATGAACGTGACATCCTGGGACGTCAAGGATGCAGCCCATTGAATCCACCGAGGGTGCAAAGCTTTGGAATTCGGTACACTGGCTTTCGTAACCGCCTCTAAGGCAGGACACGGGGTAACAACCAACATGCGTTTTCCTTGCGACAGGGCACGTTCCTTAAGAATTGCCATCTGTACAGCCGTTAAAACTTTCTCCACAGTGGAAAAGCCCAATTCAGCCCAAGTAGACAAGTGTGACTTGTAAGCAATAGGTACTGTGTCTCCTTCATTAAAAGTCAGGTACGTGAACCCCACCGCCCCAGGGATAATTCTTATCACCAGGTTGGTCTGGTTATCACGAGTCTGTAAGTATTCAGAAGCGAGCAAATCAGCCTGCAAAGATTGTAGAATGGCTGAATGCTCAGGCAGCCAGCATGATTTGGAAAAAGATGGTTGTATCAAAGCATACAAAGGCTTGATACGCTGGGCATATTCCGGAATGTAAGTCCTCCCGAAATTCAAAAATCCCAGCAGAGATTGTAATTTTTTCAGTGTTGTCGGAGAACGCAACTGTGCGCATTTCTCCAGGAAGTGGGGTGCTAAACCCTTCCCTTCGTTGTTAAGCTCGTAACCTAGAAACAACACTGTGTACTCTGCAATGTGCGACTTTGCAAAGTTAAACTTGTAACCTATGTCAGCAAAGTTACAAATTATGCTATTTACTCGACACAGATGCTCCCAAAGATCGTCGTCTGTGAGATAAATGTCATCCACATACGAACAAGCAACTGGGTCGAAGCCCTCCAGAAGAGAGACAATGCGGGCGGAGAATACTCCTGGACTGTTCTTGTAGCCCATTGGGAGTCGTCTAAACATTTTTTGCACACCGCCGCATGTAAAACTGGTCCATTGGGAACTTAGACCGTCTAGTCTATGGGCATAAAAACCATTGGAAATGTCAAGCGTGGTTTTAAACCGTTTACGCTCAAGACTATTCACTAACGCAGAGCCATGAGTATTCTGTACTGCGCAGTTACGGCAATGCGAGTTCAAATGCCTATAATCCAAAAACAAACGATATGAGCCGTCCGGCTTGTTTACAGTAAAAAGGGGGTTATTCATCGGCGACACACACGTTTCAATTACACCTTGATGTTCCAATTGTTCAAGGATAGCCGCGACTGAAGCTTTGGCTTCACGCCGTATGGGATATTGAGGTTGAGGCTGCGGTTGAGACCGTAAAGGAATCTCGTGGCTCGGTGACAATTTATCCCAGCCACACTGATTGCGGTACACAGCCGGCGCTAGCGCCAGAGCCCACTCTTCTGCAAAATGCAGCGCTTCCACTCTCGGTACAGTGTGCGCGAAACTGGGTAGGATTACCTCCTCCCCTCGCGGAGCTGCGAGAACAAAAGGTGGGGGCCAGTCAGCCTCCGAAAGCAAAATGTCATACGTAGACGAGAGATTTTCCCAAAATACCCCTTTTACAGTTCGCTGCATGTCACCTTCAATTAACAGGACAATTTCAAAAAGACGTTCAGGGGGAGCAACATGCGTATCAGCAGTTTCAATCACAACATAAGTATCAGTCGCTGTCACCTTCAACAGTGGACGGAGGTCCTCTCTCACTATGGTAATCTCTGCTGCGCTGTCCAGCAAGGTCAGAGCCCACGTCAGATTCCGAAGCCGCGTTCTCACTATCTGGGGCATAACAATGCGCTGTCAGGGCGGCGACTTTCTTCGTGGCAAACTGTGGTCTCTTGGGCGTAGAGCCTTCCTGCTGCTCTCCACTGTTTCGCGGGCGGGCTGACCATGTCCTGACTGGCCACCCCGGCCCCTGCCGCCCCCTCCACCACCGGTTGACGGAGCCGATGAGTCCTGAATGGAACGAGGAGAGCGTTGGTCAGAAGCCTGAAACCTCTCAGGCGATTTAATCATCGCGCGGTCGCGCAAATCATAAACACGATCCGACTGCGCAGGCAACGGAGTCGCAGGAGCAGAAACCTGTCTTTGTTGTTGTTGTTGCTTACCCTGATTCTGCTTTTTAGGCCAATTTTGTTTTTTGGACTTTTGTTGACCACTAGTTTCCGATGTCTGACCTTGGGGCTGCTTCTTCTCCTTATCAGGAAAAGCTTTAACCCCCATAGCATTGCGGCCTACCGTTTTGTAAGCAGCCAAAATTATCCTTGCCAACCGTCGGGGTCGTTCGGCCTCTGGAACCAATGCCAATGCGTTAGCAACCTGAAAGTTCACTGCATCCCCCTTGACATTCGCAAGGATCAGATCGCAAACTACATCAAAGGAGCCACACAGGTGCATACCCAATTCAACAGCCGACTCCGGTCCGTGTTCGTCTTGAACACGTTTAAGGACCCCACCGAGATTGGTCACAGACGGGAAGCCATAGCACCTCGAATAGACCGCTGCAAAAGTCTTACCCCAGGTCTCACAGTCAACAAGTTCAGGAGCCAAATCTTTCGGCAAACTTAGTGTAAGAATCCGGTGTTTATCACCCGGACTCGTGTTGGGAAACACAGCTTCCAGCTGGCCGAATTTCTCAGCAAGCCAGAACGGAAAATCATCCTTGTCCTGGGGCTTTTTACCCATCACGGAATTCACCATGACCGGATTGATTTTCAGACCAGCATGTTCTGCACGAAGCTGTGCGCCTCTAGGGGCCGCGTCCTGAACATTACGGCTAGTGTAATGAACAAGTGCTCTAATCACTTCCACTGCGACTTCATGAAGCCGCCGCAGATCTGCCACGTTACAAGTGGCGCGTAGAGGGTGAGGAGTGAATCCAGCCAAAGCGGGCCAAGGTGTGCCCGGAATGGACAAAGGACCCAACCTCGGAGCGGTCAAAGCGTGTGGTAGGGCGCCACCAAACCAAACTCCATGCTGCCAAGCATCAATAGGAACTTCCAGTGCCCTGTACGGAGCGTACGCAACCGGTACATCTGAAGCAGTGTATGAATGGAACACTCCAGAATTAGCGTTCACTGGCGGAAATGTCACCCACGAGTAAAACAGTTCGTACGGGTAAGCATGTTCCGCACTTACCACCAGAACAACGGCTAAGCCTTCTACTGGAACATCATAAGCCCGCAAATGGTCACGCACCGCAATGCGACTATGCTGCGGGATGTCCACGGCTTGTGCCATGTCAGCACAGGAAAGTGTAAAAACAAAGATTACTTTGTAGCACAACTGGGTAGTAATTCAATGAAACCGTTTTTAGATAGATTCAAGCTTGAAAAAAGACCTATTTCAAAAATAGGCAGGTTTTTTAGACACCGCCGTTTTCCGGAAACGGGAATGAAGGCGTTAAGGTTTGAATGATATACTACTCGAGTGTCATGATATAAGGCCAATCAACGTATGGGCGCCATGTAGCAGGGTTTCCGTTCTCCCACAAAACTGTGCACAGAGATCTAGAACCTGGGTGAGTCAGGGTGACCCAGAACTCACCTTTGTTTCAGAAATCCCCTTACCAAGCTAGCTACAGTGTCTCATCGGTAGTAAATACTTCCCAATGACTTAGACAAAACAGAACATGAACTTAGGGTACCTCAGGTATCGTGGAACACATGAACACTCTTTCGTTATATAATCATTACAAACCGAAATTGGGAGGCAAAGAACACACGTGCATGTTTGAAATGTTTATTTTTCAATGCAGCATTCTCAAACGCAGTATCTTGTATAATATCAACATACATATTATAAAAATCAGAGTTAGCAGCATAGTCACTAATCCATAATAAGCAAAAGGTGATAGCATGTTATGATGCAAAAATCTATAGAATTCTGTATCACCTATATTTCGCGCACCCTAATTAGCATATTATTTTATATCTAAGAAGGTCTCGTTTGGGTTCTTAGCAGGGCGGCCCCATACCTCTAATTCTCAGTAGGAGGAGATCACATCAACCGCTACCAGCTCTCTGCATGCCAAGCATCAAGTGTGTTGTTTCATTCCCTGTAACTCTATCTTAAACCCACGTAGAGCCCAATGTTGGCAGCAACATTATTTGTGTTATGACTAACGTGGTGCGAGGATCAGGCCTTCAGCAACCTTGTGTTAGGTTATTCTTAGAGTGTGCAGTTCTCGGTGTGCAGACAGTTGTACCAAGTGTACCAAGCACCACTGATACCAGGGCAATAACATATTATTCTCAAATAAATCACATCTTTCGTCTAGGTTGAAAGCTACAATAACAATTAGGTGTCGTGTGCAAACTGAAGCAGAAAGAAAATATGGCGTTTAAACATTTAATAAGCACATGCTAACTTAACACAATATATAGAAACGTAGTAACCATATGACAGTACTTCTTAGCTTTGTTTTTTTTCCTCCCTCCTCTAGACCTAAAACTGTACTCAGAGAACTCTTCCTCTGTAATTCTCTGATGAGACGGTGTTGACTTGTCTGGTCATCGAGAGGGAGGAGTCAAGGATGAAGCCCAGGCTACGGGCGTGGTCCGTTGGCTTGGGAGTGGTGCCTAGGGCAGGGGGCCACCAGGAGTCCTCCCAGGCGGAGGGCGATGATCCCAGGATGAGGACTTCCGTCTTGTCTGAGTTCAGTTTCAGGCGGCTGTTGTTCATCCATTCAGCGACGTTTTTCCTCCGTTCGTGTAGGCTAGCTCTGGCGGTGGCGGGGTCGCTGGTGAGGGAGAGGATCAGCTGGGTGTTGTTGGCGTAGGAGATGATGTTGAGGTTGTGTTGGCGTGCGATGGCTGCGAAAGGGCTCATGTAGACGTTGAAGAGGGTTGGACTGAGTGATGATCCTTGGGGTACGCCGCAGATGACTTCGGTGGCCTCGGATCTGAACGGGGGGAGGCGGACTCTCTGGGTACTTCCGGCGAGGAACGAGATGATCCACTCCAGTGCCTTTGTTGGACTTGGCCCTTCTGGCAGGTTCACCCCTAATCTTTTTGCTTTTAATATGTGATCTCTGTGATGATTTTTGGTCTGTGCGCACTTTTTCCCTGTGTCCCAGAGTAAAGTGTGTGCATGTAGTTAGGCTGGTCTGCTCTCCCATAGGGATGCATGGGGAATGTCTGTGTCCCTGGTAGTTCCTGATGCGTGGGGAGTGCAGACTCGAATTTGTTATGTGCGAGCTCGTGAGAATGAATGCTTCGCAATGATGTATGTGGCATGAGTGTGTCATGTGTAGAAATGCCACTTCTAGGACTTGGCATAATAATGTAAAATATGCCTGGCATGTGATTGGCTGGAGCTGGCTGGTGAGCCTGGCTCCAGGAAGGCTGGATGGGTCTGCCCGGTGGTGAGTGTGAGATTAGCATGTTGATAGCTGGGGAGGAGTGCACCTGGTCCCTGTTGGGGCTGGACTTTCACCACACAATGCTGGCTCCACCCCCTGTAGTGCGACTGATGACCCTAGCCCTGCAAGTGAATGAAATGGGTGGTTGAGCTATCAAGGGTACTTCAAAACCAGCTGCGACTGTTTTCTCCCCCACCCTGCACCTACAGACAAAGGAATTTACAGTATAAGAAGGGGCTGTGTCCCCATACAATTTGTTCTCTTCCAGGATCTTGCCAGAGGAGGCTGCTGCTGCTGGGGCCAGGAGGACCGCCACTTGGATTGTCTCCCTGCCTGGAGACCCAGTGAGCTGGCTCTGGGCCCAGCCTTGCCCCCTGCCTGCCTCCAGACCCTGCTGGAACTTTTCTTTTGCCCCTAGCGCTTGAGAGCGCTGTACTTTGACTGCCAGCGCTGGGAGCACGTTATTTTCCTCCCTAGTGCTGGGAGCGCCTGACTTTGCCCTTAGAGCGCTTGGGAGAGCTCTGATTGTCCAGCCGGTGCCCACCCGGCATTTAAGGAGTCCTGCTGCGCTCGTTATTGATTTACGAGTGCCCACCTCATTTTATTTAATTATTTAAAGCCGGTGCCCCGTTCTTGGATTTTAATTTATTACGAGGGAGCCCACTCCTCGGATAATAAGACCCCGCTTGCCTGCCTGAAACGACCCGCCGCGCTGCCCGCGGCGACCCGGAAGTGTTGGGCCGACCGGCCAATTGCAGCGCGGCCCCCTCGAGGCCAACCGGAAGTCCCGCCCCGCAGCCGAGTGCGAGAAGGAGTCTTTGGCAGCCGGCCGGGGCCTAGCGAGGCTCCCTCGAGGAAGAGGAGCCCCTCCCGCAGCCCCTGCAGAGCCGCCCAGGAAGCAGAGAGCCGGTGAGTGGGGCCGGGAAGAGCGAGTGAAGGGAGGAGGGCGTCGGGGCACATTGCCGGTGCCCGCCCCTCCCCTTGAGAGAGGCCCAGTGGTGCTCGAGCCCCGATAGGCTTGCCGGGCGCATAGTGGTATCGAGCCCAGAGAGGCTCGTTGGGCATTTACATTTATTCTGAGCCCCCCGTGAGGGACTCCAACGTGCCCGAAATTGTAGTTACGAGCCCACAGAAGGCTCGAGGGGGCAGTTCTTGTTTCACGAGCCCCGAGAGGCTCCAAGCTCCCCATTGTTCTTCGAGCCCCAGCGAGGCTCTTGAGGGCCCATCATTGTTTTAGAGCGCTGAAGCTCTCGAGGGCCATTCTATTTATTTAGAGCCCAGAGAGGCTCTTAGGGGACACGAGTGTGGTCAGAGCCCCGAGGCTCCCACGCAGTACTTGCCCTCACCTGTGTTCTTGAGCCCACGAGGCTCCAACGTTGCCCATCAGTAATTTACAACTGTCCAGCACTTAGTGGACAGTTGCTACGTTTAGGCTTTGTGTTCTTGGCTGCCTGCGCAGCCTCCCTGACAATTTGGACTCAGGGCATTTCAGCCCTTGCGAGGCCAGTTGGCCTGAGGGACAATTCTAGTGTTGTGCTACATGCACCCTGCGCATTGTAATTTACTTGCTTATGTGATTCCTGCGCAAATGTTCTACCTGCACCTCTGAATGTGTTTTAATGCCTCATGTGCAATTGTTTTATGTTTTATCCCCTTTGCTAAAAGTGACCTGCTTAGAGGATTGTTGATGTCCTATTACCTTTGCTAAAAGTGACCTGCTTGGGTATTTTATGTTTTATCCCCTTTGCTAAAAGTGACCTGCTTAGGTATTTATGTTTTGTCAACTTTGCTAAAAGTGACCTGCTTAGAGGATTGTTTATGTTATTACCTTTGCTAAATGTGACCTGCTTAGGTGATTGTTTAGGTTTCCTTCCCTTTGCTAAAAGTGACCTGCTTAGGTGATGATATTCCTTCTATAGGTCCTGATGATAAGGTCCTAGTTCCCTGTGTGATTTTCCGACAGTGTTTAGGGTTGCGTAGGAGGTATTTACTCTTTACCAGTGATTACTGGTTGTGTGCTGCATTTACTATTTTGGTGCTACAGTCATTATATGTTTATGTGCTAAGTGTTACACCTACAAGTATTATTTCTAACAAGTGCCTACCCCTGACAGTGGTCCACATGGCCCTGTCCTGTACATAATCCCTTGTAAATTCTGCCCGTGCCTGTTGGCACATTGTAAAGTTTGTGTGTTATCTAATGTGTTTTGCTATAATACAAAGGCTATTTTTTATATAACCTGGTGTGGAGTTTCCTTTGTGGTGGGCCTTGGGTGTTGTTGCTGGGTGCGCGCGCAAACGCTTTACACATCGCCTCCGAGATTAGCCTTGCTGCTCGCGTCACGTTACCTAGAGGGTGAGCAGGGGTTATCTTGGTGTGTAACTCCCTTGCCCTGACCTTAGACATGGTGGTCTCTGACTGACTTTGGCGTGAGCCTTGGCCAGCCCGGGGTCCCGGGTCTAACAGCCTTCTTCTCGATTCCGGTGTTGCTGAGGCGCTGTACCAGGGTGCGGTGTCAGACGGTGTCGAAAGCCGCAGAGAGGTCCAGGAGGATGAGGGCCGCTGTTTCCCCGTTGTCGAGCAGGGATCTGATGTCATCGGTAGCTGCGATCAGGGCGGTCTCGGTGCTGTGGTTGGCCCCGAAACCAGATTGCGAAGGGTCGAGGGATCCATTTGTCTCGAGGAAGGTGGCGAGCTGTCTGTTTACGGTCTTCTCGATGACTTTGGCAAGGAAAGGGAGGAGAGAGAAGGGGCGGAAGTTCTTGAGGTCGGTGGGTTCCGCTGTTGGTTTCTTCAGGAGGGCGCTGAGTTTGGCATGCTTCCAGATCTCCGGGAAGGTGGCGGTGTTGAAGGAGCTGTTGATGATGTCCCCGAGTTGGGGTGCGATGATGGAGTCGGCCTTGTTGAAGACGTGGTGGGGGCAGGGGTTGGTAGGTGATCCGGAGTGGATGGTGCTCATCGTGCGGGTGGTGTCTTCGGTGCTGACCGGGGTCCAGGCGTGGAGGGTGGTGGTTGGGGGCGTTGGTTCGGTGGTTGGGTGCATGGTCGGCGCGCCAAAGCTGTTGAATATGTTGGCGATCTTGCGGTGGAAGAACGAGGCGAGTGAGTCGCAGAGGTCTTGCGAGGGAGTGATGTTGTTGTTTCCGACGCTGGGAATGGAAAACTCTTTGACGATGGTGAAGAGTTCCTTACTGTTGTGCGTGTTGTTTTCCAGTCGTTCTTTGAATGTTGTCCTTTTGGTGGTGCGGATTAGCTGGTGGTGTTTGCGGGTGGCGTTCTTGAGGGCAGTCATGTTTTCTGTGGTCTGGTCGTGGCGCCATGCTTTCTCGAGGGTGCGGCAGTTCTTCTTGGAGTTTTTGAGTTCGTCGGTGAACCAAGAGGCTTTCTTGCTGCCGGGTCTGCTGGGAGGGTTCTTCAGTGGTGCGAGGTCATCTGCACAGTCGGTGAGCCACTATGTGAAGATACGGGCTGCTTTGTTGGGGTCCGTTGTGCTGGTGGGAGGTTTCTGGCTGAGGGAGGTGGTGAGCTGGTCGGCGGTGATCTTGCCCCAGCGGGGAACTTGTTGCGGGTGGTGGTGGGTCGTGGTTCTCCTGAGGCTGAAGTGGACACAGCGGTGATCCGTCCACTGTAGTTCGGTGGAGTGGCTGAAGGAGACGTGCTTGCTGGAGGAGAAGACGGGGTCAAGCGTGTAGCCGGAGTAGTGGGTGGGGGTGATCACCAGTTTCTTGAGTCCGAGGTTGGCGAGGTTGTCCAGAAGGGTGGTGGTGTTGCTGTCGTTGTTGTTCTCCAGGTGGAAGTTGAGGTCCCCTAGGAGGATGTAGTCAGAGGAGGTGAGGGCATGCGGGCTGATGAAGTCTGCGATGTCTTCGCTGAAAAGTGTGCATGGTCCTGGGGGTCTGTAGATGAGGGTGCCTCTGAGGGTCATCTTTGGGTCGGTGTGTATCTGGAAGTGGAGGTGTTCGGCAGCGGTGAAGGTGTCGTCGGAGTTGGTCGTGATGCGGATGGTGTTCCTGTGGACGATGGCGATGCCTCCTCCGGTCTGGTTGACGCTGTCCCTCCGGGTGATCTTGTATCCCTCCGGGATGGCTATGGTGATGTCCGGCGCGGAGGAGGCGTTCATCCAGGTTTCCGTGAGGAAGGCGACGTCTGGTGATGTTGTCCAGAGTTCGACGGCGTGTCTGTGGACGGAGCGGGTGTTGAGCAGGATGCACTTGAAGTGGTTGGCGCTGGTGCTCGGCTTGGGTGCGGTGCAGGTTCGGAGGCAGGTGAACTTGCAGGCTTGGCAGGTGAAGGGTCCGTGGATGCGTTTCGGGCTGGCTCGGTAGCAGGCGGGATTTCGGTCGGGTTTGAGTGCGTTGAGAGTGGCGGCGTCGTATGTCCGTCGTATGGGCTGGCATCTTCGGGGGCCAGGGGTCATGGCGCGGACGGGCGTGCCTTCGGAGCACAATCGGCGCACCCACTGCACGTGACCGCTGCGCGTGACCACTGCGCGTTCGCGTGGGCTCTATATGACGATAAGTGGGAGGGAGGAGCAGCTGGGAGGCGGGAGCGGGGTGGGGGTACAGAGGAAAAAATAGGGGGAGGGGCAGCGAGGGAGCAGCGGTGGGAAGCGGGGAGCGGGGAACGGGGGGGCACACCAGAGGGGACAATGAAGAATCAGCACAATATCACTAAAAGCACAGTATCACAATACAATATCAGCACAATATCACTAATAGCACAGTATCACAATACCAGCAGAGAGGAAGTACAAACATGAGGGGCACGAAAATGAGGACATGAGCAGTTTAGAAGAGCGAGCAGCAGCGAGGGGGGACTGGGGTCACAGCTGCGAGCCGTGCGGCGTGGGGTGTCCTGGGGTCAGGACACACACGCCTGCACCGCGCGGGCTCTACATGAGGACAAGTGGGAGGGAGGAGCAGCTGGGAGGCGGGAGCGGGGCGGGGGTACAGAAGAAAAAATGGGGGCGGGCCGCGAGGGAGCAGCGGCAGGAAGCAGGGGGGGCACACCAGAGGGGACAGTGAACAATCAGCACAATATCACTAAAAGCACAGTATCTCAATACAATATCAGCACAATATCACTAAAAGCACAGTATCACAATACCAGCAGAGAGGAAGTACAAACACGAGGGGCACGAAAATGAGGACAGGAGCAGCTTAGAAGAGCGAGCAGCAGCGAGGGGGCACCGGGGTCACAGCTGGCGAGCCGTGCGGCGTGGGGGTGTCCTGGGGTCTGCTAAGAAACTTCACCTCAAAATAGTCTTGTAGGGGTTCTGACATTTGCTCAGCCTGCCATTTCTCAGGTGAGAGTGTCACGCATGTCCTTTTTGCCTGCCGCGCTTATAATGGACCCAGTAGAACTTGGCTAGCTTCTATCTGTAGATGCCTAGGTGAGCGTATTCATTCTGCTGCCCTTCGCATTCTGAGCTCAGACTGCAGCCCAACCTACGCCATTCCAGTAGCCAAGTTCCTGGGTGCCAGGTGAATGCTTCGAAGAAAGGCACTCCACCCCCTTTTAATTTTATGCAGACCTTTGAGTGACACTTTTGCTGCTTCTTTTATATGTCTTGTATGTCAGTGACACCAACAGTCACACTTTCTGTATTTTGCACAAGCAAAAGCACTTTATGGTATTATTTCTGGCATTTACACACATGATTCATGTTTTTTTTATGCTGAAATGAATTGTTTAACGTATTTATTATGTATGTTTACTACATTTCCACATTTATTGCCCTGGAGGCTGAAATTAAGTTATTTGACTGACTGAATAGTATGCGGTGAGGGTTCTGGAGTGGGAGGTTTAGAGACAGAGCTCAAGCAGAGACCTGCAGCAAATGATGGACTGCTCCATTAAGCTCTCTCACAGCTCTTATGGTCAGAAGACCCGGCTTTACTGTGCTGTAGTGCAGAGTTCTGAAAGTAAGTAGGAAGAGGGTATCTCTCAAGTTAGAGTTTGCAGGAACTGGCACCTTGCTCCAGCCTGTCTGCCTGCCTGGCTGGCGTCACATTGGCAGTGGGTCGCAGGGTGCTAGACGGAGCAGTAGGACAACCTTGTCAGATGCTACTTGCATTTGTACAACCAAATCTGGGAACCAGTGAGACAAGCAACAAGGTGTGTGAGATACCATATTATGTATAGTGCACAACTCACCCCAAATGGTATCTTGGTGCTGATGGTACCATGGGTCACAGTAGGCAATCTGAGTGGCATAAAGCATACGAGGGATGAAGGCAATTTGCAGTGGCTTCACCTTACACTGTTCCAAGACCTTCAGTGACTCTTGTGCGTAGCTCTATTTAGCTCCATGTGTATACTATGTTTTCTGGAAGTGCGTCGATTGAGCACCTTAGGAAATTAGGATCGGCTTCTTATGGTTACCCCCACTTTTTGCTTGATGGCTCACTGATTTTGACTAGTCTGACTGGGATCCTGCTAATCAGGACCCTGGCCTATCTGCTTTCTCCCTTAAATTGACATACATGTACTTTGGTACACTCCAGATTGGATACTGGGTTACCCCTATCAGTCCCTAGTATATGGTACAAATGTACCCAGGGCATAGGAACCCCAGAGGCCTCCCATGGGCTGAAGCAGTTATTATGCCACCCATGAGAGGCCATGCAAAATGGAACTCTAGGTCTGCTACTGCAGCCTGTGTAAGATGGTGCTTGCACCACTTATTTTAGATATAGGTTCACTATATCTAATGGTCACTACACTTAAAACGTATAATTCACCCCTTTAGCAGGCCTTAACAATCCTGAAAGCAGGGTGCTGGGTTTCATGTGAGAGGGTGCCCCTGCATGAGCAGAGCCCCTCAGCAGCCTTCGAGACCATTCTCCCGGGTTGTCTGTGACTCAGCCGGACATATAGTTAGAGGTGCATTATAACCTCGCGGTAAATGCTATCTCGAAAACGGCTGCATAGAAACATATTGCGTTTGGTATTAAACACCTTGAAATCGTACCTCCACACCAGTAACTGGTGTGGAAGGGAAGGTATGTTTCCACCCTTCAAAAGCGAGCTTCGTGGGGTCACCGGTCTATCCGGTACCAGCCTTCTTGACCCGGACAACACAAAATGGATGGTGCCAGCCAGGGACACATTTCTGCCCTCCTGCTGCTGAGCCAAGCTCGAGCAGAGGAAGACAGCGCAAAAGACATTCTGTCACCGGGAGGTGTGACCAGCTCCCAGACAGGATTTAGTGTATTGGGGCTGGGTGGGTGCACTCTGAGAGTGCCTGAAAGTCTGCACTGGGGGCACATTTGATGTCCCTGTGCATAGTCCAGCTCAAACCAGTTCTGGGAGCCATAGGCTCCTGCTCCGGTGCAAAACTGGACAAAGGACGTGGATGTAGCCACCCCTCTGTCCGGCCCCTACCCTAGGAGGGTTCCCTGAATATGTCTAACCCTCTCCCCTGGGTACAAAAGGGCTTGCCTGGCTGTAAGACTTTAGATTTTATGTGGACAACATTCTACAGGAAGAAACCACTGACCTTCGACTGTCTGGACACCTTGGACTACGCTGGAGCTTGACTGGGCTCGGCTTTGTCCCCCTTTCCATCCAAAGCTTAGTTTGTGCCTTTACTCCATACAAGCTCTGTGCAGGACCTGTGGTGCACTTAAGATCACAGAAGAATCTCCCTTGGAGTGAAAGAGTCACTCCCCTGCTTTGCAGGCACCTTAAGAGCAACTGGCCAGTCTGCTGCTCCTGAGGTCATGTGGATTCCCAAGAATTCAGCAACACAGGAGATGGAATACTGAAGGTACCTGAGGTTGATCTGCCCTCTCACCGAGTTTGAGGTCAGTATCCCTCGTGGGGACTGCGTAATCTGAACCCTAGAGCACCGTGTCCATTTGCTTATTGGCGATTCCCAAGCTTGTGCATTGGACTCTGTGTAGTCCTGACCCTGAGCAGTATTTGCATGCACGAAAGAACTCTGACCTCCTCGCACCGAGTGCTCTGTGGGCCGGTGCTTTGCGATCTTGCTGGAGGTCCCCTCGCGACTCCTGGTCATTCGGCCTGTGGGTCCTCCTGAAGATCCTCTTGATTGTTCTTGGGCTTTATTTATTTATTTATATTTACAGTTTTGTATAACATGAACATGTCCCAAGCGGGTAGCAGAGCACTTTACATACATGTTGCAGAAGACCTCAGGTAGAATGCATAAGATACATATACATATAGAATGAGAAATACATTAAGAATGACAATGCTGGAGACTCTGAGGGCGTAAAAAATTACAGGTAGCAAATTGGTAGACTAATCTTGGAAGGGAATAAAAGGAGAAAGTCATCTAGTTCAGCACAGCCTTCATCAGTAGTGCTTTCACTTCCCTCTTGAAGACACATGTTGAGGGGATCAGTCTTTGTTTCCACAGAGAGGGAGTTCGAGATTCTCAGGGCAATACCAGAGAATGTACACTTGAAGGTTTTCATCTTCTTGAATTTCTTCAGCTTGAGCAGTAATATGCTGGTGCTCCTTGAGGGCCGGGAGCCTCCTGAAAGATCGAGCTTATTTGTCAGGTAAAGAGGAGTGTTGAAGTGTAGTGCTCTATGGGTCATACAGGCGATTTTTATTTGGATTCTTGATTCAAATGGAAGCCAGTTAAGCGATTTAAGGTCAGGAGAGATGTGGTTTGTTTTCTTGGAGCATATGATGAGCCTAGTTGCGGCATTAAGAGCTGGTCTGAGGGGGGTTAAGCTGAGTTTCGGAAGTCCGCATAGCGTAGCACTGTCGTATTCTAGTCTTGAGATGACTACTGCTTGAAAAGCAGATTTATAGTCATCATGTGGAACTTAGGCTTTGAGTCTTCTAAGTATGCTAAGTTGGACGTTTGCTCCGTTGATGATCTTGGACCAGAGCGGGACTAATAATCCAATTATTTCTTTAAAGAATTTGGGGGGAGGGGATCATTGAAATGGTTAGAAGGTTTCAGAGTCAAGAGTATGCTAAGGATGTAAGTGTCAGTGGTGGGTGTGAATTTTCTCCATGAGGCATTGTTTTTAGGGGAGAGACTGGTAGGGGTGAAAGGGGTCGCGGGTAGTGAGGTGTCAGGAGAGGGCGAGAGCTGAGTCAGGGCAGACTTTAGATCTGATTCTATCTTACTGGCCTTTGCAAGGAAGAAATCAGCAACGGCATCACAGTTTGGTTGAGGGCAGGCGATGAGTAGAGATCGGAGCGGAGTGTTATTGGACTGTGATGTAATTAACTCAAACAGCTTTTTCAGGTGATTTTTGGCTTTGTCAAGTTGTGATTTGAAGAAAGTTTTTTTCGCACCTCTGATGAGTTTGTTTTACCTACTCCTTTTTAGCCTTAGGGTTTTTAGAAGAGCCATGGGTGGAGTGGATCTCCATGTGCGTTCTGCTAGTCTCATGTTGGGTCTGTCAGTGTTAAGGCTGTTATTAAACCATGGTTTGGAGTCTTTGATGGATTGTCTTTTTAGTTGTAGGGGGCAGTTGCATTCAGGGCAGACAGCATGGAGTTGTTTTTGTGCTCAGTGAGGTTGTGAACGTCAGGCATGTTTACAGGCGGAGGAGGGCGATATTGCAGTGAGATATGAGCTTATTTGCATTTGTGTCAAGGAGCGTTCTATTTCCAAAGTTTTTGTTTTAGTGGTTGGGATCTGTTGAAGCTCCAGGTTTCTAGGATAGGAAAGTAGATAGAGTGATGGTATGACCAATCACAGAGTAGAATGGATTCGAGCTGAATGGAGTTGGGGTTGGAGATGATTATATCTAGTGTTGAGCCTAGGTTATGCGTGGGACTGTTGCAGAATTGTGTACGTTCTAAATCGGTAATGATGTTTTTCAGACTGTTAACCGTTTGGTCATGCGGTTCATTCCAATGGAGACTTAAGTCACCAAGGAAGATTTGAGGGCAATGTCGGCCCTAGTTGGAAGAGATTGTTTCCATAGTTTGTTCGATTAGGAAGAGGTTGTCTCCTGGGGGTGGTAGAAAATGTGTAGATTGCATAGGGGTCTGTGTCTGCTCGCGATGTCGATGTATAGGTATTCACATGGGGAGAGATTTGCTGAAGGGGACTGTTTATCTGAGAGAGGGTTGAGGTGTATGCAGGCTTTGCCACCTCCCGTTCTCTTGGCTCGATCGAGGGACTAGGATGCCAAGAATGGGACCTGAGACGTCAGTGAGACAGGTTTCGGTGAGGATAAGGAGGTCAAGTTCCTGAGCAAGGTTGAGGTCAGCCAGGTCTGTTGCATGTTTCACAGCTGATCTACAGTTGAGTAACATGCATTTCAGGTGGGGTTGTGTAATGGGAATATGCATGAGGTTAATGGTGTTTACGTCATTGATGTTGAGTCTGGGAGCTCTGTGAGGGTTAGATGTGATGGTTTGAATAGCCATTGTGTGTCCTTGCTTGGGATTAGTCATTCGAGCCGCAGTTGAGGGCAGGTTTGCAAGGTTTCAGCAAGGCCTAGGATGATTGTAATCTTGGAGGAGTGCGAGAATATCTGGATCTGAATATTGATTTATGAGTCTGGTGGGTCTAGAAGGTACCTTAAGGTAAGGAGTGGACTTCCAGGTGTGGCCTGGGGGTGTCTGCCAGAGGTCTAACGCTAACAGTGCAGAATGATATGGACATTTGGGTTTGATGTTGGAACGTAGGCAGAATCTCCTGGGAGGTCTTTTTTGGTAAGAGTATATGGGCCAGCTTCAAGGTGATGTGAGTGAGATTCGGTATATAATTTTAGTTTTTTTAGAGTTCACTGTAAATTAGATTTAGCTTAGAGGCAGGCTCTATTTGAGGTATATAGATCATATGGAGGGGATGAAGCAAGCTGTTAACTAGGGTGGGGATAGGCGAGTCCTGGGGTGGGTGCCCAGGGGGAGGAGTATCGTCCCCTGTGGTGGACTTCCAACTCTGTGATAAAGTAGAGCAGGGTAACTGAACGCTAGTTTTGTTGTGCGGCCCAAGGGGAGGGGCAGGGTCCCCTGAGGAGGGTTTCTGTCTCTTTTGTAGTGTAGCATGAGGAGAGTGGGTGCTAGAAATGTTGTGGTAGGGGATTTTGGGTGGAAGGGGGGCCGGACTCAAGGGGTGAGGATAAGATATGTCGAGAGGAGAGATTTTGGGTGGAAGGACAGGACTCTAAGTTTGAGGGTAGGAGAGGGAGCGATGTCTTTTGGTGTTCAGATAGTCGGGTGGAACTGATTCATCGGTGTAGAGTGAGTGAGACCGCTGTGGGGAAAGGGAGATATGGGGGAGAGTCAGGTAGAGGGGAGTGGTGTCAGTGTGGGAGCGGTGGTCTGAGCTTGGGATAACATAAGCTCCTGCATTACCGGTTTAGAGATGGTTGAGACTGAGTGTTCGGTGAACGGAAGGTGAGGCTGAGGAGCTCCGATTTGGCGGAGCTGGGGCCCTGTGAGTGTTATCAGGTGTAGGTGTGGTGGTCAGCGTGTGGTTGTGATCTGGTGTCCACTGAATGTTATTCGATGTAGGTGTGGCGGTGTTCGTATGGTTGTGGCGCTTAAGAGGGGGATCAGGAAGGTCTTGTGATTGATATGTGGGAGGGACTTTCTTCACGTAAGTAAATGTGCCACTATGGTCCAGTGATTTTTTTATGAAGGCGAATCTGTCATCAAAGATGCCAAGGTTGCGATCGGAGGCAATGTATGTAGATGGATATGGTAGCAATTGCCCTGAATGTGGGTGATGACACAGGCAGGAATCTTGTACCTTGAGGAAATTTCTTAGCCCGGGCGATACTGAGTAGAGATTGAAGCGCCAATCTCCATTGAGCTCTTCTTCGTATAAAAGATCAGGTCACTGATAATACCACTTTTTTTTTTTACAGAAATAGGGGTCAGAGATTAGGGTTTCTGGATAAGATTTGAGTAGTCTATGTTTCAGGGGTTTAGTCAAATTTTTGGAGAGGTTGGTCGGGTAGTTAATTAAGTAGCTATTTGTGCCAAGCTTCTCTAGTGTGGGGTCAAGTTTGTCCTGCGGTGGAGGTCATGGGGGAGAGGGCAGAGATCTTGAGTAATAATTGGGTAGTATAGGCGTACAAGATTGGAGGGTGTAGGCCTCATTGGGGGGGTACTAGCAAGACATGGCGGGTTCAGTAAGGTGCTGTTATGATGTTCCAAGGTAACAATACTTATATGGTCTCCATCTGAGTGCAAGACATATTTTTCTAGACAGTCAGGCCCATACCCGAGAACCTACAGATCTTGTGCCAAAGGAGTAGGGCTGAGTCCTTACTAGGTAGAGCTTGTGATAGCAGGATAGATGATGCATTGATTGTAGTAGAAGGGTAGTGCCTTTACCAAGAGTGGGAAGTGGGAGCCGGTCTAAGCGCGGCTAAGGAGGCTGCGGCCAAGGGACTAGGAGAGACAGAAAGGGCCCAGGTGATAGCCAGAGAGGGCCTGAGGATGAGGTTCATAGACTGGGGCTGGGCAGAGAGGAACTGAGGATGAGTCTACGGGGACTGGGGCAAGGGGACCGCGAATGGCAGATAGATCCTTAGTACTAGCCAGAGAGAGCCTAAGGATGTACACCGTAATCCTGGAAGTGGTCAGTTAAGGTGGTATGATTAGCATAGGGTGGTTGGGTCATGCACATAGCCATGTTGTCATCAGAGGTGGAGAGCAGGGTGTTGGCACTAACCCACTTCAACGAGAATACTCGAAGGGAGCGGCCAGTTTGAGTGGTATGATTATCATAGGTCATGCACATAGCTGTGTTATCATCAGAGGTTGAGATCAGGGTGTTGGCACTTACCCAGTTCACTAAGAATACTCGAAGACCAGCGGGCCTTAGGTGTAATAGAGAAGGCCATAAACTGGTGGGGTCACGCCGATAGTCCTGTTATGTAGATGTATCCAGGAATTTGTCAATTTTAGTTGGAACAGTTTTTGAAAGTTGGTGGGGCCGTGGAGCAGTTTTCATGAGTTGGTGTGGTCATGTAGCTAATAAGGTAATCAACAAAGCTTGGAGAGCAGGGTGTGAGCACTAACCCAATTCTCCTTGAGTTGCAAGAGCAGATAGAATAAGAGTCAGGCCAAAACACAACATGCGGCACAAGGAAGAGGTAAAATGGCCGGTCAATGCTGCAGAGGGGGCGTAGTCCTTCTTTGTTCTGGTCATCTCTCAGGTTAATAAAGTTACAAACACGCGGAGACCCAGCAGGAGTGCTGATGCGGCGGGGGGGCATAATCCTTCTTCACATCATGCACAAACACAGCAAGAGGCTTCATGACATGCAAAAAAACACGGTAAGAGACACAAGGAAAAGGTCAAATGGAGAGTCAGTGTTGCCCGCGGGGGTTGGCCCTTCTTTTTGTTGGTCAGCACAAGGGTTATTAAAGTTACATCCATAAACTGTACAATGGTAAGATGTAGAGTTGCTGTTGCATGGGGGGCGTAGCCCTTCTTTGCGTTGGTCAGTACAAGGCTTAATAAACTTAAACTCACAATCGGCATGTGGAGAAGGTAGGATGGTGGGTCGATGCTGCCCAGGGAGCATAGCCAATCTTTGTGTTGGGCAGCACAAGTGTTAATAAAGTTAAACTCACAAACGGCACGAGGAAAAGGTAGAATGGTGGGTCGATGCTGCACGGGGGCGTAGTCCATCTTTGTGTTGGGCAGCATGAGAGTTAATTAGGTTACACACACCAACGGCAACCACTTTCCTGGTTGCTCCAGACATTGGGCATTCGTCTACTGAGCCCCTGGTCACTCTGAGGTGACCCAGACTCTGTCCCCTCTGCTTTCAGGTTCCTTCCTTATGGAATCCAGGCTTGGATTCCACCGTACCCTTTTCACCTTCACAGCAGCAGGACTTTTCACCAGCTCCGATAGAGAACAATGCAGGTTTCCAACACCACTTCAGACCTATGCACCCGGCTCCCCTGGGATAGGTAACTCTGGTACTACGGTATCCACGAGTGGGATGGATATCCAACCTCCGAAGTTTCAAAGGGTTTGCTCGTAGTCCTCCTAGAAGGGTCCTTAAACTTTAACTTTGCATCCGCGATTTCCCAAAGAGTTGTACAGAGCATGCAATCGTGTTTCCTCACTGCACCCGTCCTCCGTGGGTCCCCTATGTCATCACCTTGGGTGATTCTTTGAGGTCCCAGTGATGCTACATGCACTAGACACTGTGTCTAGTCAAGTTGTGATTGTTATACCACTTTTCAGTAGATGGTTTGGTCTCCCCCTGGAGCCCACTGCGCATTGTGCCGCTTACAACTGTTCTATTGATCTCGTATTGTGTGCTTTGTGTTCTATCATCATGTAGAGGATAGAAGAGAGTGTTATATTAATAAATACATATATTGTGTGGTTCTCCTTCATTTAGTAATTCAGGAGGTGATATTCTGGTAAAACAAGCTGCTTTACATTCCTTCGAGATTAAGCCTGAAAGCTGCTCTACACAGCTACCACTAGGATAGCTTTCTAAAGGTTATCTTTGACCTCACACATCATAAGGGTCGTGTAGATTAGTACAGGGTGCCCACTTTAATTAGTGGACAGCATATACCAAGCCACCTTGTCACAAGCACCAGCAAGGACAAAATAGTCTGTATAATCATGCTGGCTTATGTCATAGAAAAGACTCAGAAAACAGCCCCTAAACTATCAAAATTGCTTTTGACACCACATTCCTGTCATGTTTTTCAAGCGTTAGCGGACGAGTTCCGACGACACTTCACTCAGTCCCCAGAAGGTATGCTGATCCGTACTGACCACAACATGCATTCGACAGAGTCAACCACTAGAGTGGTAGGGGAATGAGACAGACACATGGCACACCCAACTCTTCATGAGTGTATCTCTCTCTGGTATTACATCTCTGGTTCCAGTGCGGGTATTTGCAGATAATACTAAGATATAGATGGATCTACTGAATAACAATACTGACATCAAACATTTTTGGTATGTATTCTTATTATAGAATGAATTAGTAGAAATCCCGACAATACTCATTAACAGGTTGGCCTTGAAGACTGTTCCATGAAGACTGGATCACAATCTCATAGGAGTATTTCGGATGCTTAGTCATATTCATAAACATAAGATATGGAAGCATTTCTTCTCAGAAACCTGTACGTTCTCCTAAAAAAAATGTTTCATTATGTAAAGCTCTAGAGAAGACTACCCATATCACTATTAGGTCTTTCAACAGGAATACCCTGCCCAAGTTCCTTTAAGTGCTCCAAAACACACCATTTAAAATACCATCAAGTTCTTTGGGAAACTTGTGGCAGTAATCAGGCTTTAAATACGAAATCAGGGGGCAGCACGTCTAGCTCATAAAATTAATGAGAGGGGTCTACAGTGGGGGAATTGCGCTACCGGGCTATAGGTAGGAATGTTGGGCATCACAGTTACTAGTGGTTCAGGAATGTGCATTTGCACTCCAGGATGAACCACCGAAAGAGGGGACCTAGTGCTCATGGAAAGCAAAGGATCCCTGCAGCCCTATCCAGGTCAAAGTATCCAAGGGCGCACCGATACACACCAGAGTAGTATGCGCAATGTGGAAATCAGCTACTAAACTAGGTTTCTCCAACCAGTAGCTTGTGAGCTACTGGTAGCTCTCCAGCTAACTTTACATTGCTCTCCTGTGTTCAGTCCAGCCTAGTAAATCAGAAATGCTTGCTTGGATCAATTAACATATGTCTACAAAGATTGAAAAGAGTGTATTTGAGGCGCAAATGTGTGTATTTCGTATAACTCATTAGCAAATGTTAGGTGAAACATGGCTACATTTCCAAAATAAATATAAATCTGCTATTGTTTTTAATCGGATCCCCTGAGCACTACCACAATATAAATATTCTTATCTATCAATGAAGTTTTTCAATAGTTATCCACAAATAAGTGTTCCATAGAGTCCAAATTCAATCCGTAGTTTTTATTTCCATATTCTTCGGATTTCACAATGAAGACTCGTTATAGCACAGGTCCCATCTCATATAATACAGCCGTTACCACTGCAAAAACAGCCAACACGTGTGTTTCGTCAATGGAATATTATTCCAAAGACTTCATCAGGGCTCAAACAACTCTTAATAATGTCCCTCTATACTTTTTAATATTTCAAACCCCAAATGTATTCCAGCATAATTGAGCAAAATTATTTCTGTTAATCAAGCTCAAAATAGTCCAATTTCCTCGGAGCCTATAATCATCTCCTTGCTGCAATTCCCCATATTTCCATATAGCACAACCTCCCAGCAAGTATGCTCCGAGCATACTCGCTGGGCCCAATAGACCTGCAAAACAGAGTCGGCGCATCTACAATAGGAGCCAGAAAAAGCCCACGGTTACACAGGCAGCTTGTGAGCGGGCAGCGGCGCAGCAGGCAGTGGTGGAGCTAGCGCAAGTCTGAGCTCTTCATCGGATGAAGAGAAGGGCAATACCACTGATGGCTCTGACGGGCAGGACCCAGACTCATCTTTAACTGGCAAGGAGCTGATGCCTGTGGTGACACCACAGACGGCGGATAACATAGCCTGAAGCAGATGGCTGCAGGATTGTGGTGAGCTAGAAACATGCAAACTGGTACTGCTGGTGAGGGAATGGTGGAAAGCCCAGACGATTTAAGGCTGATGTGCATTATTTGGGATTTTCTTGAGCCAGTTGCAATCCCCAGCCCCTCTGAATTCGCCAGAGGGTATTTGAGTGTGTTGTTTTCATGGTTGGATGGGTACTAGCTTTGTAGTTGCTGTCCTGGGGTGGGGGAGTTGAGGTTGTTTCTTAGTATTAGGGTTAATAGGGTCAGGCATGTCACTAACCTAGATCACAGGGTTGCTTTCCAGACGCAGTTGGGATGGGTCCTACCAGTGATCTGAAGTGTTATCCTGGAATGTGCCGGACATGCACTCTATGTGGCATCGACCAAAGCTTCATGCGTATTTAGTGCGGAGAGGAGTTCACATTGCGCCGTTACAGGATACTCATTTGCAGGCACAGGAGGGGGCAGCATTGTAGCGACGCTGACGGGGTCAATTGTACTACACAACCTATTCTGCCTTTGCCCGGGGAGTGTTGGTTTGGGTAAGAGCGGGGGTGCCTTTCCAATGCAGGGAAAAGCCTTTTGATCCAGCGGGCCGGTTTGTTGTTGTCCTTGGGAAACTAGATAGGCGTGACATTGCTCTGGGTAGTATATATGCTCCCAACACAGAGCAGCCACTCTTTTTTGCGCAGCTTTCCACAAAGTTGGCACCTTATCTTACCGGGTCGGTGTTACTGGGAGGGTATTTTAATTGTATAACTGATGTGGCTTTGGACCACTCCCACCCCCCACTCCCTAATGCTCCCACTCATAAGGTTGTGGAAGCCAGGTGGAATTGGCAGGCCTGATGGGGTCTGGTGGATACCTGGAGGACCCAACATCCAGATGACCGGGATTATTCCTATTTCTAGGTGTTGCACGACCTTCACGTGCGCCTGGATGCATTGTTATGTACTCCGGACATACATGCCAGCGTGCAATGTAGTGAATATCTCGCCAGAACGCGTTGGATCATAATCCTGTATTCCTCTGAATGCACTGGTCTTGAACCTGGGTCTGGATACCTACCTGGCGGCTCTTCGCAGAGACATTGGAGGACCAAGTGTTTAGGGATGCTGTGGGTACGTCCATCACCCAATATTTCGAGGATAATGAGGGGACTGTCTCCACGCCTCTAGTGGAATGGGATGCCTTTAAGGTGGTGCTTCGAGGGCGCTGCAGAGCCGAAATGGTGGGAGTGCACAGAGTGCTATTGGAGGAGGTAGAAGAGGCTGAAAAACGCATGTGTGATGTCGAGAAAATACACCCTGAAAGACCTGATAGACAGTGGGACTTGGAAGAGGCAAGAGAGGCAGTGGTAGGGCAGGTGGAGCCCCAAAGATGTTTTGATCACAAGGTGTATATTACCCGCACTCATGTCGAGGAGAAAAAGTCGGGAGCCTTGCTGGCCTGGCTGGCCAACCCATCGCGCAGGGGACCGTCGATTTTGAAGATCCGTGACACCCGGGAGGCGCCTGCTTCACTCAGGAAGGAATAAACAAGCTGTTTTATGATTTCTATAAGGAAATATACAGGAGCAAGACAGTCAAGACCGGGGATGATTTAGAGGGATTTACGCACGAGCTCCAGCTCCCACAGCTGGAGGGTGATCAAGCCAAGGCGCTCGGCGGGTACATTGAACTAAGAGAAGTGCAAGCAGCTATTAAACACAAGGCGCACAACAAAACGCCGGGAACAGACGGACTCCCGAACGAGTTTTATGCTACTTACTCTGAGAAGTTGGTGCCGCGGTTAGTGGCTTCGTACAATAGGGCCAGATACATGGGCCATCT
Source organism: Lissotriton vulgaris (assembly GCF_964263255.1). Classification (NCBI taxonomy): domain Eukaryota; kingdom Metazoa; phylum Chordata; class Amphibia; order Caudata; family Salamandridae; genus Lissotriton; species Lissotriton vulgaris. Next base: position 824,483,956 of record NC_141693.1, on the reverse strand, counting down.
ATCTGTGTCCACAAGAGACACTCCTGAAACCTGGTAAGTTGGCATGGAAAGAACAGCATATCCGCTATCCATTCTTAACACAGACTATAAGATATTAAGCCGTATCCTAGCCACCCGTCTGTTGCCCTACATGTCAACCATAATCCATCGCGATCAGTCTGGCTGTATTCCTACTTGGAATACAGTCTTAAAGGTTCAGAGATTTCTGCGAATACTTGAAGCGGACTCTTACCCCAAAGCCACCGCTGCAATATTTGCCGCTGATATAGAAATGGCTTTTGACAGCTTGGGATGGCCTTATCTCTTTCATGTCATAGCCCGATTTGGGTTGGGGGAGATTTTATAGCATGGACGGCTTCACTTTATAAGCCCTCTACAGTGCAAGTCCGGACAGGAGGGGTGATATCTGAAGCTTGTGAACTGACTCAGGGCACAGGACTGGGATGCCCGCTTTTCCCTCTTCTGTTGGCATTGGCTATGGAGTCATTTGCTGGCGAAAGTTAGGACTGGGAGATATTATAGGGGTCTGCAGGTACAGGGTCAAATTAATCATATAGCCCTATATGCGGACGACCTGCTTATGTTCCTAGGAGACACAATGAGGGAATTATTGGGAGCGAAGGCTGTACTGCATGAACTAGGGGAGATGTCTTGCCCAAGAGTTAATTGGGCTAAATCCTGCTTGTTTCCCACAGATGGCAATAGAAGCAACTTACAGGATATAGCGGGAGTGCGATGGGAATGTAGGTGCCTACCCTATCTGGTGGTCCAGATATATAATTCCAGATCAGATATATTGGAGGGCAACATCGTTAGAGCAGCAAGAGGCCTGGCGGGCAGTTTTGATTTTTGTGTACGCTACCATTGTTGGTAGCTGGGCGGGTGTCTTTACTTAAAATGGTAGCACTTTCCCGACTGTTGTACTATTTCGGAACCCTGACGATTTGGAAACCAGCGCGGACATTTAAACAACTTACGTCCATGCCCACGGGTTTTTATAGGGTACTGGGAGATGGAGGTTTGCCCTGAAAGTGCTGATGCATCCATGGTTGGAGGGTGGATGGGCTGGAGTGGAGAAGTGTGGCTCACTGGTTAGAGGAGGCAGACCTGGAAGCAGAGGTCAGCCCGGGACCAGGGTTCAATTCCCGGCTCGGCGGGGTCATGAGTCCTAAAATGTCCAAGGACTCGACAATTCTCGCTCCGGTGCCTACTCGATTCACGGGTTCACACTCTGCGACTCTGGGCAATAGCTTGCCTAATCTCCACAACAGCCCCTTGCGGCGGGATGCCTGGCTTTCACCTTGTGGATACCCTGCTGGGTTTATCTCACAGGGGAATACCGGGACGGGTTCCCTAAGCAAGCGCTTAGAAACCGCTCGGTGATTTGCACTATATAAATTCCTGTACATTTACATGGGCGGTACCTGACTTCAAAACCTATTATTTAGCTGCACAGTTGCAGTGGTTGACACAACGAGTGGCGATGAGACTGCGAGATGTGGAGGAGGAGAGAGGGGGAGTACCGGAGCTGCAGCAGCTCTCTCAAATAGTATTGGACCTTCCTATCCAAATGGGTGCCCTCCCTGAGGACCTTAAGACAGAAAGACAATGTTGGAGGCGGAGTCTCAAGAAGGCAGGTGTGAAAGTGCTGTATGCCCCTAATACACCGCTCTCTATGTGGGAGGCGCTTCCGCACTGGGATTCTTGGCAGGAGATGAATGACTGGGATGAGAGGGGGCTGACTTCCATTGGGGATTTATATGAGGACGGGACTATGCTGCCCTTTTGTGCTCTACAGGAGCAAATTGATTTGAGAGAGGGGACTTTTTGCTCCATGCAGCACTCACTGCGGCTATTCGTGCACACCGTAAAGAGGGCCAAGCGGAACCTAAGGTTTCTTCTGGGTGTCAATATATAGTGACTGCAGCGGGGAAGTTTAAAGCGGTCACATGTCGGTACAAGCGTATGACTCTTGAGAAGTTGCCCCATTTGGATTTACTCAAGCAAAAGTGGGAAGTAGATGTGGGAGGAGAGATACCAGAAAGGGCCTTGGCTGAGGTGGTAGAGCGAGCGTGGAAAAGCACCAGGAATGCCCGCTTTCAATTGCTTCATTTCTATGCTTAGCATCGTGCCTACCTCACGCCGGCGAAAAGCAAAACATATTTCAACACTGACTCAGATGAATGCCCAAGGTGTCGAGGAGAAGGGGCAAACTTCCCCCACATGATTTGTGGGTTTCCGCTTCTAGCTAGTTATTGGAATGAGGTAATTGCACTTTTGAAGGCAGTGACAGAAAGAGTGCTAGATCCGGCATTGGGGATTTGTATACTGCATTGGTTCACCCACACAGCTAAAACCAAGATCACCAGCAAGTTTATAGATATGGGATTGGTGTTGGCCAAGTGCGAAATTACGATGCCCTGGAAGGCGAGTGGGGCCCCGAGCTTAGCTCGATGGAAGAGAGAGTTTATCAAATGGGCAGAATGTGATGGAATAGTTTGACTACAGCTAGCAAAGAGAACGGGGAGTGAGAGAGCGCTTGAGGCTGCTAGGTGTGGGAACACTTGGTGGGATTATTGAAAGACCCGGATGCTGAGAGCAATGACGACACTGATCCGGGAGTGCCGGAAATAGAGTAGACCCTTTACAGTGAGTACATGTAATCATATGACCGCACTGATCCATACTGATCCGGCCATGACGGAAATAGAGTAGACCCTTTACAGAGAGTAAATGTAATCATACGACCGCATTAGATATATATACAATGAGTGAGCCTGAAGTGGCAGCTTGTACAAGCCTGTATTATTTGAGTATTGGAGACCATCAACTACGCACTGCTAATGGTTATTGAACAGAGTAACATGGGACGTGACAGGCCTGGAGGGAGGGTGGGGGGCTTAGATTTAGGTTAAACTTATTAGGGGTAGTGATGTATCTTTGTATGGGTACCATTGAGTATTGGAGGTTACTCCCCTTGTCACATGTTTCTTATTTTATAAGGACACGGCAGGGAAATGCCATTGGAATGCTCCAAAGATCCTATGCTCATACGATTGTAAACCATAGATGGGGAGGGAGACTAGACTTAAGTTTTGTAAAATTTCAATGTCTTGATTTATAAACCTAATAAAGTTTTTCTTTTTTTTTAAATGTAATAGTTTGTTTACTATGTTGTCGTAATACTGGATCCCGGAGACGATATGACTAGGTGAGTCAGAGATATGAGAATGTACCTGGGCACCATGCATGGTGTGATATGTCACTCTTTGTAGATGTGACAGAATCATGTACTTTCAACGGTGATTACAATTCCGTGGTATTGAAAATTAATAAAAAGTGTAACAAAAATGCATTATGCTCCCGAAGCATGTATACTCAACAGGTTCCGAAAGGCTGGTCACATTGAAACTTAGCCAGGAGCACAAGGTCAAGATAAAGAGGCATGGAAGTCATGGAACAGAGGAGCCATAAGGAGAGAACAACAAAGGTGAGGGACATGAACGGTGGACGAGCAAGCGTCAGCAAAGAACGAATCCAAAGTGAGGGAGCCGGGAAGCTGCCTAGTGTGTGCCTGAAGTTTAAATACTGCAGCTGCCTATCATGCTTGACCCATGAGTTCCACCCTTGACCCAGGACAGATAGCTATTCAGGGTACCCGAACCACGAAAGCCCGGTATACCGCAGCCTTAAAGAAAAGATTGCACTGCTGTTCTAGAAATCCTTCCATAGCTTTGGATCCACTGCTGATTCCTGACACTTCCACAGTAAGGAGAAATGTCCTCATATGTTGGTCTTGCAAGAGACTTCTTTTGGTGTATGGCAGACCTTATGTTAACACGATACACAACAATAAACTTGAAGCAAAAGCGGTTTGTCACCTTTTTAAGCCTTGAGCTTGTTTAGCTGAACCTCATTTAACCATTTGCTACTTGGATTATCTGTTTCGATGGCATTTCGTGGATATATACATATTCTTCAATAATTTGAAGCTTGAATTGGGGACTGGGATAAAATGATCCCTGTTTTGTTTTGTTTGTTTTTGTTGTTGGTAGCTTCAGTTATTGTATGGTTTAATTCTTCAGGAGTGGCTACGACGGATTGGCTGCACAATGCTTTTTTTTGTCTTACATTGTTCTCCTCGTTTTGCTGCAGCTACCAGTGCCTGCCCATACACCAAGATGCATTCACCATGGGAGTCCTATCTTCCTTCACTGTTCGTCAGTGAAAACTCCCCTTCCAGTTCTCCCCTCTTTCTCTCCTTTTCGTTGCACTGTACAAGCTTTTCTGCGTTGGAGTGCTTTAGAAGTTCCATGTCATTGTATTGCCCATCAAATATTGGTCTACAAAAATATTGCATACACTAAGTTTCCAGCCATTATAATGTCAAGATAAGTATATCTAAGTAAGCCTAGAGTTACTCTTATTCTTATTACCACATCTGCTTACCTTGTATCAGATGCAGTATTTTTGTCACAGAGTATTTCAACCACAACATGTCTCTAGAGGTGGTGCACATTCTTATCCAAGCCTCGCCTATCATCCAGACACAGTGCATATAGCAGAGCAAGTTTTCCGCTGCCAGGAGTCTCATATATTACATATGGAGCAAGAAGGAGACTTGTGGGCCCATTAGTAGAAAGGGACCGCCCGCCATAAGGGCGGGGTTCCCGTGGGGAAAATTAGGATGAGCCCGCCACAGTGGTGGGCGCATCCTGTATTTCTAACATTGCGGCGGGCAGTGCTGAAAGCACCGCCCGCCGCAATGCTAAAAATACAGGCTGCGCCCGCCACTGTTACGGGCGCATCCTAATTTACATGTTGTGTATTTCAAAGCAGAACGTGACAGGCACCGGGCAGTGTCTGCCACGTTGTTATTTGAAATGCAGGGGGGGAACCATAGGTACCCCCCCATGTGCACCCCCCCCCCCCCCGGAGTCCCTGGGGGCCCACAACAGGCCCCGCAGGTAGACTCTGCATGCCTTTCCGTGGCGGCAATGCTGCCACGGAAAGGCATTCCCCAGCACACATTGTAATATGGCTGGCAGTGTCAAACAGACACCGCCACCATATTGCAGCCTTTTCCGCCCCGGTCACAAGGGGACTGGGGCGGAAATGCGGCGGGCGGTTTTCCATCTGCCGCGGACCCCCAGCCATAATAATATGGAGGGGGTCATTCCTGCAAGGATGGCGGGCGGATCGCCCTGCCAGGCCGGCGGTGGCTACCGCCGGCCTGGCGGGGCGATCCGCCCGCCATCCTAGTGGACCCCTTGGTGTCTGGGTCTGCAGCCTCTGAAGTTGCTGGCACATTAAAGTAAGATTCAGGCCTTGCTCCAGCAGTATTGTAGCGCAAGAGCATTCAGCTGTGAAAAAAGCTTAATATCTTGTTTTTGAATGGGGCTACGTACAGCACTTTTGTCTTAAGATGGGTGTTGGGATGGGAATGTCCCTTGCATGGTAAAAAGCAGTCATGGCTGGTGTTGGGGCAAAGTGCCATTGCGGGGCAAGGTGATGGACAAAACTAAAAAATATAACTGAATCCCACCGCTTTGGCACTCTACTGGCTGCACTGCAGGCACAGGCTCCCAGACTGCCCTGCAGCCAATTCTGATGCTTATCTCACAGCATGGGAGTAGCAGCAGGATTGGCCTGAACTCTCTGGATTTGTGCTCCCAGGGAGACTGGGATCCTGAGCCTGCTCTCTCCAACCCGGCTGCATTGGAGAGAGCTTCAGTGATCATGACGTTTTAGGCAGGCCTGAGACAGCCGCCAAACTGTCATGCGCACTGAGAACAGAGCACTACCACTCCCCCTGTGCCTGTCATTCTCCTGGCGCCACCCCAAGACTCCAGGGCATTGAGAAAAATAAAACGATAATAAACATAGCTTATTATCGTTTTATTTTTCAAGTTTTGCAGCTGCCGTTACTGCTAGTAGGGGGTGATACTCCTCTGCCATAACGGAGGATCCGCCGCTGGTAAATGGTCATGTACCCCGGTCCTGATGGCTCAACTATATGTGAAATGAGTATTCTGAATTTTAGTTTGGCCCTGAACTTACACTAATTTAGCATGTGTGCAGAAGCCTAGCCTGGTCCATGACCACGCATAGGTCAGAACCTGTTCTTTGACTGGGCGGAGTGCAGCGAGCATGCCCTTGTGAGTGACATGGGACTGTGGCCCTTGTCTTGAGGTAGTCGGGTCAGCAGTGGTGGCAGCGTACAGTGTTTTTGTGGCTCCTTAGTAGGACCAGAAAGCCTGCTGTGCCAGAGTAGAGTGTGTTCTGCTAATCGCTGTCATGTAATGTTCAGCTGTGACCCCCAGATTATGAGCTGACATTTCATATACATGCTATATGCGTATATATGCAGTGAATGAGTAACACGTGTGCCATAGTAATACTCTGTGTGGTGAGAGTCTTAGTACAGGGGTAATGTAAATTGTAAATGTAAATTGATACTTGTATAGCGCACTACTCACCCGCAAGGGTCTCAAGGCTCTTGTACGAATACCGCTGTGGAACCCATCCTGGCTTTCCCTGTGAGGCGTCCACTCCTGGGCACCCCCAAGGTGGAGGCCAGGCATCCTTAGCGTTGTGGGGGCCGTTATGGAGATTAAGCAAGCTATTGCCCAGAGTTGCCCAGAGTTGCAGAGTGGGACTCCATGATTGGAATAGGCACCGAGGCGAGAATTATCAGGTCCGTGGAATTTTGAGCCCAAGACCCGCCGAGGCGGGGAATTGAACCCTGGTCCCGGGCTAGACCTCTGCATTGCATCAGGGTCTGCCGCTCTAACCATTGAGCCACACTTCAGTGGCACCAACGATGAATGACCCCTGGAACAACACCAGAAGCAAAATAATGCAAAGTGCTGCTTTGTGTTACTTGCACCATTTTGTGTCACTTCTGAGATGCAAACCCAGCACGTTAGTAAATGCGCCCCTAAATCTCTGTAGATAATGCCCGTCCTACTGTCCCCATCTCCCCCAGCGTAGTAACGTTGTTGCATGACATTTGTAAATATGCTACTTAAGAGTCTTCTAATTTGGCGGGTAGGCACTGCCTAATGAGGAGCAGATTGAGGCAGTTTTCAGTGCCTCTTAGAACTGGTTAATGATGGAAACAGTCGTGACTAATAACTTGAGTTTTATTAGAGGGAGTAACTAATCCTGTCGTTTGGAAACGCTGTCAACAAATGCCACTATTTTCCATCTGGATGTTCATTCTCTTATAATAATAACAATAATAAAGAAATGTATGAAGCGCATGGTTACGCCATGACAAAGGATGAAAGGATGAAAGGCAGTGCTGTACTAGCCCACTTCGCTATATGTTAGTAATAGATGAAAGCGCGCCAGGTTCCTGTATCGCTTTCACACACAATAGCCATGGAGGAGGCAAGGGGATGTTAGTCTAACGCAGGATACCCGTGGTACTCCGCCCCTGACACCGTAAACACAGTTGAGTAATATTACAAGACCTGCAAGCGTAGAGTCATCACCGCCTTGAAACGAGATCCGCTTCAATAGATTACTAAAAATAGTCGGTCAAAAAGCGCGTCCTATATTAGAAGCTTCACAGTGGGTCAGATTTCAGTTCTCAGGACAGAAACAAAAGCTGTGGGTTATTTGTGTTCCCTTGGACACTCCTCGTGCCGGGCAGACACTTTCAGTAACCCTCTCCTGGTGTTATTAACGTGCACCACTTATAGACTCTTTGCCACAAAGTGGGAAATGTCCAGGTGCCAGAATAGCGAATGTGAGAGTTATCCAGGTGAGTGATACTGGTTTCACCTGCATTAGGGGGTGAATAGCTGAGATGCACGTGTTACCTTCAGGTACACAATCTCTGTGGGGAATGCACAAACCGATTAGTTTTATTCAACGTACTCAAAGACCGAGGCTGTTAATACCTTCCTCAAAAGGATGAACTGCTCAGCTGCGCTTATGTTTTTCTGGTGCACAAATCCATATAGGATGCAGACGGCTCGCCCATTTGGCCCTGTCTATTGCAAATGGACACCAGAAAAGTGGAGCCGGCATTGATGTTGACATTTGACCCCGCCTTCCGCCTCCCTGCAGTACTCAGGGTCTGCTCCTCAGCTTTCCATCTCTAGCCAACTATTCCGCCTGGGGAAAAGCAATAGGCGCGTCCGCCAGATATGAAATGTAAAAGGGAAAATGGCTAAAGACCTTAAGATGCACCCCACCCATCCATTCATCCACAGTATCCCCACCACCTTCAGCTCTTCCAAATGATAGCATTTGACGACTGCCTGCGCCCAGTCCTCCTTGGCTGTGTGCCTAGCGGATTGTGCATTTGGTACTTCATTTTCTTTTACTTTTAATATTTTTCAAGTTTCTTTCCTTAATGTTTTTTTGGTTGCCCTAAATGTAAAAGATTTATTTTTTTAATTTGCATGAATTCTGAAACTCTGACCCTGAACATGGAGCTGCTAATTGAAGAAGTGCCTATAGTGATTCATTCATGCATTCACCTATCCACCAACCCACAAAACGAAATTCATCAGCCAACGAAGAAGCATTTTCTGTTAAAAACAAGCCTTGGGGCAGCCAATAGCTCTGGTGTTGGCCGCCTGCTTTTTGGCTTTGGTAGTTCTTATTTTTTCCTCTCATGGTTTTTGCAAAACGTTATTGTTTGTAAGCTGCAGTGCCCTTATCTATTAAAACAAAATTGGCGAAAGTTAAAAAAAGATCTTGGTCTCAAGAAAGCACACATTACTATAGTAGTCCCGAGCATTGAACAGAACTACAATGTGTTGGGAATGGGATGTTCTTTCATTCTGCAAGGTGCAGCGTGCTGTACGCGACCCATTGCCCCATGACGCATGCTGGAGTGCCTGGAAGCAAAATGTGAATGACAAAACAGACTAATGAATTAAGCCTTGCTGAAAACTCCTATAACTATGTTGTACACATAATTTTAGCAAGGTCTTGACTCACACCCAACCAAGAAAAGCCAATTGGTCTGGCATTAGATGCCTGCTTCTTGCCTTTGCTAGTGTTTTTGTAAATCTTTGTACATCTGTAGTAAAAATAGACGGACAGGGTTGAAAATAACAGCTAAACAGAGGCTTGCAAACACAGATAAACAAAGAGGCATGCAGACACAGATAGAGAGGGTTGGATAGATAGATAGCTAGCTAGCTAGCTAGCTAGATAGATAGATAGATAGATAGATAGATAGATAGATAGATAGATAGATAGATAGATAGATAGATAGATAGATAGATAGATAGATAGATAGACAGACAGACATAATGATAGACAGGGAGGCAGACAGCTAATTGGACAGACATTTAGGTGGGGACATAGACAGGTAGTTAGACAGACAAACAGATAGACAAATAAGACTGGTAGCTAGACAGGCAGACAGGTAGATAGGCAGACAACTAGGTAGATAAACAGGTCAAAAGGGTTTCATAGATGGACAGATAGATAGATAGATAGATAGATAGATAGATAGATAGATAGATAGATAGATAGATAGATAGATAGATAGCACATTTTTAAAAAAAAATACAGCCTAGAAAATATAAAATCTACATATTCATACGAATGTTTGATCCAGAATAAGTCAATACGTTTTAAAAGACTAGAGAAGGTTAGTTCATTGTGGTTTCTAGGGCCACAATCAAGATGTATTATTACAGGTTTTTTCTATGCCTTATAACACATTTTAAAAAATTCACAACATGGTAACAGGCAGATTCAGATTCCAACATTTGTAGGCGAAACATTGCGGGACGGCATTGCCTCAAACCCCATTGCCTCAACAATGGCAATAACCATGTTTTCCGATGTGAGGTATGAAATTTACAAAACAATATAGTGTGTAAATTAGTTTGTTTTGAATTCTCATCACACGGACATACAGGAAGAGTTTGTTCCCACCTATTTCCTACATAAAAGGCTACTAGCCTGAAAAAAAGGTCTAGCCTAAATCTTGTCAGCAGCATTCTCTCGTAAGAACTAATTTCCAGTGTTAAATAAGGCTGAATGCTTTCTGTGGCCTGGACCATATTAGCATGGAGGACCGAGGGTTTTTGAGACTCAGCGGCCAGCCTTAGTGACTCTAGATGACTTAATGCCAGTTGTTTCAGTGTTTTCTTCGGTATGTCAATAATGTTTTCAGCTAGGAGATAATAATTCTCCTTTCCTAGATCTTTAAAAAAAAATTCTGACATACCGGAGCCATAGAATATTATCTGCTCTATCAAGAGTCATCAACTCTGCTACAATTGACTGTGTAAGTAGGTTTTTTTTGGAGGTCCAAATACGCCTCCACAGCAATAGCGGCTGGATCTTTATAAGGTCCTCTAAATAAGGGACACCAAGTTCCACGTGAATTGCGTATATGGAAGTGGAACTTGGTATTGCTAGGAGGAATCTGAAAAAATAATTTTCTACAACCTGAAGGGTAGTTGTGTCAGCATGGCCCCAGAGACCGGCCCCATATAGTGCAATTGACTGACACTTTGCACTATACATTTTTAATAGCTCTACTGGAGCCCTTTTCCCTAATCTCTGTGAGAAACTGATCAACGCCGCTGTGGCTCTTTTGAATAGGTGGCACCGTGCGTCCACTGCTGCCCGACAATTCTGTTTCCTATCAATCATAATGCCCAAATACGGATATTTATCGGCTATCTCGAGTTTTTGGTTGTTAAGGTGGATGCTCCTAACTTGTTTTTTCTTACTCCCTGCTATCATGACGAACGTTTTTTTGACGTTCACATGCAGATGCAGCTTGGTCATGTAGTCCGTGTATCTATTCAGGGACTTCTGCAGTTCACGCAGAGTGCGTGCCAAGATGACGGCGTCGTCTGCGTAGAGCAGAGCGGGAATCAGGCGCTTTTTTACCTGTGGGAGGTCCTGTGCCCCCCCCAGCATCTCCTCCTCGAGACCGTTGGTATACAAAGAGAATAGGAAGGGGGCCAGGACACAACCCTGTCTGACTCCACGCTCCACCCTAAACTGCTCCGTCAGCTCCCCCCTTAGGCCAAAACGCACTCTCGCAGTCGCTGCTGAATATAGTTCTCTCAGGAAATTTAAGAGAACAGCATCCACTCACATTTCCCTCAAGATTGTCCAGAGTTTTGCGTGGGAGACGCAGTCAAATGCTGCGGACAGGTCCACGTATACCATGTAGACCATGCCCTTTTTTGCTTGTGTGTATTTACTAGTTAAAAGGCTAAGATTGAGAGCTTGCTCCACTGTGCCGAAGCCTTCTCGAAATCCAAAATGGAGATCGGAGATTATGCCTTTCGCCTCAGCCCACTGCTGGAGTCTCTGGAGGATTACCCTACCAGCAACTTTGCCCAGAGAATCCAGCATTGAAATGGGGCGTTAGCATGAGGGATCCTGGCGATCCCCTTTCTTAAAGATTGGGACCATGATAGATCTCGACCAAGATTCTATCAGGCCCACTTTTGCTGCTGCACTACATACTCTGGTGAGAATAGAGGCCCAAAGATCTAAATTGTGTTTGAAGAGGTCCACCGGAACCCCATCTGGGCCTGGTGCTTTCCCAATCTTACTAGCACCCAGTGCAACTATTAACTCAGAGATGTCAAACTGTAGGGAAATTGGGTATTCGACCTTTGTCAGTGTGTTTTCGGTCCTTCCTGGTGTTATTGGGTTTTTAAAAATGTTTGAGAAGTGAGCCACCCATATGTCTTCCTCTATGGCCACTTCTATTTTAGGACTTTTATCATCTACAAGATAGGGTGATCTAAGTGTACGCCAGAATTTCTCGCTATTTTTAGAAAGAGCACTAGTACGGAGATCATTCCATAATTTTTGCTTAAGTTCTTCTATTCTTAATTTACGTGCCCTATTGTATTGTTTTCTGTAGAGTTGGATCGGGGTCTGATCTCTGGGAGTAATTTTTAGAGCTAGTTTTAAGTTGGTAAGGGCCGCTGTACAGCTGTGATTAAACCATCCTCTAACAGTCGTATTTTGGCTTTTAGAGTTAGAGGTAAGGAGACACTTTGTTTTCTCCAGTATTTGGATAAAATTACTTAGAACGGTCTCATCTGTTTCTTGTAAGTCTAAGCATTTAATTATATTTGGATATGCCATTTTTACCAGTTTACCGGTGATTTCTGTTGGATTTACCTTTTCTCATTTTAGTGTATATCCATTTTGTTTTCCCAGCTCCAATCGATTTTGGGCAAGCGTTTTTTCTATAATTGTAGTTATCGTTTTGACCTGATTTATATGGAAATCCGTTTTCAAGGCGGAATGATCACTTAGTGTGCTGTGTCTGACCTCAAAAGTTTTAAGTTTGCATGCCAGTCCGAGAGAAAGGAGGATATAATCAACTGTTGTTTGGAATCCTCGGCCAACGTAAGTTGGCTGCAGATAGTCTGTGTCTGTGCTTATGGTGTTAGCTATTTCTAAATCTAACTCTGATAATATATTATTCATAGCATCCCCTATTTTGGTGTGTTCAAAATGGATCAAAGGGGAGTCTAGCTCGTCTGTTATACCACATTGATTAGTCTTTCCTCGTGGCCATGGGTGTATGTTAAAATCCCCTCCCCAGAGGAGGTGGATTGCCCCTTTACCTATCCTGGTTTGACAGAACTGGATTATTTTTTCATGTATATTTGAAAGGAGGGTCAAGAATTGTCCATCTTCCAAATTATTATAGAGATTAATTAAAAGGACTGAATCCTTGTTCTTGAAGGTAAGGCATAATATTTGGTAGTTTGGGTCAGAGTCGACTGACGTTACTTTTAGATTCAGAGTGTTAGCTATATATGTGGTAATCCCCCCTTTTGGTCTGCCCGCATTGCAAGTAAGGGCTGGGATAAAATATGTTTTGTATCCTGGGAGATGAAGTTCCACTGTGGACCACGTCTCCTGTAAACAGACTATTATCCCCTGATCCAGAAAGTGCAGGGCCGTCCCATCATCAATTTTAGAGCGGATACCCGCCACATTCCAGAAGAAAATGGAAAGAGGAGGCGTGTCTACATTTTTTTCTACTAAGCCTTGTTCTGGGGAGGGTGATAAGTTTATTACTTTGGGTGAGGTAGGATTATTTTGTCCAGTCGCCTCTAATGGTCAATCGACCATTTCAAGGCCACTAAATCTGTTCCTCGTTGGAATATTATACCAAGTGTCCCAGCGTGGTTGTTCGTTATAGGTTATTCTCTGCGTGTATGGGCCTTGATCATCCCACCCCCTCCGCCTAAAGCGTGGTCCTACTGTTTGCCAGGGGTTCTCATAATTCAGGCAGCGCGGGATCACTGGTTGTCTTATATTGCCATAATCCAAGTTGCGTGAAGTTGTAAATTCCCAGGGAATTTTATGATTATTATAGAAGTCATTATATTGTCTTGCTGGGTAGAAGAAAGAGATTGGTTTGGTACTTATGCCCGCATTTCCACCCGAGGGCTCCCATGAGCAGATATAATCTACGACTCTGGGGTCCTCGAATGTAATGACGATACAATCTCCCGGTATAGTCTTTCTACCATTTCCCACCCAGGTTGTTCTACGAACCGCTAAAATCCTTGATGGCCAGGATGGTGGGATTGGACGATTATTGTTTAACCAGTGCTGAGCTTTATTTTGTAGTGACCATGTGGGTTCCAGATTGTGATCCGCTAATTCTGGAACTCCTGTCATTACCACCACGAAAGGAGAAGCTTCTGGAGGCATCTCAACAGGAAGTCTTCCTTCGGGCGGTCCTCTACGTCCGGTTCTATTTACTGTTGTAGCCGGATTCTTTTGTGGGTATGATTTGGGGGCCGGAGTTTTGGCTACTGGTGTTTTAGTTGCCATTGTTTTTGGCGCAGGTTTTTTAGAGACTGGTGTCTTCGGGAACGGTGTTTTGGGGATTGCTACTGGTGACGGCAAGGGATTACTTTGTGAAGTAGTTATGGTGGTATTAGTAGGTAATTTTGGTCTGGTTTTATTTATCTTTTCAGGGCCTGGTTTAGTTGTTATATTTGGCAATGTAGGGAGATTATCTTGAATGTTTATTTGGTTGGCCAGTAACTGCTTACTATTCTTATTTCCCTCCTTTTTTTGTTCCGCCGGGGCTTGTACCAGTTTTACAAGCTTCACTAGGTTAGTTAACTGATTCTCTATCCTCGCCAGTCTTGCCTCTACTGGGGCAAATAGAGATTTCACTGTGTCTTTGATGATATCTAAGAGCTGTGCGTTGTTACTAGGCGTTGATAAGAGAACTGGGGGTTCTGAGGAGATTAGACTAAATGAGTCATGCACGGGTTGATTTACTAATGCCGTGACTAATATGTGTTCTGGCCTAGGAGATGCGGGATGAACCCTAGTAGGTGTATCTCCAATGGGGGTATCAGCAATCTCAGTAGTATTGGTAATTTTTTGGCCATTTTTTCTTTTACTTACTGCGCCCTCCCTCCTCCCTCTAGCTTGTCTTATTTCATCAGGGGTGGTTTGAACAGGGAGGTCTGGGGTCCTTTCCAGGTCTAGAATAGATTGGCCTGCTGATATCTGGGAGTCTGAAACCTGGGAGACCGAGAGGTCGACAGTATTTGGTAGGCTGAGTCTGCCCTCACAGCGACTCCCTTCTCCTGAATTACCATCTATTGCAGGGGATCTTGCCTTCGCTAAGTGACCCCTAGAGGATCTCTTGGCGTGCTCTAAGTCCAGTGACACCCTACCTTCTATCAAAGTGATACTTTGATCAATAAACAGGTTAGCCTTGGTGATTAAGTCATCCATTGGGCCTAGCAGTTTATCCCCACACCCGTTAGTCTTGCTTTTACCCTTATTTCCCCTGGTTGATACCATTGTTCGTGAAGAGCCAATCCACAAAACTAATTTTTGTGAAATTGTAACTATGTGGAGCACAGTAAGGAAACAATGATTATAAATAAAATGTTTCAGGAGAAATAGTTAGTGGGTTGGCCCGGTCCGGTCTCTCCGGTCCTCGAACGGCCTCAAACGGCCCGCTCTTTGCCCGGTCTTCGCCCCAAGCTCCGTCCGGCGCGCGTCCCGCGTCGCGGTGGAGCTACGCCAATAAAATACGTGAAGGCAGGGGGCGTGGCCACCGGGGGAAGAGGCACCAGCTGTGCAGAATGGAGAATGCTGGGCCTCGCAGTCCCCCGGTAGGTTCCTTTCGCTAGGCAAACAGCAGAGTCCTCAACCTGGGCAGTTCCAGACTGGGAGCGAGTTGATTTTCTGCCAACTGCGGAAAGCGCTCACACCAGCTGACGTGCCTCAGGGAGCAAGACGGGATATCGTGAAACAAACACCCAAGCTGTGGAACAATCCTCGGTGGCAAGCAATTCAAATCTGTGAGCGGCACCCGCGAAGCGGGTGTCGCGAAAGGCTATCAGGTCTGCAGGCGGGGGGCGTGGCCGCCAGGGGAAGAGGCACCAGCTGTGCAGAATGGAGAATGCTGGGCCTCGCAGTCCCCCGGTAGGTTCCTTTCGCTAGGCAAACAGCAGAGTCCTCAACCTGGGCAGTTCCAGACTGGGAGCGAGTTGATTTTCCGCCGACTGCGGAAAGCGCTCACACCAGCTGACGTGCCTCAGGGAGCAAGCAGGGATATCGTGAAACAAACACCCAAGCTGTGGAACAATCCTCGGTGGCAAGCAATTCAAATCCGTGAGCGGCACCCGCGAAGCAGGTGTCGCGAAAGGTTATCAGGTCTGCAGGCGGGGGGCCTGTCCGCCGGGGGAAGAGGCACCGGCTGTGCAGAATGGAGAATGCTGGGCCTCGCAGTCCCCCGGTAGGTTCCTTTCGCTAGGCAAACAGCAGAGTCCTCAACCTGGGCAGTTCCAGGTTGGGAGCGAGTTGATTTTCCGCCGACTGCGGAAAGTGCTCACACCAGCTGACGTGCCTCAGGGAGCAAGCAGGGATATCGTGAAACAAACACCCAAGCTGTGGAACAATCCTAGGTGGCAAGCAATTCAAATCCGTGAGCATATAAAATACATATAATTTTTGTAAAATGAAAGGCCTTGGCTAAATTCAGAATTGGCTGTGTCAATGCTTGTCTTTACAGTTAGAAAGCTCTAGGAGACAGCTAAGGCAAATAAAGTAAATTTGGTGTAAGCGGGTTTGGTAATTACTACATGTGGTAAATGTTTCCTATTCTGAGTTTTTACAGTAAAATGAGACATCACGTGTAATCAGTTTTTAACACACCAAATTAAGGATTATTTGCTTTTTTTCTGGGCATTATGCCTCTCACCTCCGCACATATATTTCATCACACTTGAACATCCAGTATTATATTCAAGGGAAAGCTGCGAAGGTTAGATAATTACCAGACAGCTTGCTATTCAGAACACAAATTTACACAGGGATCGGAACTTAGCCCTTAGCTCCTAATGAGGGCCTTAGAAGGTAACTGAACTGGCATGCTGGATAGGCTTGCTTGCAAAACTAGGCCTTCCAGTGTCATCATCTGGTACTTTTGCCTAAGACAATAGTAAATGTATATTGAGTTACCACATTTGCCGTTGGTGCTGGTGCAAAATGACTAAATGTTAATTCATATAGTTAATGATGATTTTACTGAAATGCTTTAAAAAATCCTCAGCATCTGGAGCATTGCTGGTGAATTGTGGACAGAAAGTAATACTTGACTGTATTAGAAACACGCATTTGCGGGCCGCTCTGACGGCTGAGTGAGCTGCTTTCCCCCGCTCTCCACCACTGACCCGATTACCTGGCAATGATGGACACCGCAGCCTGAGAGCTTGTCTTTTTCGTGGAGAAGCAGGATTCGCCGCATCGCCTTGGGTAGAAATTGAGTGATATCTTCCTTGATGAGTTGGCGCTCGGGGATCCGGTTCTGCCGAGCCCCGCTTTCTTGTTTTCAGGCGTCCTGGTCCAGACTCATTGTGCAATCACTGCAGCACCTCCTTCGCCTGCCCGGTGCCTTCTCGGAACCATGCCACCAAAGGGTTCCACTGGTAGGGGTCACGGCACGACCATGCCGATTCCCCAGTCCGCCTCTAAGACCTCTGCAGCGGCCTCGATTCATGAAAAGCGGGACGCAAAGGAAGCTTACAACCTGCAGCCTGTCAACGTTACCTCAACCAGCAAAACCAATACTGCCGCCCGCAGCAATAATAACAAACAAACAGTACCGGCGCTGTTTAAATCCCAATCCTCCAAGAATAAATTGTCTGCCAGCAGTTTTGCCGGGCCAAGGGGCTCTGCTGCTATTTCTAAATCCCCACTCTCCATCACGGCTACACCGGTTGCCGGTACGAGTAAGAAGGCTTCCTCCATCTCTCTGCCTCCATTGCCGGACGAGCCTGTATTTCAGGTTGCAGTACCAGCTATTGCCACAGAAGGGAAGTCTTCTCGATCTCTCCTTGCAGTTAGTGAATCAGATTGCGATGCTGTCAGCAGTACAGCTGCATGCTGGGTAATGGAGTCCAGCTCGAAGGCAAATTGGATGCAAGACCAAAGCCAAGTGAAAATCTTTTTGTGTCTGATGCAATTGACCATATGGAGGCCTTAGAGCTCAATAAGGAGGATGATCCATCAGATACATTTTTTTCACTATCAGATGTATCTAATTCCTCCGAAGAGGATTCTCAGGATAAGGACTGGGCTGCTGATGGTAGCGATACCAATACTTTTCACTGGTTTGGTGACGTGATCAATTCCAATTGAGGACTGAGACGGTTAAAAAAGCCAATGCACTCTCCATCTACCCTGTCGCTAAGGAAATAGCTGCGGATGCTATGTCCTGGGACTATTCGTTCTCATCTGGACTGGTTGATAAAGGCGGCATAGCGACCAGCGCAGCATCATGGGTGAATGGAACTGCCTGCACCCTTCCCGAGGAAATCACGCTTTCCACCATCTATCATGTGATGATGGTGCATAGAGAGGAGACCAGGGTCGAGAGCTACCGGGTGCAAGGGGCTTGCAGGAAATTGCTAAATTCTGTTCATAGGATTGCAAAGACGTGCTCAGACTTCGCCTCTAGAATAACAGAGGCAGAAACCCAGATTTCTCAACTTGAAGATGTTCTAGCCACTCAGCAGTCTAAGGTTGAAAGCATGCAATCAACTAGGGATGACACTGTGATCAAACTGATCGATTTGGAGAATCAGTCAAGGCGCAATAATCTAAGAATTTTGGGCATCCCGGAGGGCCAAGAGGGCGCTAATGCTCGCCAATATGTTATAGAGTTATTTGGGGAGGCCTTCCCGGATCTTCCACAATGGGACTGGAAATGCAAATTCAGAGGACTCATCGCTTTCCTTTCACCCGGCGGAGCAATGGGGCTCAATCCGATAATCGGCCAGTTGCTATCTTGCTTTGTTTGAATAATTTTTTAGCCCTTGAATCTCTGTACAATCTGGCAAGGCCTGATCGTAAAAGATCTGGTAAAGGCCACAGTTTTTTTGTGCGCCCAGACTTTTGCCAGAAGACTGCCGAATTGCGCTGGCATCTTAGTCAATTGATCCCTGAGTTCCAAGCAAAGGGGCCTCAGATATTTCTCCTGAACCCGGCTAAACTGAAGGTGATCTTCAAGGGCCAAACCCAATTTTTTCACACAGAGGCTCAGGCTAAGGAGTATCTATTAACTCTAAAGATAGGCTAGAGGTTCACTACTAATATTTTTGGATAGGGACTGCTTACAATGGACTATGGACTTCCGCCAAATGCTATATACCTTCTGAGCCAATATATATATATCTTTTTCTTCTGGCCTGCTTCCCTTCGGATTTTGGTTTCTTTTCTCCCCTCATTTTGCTCCCTGGTTGCCTCTTGCTCTGATATGGCTATTTCTTTTTCTAAACAGATTGTTTTTCATTGCTTCTGCTAGATTGTTTCTGAGTATTTTACGGGTACAGTGGTGGTGTGAGTCGGGACTACGAAGCTTAAAACTACCAGGGACAGTTGGTCCATTTGCCACTTAAATTGGGCAGAGGGGGGTGGGCAGAGGGGAGGAGGTTCAGCGGGGGGAGGCTGGGCACGGTGGTGGGGGTGGTGAGGGGTGCAGTTCAATTTGTACAAGTTAGTTATGGCAATTCACATAAAAGTCTCTTCAAGTTTTTTTGTTTTAATTTTATTCTAGGAGTCATTGCAATCAATGCTATTAGATGGCTGGGTTCAGACATATTTGGGCTGGCCAGTTTTAAGGTTTTCTGTTTGAATCTTATCCTAGGAGCTATTTCAATCAGCACTACCAGCTGGCCTGGTTCGGATAGGTCTGGGTTGGCCAGTTTGATATTCAAGGATGGTGGGTAGACATTATTTAATCCGTATTTGCTCTCTAAATTGTTGTGGGCTAAATGATAGGAGGAAGAGGGGTGTGCTTGCTAAACTGATTAGACACTGGGACATAGATGTATTATCTTTACAAGAGACACATGTCCCTTGGAAAAATCGTGCTTGGTTAAAGGAACTTGGGTTGGATCTGATTGCCTGTACACAGCAAACAACTACTACTAGGGGGTAGCTATAATGGCCAGGCGGGGAGTTAGCACTTTTAAGCAGGTAAAGGTAGACAACGTTGGCAGATGGGCTCTTGCTCATATAACTATCAGAGGATCTGCATATACCATCTGCTCACTGTGCGGTTTTAGCCTGGATGACCCCTCTGTTCTGCACTTCCTAAATATTGAATTCGCCTTATGGTCTTCCCCAAAAATCTTATCTGGAGATCTGAATATACATTTGGATTCAAATTTTGATTTAGATTGTAATATCATACTCTGGGAGGAAAGGTAAGACATTCAAGGGTGTGCAGGGGCTCTGCCGTGAACATGCTTTGGTTGACGTTTGGCAGAAGTTGTACTCTGCAGATCCCGGCTATACCTTTTATTCTGCCCCCACGGTAAACTGGTCCGTCTAGATTATTTCTTGCTTTCTGAAGGGGCCACTTGTGAGCTGTATCCCTGAGTCATCTCGGATCATAGTCCACTGATTTTACAACTTCCATAAAGGGACAAGGCCTCCTGAGTCAACTTGGTCCTTTGAGTGGAAATTGCTGCTTGACCAGGAGTACTGTAGCCATATGTCAGAGGGGATAAAATACATTTCCTGCGGAATAATGGCTCAGCCCCTGTGGCTGTAGTCTGGGATGCCTTTAAGGCAGCAGCGAGGGGTGAGACTCTAAGCTTTTCGCTGTATCGTCAAAAGGAAATTAAAGAAGGTTAAAGTATGGAATAATCAGCTACGAGAGGCAGAGAAATCACTAATTAGGGCTAGCTCCGATTTGGCAAAAAAAGAGGAATGCCTCAAACAAATAGCTATCTGTAGGAATAGTATTTATTACTATTTGCTGAAGAACTCGCGGCCAATTTTGTTCAATACAAAACAGAGATCTCTGAGTATGGTGAAAACACCGGGAGACTATTGGCCAAAAGGCTATAACACAAGGGGGTTTTGAATTGGATAAGTCGTATAAAAAACAGCTCAGGCTGGATACAAGATCAACCGGACAAGGTCCTTGAAGTGTTTCAGGAATATTACAAATTTCTTTATTCTTCTGAAGAGGATGATGAGGGGGACTCGGGGAGGAGTATTTGTATGATTATGCAACCTCGATGGTGACACCGGAACAGGCGCTGGATCTCTCCTCCCCGATTTCTAGGGAAGAGCTCAAATTAGCTTTAGTGTCACTGACAGCTGGTAAGGCAGCTGGCCCTAACCTGCTGCCCTTAGAATTCTTCCGCACATTTTGACAAATTCTATCCGGGGAGCTAGAATCTCCATTTGCATTGGCCCGGAAGGATCAGATTCCTGACTCCTGGCGCAAGACCACAATTGTAATTTTTAGAAAGAAGGACAAACCAGAGCTTAGTACTTTGTCCTACGGTCGATTTCGTTAATTTGTGCAGAAAGCAAAATTTATGCCAAGATCATTGCACTCAGATTTGGTAAGGTGATCACCTCCCTGGTCTCGAATCGCCAGCATGGCTTTATACCCGGAGGGACACTACAGATCACATCAGGCGGGCAATCGCTTTATTTGACCGGGCTCAGGTTTCCAAACAACCCTTGGCTATGATCCTGTTGGACGCCGAAAAGGAGTTCAACAGGGTCTCCTGGGCCTTTTTATGTCAATTATTCAAAACCAAGGGATTCCCCCAGGATTTCATCCGGTCCATACTAGCTCTATATACTTTTCCAGTAGCTTCAGTCTGTATTTCCGGTCAAGATTCATGTCTGCTATCCATCAGCAGAGGTACTCGCCAGGGGTGCCCCTGCTCTCCACTTTTATTCTCAATCTATATTACACTCCGCAAAGAATTTTCAGTTGGACACAGGGCAATTTAGTAACTGAGAAAACAAAATGTTCGAAATGTGATTTGACAGCAGCTGGAATCGAACATATGCTGTTTTCTTGCCCAAAACTACTTACATACTGGGAAGGTATAATCGATGTTTTTAAAAGTAAACAGATTAATACCCCGTTGCTTTCAGCACATTTGGTGCTTTTGGACATTCAAGACGTTAATTGCTTGTATAAAGATCTTATAACTATAATATTTGCGTGTGCTAGGTTAGTGATAGCAAGATCATGGATTTCTAAAGAACCGCCAAATATATCAGAATGGTATAGTCTGATAAACGAAATAAGAATAATGGAACTCACGTTAGCAAAACACAGAGGCCCAAAAGCGTGCAAAAAAAAGGTAAAGATTTGGAAACAGTTTTTTGAATTTTGAAAACTTAACTACGTAACTTTTATTTGAAAATGAGGCCAAACGTATTTGTGATTTTGTATTTCGTGTTAAAGACTCTATTTGTTTCGTTAAAATGTATTTGTTTCTCCTCTGATCTTTACATATGTTTTTTATTCTTTCATTTCTCTGGAATTAATTGAATGGTTTACTAAAGTATACTTTGATATTTTTCGTTATGTATATGCAACCTGCTCTTTCTTGCAATAAAAAAAAAATTAAAAAAAAAAAAAAAAGATCCTGTTGGACGCCGAAAAGGCGTTCAACAGGGTCTCCTGGGGCTTTTTATGCCAATTATTCAAAACCAAGGGATTCCCCCAGGATTTCATCCGGTCCATACTAGCTCTATATACTTTTCCAGTAGCTTCAGTCTATATTTCCGGTCAAGATTCATGTCTGCTATCCATCAGCAGAGGTACTCGCCAGGGGTGCCCCTGCTCTCCGCTTTTATTCTCAATCTATATTGATCCCTTTCTGAGCAAATTAGATAACACCTTAAGGATTAAGGCAGCCACAGTCAACGGTGTAGCTCATAAAACATTGGCATACGCCGATGATGTTGCTATCTTCACTTCAGAAGTATGCTTTGCTCTTCCGGCTGTTTATGATCTATCCAAGCGATTCGGTGTGGTTTCTGGTTATCAACTTAACGTCGATAAAACACAAATAATACATTTGATTTCTTAAAACCCGCAGGGATGCCAATAACACCGGTTGCTACTTATCTTGGAGTGAAGATCACGGCCAAGGTAGAGGAGATACCTGAATTCAATATGTCACCGATTGTCAAAGAGGTTAATCCATCACTGGAGAGACTGGACCACCTTCATCTCTCACTCCTTAGTCGTTCCAAAGTAATTAAAATGACAATATTTCCAAAAATGTTATACCAATTCTGCTCTATTCCCATCAAATTCCCCACACATTGTATCTCAAGCGCTGAAAGGGCGTGCTCAAGGTTCTTGTGGGGCTACCATAAAGCACGAAGGGCGCTGAAGTGGTTAATACTCCCTAGACTAAGGGGTGGATGGGGCATGCCCTCCCTGCTGCTGTATCATTGGGCCGCACTCCTACAGCATATGTTAAGTTAATATCTGGTGGGAAGACCAGTGCACCAGAATACTCAAGACCCTCAATCTTTGAATTACTTATTGGGGAGGCCGCTTGTAATCGCTTGGTTAGTAACATCGAACCAAGCTATTACAAGAAAATCAAATTCAAGGTCATATATTCGGCCTTTTCAGTCTGGAAAAAAATCTGCAGACTATTCGGTATCCCATATATCAATGCATACGCTCCTTTTACTTCAAGTGGCCTTTTCCCGATGATTTTTCAGGACTCAATTACTTTTGCTTGGGGAATTTCGGGGATTAAGGTTTAGGGGGATCTCTTTGTGGAGGGTCGGCTTGCTTCTTTCTCTGACCTACAAATCAAATATGGTCTTCCCACAAGTCTTTTTTTTTAAATTCTTGCAACTTAGGGGCTATTTGTTACAGCATGTGACAGCTAGAGCAGATATTTTTGAAAGTATCCCATTAGTGGGGCTCATTGAGAGGAGATCTAGGATCGGGGTTATGTATCAAACTCTCATCTCTGAGTCGCCTGATGATCTAACTGTTCAAAATGACAAATGGAACAGAAAATTCGATCAGGGAGGGACCAACCTGGGGGTTTCCTTGGAGTTGCCCGATCAGATGTTAATTACTGGCAGTCTGCGGTCACAATTTTACATGTCCGCTTTTAACCTGTATTATACACCATCCAAAGTTGTCAAATGGTCTAACCACTGAGGTAATTCTTGCAGCACATGTGGGACCTGGGCTGCGGACACTGTACATATGTTTTTATCTTGTCCTAAGCTAGCTAAGAATGTAGAAGATGTCGAGCGATTTCTTGTCCTGATCACTGGTAAAGCCCTAACACTGACACCAGCTTTAGTGATCTTAGGCTCTGATCAATCACAAAAAGTCCCTCCTCGTAGCAAACCTGAGCAAGGCTTTCTGTTTATTTCAATGTCTATTTTTAGGGCATGCATAACTTTACATTGGATTAGCCCGGACTCCCCCACCTTTTGTAACTGGAGGGCTCGGCTATTGGCAACGTATCACATGGAGTCTGCTGTGTATAGAGTTAAAGGTCGTAGAAGACAGGAACTGGGCCGCAGAATTTGGGCCCCTGTTACGGATTGGTTAAATTGAATCTACTGCCCCTTCTTTTTTGGGGGGTGTTTTTGTGTATGTTCTTTGTCCGCCTCTTTTTCGTTTTTCTCTGGTAGCTCCTTTTTGATTGTTATATCCTTGTATTTTTGTATTATCTTATGTTAACCATCCGTTCCACTTTCTGATTATGTATTGTCATAACTTTTATGGTTCAAAGACAAAATAAAGATAAAAAAAAGAAACACGCATTTGTAATGTGTCATCAACCGCTGCTGCCTTTGACTATGTTCATGTGCTTAGGCTTGTTGGGCATCCAGAAATGCTGATTACAAAGAGCAAGAGAGCCTCCCCTTCACTGACTGGCTGCAATTTGTAATAGTTTTCTGGGCACCTACTCTGCTGTACTAAAAGTAACAGAATAAATAGTAACATGTTTTCTTCTGCATTTTGCAGATACATCAGACACCTGGTCCCGACAACCCTATATTTTTACCTTCGGATGCAAAATATGATTGGCTCCTGGCAAAAATGTGGGTACGGTCCTCTGAATTCCACATCCACCAGAACGTCAGTCATCTTCTACGAGCCCATCTTCTGGTAGAAGTGTTTGCAGTTGCTGTGTACAGAAACTTACCCGCAGTTCACCCGCTCTATAAGGTTGGTTTCTACTTCAAAAAAAGAGGCTATTATATCATTCAAGATTCAAAAGTGATTGATGGACTGTACAGACAATTGACTTGTTGTATGGAACCTCCAAATGTTAGAAGTTCGCTTCACATTGATCAATGTGAAGTTATCGTATATGCATTGATGGAGTTCCTAAGTAAATCCTTCACTATGTGTCCCAGATTTTGTTGATGATGTTACCCCTGCTGTCCTTACATGCACCATTAAACAGGCACTACATATGACTGCTGTAGCAGCACATTGGCAATTCAGTTTAACAACCACTTCCTTATACAATGTTATTACTCTGAGTTCATTCGTCCTCATTTCAATCATTAGGTACGGAGTATGTCCACCACAAAAGACAGGCACTCTCGATAATTTTTAAGAAACTAATGAAAATCTAACAATATGCCCAGCTCAATGAAATGGGCCGCATATTAGGACCCCCACACATCCTCCATCTAATGTAGCTGAAAAAATATATCAGCTCATATCCTTTGGCCTGGCTGGCAACCAGCAAGGGAGGGTCATACATAATGATTCAAATGAGAAAGAATGCAGTCAGAATAAATGAATTATTCTAAGGTACCAAAGCATTACCTATTTGCCCACTTCCTCGATTCATCCCTTACATATAAAGTTGTACCCAGGTTAACAGAAGCTGATCAACCTTAAAGCAAGACTCAGAAAACTGGTATGCTTCACAAATGTAATAAAATACAAAAGAGGCTTTTGTTTATTACCTAATAGTACAAGGTACCGGGCTGGGAATTGAAAGCAGCCCTGGCACATTTTGCCAAACCAGCGCCCGTCCGGCGTGTAGCGAGCGCAGCAAGCGAGCCAGACAGCTACTAGGGAGGTTCTCCCCCCAAGAAAATTTTCGAAAAAGACAGACCAAAATGATGAAATTTACAGCACATTTTTCATTACATATTCAATTGTATCAACTTTCAACAACAGTAAATAGTAGATGATGACCTTAAAGAGCATCAGGTTACCCACCCAGTCATATGTACCCATAGACATTCTTTCAAAGAGCACCAAAAATAGACACAAGTAGTGAATCAGAGAGAACAAAGTAAAAGTGAGACCAGCCGCCACATGGTGTGTAGCGAGCAAGTGCAGTGAGCAACCACTACTAGGGGGTTTGGGGCAATGTTTGAGACAGAAAGGCCAAAACAAAGCATTTTTCAACACATTTTTCATTACTTATTAGATTGTATTAACTTTTAAAGCTTCTCTCCAGTGCAGTTTAAGAAATAGCATAGTCATGTTTCACGAATAGACTGCACAATGTTGAGTGATCATAACCCTTCAAGAGAGTGTTTGCCAGGACTGACTGAGAGAAACTCTATAGAAGTTAAAATCGCAACAGAAGGAGAAACTGCTTCATTGAAGCGAGTCAGACTGAGGCATGGTGTGAAACACACAACTGAAGAAGAGACCACTCCCTAGGACATGCTCAGAGATAGCACCGTACAGAGTGAAATGACCACCTACAGATTACTTCCTGGGTAGGTGTAAAAGGGTGAAATTGCATACATTGCTGCCCTCCGGGCCACTCTTGTCTTTTCAACAAAAAGTGCTATGCGTTTTAGCTTCTTATTTTTTAAGACTGTTTCAACGTCATAACTTTACAGCATAAATCTACATTCTGATATTCTTTTTTGTATTTTCAATATATTGCTACTCATGTTGTCACACATTAAGCACTGACATGTGGTGTCACACATGAGCACTCAGGCCACTGAGGCCAGAAACTGTGGAACTGTCACACATAAGCACCAAGACACCGACCCAGGCCTGGTCACACTAGGCCAGAAAGCACGCAACTGTCACACATAAGCACCCAGGCCAGTTATCATGGAAATGTCACACCTGAGCCTCCAGGTCACTGAGCCCAGAAACTATGGAAATAGCACATAAGCATGCAGGCCAGAAAGCATGGAAATATCACAAATAAGCACCCAGGCCAGAAAGCATGACAAATTCACACAAAGGCACCCAGGCCAGTGGCACTGGAACACTTTTCAGAGTGTGGGTGCTGCCATTAATGTTGCCTGTACATCTCTAAAGTCATGGGATTGTGAAAAATTCAAGAATCACACAAAGAACAAGGGTAGAAATTCAGTCTTGCCTATTCCGGGACATATAACACCTAAAAGTGTATGCTAAACCATTTAAATACACTGCACTCTGCTTACTGCATTTTTTTTTTTTTTTTTTTTTTTTTTTTAACATCATTTTTATTGCATCACCAGTATAAAAGTACAGACAATATATTCATCCACATCAGTATGAGCATGGACCAATTCAATTGAGGCATTAGTGTCTTCCTTCCGGAGGGCTCTCCCCGCTTGTGATGCGGGCATCTCCATCTTCTGTCTTGGTCCCGTACTTCTTACATTGTCTGACCGCTTCGTTGTGCATATGACCCTGGAATGCTTTTGCGGTTTACGCCCCTCCCCCTCCCCAAATTTTGGTGCCCCAACATCCCTCCAAATCAGCTTCCTACCCACCCTCCCCCGTGGTCGCGCTGCGCTTGAGTAACCATGTGTCAGTGCCTGGTGTGTTGCAGGAGGAGGCAAACAATCGCTAAGGTGTGTTCTCCTGTATAGTGTTGGGGTCTGCTCCTGCTAGGTCGCTCTCGCCTTCCTGCTCCTCATCGCCCACATCCCTGAGCGCCTGCACCATCATCTCCCATGCAGTCGCCCTTTCCAGTGCTTTCTCGTCATTCGACCTCCAGGCCATCTGGTAGCGCAGGGTGCTATCACACGCGGCCCATCTCAGACACTCCCCATACCATCTTTTATACGTGGGCCCCACTCTGGACTTCCAATTTCGTGTGATCTCCCGCTTGGCCAAGATAAGCCCTAAATCTATAAATTTACTTGACATCGCATTTCTAGGCGTATGTGGGAACCAGTGAAGGATGCCAACTGCCTTAGTATATTGAATATCCCTATCCGTCGCCTCGTTAAGGGCCCGCCCAACTTCCTGCCAATAGTCGCCCAGAGAGGGGCAATCCCACAGCATATGGCATAGATCCGCCCCCGCTGTACTACATCTGGGGCAAGCAGCGTCGGTCGCCCCAAAGTATTGTTGGATTTTCCCTGGTGTGAGGTATGCCCTGTGGACAACATAAAAGTGGATCAGTTGGAACCTGGCATTCCTCGAGCTCTTTCGCGCCCTCCTCAGCAGTTGGCCCCAGGTCGTGTCTGGTATCTCCACCTGGAGGTCCAACTCCCACTTGGCCTTCAGGGCTGCCAAAGGTTTCAAGGCCTCCCGCTGCATTCTCGAGTACAAGCACGTGACGGCCTTAAAGGTTCCCGCCGCCATCATGGCGTACTGGCATGCCATTGAGGTACCTGGTTCCTGCTGCCCTTCCTCCCAATGGGCTCGCATGGCGCCTGTGACTGCCGCGTGCAGCAGATAGTCACCCCTCGGTAGGGCAAATCTCTCTTGTAGGTCCCGAAACGGCAGCAACACCCCATCTTCGTAGAGGTCACCCAGCACGTGTACTCCCGCCTCCTCCCACCCGAGCAAGCGCGACCAGTCACCTCCATGTGGGAGGGCAGTGATCATTCCCAGCGGTATTTCGGGGGCGTACATAAGGCGGACACCCGCCCGCTTACGGGCCCGGTCCCAACACAGACGGAAAGTCTGCTCCTCGACCGTCAGGTCTCCCACTCGGAGTTTCTGGTGCAGCGTGATATACGCCAGAACGTGTCGCGGGGTGCCTTCGACTCTCGCGTCCTCGGGACCTCTATATACTCTCGCCACCTCCTGAGTAAAAGTCTGCAGTTGGGCAGCGAGGTAATATCCTTCGAAGTCCGGCACTGCCATGCCTCCCTCATCTTTGGGGCGTAACAGCGTGTCGAGCGCTATGCGTCTCCTGCCCGTGCCCCACAGGAACATTATGATCAGTGACCTCAGGCGTTTGAAAATCGAACTCGGGATCCATACCGGCAGTGTCTTAAAATAGTACAAAAGCCTGGGCAGGGCTATCATTTTCAGCAGGGAAATTCTACCAGCCAGAGAGAGCGGTAGAGTCGCCCAGAAGTCCATAGATCCACGCAGGGCGTTAATACAGCGAGTTACGTTGCCATCTAGCAGGTCGGATGGGGTGTGGTAGACATAAACCCCTAGATAATGTAGGCAGCGCGGCTCCCACCGGAGTTCCTGAGCAGTGAGTGGGCACGGCTCTCCCGGCCTCAGGGGGAACAGACAGGATTTGGGCCAGTTGACCCTCAGGCCCGATAACCTACCGAACTGCTCCAGTAGCCTCCGTGCCCCCTGGAGTTCAGCGCCGGCATCAGCCAAAAACATTAACAAGTAATCCGCATAAAGGGAGATGAGGTGTGGTCTCCCCCTAAATGGCAATCCTGCGTAGTGGTGGCCCAGTCTGGCTACCGCAGCGAAGGGTTCCATTGCTAACGCAAACAGTAGCGGGGATAGGGAACAACCCTGTCTAGTGCCACGCCTGATCGGGTATTGTCTCGAGATCAGCGCACCTACCCGGACTCTTGCTACCGCCTCAGTATAGAGGACCTTGGTCCACTGTATATATCCTTCTCCCAGTCCAAAGCGTCGCATCACCTCATACAGGTATCCCCATTCGAGGCTGTCAAACGCCTTTTCAATGTCGATGGACAGGACAAATGGGGAGATGGTGCCTGGCCAGTCCACACCCATCAGTCTCGTGAGTCTGCGGATGTTATGAGTGGTGTTGCGTGTCGGTATGAAACCGCACTGGTCACCATGAACCAGGCTCGTCATATGCACTAGCAATCTGTTGGCTAGAATTTTACTGAGGATTTTGTAATCCGTCGTCAACATAGACAACGGGCGGTACGAGGACAGCGCCGCACCCTCCCTGCCCGGCTTCAAGAGTGGGATCATAAGGGCCTCGCACATGGAGCCCGGGAGTCGGCCCTTCTCCTGCGCCTCATTGTATACCTCGCGCAGCCGTGGAGCAAGGTGCTCCAGGTATTTGCCATAAAATTCGATCGGTAGACCGTCAAGGCCCGGGGTCTTGTTTCTAGCCATCTGTTTTACTGCGCAACCTATTTCTCCGAGGGAGATGGGCCGCCCTAACTCCTCTGCCTCCGAGTCCTCCACTCGCGGCAACTCCAGCCCGTCCAAGAACTCCTCAAGCTCCTCCGTCCCTCCAGTATCACCACTCAGATAGAGCCCTTCATAATAGGCTCGGAACTTGTTCAGGATCCCGGGTTGGGAGTGGCAAGGCTCCTCCCCTGGCACCTGGATCCTCATGATCGGCCCTCCCCCCCGGATAGGGTTAGCAAGCCAAGCCAACATCGCCCCCGCCTTATCACCTTCCGCATGCGCCCTCGTCACGTACGCCTTGTGATCGAAACTACGCAGCCGCTCTAGCTCTACCGCCAGCCCCTCCCGCGCCCCGCTAAGCCCCTCCTGCAATTCAGGGTGATTCGGGCGCCTCTTTTCAAGATCCCTCAGCCGTGTCTCAGCCTTATCTAAGTCATCCAGCAAAGTCTTCCGTGCCCCTGCCGTGTGTCCAATACAGTGTCCCCGCACCACCACCTTGAAAGCATCCCATTCAACCGCCCTCGTGGAGGCCGAGCCACTGTTTTCCTCAAAATATCTCTCAATACGGTCACTCAGGGCCTCCCTGAACAACAAGTCGTCCAGGGTGTCCGGTTGCAGGCGCCATGTTGGCACGCTGTTAACAGTCACCATCCATTCCAGAGACATCAACAAGGGGTTGTGGTCCGATATCGTCCTTGCCAAGTATTCCGCCCCACCCACCGCAGGGAGCACACATTCCGAACAAAGAAACGCATCCAGCCTCACATGTAAATCATGCAGGTGCGAGTGAAAGGAGTAATCCCTAGTGGTGGGGTGCAACGCCCTCCATGCGTCCGTGAGGGCCCAGCTCTCCTGCCATTCTAATCTACGCTTGGCGATCCTATGTGCTGGGGATGCGTGAAGCGGGGGATGGGACCTATCTAGTAGTACATCCTCAACCGAGTTGAAGTCCCCCCCCAGGAGGACCGGCCCTGCCAAGTAACCCGCCAATTTGCCCGAAACGTTAGATAAGAAAGCGGGCAGGTCTACATTAGGAGCATACACATTGCATAACGATATCATCCTGCCCCTCAGCCTTCCTTCCACAGCCACATATCTGCCCTCTGGGTCTATCGATGACTTCGAGACTTGGAAGGGGACCCCCGCCCGTATCCAAATCAATGTCCCCCTCGCAAATGCTGAAAATGTCGTGTAGAATAACTGCCCCCTCCAGCGCCTTTGTAGAGCCGCCCCTTCCTGCTTATTTAGGTGCGTCTCCTGCAGGAACGCTATGTGTACCCCCCTACGCTTGAGGTATGCCTGAACCTTATGTCTGCGCGTCATGGACTGCATGCCCCGCACATTCCAGGTAACACATTTCAATGCTCCAGTACTAGCCATTCCCCCCTACACAACCGGACCATACAACAATGAACAGTGTTCGCCTAAGTCCCGCGACCACGGGCCCTCCCCCCCACCCTCTCCAAACAGGAAGCCAAACCCCTCCAACAACTACAACCCCTCGAGCAACCCCAACGGCCCGCAACTCCCACCCCCCCAGGACAGGCCCCCCCGCAACTGGAAGTACCCCCATCCAAACCAACACTCCCGACCACCCCTCAAGGAAAGGTGGTAATATTCGCAGTCCCCACTGCGATGACCTTAGGGGCCAGTAAGGCGCGGCTCAATGCTATAAGACCTCCAACAAATCAGCCCCGCGTGCTCCACCCCACAATCCCCACATTACAGTTCCCCAAAACCTCAATCAATGTCTTTCCACTGCTGTGGGTCCATCGCCCCGGTGTCCAACCAGCGAGTCCATTCCGCCAAACCAGTTCAGCACGCCTCCAGTATCTCTCCCGAGGTCTGCGGCGTCACAATAGGGCCCCGGGCTCCACCAAACTCCGATTGTCCTGTCTCTGAGCCCGTTCCCGGGGCCTCCGAATCCGTGCCCTTCCCAGATTGAGTCCTGGCGGCTCTAGATAAGTCCACCACCGCCTGTAGGGCCGCCTGCCTCTCCGCCTCCGTCTGTGACATCGAGGGTTTCCCGGTCCTCTTGCGATTCTTCCTGATCCGTTGGGACTGTCTGATCGGCCTATCCGCCTTGGCCTCTTCCTCCCTGACCTTGGCACCGTCCGTTCCTGCCTTATAAGTGTCCCACCAGTCCCATGCATCCGCGGAAGACGTGAAGAATAAAGACTTTTCGTCCACCACCACTCGTAGTTTGGCAGGAAACAACAGGGAGTACTTGATGCCTTCCTGGCGGAGCTCCCGCTTGAGGGACAAGAAGTTTGCCCGAAGTCGCTGAGTCTCAAACGTGTAGTCCGGGAACATGGTGACTCTGTTGTTTTCCACCTGAAAGGGCCCTGCCTCTCTCGCCCTTTGCAGAAGCCAGTCTCTATCCCGGTAATGGAGCAACTTGAACACCACCGGGCGAGGAGGAAGGCCCAAGGCTGGCGGACGCGCCGGGACTCTATGCGCCCGCTCCAGGGAGAAGAAGGGGGACAGACCTTCAGGTGCCACCTCCGTCCGTAGCCAGTTATCCAAGTAGCCCACCATGTCGTCGCCTTCAATTTTCTCCGGCAGGCCTACTAGGCGTACGTTGTTGCGCCTGTTCCTGTTTTCCGCATCCTCGGCCCTCCTTTCCAGTACCTTCAGACGGTCCATCACATCGGCCATCTGGGCCTTCACCGTTGCCTGGGCCGGGGCTAAATCCTTAACCGTGGTCTCCACGGATTTCACCCTGTCCTTCAGTTTGTCGTGGTCGGCCTTCAGGAGGCCCAAGCCCGTCGCCACCTGAGCTATATCTTGCTGCAGGGCATCCTTTGTGGTGGCGATGGCTTCCAGGATGCGATCCTGCATCCGTTGTAACGCCGCCTGGTCTCTCTCCGCTCCTTCCGCCGCCTCAGTGTCGGTCGCGCCATCTCCCTTCCCCTTCGGTTTCCCCATCTGGGCCGGGATGGGCGGCGGTCCTCAGAGTATGTTCCTGGCCGCCCTCCAAGCGACGCCGGGCACCTTCCTCCGGCCGGGTCCTCAGGTCCAGAAGTGTCACCAAGAGGCAAGAAGCACCGAGCGGTCGTGGCTCGGCCAGCGCCAGTTGCGTCCGAGATCCGGGGTTCTCGTCTCCGAGTCACTGTCGCTCTGTTGTCGCCCCAGTCAGGAGAAGGTCCTCAACCACCGCCCAAGGGCGCGCCCAAAGTTCTACCAGTGCCGGGGGAGGGGCGCGACGCGGCCGCCAGCACCTCTAGCGTGTCCGGGAGCGATCTTCAGTGGGTCTCCGGGCAGATGTCTCCGTCACCAGCGATCTCATGCCATCGCCGCCATTTTGGGGTCCGCGACTTCTCGGCCGAGTTCAGCTTTCGGAGTTACGATACTGCTGCGGGAATGCTCGGTGTCGTCTTCCGCGGGTCCCGGACCCTCCGCAGTACCGTCCAGTATCGGATTATGTCCTTTATCCTGGGGTTCGAATGGATTTTCAGGATATTTTCCGGGATCGGGCACGGAGCTCCGAGCTCACGCTGCCTACCTCCTCGGCATCCAAGCCACGCCCCCCTCTGCTTACTGCATCCTGCCTTATGGAAAGTGCTTGCACTAGTGGTGACATCCTGGTGACATATGAAGTGAAAGGGAATACTTTTAGGCCTGGCAAAAGATTTCTATTGCCAGGTCAAAATGGCAGTTTTACAACTGCACAGGCAGACTGCAATGACAGGCCCTGGCCGTGACACATGTGTAAATAGGCTACTTATGTGGGTGGCACAATAAGTGTTGCAGGCCCACTAGCAGCATTTAATTTACAGTCCCCGGTTACATGTAGAACCACATTTCTAGGGACTTACAAGTACATTTAATTTGTCAATTCGATGTAAGCCAATTTGACCATGTTTAAAGGAGGGATTAGCTTATGCAAATACGGGTTTTGGAGTCCGTGACAGAGTGCAGAGCAGCATCTAGAGACAGCATGGGCCTCACTGTCACCAACGAGGTGCGAGCCTCTGATGCTGTAAGAGCCACCAGGCATACTTCAAAATTATTTTAATAATGGTTGAAGGCGAGCCAGAGCATCGGGTATAAATACAGCACATAGATATGCCCCGCGGAAGGAGCTGAGAAATAGGTGAGCCCACTTTGGAATGAGAGGTGATTTGGGCAAGTTTACAAAGAATCCAAGATGACAG
Source organism: Lissotriton vulgaris (assembly GCF_964263255.1). Taxonomy (NCBI): domain Eukaryota; kingdom Metazoa; phylum Chordata; class Amphibia; order Caudata; family Salamandridae; genus Lissotriton; species Lissotriton vulgaris. Next base: position 824,450,218 of record NC_141693.1, on the reverse strand, counting down.
AGCACCTTGCATACCCGAGAAGTGACATTCTACATGACCCTTTATGAATCATCCAGTCTTTCAGGCATGAATGGACAGAGATCACCAGCTTGTGGAGAAGTCCCATGAATCAGATCGGAGACTTGGTGAAGACACAGTGCAGATTTAAGGCTGATGAATCTGACCCAAAATGAAAGTATAGCTCCACTGCACCTGCCGAAACACCTTAATCCAGTGTGTGCATTGTTTGTTTCCTCATTATATATACAGAAAGCACCACAAAATGTACAGGTAGTGTAAAACGAAATAAAGGAAGGACATTGTATTCAATTAGAAATCTCATTTACTCAATTGTTTGTGGTGATTATAGTTATTCTCCAACCGAGTTTCCTGGTTGTATGACCTACATTTTGAAGGCTCAACTCTTGCATTTATTCCAATTTTGTTAATGCCTTAAAGAGGTCCACAGATCACATCCGCGATTATGAAGAGAGTACCAGTGCATCCTACTCCAAATGCTTTGCATTACTTTGTAGAGCTTCTGTAGGGTTCCTGAACTGAATCAGCCTGACCTTCATGATAAGCTGTTCCGCAGCCTCCTACTCAGATCCCCGCTTAGCCCTCCGCATTGTGTCATGTGACTGGGGCAGCCCTCAGGCCTCTAAGGGTCTCGCAGAATGTGGTCAGAAGAGACAAAGCTATGGGCTTCATCTTGAAGACTATAGGGTACCCTGAATACCCTGTAACCCGAGGAAGAGCTCTCCGGGATGAGCCTGTGTGAATTATTTCACCCCTAAGAGATGGCTTTGCTGTCAGATGCCTGGAACTAGTCCTCTGTAACCAGAAAATCTCTCTCCTGGCTTAGAACTACATAATTCTGAGTCCCCTGAATATTCTCTAGGTGGACATAAATGAATTAAATAAATCATCAAACTATTTCTCTTTCTAATCTTGTGTGTGGGGTGACATTCTGGTTTGGCTTCTGTGTCTTTATCATTTTTATAGGTTCAAATAGCGGGGCCTCAAATTATATCTGTGGTCGAGGCCTAGCATTGTTTAACATGATCATGGCGACAGGTTTAATATGTTCTTCAGCAGGGTTTTAAGTGGGATGAAAAAACTGGGAGTGGGGGGTCTCTCAAAGGGGCGTGGCGATGTCATTGAGGCCGTGGTTTAAAACAGCTAAGCTAAAAGCCTGTGCTTAGCAGAGTGTGTCCGCCCAACTGGAATTTTGATGCTTCTGTCTGTCATTGCATCCAGATATATAATACAGCAAGTAACAAAATACCTACAACAAGCCAGCACTATTGGCTTTGTCAATGGATGTTAGTTGCATAAGATAAATAAGCGACAACTATGGCTTTGTAGTATATAATATTGAAAATGCTTCAGTTCTGAAATAATGAGACTGTGAAAGAACAATAATGAAGCTTTGAAGTTGCATCAAAGGCAGCAAAGGAAGGGTGACAGCTGCAGAGTTGAGATTTCAAATATGAGTTTGGGTGAGGGCAAATATGGAGAGCCCAATAGGGACCCTTCTCAGTGCATGCTTTTTAAAACTACACCGGCAGGACCTAGTCCACTAAAGCCCTGTTTCTCAGCAGAACGAGACTGAGTGTGAGAAAGCAAACACCTTCCATTGCCGCCCTTGTGCTACACCTTCCGTGTAGCGTTGATACTGACTATCATTGTCTGCTATCCAAAAGCCCAATCAATTGGCATTGGCTGTTCCTGTTTTTGAATGAGTTTGTTCCACAGCTCAGCGATACCTATTAGTCTGGTAAGGAAGTCTGTGAGATTCCCAGAGATGTTGGAACCTACCCGGGGGAAGGCAGTATTTATTGCACAACCAACGTGCTGCTATTTCACACTCATCTATTTGCAAAGAAGCTCATGAAGGTGGATGCCATTGCATCGCTGTTCATGTCTGCAGAAGACAGGTATACATCATTTACAAGTAGCGACTGAATACACAAAGTGCTTCCGGGTAATTTGGAGAAATAGAGAACAAACATTAAAAGAAGAGGATACACTGAGTGGGTATTCTGATTTATGTACTGATAGGTAATATTCTGAAGCATGCACGTCCTTTGCTTCATGGCTGATACTTACGGGGCTCCAGCCAGATTGAGCAAGAAGTGTCACCACCTGCTGAGCTATTCTCACTTCTATTTCGAGATAAGGAAATATACCTGCCTGAATGGGCAGTTTCTCTGCGCCCTGTGCTGGCATCACAGTAGCATGGGGGTGGGTGGTTCAAATCTCGAAAGTATGTCCATCAACTAATATGTTACACTTCAATGCTGAGACTGGTACAGCCGTAGCCAGAACCTGGTGCCTAGTGTAAGCGACTAGAACAGACTGCTCAGTAATGGATGGGGTGGTGAATTACGGTGGCCAGAGATAACATCTAATCAGATGTTCAAGGCAACATTAATCACGAGGCGGCTGCGCGGCATCTTCAGGTGTTGTGTGTCGATTTAGATACCGTATATAGGTTTCTCGATTTACACCCTTATATAGGCACAATTCACATTGCCCTTATTTAGGCATAGAAATCCAAGCCTTTTTTAGGCATTATCCATGCTAACCAAATACAGGCATGGCCACCTACATCCGCCCATCCACGTCACAACGAGTTCTTGGAAAACCAGACTCTTAGGCCTTTAGGACTTCCCCTTGCTTGGATTATTGATTTCTCCAAGAACTCATTTATTATGCGTGAACATCTATTTCTTAGGGGTTTATTCATGACATTCCTCTGCCCAACTGTTACGTCAATACTAGCATTATTAAAAACCTTCAAAGTATAAATATACCCTCACTTGCCATGGCAGGTCAAGGCTGCATACTTGCACGGCTCTCCATAGCAAGTTCGGAAGAAAGTTGAGTCCCTGCCTGACGCACTGACCAGACGCTGTCATCCTCCTCGCAGAGAATCCAGCTCCAGTGTTTCTGACTCCCCTTGCGGGGTGTTAGAGATCGAGACCCAGAAACTTTCCAACCTCTCTCATTCTGAGGTATGGAGCAGACTGGAACCTAGAGGGACTTTTGGCAAATCTTGGCAACACCAATCCAAACTATAGCTAAACTAGCCTATAGAAAAACAGCACCTACTTCTTACCTCGTACTACACTTAGGTTAGATACACTGGGGTAGAACTAGCTAGAAGCACCAGATGAGTATTCACATTTTAGCCTCTGTTATTTGTGTATGTATTTTTATGAAGATATGTCATAGCTACAAACCATGCTATTGCAGTATTATTTTATGTTACTGCAAATTCTGTACGTATTATACTTCGCATTCTGTCTTACGATTTTAGCAGTTCATATCTCTTGCACAAGAAATAAGACTGTTCAATAAACCCTTTTTATTGAAACGCCCGCCCGTCTACCTATTTCTAAGTTAACTCTGTAGAAACGAAGCATACACGATTGACTGAGTGAAACTGTTATCTATTGTTTCCATGATTCTGAGACTTTTCCGATTCTAAGGGAAACAAATTTGTCATGTTTATGCGGTTGTCAAAAACGAATCACTTCTTGTTTATACAAGAAGTTTCTCGTGACCTCTGAGTTAGCTGGCACACACAAGTATTTAGGTTTAATGTACTCAAAAGAGTCATACTGACCTCAGTCCTATGCCATAACTATAGTGTATATTATTCCAATGCGCAGATATAGGGATATAGGAACCACACTACAGAGGCATTTCAGGGTATTCCACGAACAATGCTGAGGCCCCAACATCCCGCCTAGCAGATCACAGACTCTATGATGGGAATGTGTGACTGCAGCTGCAAAAAAGTCCTCAGCTGAAGCTCTGTTTAAGTGTGTTGTGCACATTATATACACACAGCCTGTTACCACCCCGCTCCGCCTTAAGCCTGGTTAGGCCCTCGGGAGGCCTAACAATGGCTTTTGCTTTTTTTAATTGTGGCCCGGTCGTGAGACCTGCTACACCTCCAGAGCCTGGCCATGAATTCAATGCAAAGTTAAAGGACTGGTGGAGACTCACGCAGGGGATGGTCGGTCACTCACCTGCAGCTGCGGCCGCAGACACGGGGGCAGGCTTAAGAAATGAATTACACTATGGGGTGCCTCCCCTCCAGGCTCCGCTCCAGGCCAGCCTCTCTTTCAGCCGTCTCTGCCTCGCAGGGGACGCACACTTTTTATTGCGTCACCCCCAATGCCCTTGCGCTGACCCACTCCAGACCCCACCCTACGGGTGAATGACTGTACCATGGCACGCAGACTGAGAGTAGATGTCACTGTGCGTGGCGCATCACGGTGCAGCCACCCAGCCCAGGTCAGAGGTCACAGTGGATATTTAATAAATAAAATAAAATCGGGTGAAATCACGGACATTGTCCCGGATGGTGAGTGCAGCACCACCACCAGCAGCTGCATTTTATTCAGATTGTGCTTGTTGTTTGCTCGGTCACGGTCATGCCTCAGGGTCCAAATCGGCACCAGCAACATAACTGGCCCCCCTGTCACCAAGCCGGCCCCCACCTCGTCCAGCCTACAAGGGGATTGCCCGGTGCCCGGTATTGATGGTCAGGCCCTGCAAGGTACACCAGAACTTAGAATGTGACCTGATTTCGAGACATGTAGAAGACCATAAGCCTAATAAAGATAGAAGAAGCCAGAGTAATACCTCTGCAAATCTCTTGTAGATCTTTCCTGAACCCCTAAAGGACAAGGACTAATGGGAACCTGATGAGCAGCAACAACCAAAGATTTAACCCTTAGACTCAAAGTCTTAGTAGGCGGTTTGCATCTTTTTTTAGGTAGGACCAATGTTAACAAAAATAGAATCTGATTGATGAAAAGGGGCTGCCCTTTCTGAATAAACTACAAGATTTCTCGTGACATCCAAAATATGCATCGTAACGTAATAATCACTTCTTACTCCAAATGAAGAGAAGAAAAAACTATAGGGATCAAAGGGTGTCCTAATCTTAGGGCTTCTGCGCCAAGAAAGATCGTGAGTAAAGGAAGGATAGAAACTGGGAACCCAATTCACCTAATCTTCTGGCCAAAGTAATCACCACCAAAAAGGAACGTCTTAAGAATGAGGGCTCTCTGTAAACGTTTAAATGTAGAATGTATTCAAATTCGAAAACTAATCCCAGCAAGGAACTAAAGGCCTAAAAAAAGGATGAATCTGATCCTTCAATTCCCTGAAAATCTGAGCCTTGATTTTTTTTCTTCATGCACAGGTAAAGCCAAACTACAAGTCCTGTAAGACTACGGAACAAGGCCCTGTTGTTCATCCATTATGGTCACAAGTCAAATCGAGACCAAAAATACCTATTTGTATTTACACAGCGCTGATAACATTTCAACCCATTAGTTAGTTATGGTCATCATCAGGATGTTAGATTTGGAGCATAAGTAACAGAACTACATGGCTTCAATGTTTTGACACAGGTTTAATTAATAGATCAATTAATTTCAGCACAATTCTGATAATCACGTAGTGGACATCAATTCCATCCAAAATCAGGCTGGTTTCCTGTGTTTGAAACATGGCTTCTGGTATTGGCGAAGTTATACACTGTGAAGTTTCGCTAAAGATGGAATTGCATATTAAATTCTGGTGCCGCTTGTAGTCCGAACTTTAAGTAATCGTGTTGGGAGCTGATATCGCCTTACTGGATTCCTCCTACTGGATTGTACAGAGCGGGACAGGGGTTCTATCTGCCATACCTGCAGGACTGCTGTCGTCTCTCTAACTGCTGCTCGGGACTGCGGGACTGCGAGGACCACAGGTCAGTGCGCCTGAACACCACGCACACCTGCTGCCTCTTCCCGCAGCTCCTCCCTGCCCAGCCTGCTGCCTGATAAAGTGACTCGCGGCCCCCGCTCCGCGGGTGCCGCTTGTAGTCCGAACTTTAAGTAATCGTGTTGGGAGCTGATTTCGCCTTACTGGATTCCTCCTACTGGATTGTACAGAGCGGGACAGGGGTTCTATCTGCCATACCTGCGGGACTGCTGTCGTCTCTCTAACTGCTGCTCGGGACTGCGGGACTGCGAGGACCACAGGTCAGTGCGCCTGAACACCACGCACACCTGCTGCCTCTTCCCGCAGCTCCTCCCTGCCCAGCCTGCTGCCTGATAAAGTGACTCGCGGCCCCCGCTCCGCGGGTGCCGCTTGTAGTCCGAACTTTAAGTAATCGTGTTGGGAGCTGATATCGCCTTACTGGATTCCTCCTACTGGATTGTACAGAGCGGGACAGGGGTTCTATCTGCCATACCTGCGGGACTGCTGTCGTCTCTCTAACTGCTGCTCAGGACTGCGGGACTGCGAGGACCACAGGTCAGTGCGCCTGAACACCACGCACACCTGCTGCCTCTTCCCGCAGCTCCTCCCTGCCCAGCCTGCTGCCTGATAAAGTGACTCGCGGCCCCCGCTCCGCGGGTGCCGCTTGTAGTCCGAACTTTAAGTAATCGTGTTGGGAGCTGATATCGCCTTACTGGATTCCTCCTACTGGATTGTACAGAGCGGGACAGGGGTTCTATCTGCCATACCTGCGGGACTGCTGTCGTCTCTCTAACTGCTGCTCGGGACTGCGGGACTGCGAGAACCACAGGTCAGTGCGCCTGAACACCACGCACACCTGCTGCCTCTTCCCGCAGCTCCTCCCTGCCCAGCCTGCTGCCTGATAAAGTGACTCGCGGCCCCCGCTCCGCGGGAGCCGCTTGTAGTCCGAACTTTAAGTAATCGTGTTGGGAGCTGATATCGCCTTACTGGATTCCTCCTACTGGATTGTACAGAGCGGGACAGGGGTTCTATCTGCCATACCTGCGGGACTGCTGTCGTCTCTCTAACTGCTGCTCGGGACTGCGGGACTGCGAGGACCACAGGTCAGTGCGCCTGAACACCACGCACACCTGCTGCCTCTTCCCGCAACTCCTCCTCTAACCAATATTTAAGCCACACCCAGTACGCCACCGCGGGACGCCCGCGGGACGAAGCGCGGGGCGAAGCCCGGGACAAGGGCGGGACCGTCTGTGGCCGTCCGGGGCCGGAGGAGGCCGGGCTGGGCCCCATTATTAACATCTTCCTTCCTTTCTACGTTCCCTAAATTGTACCTTGGTTATAGTTTTACTGTTACAGTTTGTGTTCGCAGTGACGCTAAAGTTCCCTTATTTGGAAAGATTAACATTGTGTTCTGAGTGGCTTTGCTACTGAGTATTAAGGTTGGTAATATTCCTGTCTGTTGTACCTCTAAAAGAATAACAAAAATGACCCTAAGATCTGGCAAGGAGAGGCAGGTTCAGGTCTCCACCTCTAATGGTACCTTTACCGGTACAATTGATCAATTTTTTAAACGTTCAACTGCCATATTAGAGAAGGAGATCGCCCTAGTTGAAAAACGCCTTTCGCTTGATATTATTACTGGCAAGCGTTCTTCACTAGGTAAAATAAGCGAGGCTGTCTCCCCTGTCCCACTCTCCACGTTGAACTCGGATAGCAATGTAGATATAACGTTGGCACCTGTTTCTGAGATTCATACTGGGGAGATAATGGATTCTAACCAGGAAAATGCTTTTAATATTGCACACGACAACTTACCTAATAGTGGGATCATTTGTTTAGATCAGTCTGGGGATAATTCTGGTCTTTCAGACTCTCCAAAACTTAACATTAGTAATGATCTAATGGATTCTCCTTCCCTATTAGAACAGACACCGACTCAGAATCCTGGGAAACGCAAGAGGGTTGCCTCACCAGATCTGGAGGAACAAACTGAGGGGGTGGTAAATGCCCCAGTTTCGCCCCCACAGCCACCTAATATTAACGCTACTACCCAACAAGGGGGGGGTGAGACTATGACTATGATTAGCATTACAGAAGAGATATTTTTGGCAAAAATTGAGTTGCTATTTAAATCTCTTCTTTTACCTCTCTTTGAAAGGACAAGGTTGTTAAACACTAAAATGGACACCTTAGATTTGCTAGTGAAGGATAATGTAGCGACTTCTGACAGAATTCTCTCCAGTTTAGCAGGAGCTGGTCTGTCCCCTCCTGTCCCGTCTAATCTGAAGCCCATGATTGTGACAAATAATAAAGTGGGGGGTAATAATAACACACATGTAGGAGCTTCTAAACCTAAGGCCCCGCAAAAAACTGGACCCGCTCTTAAGAAAGTAGCCTCTACAGAGAACCCTGCAAGGCCTAAGCCCACAAAAAACCAGCAGGTTCAGAAAAATCCAACACCAGCCAGGGGCCAAAACACTACCCATCAGCCCAATGCCAAACCCATCCCAAAGAAACAGTGTGTGAACCTTCCTCCGGAGTCTGTGCCTTATACAATCGTTTTAACTGGCGTGGCTCCGCTTGTACATGGTAAGAGGGAAACACACAAGGATCTTTATAACAAGGTTACATTTTGGCTTAATAAAAACCGGCCACTCCCTCCTAACCTAAATCCCGAAATACTTAACGTAAGGAGGGTGGATTGGATAGGTTATGGTAAGAAAGATCTTGAGGGGGATTGTGTGGTGGTCAGCTTCAGAGAGCCCTGGGTTGCCGAATACATCGGCAGGGAACCAAGATTTGGTAGAGTTGGGGACGTACAAACCCTACTATTGCATTATTTTTATCCAACTTTACATGCTAATAGACCCCAAACTCCGTTTCAACACACGAGAAGGGACAGGTCCAGAGGGAGATTTCATTTCGACACCCCGCTCTACCCAATGTTCTATCCACACCTTGCGAACCGGTTTGCTCCCCTCTCCGGTCTAGAAGGCGTGGATTGACTTGATGTAGAACAATTGAACACTGGGAGTGCTAGCGCTGTAGTAACTAGCTCTCCAAAAAATGTGCGTGTTTCAGGGGTAGAGACTGTTTCCATACCTAGCGTAAAACCTATGAGGGTGGAAAAAAGGGAAACATTCTTGTCAGGTAAGCCCGGACAGATAATTACCAAGGCTATTGTTAACTCAACTGCCAATACGGCAGAGAAAACAATATACACCCTCGCAGTCTTGTCTTGGAATATAGCGGGATTAAAGGGGAAAATGTCAGAGGCCTCTTGGGGCTCTTTTGTGGACTTACATGATATAATTATCCTGCAGGAAAGTTGGTCAACAGAAGCTATCTATCGGGTTGGCTATCTTAATTACTACACACCAGCCAGCAAAGGACCGAAGGGCCGCCCCTCAGGAGGGTTAGTCATTTGGATCAGACAATCCTTAGCCATCACCATCACTGAACTCCCTACTCTGGGTAATGATATTCTAGCGCTGAAATTTACAAATAATAATAAACAAGACTTTTTTCTGTTTAATATATATGCTAGAGGGATACCAGGTGGGAAGCCTGCGGGAGTGGTAGCCGAACTTGACTCCCTATTGAATGACATTAGTAGTGATAGCTGTGTCATGGTGGCAGGTGATTTCAACTGTTGCTTCGAACCGTTTCCCAACCTTGATAGTGGGGGATATGGGGAAATTGATCAGCTTTGGAATATTCCCCCTTTGACTGTTCCCCCTATCAAAAAAGTCACGGAGGCAGTTATGCAATGGTTGGGTCTTTGTCTTGAATGGAACTTACGTGCAGTGAATGGTAGGACCAAATCAGACCCGATGGGAAAAGTTACATTTGATAACTCCATAAACTCAAGTCGTATTGATTATTTCCTGCTTAAGATAGAGTTTTGGAAAATGTTGGTGGACATGGAAGTAGTCAGTAGATCTGAGAGCGATCATAATCCTTTGGTGATATCACTATCAGTATGTGAGGGTCTCCGCATGAACCCTGCTACTAATATTGATACTGCAGATGCTGGCCTTACAAATGACTGCAGAAGGGTAAAATGGGCTGGGCTCCAAGACAACACTGCTACTATTAGCAGGATTGCCATGGAGGTCTTAGCGGCCACAAAACAGATGGCACCCATACTTGAGGCTGGTACCCCACTCGACCAAATTGGGACAATTCATGAGTCTCTTTTTAATAAAATTAAGTCTTTTTTTATCAAAACTGTTAAGGGAGGAAGTAATAAAGCCCAAGCACATCCTAGGCTGAAATGGTACGATAAGACCTGTAGCATTGCCCACAGCTCTCTGTTAAGTGCTATCAAATCCAAATCATGTGCGGATATAAGGATAGCTAGGGTGAATTATAAGAAAGCAATGAAAGAGGCAAAAATCAAATGGGATGACCAGCGTTGGTTAGACTTATACCAGGCAAGCACCTTATCTAACCAACAAAGATTTTGGGAGGTTGTGAAATGGGGAGAATCGGGGGAATTACATATTCCGGTAAACCACGTCCCTGCAGAGCAATGGGTCAAGCATTATGAGGCGCAGTTCAGCCATACGGAACGGATCTCCCTTACTACCATTAGGGAAGATGCCAGTGTGCAGCCTGAATTGTCCTCACTTGACCACGTTGTTTTTACCGAAACTGAAGCTATTTCTGCTCTTAAACAAGTGCAGAATGGCAAAGCCCCCGGCATGGATTGCATCCCTGCGGACCTCTTCAAATACGATCAAATACACTGGGTCCCGTATATATTAACCTTAGCAAACGCTATAGCCAGGGGCACAGGGATCCCAAACTCCTGGAAAGGAGCTGAGATATTGCCAGTGCATAAAAAGGGGGACAGATCTGATGCGGGAAACTACCGCCCCATCAGCCTCATTGATGCCCTTCAAAAAGTAATAGCCAGAATGTTATTGGGGAAAATTCATACGTGGATGTCAGAAGTAGATATCCTGTCTCCAATGCAGGCTGGTTTTAGGGCACATATTAGCACAGTTGATCAGATATTAAGATTTGTCATGATCTATTGGAAAACTGTGTTACTGAGAGACGGGAAGATCTTCGCTGCATTTGTGGACCTCAAATCAGCGTTTGATCTGGTCCCCAGAGGGAAGATGTGGGCTGCATTGAGAAGGATGGGGGTCCCTACCGCACTATTAGAACTTACCATTAGGATGCATGAGGGTAATTTTGCAAGAGTCAGATGGGGTCGTCAGGGCCAGGTTACCGAATCCTTCCCCGTGACCCGTGGTGTGAGGCAAGGTTGTGTCCTGGCCCCCACCCTATTTGTGCTCTTCATTAACCAGGTGGTTAAGTTCCTTTTAGACACCCCCACTGATGCTCCTTCACTGGGTGGGACAAAATTCCCTCTTTTAATCTTTGCAGATGATACTCTCATATTGGCCAAAACACAGAAGGGTCTACAGGTTGCAATAAACAAATTCATGGATTTTTGTAATATGAACGATCTTGAGATTAATATTAATAAAACCAAGTTCATGGTCCTGACCAAGAAAAAGCCATTGAGGGGCCATGTTTTAATGAATGGGTCCAGACTGGAACAGGTCGACGTAATGACTTATCTTGGTGTTACCCTGGATTATAGGTTAAAATGGAAAGATCAAGTAGCGGCACTTTGTTTGAAATTTGCCCGCTTGACTGGTTGCCTAGTAAAAGAGCAGCGGAGCTCCCTGACTAAAAGAGTACTGCCCGCACTCAAAATCTATAGTGCCAAAATCAGCTCAGCCATATTGTATGGGGCAGACATCTGGGGTTGTGTGGACCTGGCTGTCCTGGATAGGATACAGAATAAATTCCTTCGTAACTTAGTTAGTCTCCCTCCATCAACACCAGTCCTTCCACTCTTGTTGGACATGGGCATGCACACCATTAAACATCAGGCCCAGTATAGGATGGTGGCACTATGGAGACGCATATGGTCCACCCCGGAACTGGCCATGTTTGCCCGTGAGCTTCAGGATGTGAGACTGCAACTAGGGGCAGGTGACATACCGTGGTTAAAGCAAATTAAGAACACTCTTATTGAAATGGGCCTACCTTTGCTATGGTCAGAGCCGGGTTCCCAAACCTTTCCTACCAAGGATGAATTCAAACTTCTTTTCTGGTCCATGGTAAAAACGGAACACGTGGCACTTTCTACGAAAGTGAACCTGACAGGCCAGTTCTTGCTCCACAAAGCAGTTCCCAACCAAGAAGTTTACTGGGATGCTATCCTTAAAACATTAGACAGGAAACTATATCATCAGTTTCGTGTAGGCACGTTGCCCTTGAGGGCCTTTACTAGCGGCTGGCAGAGGCTGGAGTCAAGTCTCTGTCCCTGTTGTGCCGTCTGTGAAGAAACACTAGGCCATTTTTTATTTGTCTGTACTGCTTATTGCGAACCTCGTAATAAGTGGCTGAAACCTGTATGCACTAGACTAAACACCCGAGTGAGTAGTGAGGCACTGTATATCTTGAAAACGAATACATCTGAATGGCTAACTATAGGATTGGCGAAATTCCTCGGGTGGGCTTGGCTGATAAGGATTAAGTCAATCAGTTTATAAATCATGACCTAAATAACCTGTATACCATGTTATTCGACTGCTTTTTTGGTCTATGAATCTAATAGTATTGATGATCTGCTTTTTTATATACCCTCAAATGATTTTACTTTTCTCTTGACGTCTTTACACGTATGTTTAATTGAGATCTTAACTTCACTTGTCTTTTTTCATTGATTTTGTCTTGTTCTTCTTTTTTAATTTGGTTATTACATGTATTCAAATATTTATATCGTTATGACTTTGTTGCACTCACTGTAGACAATATAATTTCTGTGTATATATGTGTCTTTTATGATGAAAAATCGAAATAAAGACGTTAAAAACTGAAAAACTGAATTCTGGTGGCTGCTAATTGAAAAACAGTCTGTAGCAGCACGGTCTATGACATTTACGCAACTGCCAATCAATCTGAATCAGTACTACACTGACCGGGTCACATTTCCTTCAGGGATTAAAACTTGTGCCTATGCTTTCCGCATAATTTCGAAAATATGTAATTGTGAGTGAGAATATTTAAGAAGTCATTGCAAGAAATCAATTCTCGACAAGATAGAAATATTGAAAAGTGACACACAACGTATGCCAATTAAGAGTTGCTAGATGAGAAACCTGAGAAGAAAAATCTTAAGTGAAATTAAGATCTTTTGAGAAATACGATCTTGGTGAGAATTATGGTAGTTACCACTGCAGCAATGGTTTGCTATTCTGATTTCTGCACTTAGAAATTGGATTTAAAGTAAAACTACTACATGTTTTCCACGTAGAGTTGCGAAACACAACATTATGCTGTACTTCCCAAAGCAAATTCCACCATATTTTACTTGCCAGTATTTGTGCCTATCAACATCAGTGGCCATGTTCTTCTCAAAACAAAGGAGAACAGCAACAATAAAGATAGTCTCTCATTCATATTTGTCTGAAATCATTACAAGTGTTCCTCCATATTATCAAATCAAAAATATTGTGGGATACAAATATTGTGTGCAAAATATTGTTATGTCAGAAATATCATTGGCCAGAGTATAGAAGGTAAGCATAACATTTTTAGGTACTTTATATATTTTTTTTAAATAGTTGTATACAACACAGTTTTTAAATTATTTTGTTAAGTTTTATTAGTTTTTATGTTGTAATGTATTATTTGAATGTTTAATGTGTGAAGTATTTTTATAGAGCAGTTTTTTTTACTTTGGTAATGTAGTTAAAGACTTATTTTATTTTATGTTATTTGCATTTATTAGTGGATAGTAGAGTAACAGGGTAAGAATATTTTTTAAAGTGTTACTTTTTTGTAAACATTTTATTTGTATTAGATCATTTGTATTTTGATAATTTAAATATTAATATTTAATGATTTTTTATTTGATTTTTTTAACAGATAATTTTAAATGAACTGGTAATGAATTGTGGTCGTTTTTATTTTGTTATTAGATTATTTTCTTCAGTGGCGTAACAAAAACTTGAGGGGGCCCCCCTGCAAGGTACGTGGGGAGGCCCCTGCAGACTTTATCAGGAGCTCTCCTGCCGAAGTGCTGTGCTAAGGGTGCCCCCTGGAGTTTGGGGGCCCCGCACCACGGGCGCCTGTGTTACATCCCTGATTTACTTTGTAAATGAATGAATTAATCGCAATAATTTGCATATTAGTAAAAAAATAATTTCTAGATAATTTTTATTTAGTGCTATTTGTTAAATTAATGTGTGTTTATTTTTTACCAGTACTATTTAATTTGTTTTTGTGGGTGTTAGATTTTTTGGGAAGTAGGTTGGAAGTGTTTTGTAATTGGGAGTGAAGTTAATCTTTTTAATGTCAAGCCTAAATCTGACGTTTCCAATGTCCAGCTCCTTTCTTACTGTTGCTCAGGTTTAAGTGGTAGTAGTACACCTAACCCCTCAAATGTCCAACACTTTCCCTGCTGTTGCTATCTTGCAATGGGTTGAGTAAAGGTGATTTATACGAGATCCAACCCGTTCACTACTGTTGTTTAGGTTTGACTGAGAATAGTAAATATTGTTGCTTAGGTTGGAATGGGACTTGAAAACCTGACTCCACAAAAGTCTAACACTTTCCCTGCAGTCGCTTACATATGAGTGGGAATTGTAAATTTGACTCCTCCAATGTCCAACGCTTTTTCTCTTGTTGTTAACATTGGAGTGTGGATAGTAAATCTAACTCCACAGTCCAACACCTTTCCTATATTGCTTACCTTGGAGTGAGAATTGTAAAATTGACCCATGTAGGTCTAGTTTTTTAATGTGATTTTTTGTTTTTGATTTGTAATCAATTTCTTTATCTGTGATTTAATTTTACAAGTTATTTTAAAGTATAATTTAATTATGTATTTTTTAAGTAATATTTGTCATTAATAATTTTTTTTAATGTACTACTTTCATTGTATATGTTTTTTAATACTTGGAAAACATTATCTTTCATAATATAAATATGTAATTATATGTTCTTTGTTATTATTATTGGTATTTTTTATTTTATTCATGATTATTTCATAATTGTATTTGTTTATATATTATGGCTATAATTTATTTCATGTATTTTAAACTATATATTTTTATTTTATGTTTGTGAGATATAAAATTATATTACATTTTTCATATCATATTTTCTGTTTAATTAATCATTCACAGCCCAAAAGAGCGGGCAATAAAATTATAGACCTAGCAGTTGCACTGGCCAGGAAATCTGTAGCCAGGACCTGGAAGACGGAATTTGCCCAAAATATGCAAGATGGGTTATGGAAGTCGACTACTATGCCGAAGCAGCGAAGGAGGCAGTCTTGAGGAAGGAAGCGTGTGGGTCTCTTGAAAGACCTCTTTCTGATGCATGGAGGGAAGTCACCCAGGGTTTTATAGATCATTCGTACCTCCCTCGTGCTCAGAAAGCACCTCACATTGAACTAGCAGGGTAAGACCAGGCAAGTTTAAAATAAGGCCCTCTATCGGTACCTGAAAAAGTACCCCTAGCCTGGTGTTTGTCTGAGCACCTGTTACTGTAATAGTTTAGCTAAACCTTCTAATATTCCTTAAGATAAAGATGGTTATTTGAACTTTTACAATTGTTTGTTTATGTTCTAAGACTCTCAACTCTACTATGCAGTAAAAATGAAAATGTATACCATACTTGTAAACGCTATGTCATACTAGTACATTATGGCCCCCATTAGGATGGCGGGCGAACTTTGCCCGCCCGCCATCCCCGTGCAAAACGGGTCCGCCCCCAATAGGAGCGGCGGGCCCGCCTTGGCAATTAGGATGCGCCCGCCACACTGGCGGGCGCATACTGTATTTTTACCATTGCGTCGGGCGGTGCTGAAAGCACCACCCGCCGCAATGGTAAAAATGCACGTTGTGCATTTCAAAACACAACATGACAGGCACCGTGCTGTGCCTGCCATGTTGCACTTTGAAATGCGGGGAGTCCCGGGCCTGCAGGGAGTCTCTGCATGCCTTTCCGTGGCAGCATTGCTGCCACGGAAAGGCATGTCTGAAAGCCCATCATAATATGGCTGGCGGTGTCTAATAGACACCGCCACCATATTAAACATTTTCCGCCCCAGCCGCAAGGCGACCGGGGCGGAAAAGTGGCGGACGGTGTTTACGTCTGCCGTGGTCCCCCCCGCCATAGTAATATGACGGGGGAAATGGGTGGTGGACGGGCATGAATGTCGGGCGGATCGCCACTGCCACCATGGTGGTGGCGATCCGCCCGACATCGTAATGGACCCCTTTATGTTTGATGTCAATAAAAAGAGGTTAAAAATATCTAGGGGCCAATTATGATTAAGGCTCCCGGTTGTCCGTTTAAACGGATTTTTACACATAAATACTGACGGAAATCTATTTTTCCGTTGTCAGTATTTATAAATTATAAACGGGAAAATACTGATAAACTGCGCCACAGCCTCACTCCTGCCCAGGGTTACCTGGCCATGCTCCTCTTACTAATCTAAACCACTTAGGCCTGTTTAAGAGAACTGCTAAGGTAGAAGCACAAGGCAGCAGGTGTTATTAGGTGTTGCAAGTTAAAGGGGTGGGGGCGCCTGATAGCCGTGTACAAGGTGTTAATATGTGCATCAGGAGGCCGGCTCACTGATTGAAATTTAGGCATCATCTTGAAATTTAGGCATCATCTATCGGGGCCTGCCTGGGGTTAGAGCTATTAAGGTAGCCTGTGCATACTAATCAGTGGCGACAAGGCAGAGGCCTGTTATCAGGTAGTGGTGTACTCGACTGCAGGTGGCAGGCTTTAAGCAATTAAAAAATTAACATAGTGACAGTGTACACACACTATAGAGACCCCGTTTAAAGAAAACACTACCCATGTTGTCTTAAATGTTTTGGGAGATCAGTAATGTCAATATTGGAAAATCTCCTTCATAGATGTAAACCATAAAGAAACACTAAATTCTGTCTTTTTAATCATTTCTTTAAACTGTTTATATGTGGAATGCTAGCTGCTTCTCGCAGTCTTTCTTTTTTTGAGGTTGCCTTGCCTTTGCAAAAGTAATTGCTTATGCTTTCATGGCTTCTTCATTCTTTTTCTAATCTTCCCCATTAACGCTGCGCTTGCTCTCTGCATCACAAGGGGTTAGAACAGGTTGCGTGTAACTTTCAGGAGAGATTTTGAACCACAGTGCGTGTTCAATGCCATCACAATAACTATTTCAAACATTGACATAAAAGAGGCTACATCCCCCATCACTCCCTCTTAGAACATGCTGCTTAACCTTGCCTGCTTAATGGGCCTCAGACGTCAGTACAATAAATGCACACTTACTGTTTAAAATAGAATGGTCTGTCTTCCTTTTTTTTTTTTTTATTCTTTTTATTGAAGGATTTTTATATATTTACCACCCTCTGGAACACAGAGGGGGCGTGGAACAAGTAAACAATACAACATAACCCAGGAATATTCATACAATACATCTCCATATAACAGACATAGAGTAAGGTAGAACTTATTCTTCAAAACAAAATATAACATCAGTCACGATTAAGATTAACTCAATATCCTAAAATTTATATATTGATTTTGATATCCTTTTATGCATTAAGTATACACTAGATAGTATCGATTATATACAATTTATATACAATTTATATACAAATGCAGTTTATATACATTTTCTATATACATCATCCTTCTTCCTTCCATTTCGTTATGGCCTCCCATATTTTCAAGCCAAGTTTCCTCGAATTTTTCCCCCTTCTTGAGTAGATTGCTCGTTCTAAATTATGTATACTCATCAGCCTGGCTAGCCATTGCTGAAATGATGGTACCGTTTGATCTAACCATGCAGATGCTATACATAGTCTATACACTGCCATAGCGATGAAGATACAATATTTCCCTGCTTCATCTTCATTACTACCATCTGTCCCTAGTAATATAGTCGCAGGTGTTAAATTAGCAACTAATTTTAATGCCCTTTGTAAGAACATTTCAATTTCCTTAAGTAATATGACTAAGTTTGGACATGTTGCAAACATATGAATGGCATCCGCGTTTGCACTCGTACACCTGGGACAATGTATACCAGTTGTCGCTCCCCATTGTGCTAATTTAGCCGGGGTATAGTAAAGCCAGTACAAGGTCTTGTATTGCTGTGCCTGTAGTGATGCAGAACACAAAATATTTATCCCTAAGTCTAATGATTCTTTAAAACATTCTTGTTCTATACCCAACTTCGCTGACCAACTTTCCCCCCATTTGGCCATATCATCTGATCTATGCTCGTTTAACTCTGCGTAGAACCTTTTAATAGTGCAATCTACTCCACTCTCTATTATTTCTAGTATATTGTTTTTTTCAAATCCTCTCGTCCCCCCTCTTTTATTTTGTAGGAAACTTCTTACTTGTAAATATTTAAAAAAATGACTTCTTGGCAAATTAAATTTTTTCTGTATTGTTCCAAATTGTTTCATCCCTTGTGTCCCCATAATGTCCCCCATTTTTATTACTCCATTTCGAAACCACTCTCTATATATTGAATCAGAAAATATATCTCGCGGAAATGCCATATTATCGTATATCCTCGTATACCTATTGAATTTACCCAAACCAAATTTTTTCATAAACGCCTTCCATAACTTATGGGCTCCAAACATAGTCTTAAAGCGTGTTCTTTTAAAATATGCCGTGTCAAAATTTTTCAAAAAGATATTCTTGGTTTCTTCACCCATCAAAATACCATATATTGCTAATGACCCCAGATGATCCTCTCCTTCTGCTTCGGCTCCACCTATTAATCCTATCATATACTGTAGAGCAGCAGCCCAATAATAAAGCTTGATATCTGGTAGTGCCCAACCTCCTCTTTCACGTGGAAGTGCCAGGAATCTCGCCGCCCTTCTAGTCTTGCCTTTGGACCATATGAACTTGTTAATCATGTTCTCAATCTTTTTAAACCAGACATTATCAAACCATAGGGGGATTGTTCGAAAAAGATATAGAAATTTTGGCATAATTAGCATTTTTATAATGTTTACTCTTCCAACCAAAGTAAGATGGAGATTGTTCAATCTATCCAGCTCGCCCCCTACTTTCTGTATGATAGGATCAATATTTAGTTCTACTACTTTTTCTAGAGCTGAGGTTATAGTTATTCCCAAATATGTTCCTGTCAGTGCCACCCTAGAATCCTGACATAGAGCCTTGTTGTTTTTTATAATTTGTGTTTTTCCAGTGTTCAAGGAATACCCAGACACTTTCCCAGAATGGTCTGTCTTCCAGTGTTTTCAATTTTGTTTGGTAACTTTCTAAGTGCGTGCAGTCGTCACAATCTCTCCGTAGCCCCTCTCTTGCATAAATGTGAAAAAATACTAGCAGCAGCATCTCCATTTGCTTGCAACAAAAATAAAAGTGGATAAATACAGATAAAATGTCCCAAAAATAAATATGGATAAATACAGACGGAAATGGTAAAAAGAAAAAAAAAAGATACCATAAAACCGGGAGCCCTAATTATGATGCTGCCCGTAAAGGATTTGACTAACGGTCAGAGCCTTCCGCGCTGCTTCGTAATCATGCCCCTCGGTTTACTTTATGACCACAGCATTACAATGCTGGCAATCAGGAACTAAATTAGCCGGTCATTCAGTCTGACTTTCGACTGGCTCAAGGAGCCCGTTGGCCAGTAGAAACCGGCTCGTAATCCCAAAGGGCAGGCCCTTGGGATTACGATGCATGGTTTCCGGCATGGTTTCCATGCCAGTCTGTCCAACATGGAATCATGTCCCCAGCAGGGTTTCCTTGGGTGCGCGTCCTCTGGTTGGGGGCTGAGGCGCCCCCCCTATTGATCCCTTCACATTGTGGCAGGCACCTTGAGGAAATGCACCTCCCATTTCCCTATGGGAGCCTGTATACGGCCGGTTTACAGCTGTATTGCATGCTCCCATAGGGAAATGTAGGAATGTGACCAAACAGTTTTCGGTTGCATCCTAATTAGGCGGTCAGGACCGCCAACCAGAGGTCGGTTGGTCCCAGGACCGAGACGGTATTTGGCAGACTTAACTCCGTCTGACATCGTAATTATCCCCTAGTGTTTAATGTAATTGTTTTCAGTAAATATATTTTTTAACGCTAATATACTGTTTGATTTAAAAAAAATCAATACACTTAGCTGTTTTGTGGCGATATGTTGGTTTTCTATATGCTTTAGTCAATATTTGTCTATTACATACAAAACATGTAAATGTAATATTTTTGTCCTCAATATTTTTGGGTGGTATTTCTGTATTTTCATATTTTTGGCCCAATTTAGTATTTTACTGGCCTCATCGATAAAACGAACACAAACAATGAACTATACTTCAAATTAGCCTCTACTCACCCTGGACATTATTTACCAAAGTCAAACACTCACACCAAAAAAACAAATATTGTTCACTAAGCAAATTCCCAAAATGTGCTCAGATGTGACCTTGCTCAGACATTATCTTAATTCAATCAACATCCCACTACTACTTGTCTTTCTTTTAGATCTCTCAATTTACACATATGGCTCCAAAAGGTATCCTTAACTAAACCTTTCTCATATCTTGATAATACCACACTGATCAGGTTGCTTAAAACATATGTATAAGAAATCATGCCTTTACTCTTTAAGGACATGCATATATTTTCAGAGTTTGGCATGTTTTCCTGTGCATTAAAATTTAGACACCCTCCCCTTTCCAAACTAATTAAATAAAATATATTGAGGAAGGAATGACAAAATCTCTGTTCAGCTTCCACAATTTGCTTCCAAGTAAAATTAATTGAAAAAGTAATGCTCATTCATATAGCTGTCCTGCATCATGGACCAGTGGGTTCTATTCTAGTTGCAGTAAGGAAAGAGTCTTTCAGGTGGCTCTAGATGGAGCCTTCCTTGTAGTATATTGTGGCAATGATGCAGTTTAGACTCCCCTGTCCTAAAATACAGGATTTAATATGCTTGGCTGAGACTCCTCACTTTATCCTCATGGATGACATTCAGAGGTGAAGTTCTGAGGTACTTCTCTTCTTCCTAACTGCCAAACTATCACTCTTGAAGAGTAAGTGATCCAGATCTAATGCCCAATGTTTTTTTTCTGGGTGCCTCAAGGCTTAATCTTTGGTCTTACCCATTTCAGCATTTACATGGTGACTTGGCATCCACATTAGCAGGTTGTTACTTTCCTATCTATCAGGCTGTGTATGTCACCCAGCTTTAGCTTATTTCATCCACCCATTTTGTATTCATAAACTGAAGATCTGTACACGAGTGCCTTCAAAAACTGAATGAGTTAATGCTCTCTCAAATACAATCCCTGTAAAACAAATGTTGTCTTCCTTTACTCAAACAAATGATAACCCTGGCAAAGGACTACCATTAGCTTAAACAACTTTACACATCTCAATTATCTCCTTTTCTAATTCTCCATATAAAGGCTTCATCATTAAGTTACTAATTTTTGGGTTGTGGCCTGAGGAGCATGGCAGCCGCTACATAGTCGCCGAGCTCGGGCACAACGTATTGCTGTGAGGGAATTTATCCTGTTTAAATAACCCCCCAACCTGGATCTAGGGAGCTCCACATGAGAAAGAACCCCCCTGCCCACGGTGGAAGAGACTGACCCCAGAAATGCGAAGGAGTAGTTGAGCGAGGCATCACCGACGCCACCCAGACACTTAAGATGGCACCCAAAGAGTGAAGTGAGCTCCGTCTGCCTTGGGGTGTAGACAAGCCGGTAGTTAAATCCACGTCTGGAGCAACCCCGCAGACCGGGTGTCACATGACTGAACCCAGTGAAGGATTACTAGACACCAAGCAGCCATACCTGGCAGGAGTGTTTTAGCCCATAAGAGAAGTAGGCTAGTGGCCTTTCAAGTACTGACATCTGAGTGGGGCGCAGTCCTGTTTTCCCCTTTGTTCTATTTGGGGAGGGGCCGATTGCTCTGAGTGCTGTGCTTGAGTCAGAGGCCCCAGGGGATATTTGTGGTGTTAGCCCCACCTGGAACTTGTGAGTTGTCAGCCCAGCTGGGCCTTGGGGGGTCACTGGACTGAGAGCAGCAATGGGAGGCTGGGCCCAGTGGGGGAGTATCAGATTCACTGAAGGACGCTCATCCACTCCTCTCCTCCGGAGCTTCTCCTGCCCGCCGCAATGCCCTCTCTGACACCCAGCTCCCAGCGCGGTTAAAAACAAAACTTTCTGTCAGCTGAATTTTGTATCTGAGAGACACTAAGGAATATCGATGAAGGATTTTGGTTACCGATTTCGGATGGCGGTCGGCTGAGAGCTGTGTGGGTACTGCGTCTCTTGCTCCTGTAAGTGTCCAGCCGCGATCTGTGTGTTTTCTCTCATCCCAGTCTGCTGTTGCTGTTAGCGTGTTGGATGCGGCTACAGCTGCGGACTAGTTGTGCTTTTTGGCTCCCAAAACCAGCCTCCTGTTTTTTTTTTCTCCGGATTGGAACCTGCCCACAATCGGATGTGCCGGCTTACCTGCGCTAGCTCCCTGTTTCATTCCGCTCGCATTGCGAGGTTGATTTCAGCCAGGGGGGAGCTGCAAACGTCAGCGCGGCTGTCTTAGCTGGAATCTGATGCCTCGAGTGGGAGTCTCAGCCCTGTTTTTGGAACTGGGGATACACGGCTGGACAGCACTACATTAACACTGGGGGTTTTAGCTCAGGTGAAGAAAAAACTCAAGGAAAGGGTCAGGGAAAAGCGAAGGGTGATGGCCTGCTTCGCTCAACTCGATGAGGGCGCATCGAGATACAGGCAGAGAATGCGGCACCTACAGTAACTGAAGGTACAGATGGAGAGATGGGTGTTCAAGATAATTCCTCTGTAGACAATGTTTTATTGCCTGGAAAAACTCTAGTGGGCAACTGTGTTTCAAATTGTCATACGGACCCGCAGGTGGGGAAGCCCATTCTTAAACTATTACGCTCAGGGAAAGCCACAGCGCTTCTACGGAACAGTGGGTCTGAATCTACTGCCCCCCTCGCCCAGATGGCCGAAGTTCTGAACGCTGCGGTCAATGAAGGGTGGGGGAGTACGGAGGATTCTGATTGCAGAGCAGATGTTTCTGCTGCTTCTCCTCTCTCTCCAGGGGGCATATGCTTGGTGGAGCAGGACCTGGTTGAATCCCTCTTACCTGTGACAGGTGCTAGTGGGACTGGAGCTTTCTCTTCTTGACTGACAAGCCCTCAAACGAAAAGACTAAATAACTTAAGCCCCATGTGTTAGCTGAATGTAATAGTTCATGGGAGCCACAACTGGCCTACACCATGTTTTGGTGATGGAGTTGGAGGGGGTAAGGAATAGGCAATCAGCATTAAAGAAATAGGGAGAGCTCTGGGCGCGGGCTCGGCTAAGGTCCCCTCCCCATTAAATCTGGGTACTGATATCCGCAGCTCCGGAGGCAATACCCCTGAGGGGGGGAGAACCCCGAAAGGAAAAGAAAAAGGTCCTAAGATCGTTCGGACTGGGAAAGGTGGTAGTGGTCGTGGAGGAACTGGCAATATTGCACAGATTAATGAAGCACTCGGACGATTAAAGTGTGTAGTTAGCACTTCTAAAACCATCCCAGGAGTCATTCCTCTTAAAAAATGGGTTGCATCAAAGGGAGAAGTACGATCTATTGTCTCCAGACTCTCTAGCGTAGGGTCTCAGGGGAGCCGTATCGCCCCTACTCCTTTGAAGGGAGGCGTTGACTCGTTGGTTACTGCGGCCAGTGCTGCAACTGCACTATATCAAAGCATTAGCAATCTTTCTCTCATCGATACTAGCCCAAATAATGTGGAACCACCAAAATCTTCAGAAACAGGCATTGTGTATTGTCACGGCCAAAATGTCGCTGTTGGGGTGCCTCTTCATTCAAAGGAGGTAACACCTCTTGGATTTAATAACCCATCCACTGTGTCTGGATCCTCTCCCTCCCCCCCGCTTCTCAGGGCTCTAATTTAGTGCAAACAAGACCTAGTGATGAGCAGAATCACTCGAGTGACGAGAATGAAGGTGGAGACGAGCCTTCACTCTCTAGTACCATGCGCACTCTCGTTGCTCATAGAGCTGAAGCACAAGCATACTACCAACAGGCAAGGGTGGACTCTAGTGAAATTAAAAAAGCATTGTCTGAGGTAACCAATAAGGTCCATCTGTGGAGGTCTCTGAGCTGCAGGAGCGGGTGGCAGGCGTGGAGCAGATCAATTCTCACACGGTCAAGGTGGTTACCGCACAAGAGTCACAGCTCGCCTTGATGCAACTTAAAATCGATGACCTTGAAAATCACCAGCGGAGCCACAATCTGAGGATTTTCGGGGTACCGGAGGGAAAAGAAGGCGCAGATCCTCGTGCATTTGTTGTGGACCTTCTACACAAAGCCTTTCCGGACTTGAAAGACTTGGATACGCATGTGCAGGTCCAAAGAGCACATCGGCTCCCACTCTTTTTTGTCACCTAATATGCAAGCTAAAAAAAACTATTCTCGTCCTATTCTGGTCTTCTTGGTAAATTTTTTGCTTCGCCAGGCTATTTTTTTTAAGGCACGGCTCCTGTTCAAGTAGATGCTACGTAAATCTTTGTAAGATCTGATTTTTGCAGATGATCCATGGACAAGAGATGGCAGCTTCGCCAGTTTATGGATTCATTTAAGTCTGTTCTCAGGTTTTTTTGCAGGAGCCTGCTCGGCTTAAAGTTGTCAAGAATGGTCGTTCCTACTTTTTTTTAAGTGAGCAGGAGGCTAAAAAAGCACTGGCCAGCTGGCAACCCTCCCACCCCAATCCTTGATCAACCTAGGGTCTTGGTTTAATATTTGTCTAGGGGGGGGGGTTCTTTGATTTCTTGGTCGGGGGTCCTCCCCCCTTTTTTTTTATACAGGCTACAACTGTGCAATTAGTCAAATTTTTTCTTTCGCTACTCCCAGGAATAGCTGCCGAACGTTTTTTTACATTTTATCTGCTGGGGTGGTGGTCGGAGCAGGGATGGTGTGTGGGCATGCTGGGGGCTCTTGGGGAGGGGTGGTCGTGTTGTCATTCACTTGCTGTCATTCAGGCCAGCATTAAGGGGGGCGATTCCTTTTCTAAGAAATGGGTTGGTGGGTCTGCGGGTGGTTTTGGGGTGGTTGGATTGAAGGGGGGGTTAAATAGTCACAGATCGCTTAAAATAGCACAGGTAACTTGTGGAAATAAAATCGAGCTTCTTTGTGCGGGAAAATGCATATGCTGGTTTGGATAGAGCAGTACTTGGCCAATCTGATCTTTAGTAATGTCTAGAGTTAAGATTATGAGTTGGAATGTCTGTGGGCTCACTACGGCCAGTAAAAGGAGATTGGTGGCAGAAAAGCTTAAAGGATTTAAGCCCCAAATAGTGGGATTGGCTGAAACTCATCTCGCCTATAAAGATAGAAGCGTCTTCAAACAATTAGGTTATGACCTGGTTATTTGCACTTCACAGACTGCATCTATAAGGGGTGTTGCGTTATTGAAAGATAAATACTCCAAAAAAAACGTACTTAGAACTCTTGCTGATAGCCGGGGAATGTGGGCAATTGATCAACTTCTGATTTCGGGAAAAAAGATTATAGTCTGTATGATCGATGGTCCTAATGTTGACTGTCCTGAGGTTGTCTCTTACTTGAATTCTGAACTCTTGGACTGGAATGGTGACTTTAATTGTATTATGGATTAAAAAAAGGGGGAGTATCAGAGACGCTGGGTGGGCACTTAATGTAAGGACACACAGGACCAAGGGCACTGGAGGGCTTGCAGCTTTACAAAGATTAACGCCGGGAAGGGCACAGTCCTACATCCTCCGGTGTGTGGGAAAGAGGCTGTGAGAAGCTGGCTAAGTATATGGTGCCCACTTATGTAAGTGGGTGCCCTGCACCAATTCAAACAACCCTCCCTTATGGTGATTTTACTGGTCGTCGACAACCTTAGAAAGCTTTGTAAGTGGTAGTTGTGGAGAGCAGCCTTCAGGCTTAGTTCAGAAGGAGTGTAAAGCAGCTTGTTCTACGAGAGCATAATCTCATTGGTATAGATTAAGTGAAAAAGAACCACACAGTATATTTATAAAAATATGTATTTATTATAAGATACTCAATAACACATTCAGATATCTCCTACCCGGAGATATACACAATGCACGCAATACTTTGCAATAGAAACAGGTAAGTAGATCGAATGCACAGTGGTCGCCAGGGGGAGAGCAAACCATTTACTAAAATAGTGCTATGCGAACTACGACTTAAGTCAAAACTATACCCAGAAGATGTAGAAGTTTTGGAGACCCATGGAACCACCCGAGGTAAGTAACCAGGAGCCCGTGTGTAGAGTGGGAACAAAACTGCGGGCTCAAAACAAGTCATTGGGTAAGTCGCAGTTGCAATTTTAAAGAAGTCCCCTACCCAGTCGATATTGAAGAAACCCCATGGAGGACAAAATGTTGGAGAGCCACCACACACGTGGATACCCTAGGAACCAGTATACCTACACCAGGGAAGCAGGGTTCATAGGTGTGAAGTGGTGTCAGAAACTACAGTCGAACTCAATGAAGGACTTCAGGAAGATGCAGCTGCTTGAGAAGGTGAAAGTGTCTGGTGGAACCCAAAGGTGGATTCAAGAAGAGAAGTACCTGCAAGCAGAGGGAACAGAGTTTCTGCCACTCAGGAGTGACCAGGAGACATGGAAGATGATTGCCTGCCGATCCCGGGCGTTGCAGGAGAGCTGACGTGACCTTGGAGCTGCATCTGTGCGGGCCAGGCAATGCTTTGGAAGACCAGGAGCCGTTAATGAGCTATCCCATGTCGGATGTCAAGAACTGAGGGGTTAGTGTCCGGAGGGAGCACCAACAAGCCTTGGCAACTGCAATCAGTGTGACAAGCGAAGAAGGTACAGTGTTGGGACCAGCAAGGTCCAGGTGACTCACCACAAGCAGGGGAGTCAGGGCAGGCCTTGAGCAGTCAGGGGAGCCTGTTGAATTCAAATATGACCCTCAAGAGGACCCACAGGTCGGAGGCGCTTGAGTTGCAAGAGGACCTCCAGCAGCTCACAAAAGATGCAGGCCCATGGTGCAAGTGATGCGGTAAGGACAAAGATCTTGGTCTTGAAGATGCTTGTGGTTGATGTTACTTGGATCCCGAAGATCTTGGAGGAAGGAAGCCAACAAGCCTTTCCAATGTCAAGTTGACGAAGTGCACAGGGGTTCGGTTCCTGTGGTCCCGATGAGGGATACTAGCCTCAGCCTTGGTGAGAGGACAGGGCATACCTCAAGGGATATGCAGAACCACCACCTGTGTTGCTGTACCTTTCAGAGACCTTGGGAACTCAGGATAAGCAGACCGGTCAGCTTCGTTATGGTGACTGCAGATGCGGAGAAGTGACTCTTTCACTTCAAGGGTGTTAGAACTAGAAACATGTGTTCCCTAACCTCACTACCTATTCCAGAATGCACTACCAGAGAGGAGAGTTGTGTGCTGTCCCATACTGCCGTGGGACTGATCAGGTGATACTGAAGGGAGGTTCTTAAGCCTTCAAGTGCAAAATGGTGGTGCTTGGCTTTCCTTGGCTAAACCTCCCCCGACTTTGCTATCGTGTGAGGCCCGAGGGCTCAACCCTTCAATGTAAGTGTCGATCTGTTTGGCTCATACCCGTGCTGCCCTATAACGGGACGAAGAGCTTTTTTTTACTTTCTTTGGAATCGCTACAACTTTACCTGGATGACAGGAACGCCGTGGACATTAACAGACTGTGTGCTCTCTTGTTAAACGTGAGGACGCGTTTAACTGTTTGTCTGTGCCACTTAATTTCCGCCACGGAGGAAGCGCAAAGACGCGCTTTATTATTTGCTGAACCCTCCCTCCCTCCAAGTTGAAATGCGAGGACGTGTTTCAGTTCCTCCCGAAATTAAAAACACCATTAGCAAAATGCGAGGACGCATTTTTCTTTCCCACCAAAGTATACCTGCTGGAGTACGCGAGAACGCGTCAACCTTTTTTCTTTCTACTTTACCTGGCGCATACTTGCTACAAAGCCCCTTCCTTTATTTTTGTGAATTTACTTTCCGGAGGACATAGTGAATTCTAATTGAGCACGAATTTTGCCTGATACTCATTTTTGTATTATTTTACAAGACATTCTCGGCACCTTTGTTTTGGTAAGGAGACCAAGAATCTTATATGGCACTCTTTTCCTTGGATTCCTCTTCAGTCAAGCTGCAGGTGAGTGTGGGACAGCACACAACTAGGATTGTGTAGTATAGGAAGCCAATAGGTTGTATAGGTAAAAACTTTATTGAATTCACTTTTTTCATGTTCTGTTTTACTATACAGCTATCCTGACGATCCCTGCCTTGGACATCTCTTCAGCTCTCTGGCTGTTAAATCTTGGTCTCTTCATTTTCCAGGGTTAATTACCTTCTCTGTTGTGTTCTTAATGACACAGTGAGGATGGTACCTTGGGAAAGGTAGAGGCATTAGCTTCGCTCCCGGGGAATTGGACTTCTGCCTGGATCAACTCGAAAGCCCGACAAAGGGAGATTCCTTCAGGTGTCTTGGATGTCCACAGGCCTTTGAAGGTTCCTGTATGGAGCACAGGCATGGACATTGCAGCATACGAGCAGGGCAACGAGACCAGGAGCAGCATGAGTCTTCTCAGTTGCAGTCTTGATGCTGAGGGCGAAGTCCAGTGAAGTCCCCAGACGGTGAAAGAAGAAGTGGTGTCTTGATATGAATCTTGTCCAACGACAAATCTAGGGACCCACCTACAGGTAAGCCCTGGTAGGAAAGGGTTGGGACGATTCAGCATTCCCTCCCAGGAGAGGGGTTGGACAGTTGACAGTGGCGGGATTTATTGGGTCTGGCTGCCAAGCAGAAAGGACTCTTGGACTGATCAGCCATGAGGTTTTGAACTAAGACGGATATTCTAGAGAAACATTGGATAATATTTGTTGAATAAGGGATCGTTTTTGGGACCGTGTAGAGGGGACTTGGAGAATACAGGATGGTTTTTTGGGATTAAATTGTGACGAGGTGAAGAGAAAAGGCCTTAGTAATTTGCATATAAGGGGAAGGAAAATACAGGATGTCTCGGATTAATGAATATGTGATTAGGTGATTTGAAAAGTCATTTAAAATTTGGATATAAGATAGAGGTTCCATCCCTGAGTGGTTTGTACAGAAAACTGAATTAGTGTGGTATGAGGACACCAATTTGAGAGATAAATTATAGTTTTCAATAGATAAGCAGGCTGCAGACAGCAAACGGAGGAGTCCTACATTAAAAAAACTGCAACAGCAAAACCGCAGCAGTGATTAAACTCAGAAGTAATTGGATTAAAGCCCTGATGATGTACCGGTTGGGACGAAACGCGTAGGCTGTTGAGTGTACCTTGTGTTTTTTACGTTGTATGAATATTTTCTTGAAGAATTGGATATTTTGAATGATTTGGAAAACAGAAAAATAACAATAATCATCAAACAACAATAAAAGACTGGACTTGCCACAAAGGAAGCTTGCATTGGATCTCAATTTTTCATGGACTCAATAATTGATTCTTACTAATGTGTCGACCTGTATGCTCCTTCCACTAGGTGGTTTTTATTTTTATGGTGGCTTGAACGGTGGGTCATAGGAAGCAGAGCGTAGACATTTGCTAAGAATCAGAAGAGATTGAACCATTCACAGTGCGCACAATATTGTCCCTCTATTGTTAGCACAGTATATGGTTTGTACTGGACTACACAAGGAGGGCACCAAATTTTCCCTTCAAGCTGACTGAGTGGCACAGGCAAGCACTCCCACCCGGCCCCAATAAACTAAACCCTGCCTGGGAGGTGGTCACACCTCCCGGTGACAGAGACCCAATTGTTCTGCCTTTTCCTGCTCAAGCTTGGCTCAGCAGCAGGAGGGCAGAATCATGTATTTGGTCGGCAGCAGTCATGGTGTGCTGTCTATGTCTAGAAGACTGGTGCTGGGAGAACTGAAGGCCTCCTGGAGAAGCTTTACAGTGCATGGAATCATACTTTTCACACCGTTTACAGTGTGGGGGTATAATTCCAACATGTTTGTTACCAAACATGACAGGGTTCGTTACAGCCAGTTTAGAGATGGTCATCGCGTAGTGATGCATGGCCACTCTGTGCACTTAAAACCTGGAAGAATGGACTCCAAAGGTTGTAGGGGTGTCATGCAGGGCCACCCTCACACTTAGAAAAAAACTCCCTGCCTTCAAGATTGAAGGGCCTGCATTAAGGGTAGTTTATTGATTTGAAGTGCAGTTACATTAGGTATAGGGAAACCATCTGTCGTATGTGGTGCTAGCACCAGCTTACACAGACTGCAATAGCAGGCCAGTAGTTACAGTTTGAGTGGTCTCCCATGGATTGCATAATACATGCTTCAGCCCATGGGGGACCCCTGGTGTACCTATGCCCTGGGTACCTCAGTACCATATACTAGGGACTATTGGACACTAGTATCCAATCTGGGATATAACCAAGTACTTATCATAACCAATTTAGGAGAGAAAGTAGAGAGACTGGGGTCCTGATCAGCAGGATCCCAGTCATACTAGTAAATAATAGCATAGCACCATGCAAAAAGTGCGGGTAACCATGAAAGCAGATCCTACTTTCCTACAGAGGTGGATCGCAGGAAGAGCTGCGCTCAGGCTGGGGGCCCTGGGGGACTTCTTCCAAGCTTACCTGGATTCTATGCCCCATCGATCTGCCCAGGCCCCGGGGGAAATACTAGCATCGACATTGTAACTGAGCACACAGCAATTACTGAACCAAAACTTTTGCCTGGGTGCCAGAACTGTGGGATGAGGACAGATGTGCCCTGGATTGTAGTATTTACTGAGTTTTGAAAATTCTCTACCCCACATGGATTACAGAAACATTAAGTGGTTGGGGAATAAAGCCTTGCTGCTTTTTATCTTCTCCACACTTTTTAAACTTCCCTGCAGCCCCTTCAAGGACACAGTTCATATACAAGAAAGCAAGATCTCACCCACTGCCACTCTTGTAATCCACAGCTGCTGCACAAAAAGAAGACTAGAGGGACCTAAGTTGAAGGAACCAATTTGATAGGGACTAACGGCAAACTTTACGGTTCTCGTGCACGGGCAGCAGTGCTGTGCAGACTCAACACTGGATCCATTGATTTCGTCATAGCCCCGCCAGAGGCAGCGCTGGAACTATGACACTTTGGCTCAGTTCATATTTATGATGGAATAAGACAGGAGAGGAAAAGTCCCTGGGCACACCAATAAACTTCATGCTTGATGGGATACCCAGAGTGTGGCGGGTAAAGGTTTTGCGATGGTGTGCACAAAGACTTTGCATAAAACTCATGGAGAGGCAGGAAAGGGAGACAGGGAGGACTAGCCCACACCACCACACAGAAAAACTGATAAGGGCCTAGAATCACACACAACCATAATATTAGTGGCCATCAAAGAAACTAAAGAGACTCTGGAACAGAAAATTGATATGGTAGCAGTAGATGTTAATCTCTTCGGAGAAGAGCATAAGAAACTGGTAGATAGAGTGGCAGAGACTGAATCAGCATTAGCGCATATCAGGTCCAACATCTTATCTCATAGTGATCGTCTAACCCAATTGGAAAAGGAAGTGACAGTAGTACTCTGGGAGAGGACGGAAGATTAAGAAGGGTGATCCTGAAGAAATAATATTAGAAAGATCGGTCTCCCAGAAAAGATCGAAGGCCCATCCATGGAGTTATATAAAGAAGACTGGTTGACTAATACAGTGTTGGAGGGGAAGACGGTGGAAAGGACACAAAGAGGGCCTGGCACAGAACCGAAAGCGGGTGCACCACACAGAGTCCAGAGCGACAGTAGTGCGACTCCTAAATTATAGAAGAGGGGTGCACTATTACAAAGAGCAAGAACATATGGACCTTGGCAGATGGAAGGAGTTAATATAGCTTTATATCTGGACTATACAATGGCAGTGTGAAGACAAAAGTTACTAATGTTACAACAACACTATTATAGAACAGAAGACACTGCCTCTATGAACTTTGCATTTAAGAGGAAATAAGCAGTTAAGCGACAACTCTGATGTTATTTGGGACCTTGACTCCAGCCTGTTTTCTGTATGAAAGGCACAAGGAAGAGCATACAGGAGGTAGGAAGAAAACAGAAAGGCCAGAGAAACAATAGACTGAATTCTTCTTGATATCTTACATCATACACAGACGTAAGTCAACTAGGGTCAATAACAAAAAGACACAGTTTTGGAAAGAGGGAACAAGAGTAATAAGTAAACAAATAATTGTGGAAACAAATGCAACCATATAAATTAAAAGAAACGCAAAACGTTTACAGGTTGCCAACTCCTTGGTAGCACTGCAGAACCCTAAGACATAGCCAGAATATAGCCCTGATTCCAAGTGACACCACAATAGCTGGCTGTATATTGAGGATCCGTAGGCAACATAAAAGAGAAACACACCAACCAGGAAATATAGTACGGTCAGCATAGTGGACCTGGAGAATAAATTTTGCCATCTAGGCGACCAGTTTATAGTACTACCAGAAGTGTTATTTTTTTGTTATGATTTGAAGAAATATTGCCTACCTCTGATGGCCAGCTTTAATTGGCCATTAATTAAATATGTTAAAACACAACTGAGAGGCAACATAACAGAGTACCCATACAAAAATTAGTACATAGAACACCAAGAGACAATGAAACAAATAGATCCTTTGTATTTTTTCTGTGACTCTTTAATCAGTTTCTTCTTCACTGAGTACAGATAAGCACAGCCATTAATTTCACCTGTTTACAGGCTTCCTTAGTACAAAATCATGAGTCAGGTCAAATATGCAATTCAAAACAGACATGGTATCCAAATTGACATACACATATGCGTGTTACAGACGCCAAATGATGGCTGTTGGAACACTCCTTGCCGAACATGGCCCTACGTGGATGGATGTTATTACGACTTGAATGGCTTATAAGCCTGTTTCTTGGTCCACTTGCGGCCTATAGAATTTTCTAATTTACTGGTGCTATGAGGGCCTTCTTGGAGTACTTGTGTGTCAATTGGAATGCTCTGTCTATTTAGAACTGCGTAATCGAACCACATGAAGTGATCACAGAACATTACACCAGTTGATCTTGGCTAACTACCATTAGATGTGAGAATAAAATGCAGTGGTGTCTGGCGACCTTTAAAAGTGATGGGGCATAACCTTTGAGTTGTGTTCCAGTTAGGGAGCCGGGCTTCTCAGTAGGTTCAGGGGCAGGGGGCTCTCTCAGTACCACTGTAACTCACTCACTCTTACTTGATCCCACTTGTTCTCACTCTCACTCTGACTCACTCCTCACTCACTTTGAGCCTTATTACGACTTTGGCAGTCCTGCAGTGGAGGCGCCAACACGCCATCTGCTGTAGGACTGACAACGCCGTGGTGTGGTCGCCTGCCAGATTAGGAGTTCAATCCTGGTTGAGCGGGTGGTGCTGTGGCAATGGTCGGACCACCACTGCGAGAACGGCAGTCCTATGGACCACCATACTCGTAATAAGACACTTAGTTTCACTCATTCACAGTTAGTATAGCTCATTCTCATTCAATCTCATTCTTTCTCACGCAGCTCAAATTATTCTCACTCAATCAGTCTCATTCTGGCTCATCTATTTCTTAATCTCCCTCTGACTTCCCTAGTCTTACACTTTTCCACTTAGTCCCACTCATTCTGACTCACTCTGCCTCACTCATTCGCTGACTCACTCAGACTTTGACTCACTCAGCGTCACCCAATCGCAGTCAGTCTCAGTTAGTCCAATTTATTTTCACTCATTCTGAATCATCTTACTATGATTGATTCAACTTCACTGTCTCACCTAGTTTAATTCTCACTCATTGCTACTCAGTCTTATTCATTCAGACTCCCTTTTACTAAATTAGTCTCACAGATTCTTGCTCTCTCACTCATTCTGACTTACCCAGACTGTACACCACTCAGTCTTGCACACAGTAACACTCATTTTCATTCTGCCTCAGAGTTAGACTCACTGCCATTCTCCCTCACGGTAACACTCACTTTTATTCATCCACACTCATTCTGGCTTCTCCTATCACTCATTGTTACTCACTGACTTTATCCACATATTCTCTCACTTTCACACATGCAAACCCACCACCGCCATATTTGCTCTTTCCTCCATTGCTTTAACAACTGTGTGATGAGTTGTTAAAAGGTGGAATGAGAGGCTGATTGACTTGTAGCCACAGGCACTGCAGGGCTTAAGCCTGCAGCGCCCATGTCTACCTTTAGCTGTATTGGCCAGCTTGTCACAAATGGAGGATGCACAGAGGCGTGCCAGGGCCCAAAGCCAGGGATAGAATTCTCCAGCCGTGGTGGAGCCGCTTTTGTGCACCTGTACCTGCACCAGCCATAAGACAACGTTCTTTGCCAGACAGAAGGAAGTGCCATTTTTATTACACGAAGAGAGAATAATAGATTATCATTCACTCTGGGTATGTTAAAAACATATCGGCCTTAAAACAAGAGGGGCGTAGTACTTGAGCCCTGTATAGGAGCCACCACTTAAAATTGAAATCTAGCTACTTTGTATTCCAGTTGAGGGAGATATGAGCAAGCCCTTTGTTAGCAACCAAACACACAGCGGGTGAGAAAACTAGGCGTGTAAATTCATTTTTCCTCTGTGCACTCACTGGCCCAGTTCTATGACATATATGTTATATGTTATATAAAAGAACACTCCTCCGAGTGTGAAAGATTAAATTAGCATTTAATTGCAATACCAGCATTCTTGGGTCTCTAGGCTTTTTTTAAGGCCTGCAGACTCTGAGTCAAACATATGTGCATATTTCACCATTATGGGCTTTCCAACTACTTACTACTCGAGAGCAAGCTTCTGCCACTTTAATCGTTGGAATATTTGTTTTGAAGCAAGATTCCAAATCTTAAAGAGGCAGTTGGAGAAAAAGGTGTTTTTTCAATATCAGCACAATAATTACTCAGTAATTAAGTTCAGATTCTAATGCTAAAGTGGCTGTGCACATATTCCTAATGCTTTGCACTGTAATTATTATTATTTTATTTTTAACACAACAAAAATATGTGTGGTGCACTAGCGACTGGCATTATGCCAGCCTATCGGTCCAGTTTCTTTGCTCTGTGAGTGAACAATGTCCCTATGGGGTTTAATATATGAAAAACAAATATTGGGGGCCCTATATCCCAAGCCCTTGCAACACTTTCCATCATTGACAGAAAACAAATTAGATTTGTATTGGAAAGGTTTCATGCAGGCTCAACAAACAATACAACATAATTAATATACAATATAAAATATTGTTCCTTATTTCCTTCCACAAGACTTTATTAAAACGCTTTTTTTACAATTACAATGCAAAATGCGAAGATATTTTCTTGTTTGTGAACTAAACAGCAAAGCTATGATAAACACTATAATACTAATTATATATGTAACTTTAAAGAAACCTATATTAAGTATTATTTAGAAAATCACACCAACACCATGAAAATGGAAGGAGCACAAACACGAGAATAAATGCCGTACACATTGCATTTCAGAATGCCTTCTACACAGTGCAACAGAAGACGGTTCGATCACATAAGCCCAGGAACTTGCTCCTGATGTTCACAGTAACCTGGTCTCAGAAACATCTACTGTACCTGATTTAACTCGTTTAGACTGCTGCAGGCCTGCTTCTGCTTTGCTGCCTTAACAACTGAGATCTAGTTCATAGCTCAATCACAGAATTGCTCTTCCCTTCTCCTGTTGGCCAAGGAATCAGATGGACTCAACTGTACACTTCGGCTGCTCACATGCCAGTGACTGTTCAGTCAGGGAGCGAGGTGGTGGAGGAGTCAGAGTGTGGTGAGGGATGGGGAGTGGGAGTGTTGTCGCTGGAGAAGGCAGCTGTTTGTCGACTTGCAGTCCTGACCATGATTAGCTCAATCTTCTTTGTGAGGCTATCACAGAGCTCATGGTTTCTCCATCTCTGGAGATTAGGCTGACATGGGATCCCTAAAAGAAGGTTAATTAGTTCAGGGTAGCAGAGCGGACTCTTACCTAGCAGTAGTGCTGGAGAGTGGAGATGCTTGGTAAAGCCCAGTGGAGACTGGAGGGCATGAGATAAAACTACCTCAGGCAATTTGAAGAATAGGAGAGTTGGAAGAAATTGGAAGATCTGAAATTGCTCATTCTTGCTCACTTTGCTTGTGCCTGATAGGAATACGCATTTTACATTTTAGAAATTGCACCTTGTTTTTTGGAGCCATCAAATATTTCATGATTATCTTAAAAATTACTTTTTAAAGATGAAGAAGTACACCTCTAGGTTACTAAGACTCTGTGCGTTTATGTTCATTGGTCTCTATTTGTGATATGGATTCTAGTCTGTGTTGCATACCACTTTTTAAGACCAAGGGCCTTATTTAGAGTTTTGTGGATGGGATAATCTGTTATCATTCGTCCACCCTGGAGGATGATGCTTCTCCCACTTCGTCATCAAATCCTAGAACGCCTTTCTGTTATGTTGTGTATTATGTAATTTCTCTTTAATTGTGTTCATTCCATGTTCTATGGAACACTGTCACTGTGTTCTACATATGTCATATGTATTCCTGGTTATTCAGTTGAAGACTGTTCTGCTACCTGTCTGGCTGTGTACCTGCTTACTGAAGATTAAACTATATCAACCTATCTACAGTGTCTTTCTTCAATTTAACAAGTGGCGACGATCAAGATCTCAAGCTTCTTTTCTTCAAGTATTTTTTTTAAAAAAAAAATAAAAAGCTTGTTCTACGTAAATCAGTGAGCAGAGACGACGTTGGGAAGTGCTTCAAGACGTACTACCGTGAAGGACTGCTGGACTTCGAGCTATTTTTGGTGAGCGCTGTCTGAGTGTTATTATCGGCATTTTTATTAATATTACGTTATCTATTTGAAAAATGCAGTTCTTAATCGGTGCGCGAGTCTGCCTGCAGTGCTGAATACTCGCGACCCTCTCTTCACGC
Source organism: Lissotriton vulgaris (assembly GCF_964263255.1). NCBI lineage: Eukaryota > Metazoa > Chordata > Amphibia > Caudata > Salamandridae > Lissotriton > Lissotriton vulgaris. The sequence continues at coordinate 824,413,363 of NC_141693.1, read as the reverse complement.
TCGCACCTCCGTTCTTCATCTTTGAAGATTCTTGGCAATATTCCCACGTCAAACGTTCTACGTGAACGTGGCGCGTCATACGCGGCGGCCATTTTGGATTGGGCAGGCCTTCTCGAGTTACAGGAAGAAGTTTGTACACTCGAGTTACAGCAAGCAGTTTGAACAACTCGGGTTGTTTTAATCGGTTTCGGACATTTGAATAACCGATTTAAGGTACTGTTGTGTCAATCTTAATTTGTTTTAACAAAATTACCACTTGGATTTCATCTTGGCATTTCTTTCTGGATTTAAAATTTTTGGATTTTAATTGATTTGGAAGATTTGACGTGCTCAAATTCTACTGAGTCATCTAGTGTAAATGTCCCTAACGAAGATTTTGTTGCTGATTGCTCCAATTTTGCTGTTCCAGGTGTTTCTGGTTTGGCCAGTCAAGAAGATTTGAATGTCATCAGGTCTTCTAGGCGTGAAAAAAGCCTCTTGTTTGGTTGGCTGATTATATCTCTGAAAGTTTTCCATTGTGAAAAACATGTTTTTTTTTTAATTTTTACTTTTTACTTTTTTTAATTTTTTTATTTTTTCTGTTATAGGAAGGGGATGATGGGTATTAGTTTTAGGTTTTTTCTATTGTGTTCTGAGGGGGATGTGTTATGTTGTGTATTATGTAGTTTCTCTTTAATTGTGTTCATTCCATGTTCTATGGAACACTGTCACTGTGTTCTACATATGTCATATGTATTCTTGGTTATTCAGTTGAAGACTGTTCTGCTACCTGTCTGGCTGTGTACCTGCTTACTGAAGATTAAACTATATCAACCTATCTACAGTGTCTTTCTTCAATGTAACACTTTCCCCTCCACCTTTGAACCTCACTCAAATTGGCAGATTTAAGGAAGGGATTCAAGATGTGGCTGTTCAAATGAAAGCCTCAGCCCAGAGCCTGGATACACTTTAGGGAGATAAGTCATGCTATATAAGCACAGCTTGATTAATTGATTGTTATAAACATTGCCTATGGTTCTTGTAGTATGATAGAAGAGGCACCCACCATGCTTTGGTACAGTATTCTGTCTGCTTAACTGTGAATGAATTCCCAAATCTCTTTCCCAGTGCTATATGTCTTCCTCGCCACTTCTGGATGAACTGCAATGAACTGTTAAACCTAGAAGTGGTGAATATATACAACTGTGCACTGCACTTCAAGATTAATACTTTTTTGAGGTTGTTATTTACAAGAAAATTTATTTCACATACATATTAAAGTTTTGGTGTTTGAAGTGAGTATTAGAAAATTGCACTCTGGAAGTACTGTGCCAAAGAAAACAGTGTTGCCTCATGGCACTAAAATATCTAGGAAGAAGTTTATGTATGTACTCTCTTTATCTGGTCTATCTCCAATGCCCATGCTTTTTCCATAGCTAGGAGATCATCAGATCACTGTTAACAAGCATTCTTTGTCAACAATCATAGTTGATGAATATTTGGCTGATGTGAGGTTGAACCCTTTCGTTGGTGAGTTCGTTGGGTTCTTCTATACATTATCAAATAGAAAGGAAATAATTAGTAAAGAAGACACTTGTCAGAAATCTACAGTAGAGACATAAAAAGTCCCCACAGACTTTAAGGGAGCGGATTGTTATAACATCAATTAATGACTTTGTAGATCACTTTGTAGATGATAGGACATCATTAAAAATATCAAGAATTTTAAGTCTCCACCATATGCACTTTGTTGGAAATGGCCTTTTTCTCCAGGGTGACACCCAAACCTTTTGCCTTCCAACTCCCTTTTCCTGACCTCGTTTTTGTCGGCTTTGGGACTTTGGGCACTTTAGCACTGCTAACCAGTGCTAAAGTACAGGTGTGCTTACCTAAAGCAATTGGCATATTTGATTTACTTACAGGTCCCCATTAAGTGCACTACATGCTAACAGTGGACATGCAGCATTGACTGTGCCAGCCACTTAAGTAGCCCTTTAACCATCAGGCCTGCCATTGCAGAGCCAGAGTGTGCAGTTTTAAACTGCCATGTCGACTTTCAAGTTATACCTCTTGCCAGGCCCAAACCTTCCTATTTGATATATATAAGCCACGGGGCGTGGTCGAGCAGGCGATCAAGATGGCCACCTGACTCTGAAACTCCATATCTGTCACCAGCGAAACACTGCCTGTTACCTCCCTAGAGGCGACTGCATACCGAAGACGCCCAGGAAAAGCAGCGCAAGTGTGTGGGAACGAGATGGGCTGCCCATGGTATTGATCTGAGATCATTGGTGGTGGGTTTGGACCTTTGCGCTCCATGGCCTGACGCGGCCCTCTGAGATCTCAAGGCGATAGGGGTCTCGGCGAGCCTGAGGGCGGGGCCCTATGAGGGCTAGACGGGCCTGGCAGCTGATCCTACAGCACATCTGAACGATGGAGAACATGGGCACCTGAACAGCGGAGACTAGGATTGTGAGTAACAAACTGTTTGCAAGTGAGTGCACAAATTAGATGCCGCGTGAGCGGGTATAACAAATTTATGGGCGTAACAAACTGGAGCCCATTTACATGACACCATTAGCGGCGTGCTGCTAAGCAGAGATTGCGGCAGTGCTGGCATGTGTGAGATAAGAATAAATGGCCCCATGGAGGATTATGGCGAAGAAATAAAGTCATCACATGCACTGGGAGCTCCCAACAGAAATTCACTACTTTAATCTTGGGAATGTCCATGGATGTTAATGGACATTACTCACTACACTGGCAGTGAAAAATTGAGAGCTGCGCACGCGCCTTGTGCTCCTCCCTAGTCGAGTGCGTCCCCTGGGAGAGGCAGCACTGTGATTGAGTGCAGAATTTGCCCTGACTGTAGAACGCCAACGGCCTCACTGTCACGCAAAAACTGATTACAAGTACCCAAACTTGGCTCAGGGTAACCAGCCACGATGGGGCAAAATGACCCCAAGCAGCGACAACTCAATATTGAGGCGGGAAGAACTCCCAGATGACAGGACACTGAAGGCACTATCGAACTCGAAACTCAACAGGTAGAGGGCACAGCCGCACTTATGGCTGAACTAAAGGCTGGATTCCGGGCTATCAACTCTCGCTTAGACATCCACACCACTCACCTGGATGATATCCATAGATGCCTCGAGGCCCAGGACACCCGCAATGGAGAGACTGAGCAACGAATTTCCAGCCTAGAAGATGTGCAGCTTAATGTTCACAGCGACTGGAGAGGGCAGAGAATTTGCTCAAAATGCTATCCACCAAGGCAGAAGATTTAGAGGCGCGCTCGCACTGCAATAACATGCAGATTGCGGGCTACATACATGGAGAATATGCTGGCAGATATCTTTGGAGAGATAGTTCGCAGTGAAAAGGGCACATCGCACACTTTGGGTGCGTCCGGCTCTGGGAGCGACTCCAAGATTGATAATAGGCAGGATCCTTAATTACCAAGACCGAGATGTGGTGCTGCGCCTGGCCCGGGAGCATGGGCCTCTATTCATCAGGAGTCAAACATATCAATCTTACCGGAATTTACACCAATGGTGCATGAAGCATGATGTAAATATGCAGATATTAAGCTCACCTTGCAAAATGCGAATATCAAGTATGCTATGTTATACCCGGCTCGCCTTCGTATCCAACAGTGCTGCAAAATTCTGGAAACAACATCAAAATGCAAATAAGCTACAGAAGCACGGAGAAGACAAAGAACCCGATTCCTAATGAACAGTACCTGACCAACGGCTTTCTGGACCGTTATGGTTACCCTCTCACCATATGGACCGCTGCATGCTCTTTGTGCAATAATCATGACTGGGGCGATGGAATATTGAGTGAAAAGTCAGTGAGGTATAAAAATATATTGACAGCATGCACAAAAAGCTAACTTTAGGAGCCACAGACTTGATATTCAAAGGGCTGAATTGAATTTACTTTTCTTGCTTGCCTTTCATTAACGGCTGCTCAGGAGAGAAAGAGAAAGGGCAATATCATTTCCTGGCTGCCCCACTAGACGAAGATGAAATTAAACAAGCAATTAGGGAACTGACCAGTAACCGAGCCCCTTGGTCCGACGGCCTAACGGGAGAACTTTACAAAGCCCCCTGACTGCTAGAGGTGTACGATGAGGCCTTGCAGAGAAGATCTGTCTCTCCCACAAGTCATAGTCACCCTTTTGCTCGGGCCCGGTAAAACACCCCACATCTGCACATCCTATAGACCATTGTCCCTACTTAATCACGATTACAAAATATTGGCCTAGATTTCAGTGACCTGTTTATCATTACTGGTCGACACAATTATATGCCCCCTTCAAGCGGGCTTTGTCCCCGGCCAATCTACTGCTGTCAACCTGCATACTATATTCGCTGTTATGAATTAACTGGAACCGACCCCAGCAGCTACAGCTGTCCTACTTCATGCTGAAAAAGCATTTGACTCTTTGGAGTGGTCCCTCTTGCATGCCGTATTACAGAAGCTAGAAGTTCCAGTTGGGTTTCTCAATTTAATTTGACTGGTATATGCTGCTCTAGTTGCTCGTGTGAGACTGAACAGGGAGATAACCTCTCAGTTTACTGTTTATTATAGCTATGGACCTAGAAATATCCAGGAAAGGCATCTCCATTGGAGATTGCAGCTTCACACAGGTACCCTTGTGGCATCATTCTATGCGGATGATGTGATGCTGTTTGTGAGAGAACTAGCCACCAACCTGTTCCCACGGGTGCAGGAGGTGATCCACTTCGGAGTATATTCAGGGCTGATTATCTACTGGGCCAAATCAGAAATTTTTCCATGAGGTAGATATTGAATTCCCGCTTAAATGGTGCACTGACCCCCAAAATATATTGGTATCTTCCTGCACTGTAGTGCCATTACGGGCTGGTGAATGGCAACCTAACTACGCCGATAGAGCGGTGGATTAGACTCCCTCTCTCTATGGCAAGTAGAATCACCATCATGAAAATGGTGGTACGTCCACTTTTTTTAATATTCATTTATAAATATCCCCATTGCACTCACCACAATTTTTTTTGCTGCGCTGCGGACCTTACTCATCAGACTCGTGTGGGTTGCCAAACAGCCACGAATAAGCTGGAGTACCCTAGTCATGCCATATGAGAGAGGGGAATTTGGGGTGGCTGACTTCTATGTATATTATCTGGTCACCCAAATCAATTTGACATATTACTGGTATTATCCTGATGCCTGTCTTTAATATTTAAAACCAGAGCGATCTCAGGTATTTCCTAATTCTTTATCGGCTATATTACCGCAAGGCCTACCTCGGTGCCCCATGGAAATACAGACATTATCCACAGCGTGCTGGGCATTCTCAAAGCTATGGCAATATCTATAAGCAGAGTACCTGTCCTCTGCGCATATACCATTGGATGACAATCCTTGGCTACCCTCCACAGCAGAAACCTTTACTAAACTCACACTAACTAAATACGGTTTGCGGGAAGTGGGCGATTTCTTTAAGGAGTCACGGCTGTGCCCCACGAGAGAACTCAGTCCCCATGGTGAAATACCATATATAGACAGATTCCTCATACACAGGGTCCGCTGCTCCTTGGCGGGGGCAGTTCCAGATGTGGCGATCTGAGATCGTGGTGGTGGGCTTGGATCTTCACGCTCCCGGGCGTGACGGGGCCCTCTGAGGCATCAAGATGATAGGGGTCTCTGGTGAGCCTGAGGGCGGGCCCTATGAGGGCTAGACGGGGCTGGCGGCTGATCCTACGCCACGTCTGAACGATGGAGAACACGGGCGCCTGAACAGCGGAGACTATGTGCCAGGTTTGGATTGTGAGTAACAAACTGCTTGCAAGTGAGTGCACAAATTAGATGGCGCGTGAGCGGGTATAACAAATTTATGAGCGTGACAAACTGGAGCCAATTTACATGACGCCACTAGCGGCGTGTTGTTAAGCAGCGATTGCGGCAGTGCTGGCATGTGTGAGATAAGAATGAATGGCCCCCTGGAGGATTATGGTGAAGAAATATAGTCATCACATGCACTGAGAGCCCCCACTCAGAATTTCATTACTTTAATCTTGGGAATGTCCTTGGATGTTAATGGATAATACTCACTACACTGGCAGTGAATAATTGAGAGCCGCACATGCGCCTTGTGCTCCTCCCTAGTCGAGTGCGTCCCCTGGGAGAGGCAGCAATTTGATTGAGCACAGAATTCGCCCTGAATGTAGAACGCCAACAACCACACTGTCACGCAAAAACTGATTAGAAGTACCCAAACTTGGCTCAGGGTGACCAGCCACGATGGGGTGAAATGACCCCAAACAGCGACAGCTCAATTTTGAGGCAAGAAGAACTTCCAGATGAGAGGACACTGAAGGCACTATGGAACTCCAAACTCAAAAGGTAGAGGGCACAGCCGCACTTATGACTGAATTAAACGCTGGATTCCGGGCTATCGATGCTCGCTTAGACATCCACACCACCCACCTGGATGATATCCATAGATGCCTCGAGGCCCAGGACACCTGCATTGGAGAGACTGAGCAAGGAATTTCCAGCCTAGAAGATGTGCAGCTTAATGTTCATAAGCGACTGGAGAGGGCCAAGAATTTGCTCAAAATGCTAGTCACCAAGGCAGAAGATTTAGAGGCGCGCTTGCACTGCAATAACATATGGATTGCGGGCTCCATACATGGAGAATATGTTGGCAGATATCTTTATAGAGATAGTTCGCAGTGAAAAGGGCACATCGCACACTTTGGATGCGTCCGGCTCCGGGAGCGACTCCAAGATTGATAATAGCCAGGATCCTTAATTACCAAGACCGGGATGCGGTGCTGCGCCTGACCCGGGAGCATGTGCCGCTACTCATCGGGGGTCAAACATATCAATCTTACCGGAATTTACACCAATGGTGCATGAAGCACGATGTAAATATGCAGATATTAAGCTCACCTTGCAAAATGCGAATATCAAGTATGCAATGTTATCCCCGGCTCGCCTTCGTATCCAGATGGAAAGTAAAACACATATTTTTTAAACCCCTGACAGGGCTGCAAAATTCTGGAAACAACATCAAAATACAAATAAGCTACAGAAGCAATGAGAAGACAAAGAACCTGATTCATAATAAACAGTACCTGACCGACGGTTTCTGGACCGTTTTGGTTACCCTCTCAGCATATGGACAGCTGCATGCTCTTTGTGCAATATTCATGACTGGGGCGATGGAAAATTGAGTGAAAAGTCAGTGGGTTATAAAAATATATTGACAGCATGCACAAAAAGCAAACTCTATCAGCCGCAGACTTGATATTCAAAGGGCTGAATTGAATTTACTTTTCTTGATTGCCTTTCATTAACGGCTCCTCAGGAGTGAAAGAGAAAGGGCAACATGATTTTCTGGCCGCCCCACTAGACGAAGATGAAATTAAACAAGCAATTAGGGATCTGACCAGTAACTGGGCCCCTGGGTCCGACGGCCTAATAGGAGAATTTTACAAAGCCCCCTGACTGCTAGATGTGTACGATGAGGCCTTGCAGAGAAGATATGTCTCTCCCACAAGCCATAGTCACCTTTTTGCTCCGGACCGGTAAAATACCCCGCACCTGCACGTCCTATAGACCATAGTCCCTACTTTATCATGATTACTAAATATTGGCCAAGATTTCAGTGACCTGTTTATCATTACTGGTCGACACAATTATATGCCCCTTTCAAGCAGGCTTTGTCCCCGGCCAATCTACTGCTGTCAACCTGCTTACCATATTCGCTGTTATGAATCAACTAGAACCGACCCCAGCAGCTACAGCTGTCCTACTTGATGCTGAACAAGCATTTGACTCTTTGGTGTGGCATTTGAGAGAGGGGAATTTGTGGTGGCTGACTTCTATGTATTTTATCTGGTCACCCAAATCCATTTGACATATTACTGGTATTATCCTGATGGCCGTCTCCAGTATTTAAAACCAGAGCGATCTCAGGCATATCCTAATCCTTTATCAGCTATATTACTGCAAGCTCTACCTCGTTGCCCCACGGAAATACAGACATTATCCACAGCGTGCTGTGAATTGTCAAACTATGGCAATATCTACAAGCAGAGTTCCTGTACTCTGCGCATATACCATTGGCTGACAATCTATGGCTACCCCCCACAGCAGAACCCCTTACTAAACTCACAATAACTAAATATGGTTTGCGGGAAGTGGAAGATTTCTTTAAGGATTCGCGGCTGTGCCCCACGGGAGAACTCAGTCCCCATGGAGACATACCATATGTAGACAGATTCCTCATACACAGGGTCTGCTGCTCCCTGGCGGGGGAAGTTCCAGATGCGGCGTCTGAACCAGTAGAATTTCCCCCACTTACATTAGTCATTATCGCACCGGATGGAACACATCTGGTGTCACGAATATACCATTTATCCCAGACTCTCCACTCTGCAGTCGCTACAAAAGCGCATGCAGCTTGGGAGGAAGATTTAGGTTTACCACTATCTGACAAAATATGGGATTATTGCTGCTAACAAACACGTTATGTCTCAAACAACCACCATCATAAACTCTTACATTTTAAATATTTGCATCGGGTATACATCACACCAAGATGGATCCTAACAATGCGCTTGACTGCGCCAAGTGTGCCACCGTTAATGCTGACTTCTCGCATCTTGCTTGGAGTTGCAGACCTGTCTTGGCATACTGGGGAGAGATTTTCAGGAACTTGTCATTAATGATCGATCACAAGCTGCACCCTACACCATTGATGGCGTTACTGGGATATGAACGAAAATGCTGGGAGAGTGTAGGAATCATCGACACTACTTCCGATGGCACTCCCGTGGAGATGATCTCCTTTACAGAAAGTCTTAGTGGTGTAAAAAATGTAAACTGCGGGAAACAATTATTCTCAAAATTCAATTGAAGGGTTTTATTCAACTAGTCACATATTTCAATCATATCGACTATGTTCATGAGACGTATAGTCCTTTTATACTCCGAAGTGTCCAATTGTAATAACAATGTCCCTATGCAGTTCGGGACTGTCGCCCTTCCTCAGGGGTTCGTTACAATCTGTGGATAAAATTACAAATATTCAGGAAGTGGGTACAACCCTACGAAGCAAGTACATGTGAACATAACTAAAACTGTGTCTTATCTTATCTTGCATGATCTAAGACACAGTTTTAGTTATGTTCACATGTACTTGCCTCGTAGGGTTGTACCCACTTCCTGAATATTTGTAATTTCATCCACAGATTGTAACGAGTTCCCTGAGATAGGGTGACAGTCCCGAAATGCATAGGGACATTGTGTCGGTGATTTCTACACTCTCCCAGCATTTTCGTTCAAATCCGAGTCCCCAGAGGCCAGGAGGGACTTATTCCGAGGCACCCGAAAACTTCTCTGTTACCATTACCTCGATAAAGAATTAAGTTGACCTTATCAAGAGGGAGTGCAGCACACCAAACTTTTTGTGTACTTACTGGGATATGTCCAGCCCCTGAAGAAAATCATTAGGCTGTTCACTGCAATTGCCCTATTGATCGCGAAGCATCAGGTCTCTTTGCAATGGGGTAGAGCGCAGGAACCGACAGTGAAGGCCTGGCTTTGACATTCTTGATCTATTGTGACATCACAAGCGAAGTGTACGCCACACTACAGCCACCAACCTCGCACCCACAAGACATATGGCAGCCATTAAAAGGTTACTTACAGACATCCCCCTGGAAAATGACTGATGCTTTGATGAAACTAACAGAACACACGACTTGACCTGTGCACTAACAGGGGAGAAGCGTCACAAGAGGATATGTTGCTTATATTCTCTATTCCCTTATTTATTTTTGGTGTTACTGTCTCGGGCAATAAAGGAAATGGCAGGATTTTTTTATAAATGTAGGAAGGCCCTGCTTTCAGCCCCAAGGAAGTGGAGAGACGATGCAGACACCCGACCAGGGAAACACGTAACTACTCTGAGTACATGGTAATTTACGACCCAAACATTGTCATATTGAAAGTATAACTCATATGCAAGTAAAGTGGAGACGCTAGTGAAATGAATGAATAGTATCGAGGAAACTATTGCCCTTATTATGAGAACACCACTCTGTACCTGAGTTCTTGTTGGGTTATGTAAATTGTTATTAATGCTCTATTATGACAAATTTGACAACGTATATTTTTATGGATATTTACATGTATGAGTGTCCATTACAAATCTCAAAAAAGGTTTTACTTTGGGAAAAAAAATATATATAAGCCACCCCTAAGGTAGGCCCTAGGCGTCCCAAAAGGCAATTTACAGTGTATTTAAAAAGTTGTACATGTACTTTTAAGTTTTGCATGTCCAGGAAGTGAAAAACTCTTACATTTGTTTTTTACTACTGTCTATCCTACAGATTAACATTGGGATTACTTTATAATATTTTACAAGTGTATTTCCATTTGGGAAAAGATAAATATTTCTAATTGGTGTCTCTGGACTCACAATCAAAATTCACATCTTATGGTAAAGATGTATTTTTAGTTGTAAGTCAGCACATGCCATTTTGAGAAAGTTGGTATTTTGTTACTTTAGGTGGTATTTTCTTGCTTTAACCATTCAGCGCCTTCTGGTTGTCTCTGAATACATGTCTATGGTGGGTGACAGCTGGGCATGTGCATTTCCTCTAGACTGCTGCATAGGTGTGACATGATGGGCCTTAATGGGCCATTAACTGGCTTGATTTGAGGAGCTAAGCATAACCCCACTTGCACCTGAACAGGCTATGCCCTGTATTTACACAATAGGCCTTCCAACCCAGTATTGTCACTCCAGCCATCTGGGAGCCAGGGCAGGGGTGGAAGGGGATTACCTGAAGTTCAAAGGCACTGTCTAGAAGCTTCTCCCACCTTCCAAGATTAGATCACCAAAGTAAAAATACAGGCCTTCAGACACCACCACTTCAGTACTTTGTTACTTTGGATACTCTTCCAAGAAGAAGGACTTCTCTGCTGCCAAAGGACTGCTACTCTCCTGGACTGCTCCTTTGCTTGACTTCTACTTTTCTGTGCTGACCTGTGTCTGCTGCTCTCTTGCCTTGGAGTGAGAAGGACTGGACCTGCATTTCTACAACCCAGAACCCAGAGTGACACCTAGACCAGCTGACTGGCCTCCTGTTATCTGAATTCTCAGGGACACAAAAGACTTCCTATCAACAGGCTCCAGCACCTGGACTCTGCCATCTGTGAGTCTTCCCTGCCAGGTGGTACCATCCCAGTCCTGGGACTTGGAAGTGGGCCTAAGGTGCTCTGCCCTCTGTGAATCTCATCAGAACCACACAGAAGCCTTGCAAAGCAATGCAGTGCAGACCACGCACCAGGATTTAAGCTACTGTACTCAGCGGGTCAAATGGGTTGCTAAAGCCGGCCGGCGCTTTACAACAGTCGGCCTAAACTTGTGACTTTGTCCTGGCGTGACTAGAAAACACAGTTGGCGCTTTGATCTATTATGCACTATTTTCACCTAAATATTTCAAATTGTATAGCTCAGGATCTACTTATTGGATTTTTGTCGTTTTGGTGTTGTTTTATTTATTAAACTAAGTTCTATTTTTCTAACCTGGTGTGGATTATGTTTGTGTGTTGTTGTTACTGTTTTACTGTATTTACAGTTGCACTAATAATATACCATTTGCTTCTGCTGTGTGCCAAGCTATCAGAGGGTGAGCACAGGTGAATTTATGGTGTGTATCTGACTTACCCTGACTAGGATTGGGATTCCTACTTGCCAGGGTGCATACCTATGCAAGCCAGTAATCCAATTTCTAACACTCCACTTTAAAAGGGCTAAGCTCATCAGACAGTAACTTGGTTATGATTTATAATTACTTCCATCTATTTAAATGTAGGCTGGCATTAACTCCAGACTTAGGGCCAGATGTATGAAAAATGGATTCAGTAAATTGTTGGCAAATTGGGCACCGGCATTTACCGAATCCATTTTCTTTTGTAAACAATCTATGTATTAAAGGGTCAGTTCGCATAACCCTGATTCACAGTGGGTTGCAATTCGACCTACCTCGTGAATATTGTCGAAGTAGATTGCAAATTGTCACCTGCTATGTATGAGTCACACACTTCATACGGATGGTGGCTTGCCGAGGTCAGAAGACCACTGAGAATGGGTTTTAAAACAAGAAAAGTTTGAAAAATATTTAAGTCTGCACAGTAGGACCACTGCCTACTCTGAAGAGATCTCCTGTGACCCTTCCTGTTTGCGAATGACAAATCTCTTCCTATGAGGAGGTGGTAGAAAATAAATATTTCGCGATCGCAGAACAGAAATACATCCCATGTCAAATCGGTATTTGGAAGGGACGTCCTAAACAAGCCATTCCCCAATAAATATTCTGTATTTGGTCACAAACACTAGTTGCGATGTGGGTTTCATAAATACAGAAATGCCTTTTTGCTGTCTTGTACCAAAAAGGCCCGATTCTGCAAGTTGGACCTTTACGGAAGGCAAAAATGCTTCATACATCTGGCCCCAAGACCTTTACGATACTGAACCATTGTGATGTTTTCATAGTAGAGGAAATTATCTTGTTACAGATGCTGATTTCGCATAGATGATATATCTACAGACTAATAACTTTTCTACCATCAAAAGTTGCCAATATTGCCCCAAAAGCAGTATTGTATTATCCAAAAAATTAGTTAAGGAGGCATGTTAATTAGTGATTCAGTCTGGTTCAGTCTGCTGGGAGGTTAATATCCCTTAGGACTTTGTTCCCAATCTGTACGAAGTATGCTCACGTTCATGGATATTGATTTTGGTTAATAGAAACTAGCTCCACATGTTTACTTCTTCTTTAATTTGACAAAAAAAATCTCTGATTTTGTGTTAAACCTATGAGGTGATCATAAAATACATTTTTGACATGTTCTAATGCTATTGTCTAAAAAACCTGGGCCACTGTAACTATTGATAAATAAAATGTAATTGGGTTAAAAGACGAGTCCTGAAAATGGTAGAATAGCCACCCTTCTATCTGTGAAATATTCCTGGAAGTAAGTAGTCTGCTATCACCCTAGTAATGCCCTAGTTCAGGGTTTAAGGTTTGATCTCTCTATAAAAGTATTAGGTCAACAATACTCCTTCTCATTTAATGTCTACTTTCCTGTGGGATCAAGGCATAGTTCAATGCGGATAATCATTTTTCTTTTTATTGCATTAGTAGTTGAGAAGTAGTGCGCTCATTGGGTTCTAATTGTGAGAGGTTTTAATGCTAAAGCCCGTAATCACCTATAGGATGTGTAGAGAAATACAGATGTGGAAGACACAGGAAAGGTTCCTGAATCAGCATTCCCACATCACTGTAAGGCTGGTGGTAAATCTAATTGAAAAATTGCGGGAAATGGGATATGATAATAAAGGTTTGTTTGAAATGTGATTTTCCTAGTAAACCAAGTTGCAAGGGTATCAATGGATTCTATACGATTGACTAAATGATTATCAAATTTTTAAAAAACTTTATTTTGGCAATTGCTGCCATAAAAGCTCAATTTCAATGTTAAACACACAATAAAATATACTTTGCAGTTAAAAAACAATGACAGTTAAAATTGAGTAAAATGATGTTTCATTAGAGTCATAGGGTGCAATGGGCAAAAAGACAGATATTAATGTTGGGGAGCTAGTCGCATCTACAGGGGGAATACATCACATGGGCCATTTCATTAAGAATATAAATAGATAAGCCTAAAGGCACAGTTAATAACATGGTTAAAAACAAACATTAATTTGTAACAGTTAGAATCTGGGAACATGGAAAACGGGAGAGTCATTATCATATGCAGCCTTGACTTTTCACCAAACATCTGCGCTTACACCACATTGCCAAAAGGAACTTTGTTATAGCAACAACAAAGACAGGGTGTGTGTCATACTTAAGTAGCCTAAGAACATCTCTATAGTTCCTGACTCCAAAATTCCTACAGAGTTGAAGAACCCACTTTGATCTTGCAACCTTGTAGGCAGGGCAAAAAACGATCACGTGGGCCTCTGATTCTTCAGACTTGTTACACCCCGGACATAATGGTCTATTAGCTCCATGCCAATTGTTAGAGAATGCATAGAGTGGGAGTGTCCCGTGCCGAAATTCGAGGATCAGTTTCTTTGCTAGGGATGGTTGTATAAGATCTAAGGCCGGCTCCATTTTTTAGAGTGATTTTGCATCAAGGAACCTCGAGGTTAGACTTGAAGACTGTATCACCCTATAAATGGACATAAGATGAAATTCTTTTACATCAGAGTTTAGCAACTGTTTGGAGGTGGCAGAACATGACTCCTCGGGTGAAGCCCACATATCGCTCCTTCCGATTTGGCGGAAGGTCTTCCGAATGTAGGATAGCCAAGGGATTTTCCCTGCCCCTAAAATACACATAACTGATTTTAATTCCTCTCTGTAATTGGCCAGCTCAGGGGTGCTCCATAGCCGTCACCAATAAAGTAGTGGGCGAGAGGCAATCACTTCAGCGATAGGGAGAATACCTAGGTCCATCCGTAGAGGAATTAGAGGGGTACTATTAGGGAGAACCAACAGTTGTCTTAAAAAGTTATTCTCAGTTGTGTTCAATCCTTTAGTAAGGCAATGGGAATGGCCCCAAAGATACGCATCATAAAGGGAGGCACCCCTTGCTTGTAGTTTAAAAATTTCTACAGGGGGGGCAATAACCTTTGCTGCAAAACTCCGGTGTATTTTTAAAATGCTCCCACCGACCTGAGTGAATTTTAAATTCGCCTTCGAGGTCTAAGGGCCCCTCTCCATGGTATCATTTAGGGTAAGCCCCAAATAATCAAAATCCGGTACTCTCTCAAGGGCAGTTAGATCTAATTTGGGATGTGGGCAATTAGTAGTGTTTGCATGGAAGACCATATATTTGGTTTTCTTTAAGTTCACCTCAAGACTCCTTTTCTTGCAAAAAGAGTCAAATGCCTCTATGACACGCTGCATCCCGTTGGTGTTTTTGATAGGAGCAGCGTGTCATCCGCAAAAATAAGTGCTGGCATTTTGTGATTTGCAAGTTTAGGGGAATCTATATCCTTAACCTCCAAGAGATCAGCAATTAACCCATTTAGGAAAAGGGAAAAAAGTGTTGGAGCAAAGACACAACCTTGTCTTACGCCCTTCTCTACAGGGATCGGAGCCGAGAGTTCCCCTCTATTCCCATACCTAATTTTGGCAAAGATGTCTACATGGAGGTTTTGTAACTAATGGCACAAGTAGACCGGAGCCCCCATTTCTAGAAGGAGGGCCCACACCTGATCTCGATCAACCAGATCAAATGCCGACTTGAGGTCAACAAATGTTAAGTAAAGTGATCCTCCCTCCGAGGTGATAGTTTTCCAATAGATCAGTTGAAGACAAAACAATTGGTCTATGGTTGAGGTTTTTGATCTAAATCTTGCTTGGAGGGGGGTCAATATATTATGGTCGTCAATCCAGGTCTGAAGTCTTTCCAAGAGGACGAGCGCAAACATTTTTTGCGATACGTCAATCAGGCTAATAGGTCTATAATTAGCCGGTTCTAGAGGACAACATTTTTTAAATATTGGGATGATCTCAGCCCCTGCCCATGTTTGGGGGGGTGTCAGACCCTGGAGGATTGCATTGAAAAGAGACCTCAGAGAGGGGACCATACTACCTTCTCAGATTTGTATAGGTCACCTGGGACCCTATCCAGTCCCAGAGCCTTATTTGGAAGGACTTTAGTTAAGGCCATTGATACCTCACCAGGGAACAAGGGGGAATGTCAGCGGATGAAACATAAGTGAGACCGATCGCGAGTGGCCCCACTGCGGCAGACCCCTCTTGAGACTTTGAGTATAATTTTTCAAAGTGGGAACGCCAAACCTCCTCCCCAAGATTTGGCCCAATTGCATTCTTACCATCTGGGTTGCCTGTTCTAACCAATGATTATGATCTATCAATATTTTGAGCTTGTCTATGATGCACTGCCATCACAAAATACCCTCAGTAATCACTCAACATTAAGAGTGAAAACAGTTCTATTAATATATGCAGTGTTATGCTGGTATTTCAGTTGAGGTCATGAGGAGTTTGAGAAATCATGTGGTCCAATGTATTGCTATCTAAAAAATGCAATACCTTTATATGAAATGTTCAGTCTTTTTGTGGAATTCAACTGGAAGGTGATATTATGACTAAACTATGCATGTCAAGGTATGTGTCTGCGATAGAGCAACAATGTCATATTCTAAAAACAAAAAAGGGCAAACATAGAGATATATAAAAGAGTGTTTAATTTATGCCTAGATGAATTGTTTGATTCACAATCAGTTTAAGAATTAGTCCTTGGGCTGTGCTAAGCTGAAAAAAGCCCTAAGGCATAAAACAATCTAGGTATCAGAACTTCCTCAGAAGAAGGTCAAAGTTTGTACAAGTTAAATTAGGTGCCTCCTAACCCTTCTGGGGGACAGCCCTTGGTGATGTGGGGCATTCAGCAAAAGGCCAATGAATATATGAGATATATGGGACTTTCAGGGACCCCTTCTCACATTTGGGTACGCCTCGTGTGTGCTGAGAAACAGAAAAGCACTTTTCAGTTATTGAAAAGGAACTGCTGATGGGGGATTTAGAAGTTTCACTCATGTCTTTGGGATAGAAAGTTTCTGGTACTGTCGAATAATAATCACTTGATCTTAATTCTTAGTGGGAAAAAGAAAAAAACGCATATCCATGACTGCCAAGCTTTCTACTAAGTTTCTGCATTACAACTTCAATATTTCTCATGTACAAGTTGGGAAAATGTAAAGGCAGACTACTTGTCTATATTTAAAACAGACAATACAGACGTTGGGAGTGGTGAGGATATTGAGGCTTGTCTCATGGTGGCTGTCAATTTAGAGTCCATGTGTGCCATTTCTGAATAAGCGTGGCACCTGAGTGTGTGAGAGGATGTCGTTTTGAAACAGGTGGTTATGTTTCGCAGGAACAGTTGATCCAAAGAGAGAAATGTGGTTGGTGAGTATTAGCCAAATGTTAACATTTCAATAGAGTTATCAGCGAAGAAAGGGTTTCTGCTACAAGGGGAAAACGATGTGCTTTCAAGAAGCTTGAGAGCAAAATTTATTATCAGGGCTCATGAGAGACATTTAGGTCATACATTTACTAAACAAAATAATTTGCAAAGTTTTGGGCTGGAAGTTTGATGATATGGTGAAAGGATGTGTGATTTGCAATAGTTCTATTGAGTTACCCTCTAGACCTTGGGAGAGGGTTGACATTACCCTAATGGGCTCTTTTAACTCACTTCCTTTCCAGTCACTTTGTGACTGGTAATGGTGAACTATTGCAAATAGTAGCCTGATATGTGGTTTGTAACCGAGTCTTGCTCAAGAGTGGTGATTTACTTTCTGAAGGATTTGTTCCTGTATGAAGGTTTCCTAGATTGTGCTATGTATTGTAATGGAGTTCAATTTGTAAGTGAGTAACTGTGGAGTTTTCTGCAGTCTGGAGAGGTCATCTCAAAAGTTCATTAAATCATCCCCAGATAATGGTCTTGTTGACCGGATGAACAGGTTATTGGGTGAGTGCATCCAGTGGGTAGTTGAAATAAATATGTGGGGTCCAGTACTGTAAGATCAATGTTTTGGTTTTATTGAGCCATACCCACTCAACAAACAAGGTGTCCCATTTTTTAATTGCCGAGGCGGAGGAAACCTGTGCAAAGCCGTGTCTTTGCTGGATGGCATCTGGGTCAAGCAAGGTGCCTCAGTTGAAGGTCTGGATAGATTTGTTAGGGTCAAAGTAAGGGAGGTACAAGACAAACAAAAAAAAATGTTTGATCAAAAGAGGGGAATGCCAGGGGTATCTTTCATGTGGGGAATGTTGTGCATATTAAGAAGTCATCATAAATCAGGAAGGGAGAGAACTAATTTGATGACAATGTGGTTGTTGATAAGGAGTATAGAATGCTGTCAGGGTAATAATCATAATTGGTAGAATGCTGAGGGGGTGGTCAAGGTGAGTCAGGTGATGTGGCGGCAAAATGGAAGGGATGTGTCTAGGTCCGAATTTATTGTTGGTATGGAAGATGTTGAGGCTCCTCCTGTTTGCAGGAGTTGCTTTAAAAGGTGACAGGCAATTAGATTTGGTTGACGTTGACGGGATTTTACCTCGCACCTTAGTCTGTAGTGTCTTTGTTTAAATAGTGTTCTTTTCTTTTGTTTTGGAAAGAAAATGCCTTGTAGTAGTTAATCTTGTTTCCAGCAATATTTCTGTAAATATTGTTGCTATTTATTGGCCACATGCAGCTTATAGTAGAGGCCAATGGAATGTTATGTTCTGTTTAACTTCTAAAGTTCCATTGTCAGTTGGACCTCACCTGAAGCCTGTGTGTCTACTGGTGGCTTGCTTCTCTTGTGGTAAAAAAAACGACAGTTTCATTACCGGGCATCTTTGTGTGGTGAAGTTATGATAACAAAACTTCAAACAGAATTTCTACATCAACTGAATAGTTGCCCTCCTGAAATTATTAGTTTGTTAGCCACTGAGACAGGAGTCTTTGCATAGAAGACCTTATAATAATTCAGCTAATCTAAAAGATGATTGAGGCTTGCAGAGGAGATCAGTGTAGATTTTTCAGAACAAGGGTGATGTGATCAGATTTCTTGAGCTCCTTGATTAGCCATGCTGCATTATGAAGGACCTCTTTCAGGGGAACAAGTATAGTCTCTTGAGTGCAGTTTGGCTTGGCATTGCCAACATCTATTTGGGGAGGACTAGAACTTGAACGGTTGTTCTGAAGTCTTCTCCTAGGAGGAAAGGTTTCACTTTTTACAGGACTGAGTGCTGGTACAAGGCTGTTTTAATCTTCTTAATAATGTGTTCTTTGAGTGAGAGGTTCGAGACAAGGGTGAATTTGAGGGATTTGGCCTGTTCTATTTAGAGTAAAATCTTTATTCAGTTTAAAACAAATAAACATTTTAAATCATTAAGATCACAATGTTACAAATTAAGATCAGTATAACAATATAACACAATAAATCCACCTCGGAGTGCTGCTCAAATTAACACAGAAGTGCAAACAGCCTTTAGGACCAAAACATCAGTTTAAAATCATTGAATGTCTTACTTTGATTACAGTTTAAAAAGCCGCTTCATGAAAACTAATTCTAGGTTCAGTCAACATCTGCATATGCAACAAGGCGGGCCTGGAACATCTGAAATTATGCCCTGCCAAAACCAGTTAAAAAAATTGTTTACATATACACCGATAAAAAGGACATATAAGGGCAAAGTTCATTGTATATTGGACTGAGTGACCATTGCATTGGCAAGGAGTATCTAGTTTATTGTTCGCTCATCCCTTGGGAACACATAACAAATGATGTATTAAGATAAACCTAAAAGGAGTGAGCATGAAACATTAATTGTTAGAGAGCTCAAATGTGAGATAAGGCTCCAATGAGAGTGAGGACTAGACCAAAACATAAGGTCTCACGGAAGGTATAGTCAGAGCTCTAGAACCTCTATCTTCAGATTTAAATGTCATAAATGCCAATCTGACCCAAATAGTATCAACCTTAGTTATAGAATCTGGGTTGCTGAACAAGTCCAAGAGTCCAGGTTTGTGAAACCACTCATTGACATATTTAAGCCATGGGATTCTGTTAGCATAATCAAGGTTTAGACAATCTTTGGCAGTGACTGTATTGAGCTCAATGTCCTTTTCAATCCAGACAGTTCAACACTTAGATAGGGCGGAACTGAATTAGGTCGGAAACATGGCCAATGGCTAATTCTTCGTGGACATTAAAAGAGGACACACTGCAAAGTAATGAAAGAAAATGCTTAATAAAAAGTATCTTCATAAGTTTAAAGGGGTAGGAAATGTGAGTACCCCCTTATTTCAGCACCGTTGCTGTGCATATTACCTTTAGTGTAATGAGTTCTTCTTTTTGCCCCACATGCATCAAAGGAAATACTGGTCGCAAATGGGCAGGTCTGTTCTGTTATTTTGGGTGTGAAGGTTGTTAGGCTTACATTGGAAAGCTATGACTGAATCAGAGAATGTTTGGCATTGTTGTTTAGCATCTAGTAGTTTGTTGACATTCAGGTTTGGATGCATTCGAGACAACCTTTGAGTATATGTATGTCATTGGTTAAGGAGATATAGAGTTGATTGAGGAGACCGAGTTGGGTGTCATCAGTATGCTGGTGGATCTTGAGTTTGCTGTCAGAAAGGATGTTTCTTAAGAGTTTCATATAAAAGTTGAAAATAATGGGAGCCACAATGGAGCCCCGGGGTCTTGAGCAGGTGGCTAGAAGAGTCCAGAATTTGATAGCTCCTATCTGAACAAGTTGGTATCAGTTGGTGAGGAAGAATATGAACCATTGTACAATTGTACCAGTAAAACCCATGCAAGTTTTCAAGGTATGGTTTAATGCCTGGTGGTCGATGGTGTACAAAGCTGTGGAGAGGTCAAGCAAGACCAGGAAGCAGAGAGTGATTTTGTTGTTGAGAAAGAGGGTGTTATTTACTACTTCAAGTTTGCTTGTTTCAATACTATAGTGTGGTCTGAACCCTGATTGATGGTCTTGAAGTAGGTTATTCTTGACAGTTCGCTGACTAGCGACTGTCTTCTTGATGATTTTTCCAACAAATGAGATGTAGGATAGGACGGACTTAGACAAGGTAGGCTTGCTGAGTGTAGGCATTTTCAGCAATGTAGAGTATCTCTCTGGTCTTGAGGGTTAGGGAGGCAGGGTGGAGAAGTTGTGTGAGGTTTGCTCCTTGCAGAGACTTGATGATGGAGGAGGGAAGCATGTCATCTTTGTAGAAAGTGGCTTTAAGTTATGTTATGTTATATGGTTTTATATAGCGCTCGACTGCCCCAGCAAAGGGGCGTCCCGGCGCTTTCTACCAGAGAAGGAGGGAGGACAGCTGCAGGAGAAATTTGCATTTTACATAACATCGTTTAGCAGAAGAGGTGGGTTTTTATGGCTTTTCTAAAAGACAGAAGATTGTTCAGTCCCCGAATCTGGGAAGGCAGAGCATTCCAGAGCTTAGCAGCAAGATACCGGAAGGAGAAGGGGAAGTGGGTTCAGAATGCTATAGAGGTTTGTGTTGGGCATAACATAACTACATAATTATTATCGCTGACTCTGTAATACATTAGCAAATACTTTGCATCTATTCTCTAGTTATGACTGAGTCATAACATCCACAGAAATACCATTTAAAAAATATTTCTATTAAAACTAAACTTGTTTGCAGTACTTTATCCCCGAACCCTGTGGGAGGACCAACAAGGGCCCACAAACCTGTGTTGGTTTACAACCCCTTAGCTAGGACCTGTGGACCCACGGTGGGCCTAACATAGGTCTATGAGCCCTTGCTAGAGATGGAGGAGTCAAGGTCAATTTCGCTGACCTCAAGCCACTCTGGGGTCAGCCAGCGTTGACACCGGATCAAAGAACCTTAGAACAAAATTGGATTTTTATTTTTTCAATTTTAACATAAGGAGGAGGGTCCTAGTGCTGCCAGGGTCTTAGATGGGGCCTAATCACTCTTTAAAATGTTATTCTTTAGGAAATAGGGACTAGTTCTCCAGTCTGATAATGGTGACCAGCCAGCCAGAGAGATTTTGTGTCTGTGGACCTGGCTTTGTGTTTCCAGTAGGAAAAAGCTTGTTCACCCAACGGATCGGGATATTTTTCAAATTTGATCTGTAGCTGGTCCTCGAACGAGGGATTGTGGACCATCCACAGACCAAGAATTTGGATAAATCTAACTTGCAAGTTTTAAAGCCCAAGCTAAAACATTTTAAAAAGCATACTTTTTTTACGCAAAGTTGTACTGAGATGCCAAGTTTGATGTAATGCTGTTTAGTGTGTTTTTTTGCTGTAGTGTAGGGAAAATATTCCTACTAAGATGAAATGGTAAAATTCACTTCTGTGACAACTTCTTTATGGGAAGTTCAGCACCAAATGGTTGAAAAGCCTCTAATTTATTAAGAAAAGAAAATAAGACTTTTTCAATGGAAACTATGACACTCTGACACAACTATAAGTACAGAACTTGTATCACTGACTCTGTAATAAATATAGAGGATACAAAATGAGTAACTGTATAATGGGTCCAGAATAGTAATCTGAGATTACTGGTGACACCATGCTTATTTTGGGGTAGTTAGCTTGAAAAAGCTTTTTACATCAAAGTGCAGCTAAAACAACAAACAATGATTAGAATTACAGAGTATAGACTTTGTTTCACCCTTCCTGCATAGATCATTAATAAAACAATGGAAAATGAAGAAAGTGTTGATCAGTGGAATTAAAATAATTGTAACAAGGGAGGGAGGGAGAGAAAAGTAGATTCAGTCTCCCCGGGTATGTTTCATAAACAAAGTGGAATCCACTTGGATGGTGGTGGTGATCCCGACTGTGGTGGGGAGAACTCAGTGTTGTTTAAATACCCCTCACACACCAACAGGTCCCTTGGTGTCATGCTTCATCATCGGGGTCTTCGCACCCCTCTCCGGGATGCGGCGTGCTGCGACCGACGACTACCTGGGAGCACTATTATTGGACTATGTGTGGATGTGTGTGGGGTAATGAATGTACGTGAGTGGTGGGTTAAGTGATGGTTAAAAAATACCTGGCTCGTGGGGTGAAAAATAGACTTTTATTAAGCCCCCGGCGGGATAACATTCTAGCCTGGCACATGCGCTTTGTTAACTTCGCGGGCATCAGTGACTGCGCATGCGCAGAACGGAAAGAATGAGTACTCGCGCATTACCGGTAAACGAAGACACACCACCATCCAAGTGGATTCCACTTTGTTTATGAAAGGGATCAGTGGAATTAGGCAGTTTGGTGGCTGCAGTGTTTTCTGCATAATTATGGATTTACTACATTTCCCACAAATTCTGCAGATTTCACTTAAAATTGTTTCTATCTCAAATAGATAAAAATAATACTGACGGAATATGTACCACATAATTCACATTTTTGTTCTATAATTTAGAGACCCTTACCACATGGTCCTCCATTAATCCTAATTGCACTGACAACATTAAAGCACGGCAAAATGGTTTGGAGATGTCTTTTAATGATAAAATCTGTGGTGTGCCTGTCTATCTTCCCATGTTGGCTTAGCAGAAATTGATCCAATTTGTCTCCCACTGATCTTCAGAGCTGGGTTTAATTTTTTCCCTGCCCGACACATTGTGGGATCGCCGCAAGATACTTAGTGATGTGTATCACCTATGGCTGATGCTCGTTTGTACTGCCCTGATTGACTGATCAATGACAATAAGATAGCCTGACAGGGCATTTGCACCCGGCTGTCCTGACACTGAACAGTGCTTCTCGACATAAAATAAGCTTCAATAATGATACTGGGTAGCGCTGCGTCTTCATATAAAGCCTTATGAAAGAGTTTATCATCTACTTCAAAGTTTCAGTGAGATACAGGGTTTATGTAACAGAACACTTTACACTTAAATAAATCATTGCTGCAATCAACAGATTTTCTGATGGGAAGTCCCTGGGCTCCAATTGACTCAGAATTGAGTTTTATAAGGTGTCCAAGCAATTCTTAGCTAATCATCGCCTTGAGATATATCAGGAGCTTCTGTTGTCCTGGAAATCACCACCTACTACTAGGATGGCCATCATCTCTACTGTACTGGGCCTGGGAAAGATAATATGGACATTCAATCCAAAAGGGTAATATCTCTCATGAATCTGGTTAATACCAGGTTATTAACCCAAATACTTATTGAAGAATGCAGATATATAAATAAGTGAATAATGAAACCCCAGGTAGTTTCTTGTTAGAATTTGCAAACCCAAGAGAAGGCTTAATAACTCATGCTCAGCCAGGAAGTATCATTATTGAGACCTTTTGTGATTATTGAGAGTTTATAGACCCATCTTTTCTCTTTTTCCAGAAGAATTCTAGACACAGTCTTTGATATAGATATCACGGTATGTAACTGTTACCACGCAACTTTTAGCATGAAATACTTTTACAACGGCACTATTACCACGCAGGACCCTTTACCACGAATACCTTTACAACGCATTACACTACAATGCAGATACTATTACAACGCATACCGTTACAACGTAAGTATAGGTAAGTTTATCTTTTTTAAAAACCTTTATTAGGGGTATTGGGTTTGGGTTTTGGGGTACAGGGGTATTTTTAGGTTTCAGGGTTGGGTTTGGGTTTTGGGGTACAGGGGTATTTTTAGGTGTCAGGGTTGGGTTTGGGTTTTGGGGTACAGGGGTATTTTTAGGTTTCAGGGTTGGGTTTGGGTTTTGGGGTACAGGGGCATTTTTAGGTTTCAGGGCTGGGTTTGGGTTTTGGGGTACAGGGGTATTTTTAGGTTTCAGGGCTGGGTTTGTGTTTTGGGGTACAGGGGTATTTTTAGATTTCAGGGTTGGGTTTGGGTTTTGGGGTACAGGGGTATTTTTAGGTTTCAGGGTTGGGTTTGGGTTTTGGGGTACAGGGGTATTTTTAGGTTTCAGGGTTGGGTTTGGGTTTTGGGGTACAGGGGTATTTTTAGGTTTCAGGGTTGGGTTTGGGTTTTGTAGTACAGGGGTATTTTTAGGTGTCAGGGTTGGGTTTGGGTTTTGGGGTACAGGGGTATTTTTAGGTTTCAGGGTTGGGTTTGGGTTTTGGGGTACAGGGGTATTTTTAGGTTTCAGGGCTGGGTTTGGGTTTTGGGGTACAGGGGTATTTTTAGGTGTCAGGGTTGGGTTTTGGTTTTGGGGTACAGGGGTATTTTTAGGTTTCAGGGTTGGGTTTGGGTTTTGGGGTACAGGGGTATTTTTAGGTTTCAGGGCTGGGTTTGGGTTTTGGGGTACAGGGGTATTTTTAGGTTTCAGGGCTGGGTTTGGGGTTTTGGGGTACAGGGGTATTTTTAGGTTTCAGGGCTGGGTTTGGAATTTGGGGTACAGGGGTATTTTTAAGTTTCAGGGTTGGGTTTGGGTTTTGTAGTACAGGGGTATTTTTAGATTTCAGGGTTGGGTTTGGGTTTTGGGGTACAGGGGTATTTTTAGGTTTCAGGGCTGGGTTTTGGGTTTTGGGGTACAGGGGTATTTTTAGGTTTTAGGGCTGGGTTTGGAATTTGGGGTACAGGGGTATTTTTAAGTTTCAGGGTTGAGTTTTGGGGTACAGGGGTATTTTTAGGTTTCAGGGTTGGGTTTGGCTTTTGGGGTACAGGGGTATTTTTAGGTTTCAGGGCTGGGTTTGGGTTTTGGGGTACAGGGGTATTTTTAACATATATATTTACAAATGAATAAATAAAAATTAATATAATTAATTAAAATATTTAATAATAAAATAATTATTAATTAATTAAAATATTTAAATTATTATTAACTACATTATTTTTAAATATTATATACTTACCTATACTTACGTTGTAATGGTATGCGTTGTAATAGTACCTGCGTTGTAGTGTAATGCGCTGTAAAGGTATTCGTGGTAAAGGGTCCTGCGTTGTAAAAAATGTGTGGTAATTGTATGCGTGCTAAAAGTATGCGTGGTATCAACCTATATCCAGATATCACCTGTATTTGCTCAACCACTGTTCACCTCAAATCGTTCACAGTGTGTCCTATACTTTTGTAATGGCTCGCTATCTTGGTAGTCACCTTTGGTTACATATCTGTAGTTTGACTTTTCTACAGGTCATACCAACAGTCTACCTGCATGGGCAGGTTATAAAGTAGACAATGTGGTTGGAATTACAGTTGAGATGTTGCACAGGATCCATTCATTTTCCAATCCCGAATACATTTTTTTAGATTTATCTGTCAGATGGCAGACACTAAGTTCCCACAGTGATAATGACCCATAATCTGTGGTAGGCCCAGAGTTATGAAATTACTTGTTTAGGTGACCATTTGCTGGTGTTCATCAGAATATCCCAAAAGTTTCTCTCACTTCTGTGTTCATATAGAGAATTGTCTAATTTCAAATCTCCAGTCCCCAGGTTCGCCAATTTTTGTTCACTGTCTTTTTCATTCGGTTAGAAATCAATGAATACTTTATTACACATGCTAATTGTAGGGTCTGTTACTTTGAATATGTATATTCGGATGATAGACTCAGGATAACTCCAATATTTCTGTTTGTTACTAAGGGGCCGATTACAATGTCATTCGGAAAGCAGTCCGACCAAATTGGTTTCAGAATGCTTTCCGAACGTCTCGGGTTTGGGGAGTCTGACCAACCAATTACTATGTGTCTGAACACCATTCAGTTACACTCCCATTGACTTCAATGGGAGCCTGTGTTCCCACCGACTAAACAGGCTCCCATTGAAGAAAGGGTGGGTGGGAAAAATCATGCATCCTGTGGCGGGCACCCCACGGTGCCTGTCATACTGTGCATGCATGGAAAGGGGGGACCCATAGGTATCCCCTTGGGCCCCATAAGGATACCCCCAAATGAAGGCCACAAAATCCGATTCTGACAGCCGATTCGTGTCAGAACAACCGATTCTGAAAGGCTGGCCGAATCCAACATCCTAATTGCTCAGCTGGAAATGCGGTCCATAGACCGCTACAATTTGTCTCATTTGGAAAAGTGTCTGAGTTGGTCGAGAGAGGCGGGTTCCGGATCGGATTCAGACAAACCAAAAGCCATTTGGAGCCTTTGTGAATGACATCGTAATCGACCCCTAAGTGTCTCTGCCTGCTTTTCAAAATACAACCGATGACTACAGTTATGGTGGAGTCTTAAAAATTGTCCATAAGAGAACAGGGTGGGAACTATTGAATCTAAGGAGACTGTTACTGTCAGTTGATTTTTGGTGTGTATCAGTATTAATGGCCATTTACCTACCAGTAATCTTCATTACTCCGAGTAAAGGACCTCCCTGTCACAGTCATTAAAATATGAGCAAATGCACCTCTGACCAGAACAATCGCCAAGTAGATATAAAACACCTCTTTCCCATTCCCCCAATGACATGTCATGGCTTTCCAATCCGGCTATAAATATTGTAATCCCCAGCCTCACTTCCTGGATTCCCAACTCTAACTAACGTTGAATCCAACTGGACTGTGATGGTGAGGTCTTTGACTTGGAGTAATAAAGATTGCCGGTAGGTAACAGGCCATTACCTCCTTGTCTGACCTGCCCATTATAGTCATTTACAGATAAGCTGACACCTAAGCATTGGCAGGGCTTCAAGGAAACTATTTCAGTCAAAATGATGATTAAAAAAATAATTTATTACTGTAACAAGAAAGTTGACTCACATCTCAACAGTCCTCCGGGACTCCCAGAACAGAAGCTCCTAAAGTGGTAGCAACAATATGCCCCACACAACCTATAATGTTTCATTGAGTTATTAGTAGAGGCATGTGTAGCTTCAGTACATATATCTGCATTTAAGGCCTCTGTGAATACTGCCCAGGAGGCTGCTACTCCTCCGTTTGCCTATTCCAGGACATGTAAAAATTTAAAGTACATTTCCTACCTCTTACCTACACAGCACCCTGCCATATGGGCTACCTAGGGACGACTTTAGGGGTGAGTTATATGTAATAAAAGGGGAGTTTAAGGCTTGGCAAGGGGTTTTAAATGACAAGGCGATATGGCAGCGTGACATTGCATTCAGGCTGCAGAGGCAGGCATGGGACAACTTTTAGAGTGCTACTTAAGTGGGTGGCATAATAACTGCTGCAGGACCACTGGTAGCATTTAATTTACAGGCAATGGGTATATGGTATATGCTAATTATGTATATGTCAATCAAATCATGTTTAGGGGAGTGAGCACAAGCACTCTAGTACTGGTTAGCAGAGGTAAAGTACACAGTCATAAGGCCAACAAAAACTAAACAAGTAAAAATTGGAGGCAAGCAGGCCAAATGTTTGGGGGAAGGCCACCCTAAGGCTGACAGGTATAACATATATGCTTTCCTGTTATATATGCTCTTATTTATAGAATATCTATCTACCTATCTATCTATCTGTTGCGTGTTTACATGTTTGGGTGTCTTATCTCACAGCGACTTCTCAAACAAGAAATGTATATCATGGGTCACTGAGAAAAAAACAGGTTCATCCTCATACTGACAAACAATCTGCCGAGCTTTCCTACTGTCAAGCTTACTAGGATTAGGAATATGCATCAATTCCACACCAGAAGAATCGCATAAATCTATTGGCCCTGACCATTGTCCATTGTTGTATTAGCAATCTGTTTATCAAAGATAAACGAAACTTAAGCATTCACATTCCAATCAGGGTCCATTGTTACCTGTACCTTAAAGTGATGAGCTGCAAACATATCTCCTTTCTTGAGATTATGGGGCCCATTAGGATGGCGGGAGGATTGCCCCCGCCAGGCTGGCGGTAGCCACCGCCGGCCTGGCAGGGGCAATCCGCCCGCCATCTGCACCTAAATTCCCCCCACCCTATTAGTATGGCGGGGGGGACCGCGGCAGACAGAAAGACCATCCGCTGCTTTTCCGCCCCGGTCGACTTGCGGCCGGGCGGAAAAAGTTTAATATGGTGGCTGTGTCTATTAGACGCCGCCAGCCATATTACGATGGGCTTGGTTAGATGCCTTTCCGTGGCGACAATGCCGCCACGGAAAGGCATGCGGTCTTCACTCTGGGGGGCCCCTGCGGGCCTCCAGAGTGAAGGAGAGGTGGGGGGGTGCACACGGGGGTACCTGTGGTACCCCCTAGCATTTGCATACACAAAGCAGCAGACACCGCGTGGTGCCTGCTGCTTCGTGCATGCAAATGCATACATGCTTTTTTAACATTGTGGCGGGCGGTGCAGATTGCACCGCCCGCCACAATGTTAAAAATGAGGGATGCACCCGCCACTGTGGCGGGCGCATCATAATCCCCACCACGGGACCCCCACCCTTATGGTGGCCGGTCCCAATCCCCGTGAGGATGGCGGGCCGCCATCCTAATGACCTCCCAAATGTTCTTTTTAAAAATACGATGAGTGTTTTTTATAAAATGTACATTCCTGACTACATCAAGTATTGTTCTTCTCTTTTTACTACATTCAGCCAACCAATATAGACTAGTATTTTATTTACTATTTCCCGTAAACAGTTGCCTGTCTGCAAAAAACAGCTTTTGCAAGTTAACTGCCCCATAATAGAAATGTGATATCTAATTGATACGGTGTAACATGGCCCTATATTGCCTTCCTTGGGTTCTTAGGACATTTACTAACACTCACCTTAAGGCATTCACCTCATGGAAATTAATACTGGCTGTCTGTTTTGTTTCTCAGCTTTTAATTCCTCATGTGAGATTCACCATTGCTATAAATGCCAAAGCTCGAGACCAGCTGATTGGTGAAAATGGCCTATTTGACAAGGTAAAACACATTTTGCAATTCCTACTTTACATATTTTGTTACATGTTTTTGGATTTGTGTGGAAATTCTGGGACCTCGTACATTAATGTATTTTAACAAAAGGCAATATATAATTCCACAGTCATCACACACTCAATGCTACAAGTCATTTAGAAATAAGAATCTGAAACCTTCTGAAACCATTCCTACTCTCCACATGCAACAATGTATGTTAGAAAAACCACTCCACCTATATAATTCATTTGAAAACACAGCACAAAATCTGCTGAAGCCACTTCTATTTTCCATCTCCTTAATAATGCAATAAATAATTGGATTACTTATCAGTAAGGGTCATTACTGCATTTCTTCCACTCGCATCCAGCTTCTATTTGAAGCAAGTTCATGTCATACGCACTCTATATTTTCAAATAACAATGTAAAAACAAACACACTCGCAAACCTCCTACCACAAGCAAAGGGGTGGTAAAAAAGAGGCTCCTATCACATTGTTTAGCAAGACCTGAGTACTCAAATAATCAAGGCAGAAACATCTCCAGTGTGGAGAATAGGGATGTCCTGGGACAAAGTGAGGGAGACCGAGAGTAAGTAAAAAAAAAGCTTCCTTGATGGTCCTTTCAAGAATTATATAAACACCTGTAACTACTGCCCATGTGGATCTTTGTGCATGTTGTGTAGTGGGAATGCGATAGATGTTGAGGCACGGAACCATGAGAAATCCATAAGAGGAAAAACATCAGTGAGTGGAGTTAGTCTTACATTGAACTTTGGTTTGCCGCAGCAGCACACCTTTAGTTCCAGCAGGAGAGCACATACAAAAGACTGAAGAGTACTGTGCCATCTTTGTGATGGAGTAACACTCCACCAAACTCTAAACCAGGCCTTATGATAGTTGCAGAGAAGAGGAAAACTGACAAGGGTCTGGCAGGTGTCTCGACCCCTTCCAATATGCTATGTGAATCTGGAGTAGTTTAACCCCATGGTATTTCCAAAAGCAGCTGGTCTCTTTTATTTCCAGAGGGATCAAAGAGAGTGTTCTCCAGAATGTGGTTCCATAGATAACATTCATTTTGAGCAATTTAATTCCTAGAGGAAAAATCACACCTTTGCTCCAATCAGAAGAGCCTGCACATTGATTTATACGTCATATTTTTAGATACGTAAATTTGCAAGCGGTTTGTGCCTGCTCGAGATGTCTTGCTTCACTTGTGCCTTCTGGTTGTATGACAAAATATTGAGAATATATGTCCAGCAAATGCTATTTCCAAAGCAGGAAAAGAGTCCAAAAGCGCACTCTCAGCCAGGTTTGTCCAGTATCAATACCAAAATTCAGAACAATCCACAGAAAATTCATATTTATATAACTTTTTTAATCAAAAAGTTGTAAGTAAATTGACCAAATGCACGTATCCCCTATATATTATGGGTCAATGCTAGCCCTTCATCAGGGAAACTGCTGTGAACATAAATAATAAACAAACAATATACCTCAAAAGACCATATTTTAAAAAGTAAACAAACATGAAAGTACAGATAGAATGGCATGCAACTCGACCAATGCTGCTCCATTTGACACAGTCCATATAGAAGAGAAAACTGTGTCATGTTCCAAAGGATGTAACTGGCAAACATGTGCAGACCAGCAGGACCATGTGGTATAAAACAAAAGGTGCCAGTGACACAGTGCAGTGTGCGCACAATGCAGCGAAAGCTCACTCGCAGATAGTTCAACCAAAAACAGCCGGAGTTAATTAAGGTAAAAAAGTGAACACAATACCTGTGTAAACGCAGCCTCCAGAAAAACACTGTGGTGCCCCAAAACTATAGTGTGAGCCACGAAACTGAAAAGAAACCCAGGTTCTCAACTTATCCTAAGATATCCCTATGCGCTTCAAAACAAACAAAGTGTGAGGAAACAAGCTGATCAGTGTTGAGTAAAAAGATTTCTACAGTGGTTACCATAAAACCGCTAGTCTGTCTAATCATATGATTGAAATGAAAACAGGCACCATTGGATTTGAGAAGAACCATAGATCAAACCCTGTGTGGAGGGTGGTGCTTATCAGAAAAATCAATAGTGCAATTCAGTAGAGTGGAGCATGAGAGTTAACAAGAGAATAATGCCATCTTATAAAGGGTCATTGGCATAGACAAAGGTGAAGAATGTGTGAACAAAACAAAAAAGTTTGTCCTTGGGAGATACCAAAACAATCTCAACCACAAAAGGAAGGAAGAACATATATTTCAGCTGTGAGAAAAAACAGACAAAAAACATGATTCACAAACGCCATCTCAAACCTACAGCAGAAAGAGTGAAAACAGTAGAGGAGTACCTACTGAAAATTGGATCACTTTCAGGGAGGTAACTGCACTGTATCCTCAAATGCCATCTCAAACCTACAGCAGAAAGAGTGAAAACAGTAGAGGAGTACCTACTGAAAATTGGATCACTTTCAGGGGGGTAAGTGCACTGTATCCTCAACAACTTAATTTGAAAAATGACAATGTACAAGTTGTGGTTAAAGGAACTTGTGAAACATGTGGCCAACAAAATGGACGGTCCAGCAACAAACTAATGCTAAAGACATTATACGATCATAAAAAAAACAAGATGTTTCCAATCAGTCATTCAACTCCATGGGTGGAAGGGTATTTTTTTTTAATTTAAAGAAGAACTTTATTGAGGTAAAACATGCAACAACATATATATAATCAGTTAAAGCTTAAATGCAATTTGTAACAGTGGATTAATTAACAGTACAATAAAAATCAAGGAAATCAAAAGGGTTGCATATACAAGAAAAGTTAAAACAAATCTAAAGAGAGAGAAAATCATAAGGGGGAGGGGGTTCATGCTACAATAATATAATGCTAACAATAAAGGAGTAGGAGAGTATAAGACATATTAGAAAATATCCACATTATGAAAAGTAATGGCTGTAAATATGGATTTTTAGAAAAGACAAATTGATACAAAAATGCAAAATACAAGACAATTCATGGTGGCTTGGGAACCTCATCCAACAATGGGCAATGAAGGGACATCTTTTGAGCGGAGGCATCTAAGAAAATAGTTATGGGAGACCACATATGCTCTCTTTTAAAGAGTAGAGATAAAGGAGAAATGTATGCATGATCAAGTCGGTGGTTATAGCAGACACTGTACCACCAAGCTTGAAAAGAAAGTTGTGAAGATTGTTTCCAATTTTTTGTTATTTGTTGGAATTCAACTGCAATTAATACGTCTACAATGGTAGCGTTACATGTAAGAGATAGCCAGTAGTCAGAAAGAGTGTCTAGAGGAGAAAGCGGAAATCGGAAAATGGGTGTGAAAAATGATATTAATTTGAGACCATACCTTCAACCAGAATTGATGAGTACAGGGGCAAGAAAAAAGCATATGAAACAAACCTGTATTCAAAGCATTACACGACCAACAATTTGAGGTGATTTCAGGTTTGAATTTATATAATGTGCTTGGAGTAATCATAAGTCGATTGTATAGAAAGAACAGAATTTGAGTAGTACTAGCCGAACTTGAACTCTTACGAAGTTTTAACCACAGCTTATTACAAAACTCAGTTATAAATAAGTGAGTGCCCAACCAAGAGGCACTTGGTTGGGCACTTAATGAAGGAAGGATGTTGTTTTGGGAATGTAAAGAGCGAGAAGATGAAGATAATGAAGACAAGGAAGAGGAAATAATTCAACGTCAAATCTTAAATTTATTGGAATATGTTTTGGGGAGCTTCTAAAGTAATTGTGCTTAGGAAAGGTAAGAAATGTATCATTTGAATAAAGTTGATGAACCCAAAGCAAACCCTTATCCCTTCAAGTCGTCCAATAAATAGATTTATTTTTGATTCATATAAAATGATTATGCCAGATTGAAGAATTGAGAAATCGGTCACTATCTGAAAGGTGTGGGATAAGTATTGAGTGAAAGACCTTATGAGCTGCTTTATGTGTAGGCGAAGATAGGTTTTGTGTCTTATGAGTGAATTAAAGAGATTCTTGGAAAGAGAAGGGATAGAGAAAAGAAAGTTTGATGTCCTTCCAGAGTGGAGAGAGGTCTAAATCTTGATGTAAACATTTAGAAAGTTGTTTAAGGAGAAAGGCATAATGGTAAGATTGAAAGTTAGGAAAATTTAGACCCCCATATGATTTATTGCATTTAAGCCTGACTAGGGACATGCATCGTTTATTTTTATTCCATAAAAAGGAAGATAGAACAGAGTAAATTTGTTTGAAAAAGTATGAGGAAATAGTGAGAGGAAAGGCAGAAATAGTATAAAAGACAACTGGGGCAAGGATAATTTTAATGATGTCAAGCCTACCCTACCAAGATAGATACAGAGGGTGCCCTTTATAGATAGGGTTAGATATTGTGGATAGAATTTGAGTCACATTTAAAGATAAAGTATGTTTTATAACTGGAGCAAACCAAAGTTCTAAATATTGAATTTTTGTGGTATTCCATGTAAAATTGGTAGAAATTAAATCATGTTTAAAACAGAAAACATTTAAAAGAAGGATCTTGCATTTATCGTGATTCAATTTATAACCACAAAGTAAGGAAAAAGCATTAACTTCCGCCCTGAATGCTGTTAGAGAAGATTCTGGATTGGATAGGTATAATACTTATCATCCGCAGAAACACACAATTTGATATGAGTTTTGCCATGTTTAAGACCGTAAATAATTGGATTTTGTTTAATTTTAGCAGAAAAGGTTATAATGCTAGAATGAAAAGAAGTGGTGAGAGAGGACATCCTCGATTAACTCCTCTTTGCAGGGGGAAGAGAGATGAAATAGAGCTGTTTGCAAACATAAAGACTTTTTGTGATGTGCATAATAAAGATATGTAAGAAATAAACTTAGGTCCAAAGCCAAACCAAGAAAGTTCATGAAAAATAAACAACCAGTCCATAGGGTCGAAAGCTTTTCTGCATCAAGAGAGCTGGCTGCAAGTGATTGAGGGTATTTATTGGATTTATGTAGTATAAAAAAGATCTGCATTTAATAAAACCAGATTGTTCCTTGCAGATAATTGAAG
Source organism: Lissotriton vulgaris (assembly GCF_964263255.1). Taxonomy (NCBI): domain Eukaryota; kingdom Metazoa; phylum Chordata; class Amphibia; order Caudata; family Salamandridae; genus Lissotriton; species Lissotriton vulgaris. Next base: position 824,378,938 of record NC_141693.1, on the reverse strand, counting down.
GTAGAAATGTTTCCAATCAAAGTGCAAGAATTTTAGGAAATAATTTAGTCAGAATTGACTGAAGAGATTTGTCTATAGTTTTTACAAATTAAACAGATAAGAGCCTCTTGAAAAGTAACACTGGAAGCTTTAGATAAAATGAAATGGGTATATAAAGACTGAAGGTGTAGAGGAAGAGATTTAGAAAAGTGGGTATAAAATTCAATAGGGACGCCATCCGTGCCAGGAGCTTTCCCTATTTTAATAAGTTTTAATGCATGAGAGAGATCTTTTATGGAAATATCACTTTCTAGCGATGAAAAGTAAAGATCAGTAGGAAAGTGTTTTTGTAGCAAAGAGAGATAACTTTGTATATCAGTAGGGTTCGGAATGTTTTCAGGGGTATAGAGGGTAGTGTAATATTGTTTACGTTCATCTAGAATATTCACCTTTTCAGTCACCAGAGTGGAGTCAGATTTCAAAACATAATCAATATTCGTACATTCTTTCTTGATTTTAAGGTATGAGGCAAGGAGTTTGCCTGCTTTATTTTGGCTTCCATAATAGCGGGCACAACCTCTAAAGTGTGAGCTAGCATTTTCTCTAGATAATTTATTTTATTTACATTTTTCTACAATTAGATTGTTAAAATTGGATTTAGAATTAGGGGTGATCTAAAGTGTTTCTAATAATTTGATGTTTTTAAGGATTTGAAGTGCTTTTTGGGAGTTACATTTTTTCTTTCTAGCAACATAGGATATAATACAATTTCTAGCTGAAGCTTTAAAGGCTTTAAAGGCATCCCATACAACCTGGAAAGAGGTAACTGAGGAGATATTTTAAAAAGTGGAGGTGAAAGTCTGGTCAATTATTAAAGAAGTGTTAAAACACCTTCTTTTGTTGGTCATGGTAATAGGGAGTAGTTCTACATCTACAATAACTTCAGAATGGTCAGAAATTAATATGGAACAAATGTTTGCTTGTAATATGTGCTGTGATAGTGATTTGGAACTAAATAAATAATCAATGCGAGACTCACAAAGATAGACAGGTGAAAAGAAAGTATACTCACGCAGTTGCGTATTACATAGTCTCCAGGAATCAACAAGAGCCTTGTGAGTAATTAGGTTGGTAAAGTGTTGGTGCATTGGAAAAGGTACAAAGGGTACTTTAGAGGTGTGATCAATGTATGGATCTATGAATAAGTTACAATCACCACCGAAAATGACATATCATGTAGAAATAGACATCAAGAGTAGATATAGCCGGCCAATACTTACTGTCAGGTTTAGTAGGAGCATATACATTAAACAACGAAATAGGTATATTATTAACTTTAAGATGTACAATCAACCAACGCCCTTCATCATCTGAATTTTTAGATAAAAGAGAAACTTTAAGCTTTTTGTGACAAAGAACTATAACCCTTTTTCTTTTGCTCGTACCTGGAGAAGAAAAAACATTCCCTAACTATTGACGTTTAAGGTTTAGAACTTCTGAAGCAACTAAGTGAGATTCTTGTAAAAATATAATATCTGATTTAAGATTAGACAAGTGGATAAGAACTCTTTGCCTTTTAATAGGCGTACCCAAACCTTTAAGATTCCAGGAAACTAGGGGCGAGGCCAAGCCGCCGACCGAAATTGCCACGCTGGCTTGAAGAACTGGTGTAATTCCCAGCCGATGTGACCACCCAGGGGATGCTCCAGGTGTCAATCACCCATGAGATGTGTTAGGTGGGGGCAGAAACGTCTCCAGAGAACGGCGGAGGGCCAGCGCTGGTTGCGGTGTGGGTCGGCACCGGAAGACAGCGCCTTCACGGATGTGGCCTGAGAGCAGGAGTGATGCCGGGCACTCGCATAGCATGAATGCAGTGATGGCAGCTGGAGCAGGAAAGGCGGGGTAAGGTGTAGTGGCGGGGCAGCCACAGCGCACTGTCCCCTACACCAATCTTCCCACAGACACTCCCCAGAGGACCCGTGGTGATAGGAACTGCGGGTGAGCCTGGGGACCGGCCAGCGGGCCGGGTACTGCAGGGTGGGCTCGTCACCCCCCTCCCTCCCCGCCTGCAGAAAAACCACATTGGACAATCCGGGGGGTGATCCCCCTCACTTTAATAACACCTACAGCGCCCCAAGTGTGGGTGAACAAATTCTCCTTGGCAGCAAATTAAATAACAACACACCGCTAGGCCATGGTGGGCATTGCTACTGGCCATAAACTACATATTGCACCACGAGGAGGTGTTGGACTGTGGCGGGTCCACACTGCTGGTCAGACAGGGCCCAACACCTGTGGCACGGGGTGGATTGTCCACTGTGGATGTGGTGGGGTCTGATGCCGTCCTAAAAGAAGTGAGGGTAGGCCCTGGATACCCCTTTTGACAGTTTGGTCAAGAGAATGGAAGCTATGGGGACCTGGCTCGACCACCAGGAGGGTCGATTAAATACAGCAGAGGGTAGAATCTCAGACTAAAAGGATGGCACCGCACAGACCAGCAGGAAACTGAAGCGCATGGACAAACTCCTTAAGTCTGTTGCAATTAAGAACGAGGATTTGGAGGCTCAGGGGCAGCGCAATAACATTTGAGTCCTGGGAGTGCCTGGGTGGCTAGACTGGTTCATTGAAACTTTACTTACTGACATATTTGGGACAGAATCCTTCACCGCCATGTTTTTAGTAGAGCATGCACATCGCAAGGGTCAATCATCTCCCTGTACTCGGATATCACAGCTATGGTGCAGGAAGCAAGGCAAAAATATGTTGGGGTAAAGATAAACCTTTGCAAGTGTGGGGCTGCATTACGGGATGCTATACCCCGCACGGCTCAAGGTGGATGTGGATGGACAGTCCCATATCTTTGATTCCCCTCACGAGGCCCATGAATTCTGCCAGAACTACTCAAAATTGGGGCAGCAACGTTATGCGCCTTCCCCACTACAATCACCGAATATCCCGAACTTCAGTGCAAATCTCTTCATGGCCACCAGCTGAATGAACTTGCCGTCCTTTATACAGGAACTTGCAGATCAGTGCCACGTGCATGATGTAATGCCTAGATTAGATTGTTGTGTAATCAGTATGGTTATTAATTGCCATCCTTCCGGGATTGGAATCTATGTATCCTTTCAGGCGCTTATGCGCCAAATATAATGGGGCAGCGGCATGGCGTTGCCATCCCCTGAGTGCAGACGCGCCACTTCAATTGGCGAAGTATATTGTATTGATGTTTTATCATTTTTGCTTTAACCTAGTTGATTGGGGTCATGACTTTCCTCTGATGTTTGGCACGGGGAATGGGTGGTGGGTGGGGGAGGGTACAGGATTTTCCAATGATCGTTGGTTAAACAGCTCAGAAACAATGTTCACCTACAGTGCAGAAACAGTAATGCAGATGCGGATATTTTCTGTATTCAGAAAGTTAGGGAATGACTAACAAGGTACAGTCAGAAGCAAACATTGTGCTAATGTCTTGGAATGTATGGGCCCTGAACAACACTTGTAAGTGTAAGTTGGTGGCCAACTTCTTGCAGCGCCACAATTTGGACATTGCTTTCATGCAAGAAACTCACCTGCAACCCTCCACGAAAGCATCCTTTGCAGGCAATTGGGGAACACACTGATACTTTGCTGGATATAGTTCATATGCAAGGGGTGTGGTGATACTGATACATAGAAGGGTACCGTTCAGGGAAGTAGAGGTGTATTGTGATCCTAGGGGGCGTTATTTACTGGTTAAAGGGTATATGCTGGAACGTGTCAAATATCGATGACCCTGGGTTCTATGAATCCATTTACACACACATTGAGTGCATGGGGGCGGACCAACTCTGCCTGGGTGGGGATTTCAATTTATTGTTAGACCTAGTGCATGACAGCACAGCCACCATAGCAGGCACAAAGCCCAGAGAAAGTAGGGCACTGCTAGATATTACTGATAACTATGGAGTAGTGGATGCATGGAGATATAGTAACTCTAGCCAGGATGGGTTCACGCATTACTCCGCGCCATACAACACATGGAATATTGGTTTATGTCGCCGGGCTTGGCACTATGGGTGAATGGAATGAAAAATCTCCCATGCACAGTGTCAGATCACTCTCCTGTAGTAGCATAACTGTGCATTCCACGTGCAGGGGTGGAACGTTCATGGAGGTTTCCAGATATGGCCTTGAGAGACACCGTATTTGTAGCAGAAATGAGCGCAGCGATAAGTGAATATTTTACACTGAACAAAGGCTCTGCGACATCTAAAGCCACGCTATGGGAGGCTTTTAAGGCATATGCTAGAGAAGTGTGCATATCAAAGAGCGCAGGGATCCTTAGAGACCTACAGCGCACAATTGCTAGAATAGAAGCGCAACTGACAGAAATAGATTGGCAGGATACTCGTCCTGCCGACCCCCCCAGGCTATAGCCGCGCGCAGCCCTTGTGACATAGTTTTGAGAAGCAGCAGAGTGTGAGGCGCACTACTTTGGCAAATATGCAATAGCTAGGCGATATGGGGAGGGTGAATGGCCAGGCTGGACCCTCGCTAATATACTGAAACCATCCCGCAGACCGACGTACATAGCTGAGCTGATGGTTAGTGATAACTCGCATATAACTGGCAAAGTGGGTATCCTTAAGGAGGTTCTTGCATACTACACTACATTGTACTCCTCCAGCACCATCGAGCAGTCAATGGCATATACTGACTACCTTGACGAGGTCTCAATGGTCTGGAAGGAAAAAGCACACCAGAAGTTCCTGGCGGAGCCCTTTTCAAAGGAAGACGGGATTTACACCATAGCTGTGCTGGATGGCTCTAAGGCTCTGGGGCTTGATGGGTTCACCAGATGTTTCTATAAAAAGTACAAGACTGTCCTTGCACCTTATTTATTAGATGTATATCAAGAGGCCGTTGATACCAAGGTGCTCCCACCCACCTTATGAGAGGCGGTTATAATCCTACTTCCGAAACCGGGCAAGGACTCACTGAGATGTGGATCCTACAGACCACTGTCACTCTTAAACTTTGACAATAAGATCCTAGCAAAATTATTAAAAACAAGACTAGCACTTATAGCAGAAAGGCTGATGTTGCATGCGCCATCAGGATTAATTCCTCATAAATCGCCAGCACTTAACCTCCACACATTATTTGCAATGCACAGGATCTCACCCTACCGCTACGTTGCCGCCACCCTCCTCGCACTCTGGACGAAACAACAACTGCCAGCAGGCCACGCCAAACACAATCCATGGCCAATTCTCCTACCACTACTGCCGCCAATCCCTCACCCCTGCCCCGGCCGCCAACACCACCGACACCCTAAGGTGCATCCTGCTCATAGTGCAACCTTGCACAGACCCGCCATGGAGATCTGGAACCTCCTGGACTCACTCTCACCCGACGTCACCTTTTTTCTATAGATACCTGAACCAATGCCTCCTCGGCCCCTGACATCTTAATCGCCATCCTGATGGATACAAGATCCAAAGGAAGGACCGCCCCAACCACCCGGAAGGTGGCATCGCCATCGTGCACAAAAACATCGTCCGCCTCACCACCTACAGCAAAACCTTCCCTGCCACCCAACACCTGCACTTCCAGGTCCAGACCAACTCCACACTCCGTGGTACTCACGCCTACAGAGCCCCCGGGCCCCGGGCCCTCTTTGCTGACACCATCACAGACCTCATCGCACCCCACCCCATCGCCACCTTGGACTACATACTCATCGGAGACCTGAACTTCCACCTCGACAACCTCAGCGACCCCAACTCCGCCACCCTCCACGACAACCTCGCCAGCATCGGACTAAAACAACTCATCACCACACAGTACGACACACCCTCGACCCCATCTTCGCTGGAGGCAATAGTGTCCAATTGAGTCACACCACAAAATCCCCTTGGACCAACCACCACTGCATACACTTCCTCGTCAACAAACCCAAGTAGCTCAAACCTGCTCCGCACCCCGACGAAGAAACTGAAGCAGAGTCACTGAGGAACAACTCAACTCCACCCTCAGCCACAACACCCCCACCGCTGCAACTGATGCCTACCTCTCAGCCAGGGAATTCCGCATGTGACCGCCAACTGCGCAGACATGCTTGCCCGCTACCCAACCCCGACAAACAACGCCCCAGGAAAGTCACCTGGTTCACCACCGACTTTCAAGCCAGACGCACCTGCAGATGCCTGGAAAAGAACTGAAAAAACAGCAAGACACCTGAAAGCTACACCACCAAATGGACACCATGATGGAATACCATCAACAAATCAGAACCACCAAAAGAACCTTCATCCACAACAAAATCCACGCCAACTCCAGCAACCCCAAGGAACTCTTCAGCGTCATCCAAGAATTTACCAAACCCCTCAGCGAAGCTATGGACATTGCACCCTCCCAGGACCTCTGCGAGAAAATAGGAGCCTATCTCCACCCAAAGATCAAAAACCTCTATAACAATTTCAACGACCATACGCCGGATTCCGCAGATCACTGCGCCGGCTAAAGAGACAGCTACGCCGGCCAACCCACAAGCTCATCCTGGACACCGATCACGACCGAAGAGACCGCTTCGACCATGAAAAGCATCCATTCGGGGGCCCCCACAGACCCCTGCCCACCACACATCTACCACAGAGCCGCCAATGCACTCGTACTACAACGCAGCATCAACACCACCTTCAAAACTGGCTCCAACCCCAATGATTGGAAGCCCACAGAAGTCAGGCCCCTGCTCAAGAAATCCTCAGCAGACCCAAAATACCTCAAGAACTACTGGCCCATCTTGCTCCACCTCTTTGCGGCAAAAGTCGCAGAGAAGACCATCAACGCAGAACTGACGGGTTAATTGAAGACCACACCACCCTCGACCCCTCTCAATCTGGATTCCGCAGCAACCACAGCACGAAGACTGCCCTACTCACCGCCACAGATGACATTGGTGTCCTCCTCGACCAAGGCCACACTGCAGCCCTGATTCTACTCGACCTGTCAGCAGCATTCTACACCGTCTCCCATCGCACACTCGCAGCATGACTGCATGAGGCCGACATACAAGGAACGTCCCTCGAATGGATCCAATCATTCCTCACTGGCAGAAGCCAAAAGGATCAGACTGGCACCCTTCCTCTTCGAACCCACAGAAATCAACTGCGGAGTCCCACAGGTATCATCGCTCAGCCCAACCCTCTTCTACATCTACATGGCCCCCCTTGCCACCCCCGTCCGACAGCATGGTCTCAAGGTAGTTTCCTACGCTGACGACACCCAGCTCATCCTATACCTCACCAAGGACCCCACCACCACCAGACTCAACTTCCAGAAAAGAATGCAGGACATCGCAGCCCGGATGAGCAACAGTTGCTTGAAGCTCAACTTGGAGAAGACAGAAGTCCTCATCCTCGGAACCACCCCATCGGCATGGGACAACTCCTGGTTGACCGTTCCCCTGGGCACCAGACTGACCGTCACGGACCATGCTAGAAACCTCAGCATTGTACTCGACTCCTCTCTCTCCATGAACAGACAGGTCAACGCAGTCGCGTCCTCGCCATCCTCCGCAAAACTTTCAAGTGGATCCCCCCAAGGCAAGGAAGACAGTCACCCACACCTCATCACCAGCAGGTTGGACTAGGGAAACTCCCTCTAAAACGGCATAAACAAGTCTCTACTCCGCAAGCTCCAAACGATACAGAACACCGCCGCCAGACTTGTACTCGGTATCCCGAGACACAATCACATCAGTCAACACCTACAGAATCTCTACTGGCTCCCCATCGAGAAGAGAGTCATTTTCAAGATACTCACCCATGCCTACAAATGCCTACATAACACCGGACCCCAACACCTCAATGATAAAACCTCTACATACCCAAAGGAATCCTCCAATCCACCAACCTCTTCTGTGCCAAAACCCCATGCATCCACAGAGCTAAAGCGGGGGAAAATCCTTCTCATACATCGCGGCCAAGGCCTGGAATGAGCTCCTGACCGACATCAGATGTGCTCTCTCCCTGAACACCTTCAGGAAGGCACTGAAGACCTGGTTGTTTCATTGCACGGAACTGCTGACCCCCCCTGCTCCCCCAGCACCTTGAGACCTTCACGGGTGAGTGGCGTGCTTTAAAAAAACCCTGATTGATTGATTGATTGATTGATTGATTGAATATCTTCGATGGTTCCGGCAGCTGCTGTGCTGCTCGACGCGGACAAGGCTTTCGAGTCTCTTGAGAAGCCTTTCCTATATGCCACAATGTGTAGACTTGGGGTGCCAGACCGGTTTTTAGCAGTAGTGCAACTGTTATACACACAGCATAAGGTGCGCATAAGGCTCAATGGAACACTGTCATCTGAGTTTCAACTTACACGGGGAACCTGGCAGGGTTCTCCGCTTTTCCCCTTTCTGTTTGTTTTGGCCCTAGATCCGTTGGTGTGCCATTTGCAGTAGCGAGACCGTCATAGGGGCCTACAATTTAATATTGGATCCCTGCTGCTCACACTTTATGCGGATGAAATTATAGTATACGTGGAACACCAAGATGATAACCTGGTGCCACTGCTGTGTGAGGTTACCACTTAAGGCAACCTAGCTGGTCTTTGCATTAACTGGGGAAAGTCGGAGGTGTCCCAGTTGACAGAGGCACCATTTTGCACATTGATGAATTATCAGTTGAAATGGTGTGAGGATTCCATTAAATACCTTGGGATTCATATACACAGAGAGAAAGATCATATCCTAAATGTGAAATATGGTCCAGTACTTCAAAAACTGGGGCATACCATTGAGCATTGGCTGTCACTGCCTTTGTCAATGGCGGGTAGAATAGCTATTGTTAAAATTGTGGTCCTGCCACAATTTCTGTATGTATTTCATAATATCCCCATCCTGTTGTACAACAGCTTCTTCTCTAACTTTCGTACTCTGCTGATACATTTGGTGTGGGGTGGTAAACAGCCTCGCATTAGGTGGGATGCACTCATGCTGGCATATGAGAGGGGTGGGTTTGGGGCACCAAATTTCCATATCTATTACCTGGTGGCGCAGGTGAGCTTAGCACAACACTAGTACCATGAGGACATTAGGATTCCCTATTACAAGCCAGAAGCAGATTTGGGTCTTCCTGAATTGCTTGGGACCCTGATACCAGTTGGCAACCCACGGGACCCTCGGGACATTCAAACGTTTTCCATGACTAGCTGAGCATGGCACAAATTGCTAAAGATCACAGGGTCACGTATATTGTACTCACCTGAAATGCCAGTAGAGGGTAACGGCTGGATCCCCATTCTGCAGGAAATGCTTGTGAAGCGCACACTTGACAAATTTCACCTGGCAAAATTCGGAGACCTATTCCCTAAAGGGCATATATTTTCACATTCGGAAGATCCTCGCTTCCGTGAGGCCACCATCATGGATCACTTTTTGCTCCAGAGGCTTCAGGGTGCCCTGAAAGCCAACATGTACAGCTATCTACTTGAGCCTCCTGAGTTCTCACTCCTGACGGGCATTGTCATGGATAGAGATGGGACGCACATCATGGCTAGAATGTATGAGTCTAAGTTGGCCCTCATGCCTTTCCGTGATGCAGGGGTGCGTGCGGCCTGGGAGTGGGATCTGGGTAACCCCATCACAGATAGTGACAGGAGAAGTGTGGCTCAATGATTAGAGCGGCAGATCCTGATGCAGAGGTCTAGCCCGGTACCAGGGTTCAATTCCCCGCCTCGGCGGGTCTTGGGCTCAAAATTCCACGGACCTGATAATTCTCGCCTCAGTGCCTATTCCAATCATGGAGTCCCACTCTGCAACTCTGGGCAATAGCTTGCTTAAACTCCACAACGGCCCCCACAACGCTAAGGATGCCTAAATGTCACTCCCCATATGCGGACTTTGCACACATTATATGAACATGTGCTAAGATAAGCAAGTATTGGACAGCAATATTTGTGGAAATTTCCAAAATGATAGACATGGCAATTACACCCATACCACTAATGGTGTTGCTTGGGTACACACATGACCTCCCTAGATCCAAACAATGGTTTGTCACCATTGCATTGCTTATTGCCTAGTGGGAAGTGGCCATCAACTGGGGCAGCAAGCGCACACCAACAGTAATGTCATGGCTATGCAGCATAACATACTGCAACACCAACAGTCACACCTCAGCACACTTACTACCACCCACTGCAAGGCCTATGGGCACATGACAACCATTTCACTCTTCCTTGTGGGATACACTAGACACTGGGGATATGCCCACACCACCACAGCCTCAATATGCAGCTCCTAGGACCGGGAGGGATACACTAGAGACAGATGAGACATTGGATAATTTGTGAATTTAATAAGTGTACCTTATGTTCCCTGCAGGCTGTGTAAACAGTGCACTGTGTTAGCCTTGTATATATATGTCTGCACATTGTATATCATCTTTACTAATGTGGATTACCTTTTACTGCACTGTAACTATGGTTATAATGTTTTTAAATCAATAAAAAGAATTAGAAAAATACATTCCAGGAAACCACACTTAAGGTCATTTGTCAAAAAGTAAAAGAGAAAATATAAAAAACTAAAGCATAATTAATGGAAAATTTGAAATAAATAGGATAATAGAAAGTAAAGCTCTCAGGTAGAGGTGAGATAAAAATAAGAGATAAAATTAAAAAAATGGAGGGAAAGGAGGAAGACAGAAAAGTAAGAAAGAAAGAGATGGAAAAATGAGGAAAAAGATGGAGATACCAGATAAAGTAAACAAGAAAACATACCAAAACTCAAACATGAGGTGGAGGGTGTTGAGGCCACAAGGAGAAGATGGAACAACCAGTCAAAACCCTGGGACAAGCAACGAGGAGGGAAGTAATCCAAGTGGACTATATAGCAATGGGTGGAACAGAGAAACGGCACCTGCTAAGGAAAACCTAAGGGAAAAAATGAAAGTTATTCAACATGTTATGGAAACAAATACAATAAAAACAGTAGGGTTAACGTTCATTTTCATAAAAGAAGAATAATATTATCAAGTAGAGGTTGAGGATCTTGCAATCTCCATGGCTTCTTCTTTACAGTTGTTGATGTATTGCTGAAGCAGAGCTGGGTCCTCATATGTAGTTATCTTATTTCTATAAGTCACTTTGACGAGGCAAGGATGGATTAAACCGAATCTAGCATTTAAGTGTTGTAGTGCTGGTCGCAAAGCTAAGAAACTTTTCCTTCTGTCTGCTGTGACTTTAGCATAATCCTATGAGAAAAATAACAACGTACCTTGCCAGGATATACTGCATTTAAATGTAACTGCCTGTAAAACTTTCAACAAATCAGTATACTCTAGAAAGTATAAAATTACACCTCTCGGTTTGCGTGAGGATGATGAGGTCTGAGGAGCATTACCAAGCCAGTGTGCTTTTTGTATATTTAATTGCGTTGATACAGGGAACTCAAGGACTTGAGGAAGAAAGGACTGAAAGAAAGAAATAGGGTTGGAGCCTGCCAGTCCTTCAGCTAGACCATAGATTTATAGATTGTTACGTCTGCTTCGGTTTTTGAGGTTTTCCACTTGTTTCTGAAGATGAGATATCCCTACCTTAATAGGATGAATCAGCTGAGAAGATAATTGTAGAGAATTCATTTGACGTTCCATTAGACTAATTTTGTTGCCAAACGTAGACCATTTGAGAGCCCGTATCTCATCTAAGAGTAAGTCTAAATATGTTGGTGGAGGAGAAACAGCTGGTGAAGGAGGATCCTTTTTGACTCGTTTAGTAGTTGACGATGTTGAGGGAGGTGTAGGCTTAGAATTATTTTTCCAATTCGAAAAAGAGGAATGCGAAGCATGGGTTGAAGTGGATGGGGACGTCAATAAGGATGCCCCAGCAAAAGGGGACAGATAATATGCTCCGGGTCTTCCATATTGCTTTCTAACGTCGAAAAAGGGTTTGAGGTTGTCAAGGTGGAAGCCTTAGGACATAGAACAGTAGTGGAGGCAGCACTTCTGACAGATTTGATTCTTTCCATAGACCTGAACGTCACTGCCACAAAAGAACAGTTTTGAGGAAGAGTTATGATAAACAGAGATTAAACTTGTGGCTAGTTGAAAATGTAGAAATCTTCAAGTGTAACTTTATTTTTGTTTGCTCAAATATATAGTATATTGGTTGACCCAGACATCAATAAAGTAGTTTACATGTCAAAGAAAGAAAAAAATAAACAATTGCTGAGAAAACTGCAGTTGAAAGAAGCAAAATAATCCAGGAGCATGTTATTCCTTGTATCAGTATTTGTTTGTAGAAGACTGTAAAGATGCTGGCATTATGATGCTATGGGCCAGATGTATCAAAGGGTTTTGCCAATTCTCTGTCTATGGGAAAATGTGTTCATACATAAGGCCCTTTGTGAGGAAAGGAGACAAAATGGCGACTTTGAATCCAGTCACAGAGACACACCGCAGCCGTTAAGAAGAAATATGCGATCTCAGCTCCTTACCGCGGCGAAATGAAGGCATCATGAAATGCAGCGTGCTTTCACCAACAAAGTCCTAGGTCGGTTTGCTGTTCCTTGAGAGTTTTTTCAGCAGTCTTTCTCTGTTTAATTTGCTCCTACACTGATTTAGGGTGGAAATGATTATTTCAGAATACTCACATGCTCTGATATGAGCCTGGAGAAAGTCCATTGGGACGAAACACGGGTTGGCTGTATTGTTGTGTATGGTCTTTAGAATTAACAACCTTAGAAGAAATTAACCAGCATTAAATTATCAACTAAATTAAAACTTGAGGAGTGTTTCGATTGCAATATTAATTGCTAATAGTGTGATGCATAATTTTTCTGTTACAGCCAAAAGTTGATGTAACACCTTTGGGTAACAGGGTGTTGGATGTCCTAGTGACATCAAAGTTTGGTAAATCCTGATTGTGGATGTGCAGCAAATTTATACCCAGTGTTAACTATCTTTGTATGCTAGGCTGTACTATATTGTAGTGTTTTTGTCATGCTTTGCTATATGTTGTAAAAGTAGGATGTATTAAGTTGTCTTAGTTTGCTACACTGTATTGTATTAGATTTTGATATGGTGTGTCTTGCTTCACTATGATGTTATTTTAGGGTTTGTTTTGTTATGCTATACAGTGTCATGCTGTGTATGTTATTTCTTTTATTTTTCAATTTTTATTGATATCAAAAGAGACAGAGTAAAATAAATACTTTTACAATTCATAACATGATTATACAAAAGAAGACAAAAATATACATAAGCATAAAGAAAAACCAAACAGAAATATAAACGCAGAGGTAGAAAAAATAAACGATAACAAATCTGCGCCTGAATGAGCCTTAATTTAGTATCTGAGGCCAAGTACGATCTTGTGAAATTAATCTCCCCCGAATAGAATGTCCCATACTCCCTCTTTTTTCCTCAGAGGGTTAGGGCCCCTTAGTCTTGCTAGTGCTATCTCCATAGTGTGTATTTTATTTACCAGAGCCCACCACTCCATAACGTGGGGTGGATCTGGAGATATCCATGCCCTAGCAATAGTTAGTCTTGCGCAGGCATATAGAATAGAGTTCAAATCTTTATTTGGGCTATTTGTTTCCTGCAGATCTAATAAAATCAAATGAGCTGAAATATTCCTACGACGCCCTTCCAGAACTCTGATAACGCCAGACATGAGAAAAGCATTTGGACAATATCAGCAGCTTCTAATTTATATTTGGAACAACTGGTACGTTCATTTGAACGATTATCTAGTACCCAACATGAGATTCTTTGAGGAGTGTAGTATAGTTGGCAAATAGTTCTGTAAGACTGCAATCTCATACTAGAAGACTGTACTACTCGGTTGAGTTGGATAAAGGAAGCAGATATCTGCTTGGGAGTTATACTTAATCCTAGCCAGTCGGACCATTTGGATGCTAACTTAACACAATCGTCTCCTTTTGCCAGGTTCGAAAGACAATAGCTTTTACTGATAAGTGACTTAGTCCTATCTGAATATAAGCATTGTAGAATAACCGAGTGTCGGACTTCTTTAATATTCATTCTCCGAACTAGAAAGTCTTGAATTTGCATGTATTTAAAATACATCCTATCGTTTAAATTATATATTAATTTAAGTGATGAAAACCCTAATAAACCATCAGGTCCATAAAGATCTCCCAAAGTTTTAATGCCATGGCTAGACCAAGCTGTCCCTTCCCCGTCTGAGAATATTTCAGGAAGTCCTGGGTTTCCCCATAACCTTAGTTCAGCATTAAAAAAATACTTTTTATCAAGAATCATAATTTGCTTCCAAATTTGTACGATATGCTTAGCAGTCTTAAACTTGACTCGTTTGAAGTAATTTGGGTCATTTGTTCGGGCCAAAAATTGTTTACTATCATGCCCTAACATAAAATAATGAAAAAATAAGGAGTTATCATTTCTCAGTAGGCTACGTATCCGATAAAAAAAAGAAGCAAAAAAATATAATCTAAAGTCGGGGAACATTAATCCCCCTTTTTCAATTGGGAGCTTTAGAAGATTTATTGCTCTCCAAGCGTTTTTATAGCCCCATATATAGCTGCCACAAACTCCATCGAGTTTTTTTTTTAAAAAAGTTATTGGGGCGTAACTGAATCGATCTAAATAAATAAAGAAATTTGGGTGCTATTTTCATCTTTATTAAGTTTATACGCCCAACCAGGCTGAATGGTATCTTATGCCATTTTTTTAAAGATTTAGCCACTTCCTTCAAAAGTGGGTCATAGTTAAGGGCTATTATTTCTTCAATCTTTGCAGATATTTTAACACCCAGGTACACTGCATTGGAGCACAGACCTGGTACCAGCCCTGACGGATTATAGTTGGTGATAACCTGAGTTTTATTTATATTTAATTTGTATCCAGATACATTTCCGAATTGTTTTGCCTCTTCTATTACTGCAGGTAAAGCTTTAAGTTCATCAGTAGTAAAGATAGTGACATGGTCCGCATATGCGGTAATTTTTAAGCTATTCCCTATGTGCTGGAATGGACTAATATCATCCTGTGCTAATAGTGCATTAAGAAATGGTTCCAATGATAATGCGAACAGCAGGGGTGAGAGAGGACACCCCTGCCGTGTTCCTCTTCCAATTGGGAAACTGAGAGAGCTCTTTCCTGCATAACTAATCCTTGCCATTGGTTGATGATATAGCGACCGAATCCATCCAAGGTATCTACCCCCAATGCCAAAGGCCTCCAGGACAGTCCACAAAAAATCCCACCCCACTCGATCAAAAGCTTTTTCAGCATCTAACATGACCATTCCGAGTGAGGTGGGATTAATTGATGCTACATCAAAAGCCGTGATGGCCATGTTAATATGGGCGGTAGTATCACGTCCTGTGACAAATCCATGTTGTTGAGCATTGACCAGTTCGGGCATGAGAGGTGCGAGTCGATTTGCCAGTATTTTAGCAAAAGCCTTGGTGTCTGCGTTTTTCAAAGATATCGGTCTATACGACCCGCACTCATCTGCAGGCTTTTGTTTTTTTTAAAAGAATACTATCTTAGCTGTTTTCCAAGAAGGGGGAGCCCTCCCAGTATCACCAATTGACTCTACAACCATTTTGAATAAAGGGAGTAATTCCTGTAAGCATGTTTTATATAGCTCCATAGGGAGCAGGTCTTCTCCAGCTGCCTTACCCGAGGGGAGAGATAAAAAGGCAGTCTTAATCTCATCAGATGTAATCTCTGAGCTTAGCAGTCCAACAGCTTCCTTGTCTTGTTGTACCTTCATATGAGAATGGAGATATAGTAGTATATCATCCTTGGTAGTAAGGGTTTCTGGAGTGTATAATTTACAATAATAGTTAACAAACTGTTCTAGTATCTGATCTGGTTTGTTATAAGGGACCATGTCGCTACCTTTGATTGTTTTAATATTAGTCTTGGCTTTCTTATCGGCTACTTTATAGGCAAGGACCTTTCCAATTCTGTCTCCATTCTCGTACTGTGTCAAATGATACTTATGAAGTTTAAAACTGCTTTTCTCCCTCAAAGTCTTCTTAGTATCTGATTGTAGTTTCACCAAATCCATTCTTAACTTGTCAGTATTAAGTTTCCCATCCATCAAGGCTGTTACCAATTTCTGCTCGAAAGCTAAAATATTAGAAGTCATAAGTTTCATTTAATTCCTAGCCTCCGCATTTTTTTTAAATACATATTTTTGGGCGAAGCCCTCTTATACTTGTTTTGCAGGTATCCCAAACAGTTATTATTGTGGCTGAGTTTAGATTGATGTCTATAAATTCCCTTATATGTTCTCTAAGTTGTAGGATAAATGTTTGGTCAGACATCAGTGATCTAGGAAATGTAAATTGTCGCGCCTCTCGTTTCGTATTATAAATATTAAATTCAAGGAGTATAGGGTTATGATCAGATGTTATCCTAGGGCACAGTTCTATATTACATCCTTCCATAATTCTATGCGTGGCCCATACTAGATCAATTCAGGAACAGAGTCTATGAGGTGCTGAGTAGTAAGTGAACCCTGAGATATTAGGGTGCATAGATCGCCATACATCCTTCAGGTTATGTAAGCGGCTTATTTCCAATATCGCCACCCTAACTTTACGCATGCGTAGTGATGTTCCTTGCCTTGTAGAATCAGCCGCATAGTTCATAACACAATTAAAATCCCCCATAATAAATAATTCCCCCTCCCAATCTAATAATTCAATATTTACCAAATCATACATTATTGGTTCGTCAATGTTAGGCCCATATACCACACAGAATACATATATTTGATGTTCAAGTTTCACTTGAGCAATTACCCATCTGCCTCTAGGATCAGCAGCAGTTTTAACAACTTCTATCGTGAAATGCTTCTGCTTCAATAATGCAACCCCTCTGATTGAGGCACCCAACGTAGAACAGACAATAAGATCGTATCCCATCTGGCCAGTAGTTTTCTATCTTTAAACCCTATGTGAGTCTCAGATATCATTGCTAAATGTGGCTTGTACATATTGAGTTCCTCCTGCACTAGTCTTCTTTTTTGCCTACTATTGAGACCGGCCACGTTCCAAGCCAAACTACTAATCAAAATCATGTTGAGACCATAAATGAATACACTTCCTCTGGTTTTTTAGATATTTCAAAAAACAAATTTTACTTTTTTTTTCTCCAGTCTTTTCTACCTCTTGTGATACATTTTTTCCCCTTACAATTAGTAATATCCAGTTCTCCGTCCCAGTGATGTAATTTTTACCCTGAGTTTCCCAACCCCCCCAACCCCTACCTTGCAGCTCTCTGCCCCACCCCCACCCATTTCTACACCTACATACAGGTCCCCCCCATTAGACCCGCTGCCGCTGTAGTGGCAGCAAAAGGCGAAGTCATGGCCCCAAAAGTCCGGCCATGCAATACTACAAACTCGTCACAATGTATTAAATCTTGCAGAATCTTGTATCAAAATATAGAAAGAGAGAAGAAAAAAAACATCTAGATTTAACTGCAAGTAAAACTAGAAAATGTCCAAGACCCAATCCCATTCCCACACATTCTGCACACAGAGTACTACATCAGTATTCATAAACTAGTACATATAATATACTTCATTGTCCATTTTTCTCCAATTTCCATTTACTCAGGACTTGCTCAACCTCCCTTTCTTCAGAAAAATAGTATACACGTGTATTCTTCAAGACCTTTAACTTAGCAGGCTCTTGCAAAAAGGCTTGGCCCCCTAATTCCTTAATTGGATCAATATACTGTCGAAGTTTCCATCGACGCTCCATTGTGAGTTTACTTAAGTCCGATCTGACAAAAAAAGTAACTGAGTCAATGGTAACAGGGGTGTTTGGTCTTGCCTTCAATGAGATTGCTTGGCGAAGTAAAAAGTTACCAATACAAATCAGCATAGGATGCGGGTACTGGCTACCCTTATTTCTCTGGATCAGAGGAAGGCGGTGGGCTCATTGTATTTGTGAGTCCCAATCCCAGTCCGATAACTCGGGGAATGCCTTCTGAAATAAGTGAACCATATATTCCCTGGGATCGGCTCCTTCAGCCCCTTCCATTATACAGAATATGCGTAAATTCTGTTGTTTTTCCAAATCCTCAATTTTGGCTTGCATTTGAGAGATCTGAACCTCGTGTTTGTTAACTGCAATCTCAGAATGAGTTGACTTCTCTTCCGTTAACACAACTCTCTGTTGTAGCTCTTCCATCTCCTGGGACATAGCCCCTAATTTAAGAGACATCTCTTGTAACGTTGACTGAGTTGTACTACTATCCTCCCGCATCTGTTGATAATGTGTTTGAGCTTCGTGTTTTTGCTCATTGAGTATCTGTAGAATCATCTGGAATGACGAGGATACCTCCCCCTGAAGATTCCAATCATTAGATGTGACATTTGGAGAAATATTTGAGGGGAGTGTATCATTGATTTTATCTGCCCCCATTGAAGTAAAGTCAGTATCTTTAGTTACTGCTAAACCTGAGGTTTCAGGCACTGAATTTGAAGTGGGAGCCATCCGCAGTACTACTACCTGGGAGGAAAAAAAGGGGAATGAAGAAGTCTCAGTTGTTCCCAGAATGGCAGTTGGGGTATCACCACCAATTACCGATACCGCTACAGAAGTAATCTCATCACCATGGGAGTTTACCCCCCTGGCATAGCAACTGCCTTGTTACCAGTGTCGATGGGGCTGTTCCCAGAAAGCCTTAATGCCATAGATTTAACTCCACCTTTAGCCTGCACCCATTTCCTATTCTCTGCTATTACTTTTGCCACAGTCGATTTTGATTTATTTACAATTTTTTCCCCCTTATTCTTAACTTTACCTCTTCCTTTTTTTTCACTGTTGGCCTTGTCTTTAGCTGAGCACGAGGGTGTATTATTACCTAGATCAGGGAAGTCGCTGTATTCCTCTTCCGTTTCAGTCCCCTCCTCGTATTAATAAGATATAGTCTCCGGAATGTCCTCTGCTTCCCTGGTTATCACCTCTCCTGTCACTACTATCGCCTCATCTTCCGTCAGCTCTTTATCACAAAGATCTTCTAGGGTCTCTGTTAGTAATACTGAAGCGAGTGTAGATGGCATGGGATTAGCATTGATATTACTGTTACCGGGTGTTTCTAATTGAGCCTCTGCCCGAGTCTGAGTATTCACACTGGCATTACAGTCTTTTAATAGTATCGTATTCACTACCTCAACATCAATGGGGGTATGGGCATCCATTTCTGTTTCTGGAGCAGTTCTCAAAGCAGTAATTATAGCGTTATTTTCTCCATTAGATGAGGTAGCAGCAATATTGTGCTATGACCCTGAAGGATCAGGAGTATCTGACAACTCTGTATGATCACCAGCAGCTGACTTCCGTATGCTTTTATTAAATACTAGATTAGATTTAACTAGAAGCGGCAGGAGTGGTTTGCTAGTATTTAAGACAGGTTTCTCCGATTTTCCTAATTTTTTCCCCCCATCTGGGACTTTCACTGCTAATCCCTCCGTAGTAGCTCCTGTCGCCGCCACTGCTGTAGATGTCCCATCGCTATCCAAGACATTATTCGCCCCAGTCTGTTTCATAACTCGCGCGTTTCTGGTTTGGGGTTTTGGCGCCATTACAAAGTTCTCCACTGATACCAATGACCCAAAACTAGAGCCAAAGTTAAACTCCCAATGAGCCGGAAGGTTGAGCCTGCCAAACACCGACACCCCCCCTAGCAGTTACAGAGTAAAAGTGAGGAAGCCGGAATGACCACAGCAGTTCTCTCAATCAGCCTCAGACGCCGCATCCAGCTCTCGCTCTGTTACCTTTTGCTGCAGTAAAACCGGCGGGCCGTTCCTCTCCAGCCACTGGTATCCTTCAGTTCTGCACAGTGCTCCAACTCCGTATCCTCCAAACGTCGAACTCTCGACCAGCAGCGCTTAATCCAGCTCCATGTACCTTCGCCACCGTGAAACAGCAAAACCGTTCCTCCTAAGCTGCAGGCACTCTCAGCTCCCGTGTGGCACTCCATCCACTGCTCCGCCACTCCGCCACTCCCGCTCCGGGTCCTCCACCGGCTCTCAATCAGCTTTCAGTTCTACATACAGCTCCAACAGCAAAACCGTTCCTCCTCAGCTGCAGGCAGACTCAGCGCTTATCTCAGCTCCCGTACGGCGCTCCATCCACTGCTCCGACGCCTCCCAGCTCCGCGTCCTCCACTGCCGAGAGAAAGGTAAAGCGATATCAGAGCGTGAGCGCTACTCTGCTTGTACAGAAGATTCTTCTTGCATAGATTTTCAAAAACCGGGTCTTGGTCGGTTAACAGCTAGCGAGCCATAGCATGCTTGACCGGACCCTCAGCAGCCGTTCTCCGCTCTGACGGCATCAATCCGCCATCTTAGACCTCTCTGTGTATGTTATTTCATGGTATATCATTCCGTGTAATGAAGCTGAATGCTGTGTTATGGTGTGTCTTGATATATTGTGATGTCAAGAACTATGTTGTTGTGTTGGTCTGTCCTATGCTGCGTCATCTTATCATGGGTTATGATGTGTCATGCATGCTAGTTTGTTATGTTGGAGTATGCTATTTGTCACTATGTTATGCTGTGTTGTTAGCTTACGTTTTGGTGTGTTTAGCTGTGCTATTCTGTTTTATGGTAGGGTATTCTGCGCTTTGATGTCCTATGCTAAATTATCTTAAGGTGTGTTAGGATGTTTTATGCTGTGCTATGTTAGAGTTTGGTATATTGTGTCAAGCAAACATATGCTAGGTTAGCAAGTATCCCTTTGCATAGTGCTGTTCTACTCTGTGTTATTTTATGGTATGTTGTGGTGTTGTGCCTTGCTAGAGTGCGCTCTGTCAGGGTGCATTATGTTGTGTTGTGCAGTGTTATACGTTGTCACTTTAGGGTTTGCTATCTTGTATCATGATATACTATACTATAGTATCTTCTGGTGTGTTGTGATAGGTTGTGCCTTGTTCTGCTATGTATCTTACGTTATGTTGTATCATGCTTTGCTGTGTTTTGTTATGATGTGCTAAGTTAGAGCCTGTCATTTGCATCATTCTGTGCCATGTTAGGGCCTGGTTTGTTGTGCCATGCAGTGCTAAGCTGCCTTTATTATGATGTGGTGTGATATGGATTGTTGTGTGCTATGTTATGTTATTATATGTTGTATTATGCTTTATCATATCTTTCCACATTGGTGGTACCACTGATTTGGGGCCTGAGGGTGAGATAGCGCTAAAATGTGAACCAGCACACCTGTTGATCCCACAACCCCCGGAGCCTGGGTCTGTTGATTTTCTGCACTTTGTCCTGCTAAATTAAGATGTGTGACATACTTTTGGCCACTACCTCAGTGCTCTTGTGATTGAGGGGTCTCGCGCAATAGTGCTCGCCTTCACGCTCCCGCACTGGGCTCTGATGAGAGTTGATGCCCTCCGTGGGATAGGGGATCCAACCGCAAGCTGGTCGCAGTCCCCAGATGTTGCCCTGAGCTGTTACGGGTGATGATCTCTATCCTCAGAACCATGGTGAGTCACTAGAGCTTACATTGCTGCCTACTGGTCCTCGCTGTTGCAATAGGCATCACCTTGGTGCAACAGGAGCCACTGTCTGGACATACTGATCTTTGAGGGGGTGTCCTGAGAATGCCACTAGAGGCATTCCCCTAAATACCCCTCATCCTAATCATTGATAACCAGTCTCTGCTTTTTGAGGCTCTCTCCTCCCCTCACTAAATCGACGATCTCCTGGTCCTTTGTCACAGGGATGGGGGCATAATACTGTACCTGCTCTACACCCTACTACTCACCTGGCACTATGGGAAACGCTTCTAGAAAAAAGAACTGGAGACAGCGGGTTCGATCATGGAAGATTCTGCTGAACCCCCACATGACGATGGGGCATCTGCCTTATGGTCAGGACCTCCTGGGAGGCCCTACTCTCCATGATATTGTGCAAGCTACAGCAGCCTCCAGGAAAGTATTGGGGACAAAGATTGACACATTGGTGGCAGACATGACAATCTTGAAAAACGAACACTGATGACTGGTGAAATGAGTCACAACAGTAGAGAGAGAATTAGGGGAGATCCCCCCAGTCCTAGTGTCAGTGAAAGAGTGACTCACTGACATGGAGGCAATGGTTCAGACACTTGAGCTCAGTGCAGAAGACACTGAGAAAAGATTGGGTGAAAATAACATCAGGGTGATAGGACCGCCAGAGTGTCTGGCGGGGTCAGCATGCTAGTCTACCTGGATCATTGGCTGCACAAGGAAGTGGTGACAGAGGGTCTCTCTCCATTTTATACCCTGGATAGAGTGTACAGAGTGCCGGTCCAGCCTCCACTACCAGGTGCACTGCCGCAGCCCGTGGTGGCCGACTGTTGCATTATAAAGACATTTTGAGCCAAGCCAGGCAGAAAGGGGATCTTAAAGCAGAAAATAGCAAACTTACGATATTCCCGGACTTCACTAGAGAAGAGCAAAAACAGCACTCCACCTTCCTTGATGCAAAACAGCACCTCCAATAACTAGGTCTGCCTTACACCATGATCTTTGCCACCCTGCAGTGAGTGATGACTCCGGATAGAATGCAGTTCTTCCAAACCCCACTGGAGGTGTGGGACTGGATTGATCTGCATTCACAGCCTGGTCCTAGCCGGAAATCTCCACAATGGAAATCTATGAGGACCAGGCCAAACTGCAGAGCTAAAAGCTATAACAGAGCAGCCCCATCCACAGAGGAAGTCCAACAGGAACAGCAGAGAGCGGTGTAAGTAGTTGCAACAATGAATGACAGCAGAGAGACCCCCACATCCACAGCTGAGGATGATGGCACTCCAGACTCACACTCTGAACGCAGAGCCAGCTCATCTGGGGACTCAGGCACAGAACTGCCCAAAGTGATGCCTGGGACTGCTGATGAACTTACATAATACAGATACTATGTGGGGATGGCTAAGGTCATTGTCTGGGGTGTGATTCACCAGAGGTACTCAGAGGGCCCCAGGGAATTTATCCTACCCCCCTGGACCATGGGCTCTTTTTTCTTATCTCCTGATGTGGTGGGGAATCTTGCGAGGTGCTCCCCGATAGTCATAACCCCTTTGTTTGCGGGACAGATTGCTTCACATGCAAGTGTTTGCAGTTTGACTGTCTGTTTGGATGGAGATTCGTTGCCTACTTGTCCCGGGGAGTAGGAGTTGAGTTGCATGTTGTTTGTTTGCTGTGGGAGGGGTTTGTGAGTCATGACCCATTGGTTCCAATTTATATCTCGGCATTGGATGAGTGCGATAAGATGTGGTATTGAGACCATTTGGTAGTGAACACTGAATATCTGTTGTTACATGCGATGGGGACCCCCATGAATTACAAATTCATATCTTTGAACGTTAAGAGGATGAATATTATGACCAAGCAATACAGGTGGTTTTCATACTTTCATAGAGGGGGCATCCTCATTGTGTTATTACAGGAAGCACAACTAATGGCTAAGGAGGTGGCGGCACTTCAGAGGAGATGGCGAGGACAGGCCTACCACACCACCTATTCCACTTATGTGAGAAGGACACTGATTTGGATATGCCCAGGGGTCCCCTTTCAATACACTGGAGCCCTGATTGACTCAGTGGCCAGAATTGTGATGGTAATGGCTTTACTAGAGCGAGGAGACATACCAATTATTAACATTTATGCCATGAATGTAGACCAAGGGTCGTTCCTAGCAGACTTATCGAGGTCCTAATCTCCTTACCTGGTAAACTTGATCATTATAGGGGAGGATTAGAACAACATAGCGGATCCTGTTCTTGATTGATCCCACCCCCACTGAGGGCTACGCGGTTACCAGAAAAGCCTGCTTATTCACAGATGGACAGACTAAATGGGGGCTAAATGACACCTGATGTCAGACGCACCCACTAACAAGGGATTACTCCTTCATTTTGAGTCTCCATGAACTACAAGTGCGCTTAGACATGGTCCTTTGCTCCCCAGATGTCCATGGTATGGTGCCTGAGGTTGAATACCTTGCTAGAACCATTTCAGACCACAACCCAGTCCTCCTCCACTTGAGGTGGTAGTGAACGGGTCCCTGCATTCAGGTGTGAAAAATAAAGCCTGAACCCTTAAAGGATCCAATCTTACAGGACACCATTGAGGATTGTATTCGGCAATACTTCAAGAACAATGCTGGCACACTCGGGTAGAGTGGGATGCTTTTAAGACAGTGCTCAGGGGGAAGTGCATTGCAGAACAGGTGGAGGTGAGACGCGTTTATTAAATGAAGTTGTGTCTTCAGAGGCGGCGTTGAGAGACATAGAGCAGCATAGACCAGGTCGCCCAGATTCGAAATAGGCCTGGCTAGATGCAAAGGAGCGATTGGCCAGACAGGTCGAGAAACTTAGATGCTTTAACTATAGGGCATACAAGATGACCAAGCATGCGGAGCACAACCGCACTAGCTCCATCTTGGCCTAGCTTGCTTACTGCCCAAAATAGGGATCGGCCATTGTGGCACTAGAGATGAAACAGGGAACCTGGGTCTATAAGCAAGCAGAAATCAGCCAACATTTTAGTTGCTACTACTCTGACCTCTATACAAGCACCTCAGTGCATGCAGGAAGTGCCATCAATGATTTCCGAAAAACCTTACTTTCATGAGGCAAAACACCTGAAAGAGAGGGGTTCCCTGTTGAGCTGTATGCCACATATGCTGACGAGTTAGCCTCCAAGCTAGCAGATTAAGACAAAGCACCTACAGATACAGGCCTTTTACCATCTTCCACCAGCGAGGCACTAGTGGTGCCATTGCTAGAACCAGGGAGAACTGTGCATGACTGTAAGGCTTACAGGCCATTATTGATGCTTAACATCAACTCTAAAATCCTAAGCCGGGTCCTCATAACCAGACTCCTCCCTTTCCTAACAAAACTAACTAACCCTGATCAAGCTGGGGTTATCCCTGGCCGCAACACAGCGATTAATATCACAAGACTCTTGAGGTTACTGAAGGCCAATACTTATGACTGTGGGGAAGCAACTGTATTTGCAGTAGATATAGAGAAGGTTTTTGACAGCTTAGAGTTAAACTTTGTTTATGATGTAACGGAGCGCCTCCAATTAGGGTGCGGATTTATAGCCTGGAATAGGTTGCTATATCTGGACTCCACGGACAGAGTCTGTACTGGACGGATTATCTATGGGAGCTATAGGGTAAGCTGAAGAGCCAGGCAGGCATGCCCTTGTTGCCCTTTCTCTTTACGTTAGCAAAGAAGCAGCTGGCTATGCCAGAACTGGAGACCAATACCGGGGCATAGCGGTGTTGACCAACACCACCACATTTCCTGATATATAGATGATCTCTTAATCTTCCTTGGAATACAATGACAGATCTGGAGGGTGATAGATGCTTACTAGGGAGTTCAACTTGCTATCTGGATTGAGGGTCAACTAGCAGAAGTTGTGACTATTCCCAATTTTTACTAGAACAGTTGCACTGGGAACCCCTTATCTGATATTTCAAATATCAGGGTATTAGAGTATTTTTCGTCCATGTGGACTTATTGGATGGGAAAGTTGGAATGGCGATTCATGCACTTAAAACGAGCACTGACTTCTAGAAGAATCTCCCCTTATCTGTAGCTGGATGCACAGCTCTTCATAAAATGGTTGCACTCGCCCCAGCTGCTGTATTTCTTTGTGTAGTAGTAGTAGTACAAAGCTTTATTTCGATATAAAATATCTTAAAAAGCACATCTACAATTAAAATCACAATTCATTTTAAACATACATTAAAAAGCTCTTTGACAAAAATACAAATGTAATAAAAATGCATTAAACCAATTACAGCTTTGGACAAAGTTAAAAAGTAGTCACCTTATAGAGTCAACATAAGTCTTTCAGTCTAATCACCCACGCCCAACTAAGAAATTTGGCCACCCCACAAGCTAGGGTGGTGTTAGGATCGTTCAGCAAAATTCTGAGGGCAGAAGAGTAATTCTTGGTCTCAAGCTGACGGCAGACAGGTTGTAACGATTTCAACCTAGATTTACTATAAGCATGACATACAAAGAAAAAATGCGGGATAGTTTCAGGTACACCAGTACAAAATGGACAGTCAACAGGTGTTTGATTGGGTGGTTTCCACTTGCATGTACGTTCACGAATGGGAAGAGTTCCCATTCTGAACTGAATATAAAGTGCCCTATCTCTGGTTTCCTAATGAAGTCCAAGTTCAAGATGATGTACTGGCTTGTGCAAGCGGAACTCATCTGTCAATATCCCCAAGTCAGTATCTCTGAGATCTTGAGCATCTACCCATGCCCAATAGGCTCTCTTAATTTCCACTTTTGACACCGATACACCTGACTCCCATGCATTATTAAAACCAATAGCCAGTAAAAGCTTTTTTATCCCAGCAAGCCAGACAATTTTGTGCGAACCCTCCAAATTCATGACTACTCTTAAGCCATCTGCATAGCAGGATAGCTCAGGTGTACGCCACAAACGGGCCCAATAGAGAAGCGGGCGCAAAACAATTAGATCTTTGATTGAGCGGCGACCCAAATCTCACCGAAGTGGCTTAGTGGGAGTACCCCTAGGGAGCGAAACGAGCTCTCTAAAGAACTTGTTTTCTGCCGTAACAAGTGTATCAACATTGTTAAAACCCCAGAGCTCAGCTCCATACAGCGCACAACCTACAGCTTTTGCAGCATAAATCTCCAGTGCAGGGGCAATGGGTCTGAATATTGAGGCTCTGTGTTCCCTCCCAATGACTCCTAGAACACGCTTGTGTCTTAAGGCCATTTTCTCAATGTGTGGCTGCCATTTCAATTGGTCTGATAGTCTAATTCCTAGATAGTCAAAAACTTTGACACGCTCTAGGGGCACCTCGCCAAGTGTGAGCGTGGATTTAGCATTCCTACTAGGGTTAAAATAAAGGAGCTTGGTTTTGGTTGTGTTGATTACCAAGCCCCTTAAGTTGCAGAAGAGACAAAATCGATATAAAAGCTTCTGGAGGCCCGCTGGTGTTTTTGATACCAATAACGTATAATCCGCAAAAAGCAAAGCGGGGACTTTAACACCAGTCAGGGTGGGGGCATCAGCGTTAATTTCAGACAAAAATGAGACAACCCCATTCACAAACAATGTAAAGAGGGTCGGCTCCAGGACGCATCCTTGTCGGACACCTCTATCTACCGGAATTTTGTCCGTTTTCTGCTCCTGGGTACCCCAGCGGATGCATGCATAATTTCCATCGTGCATACGGGCCAACAAATTCAGGATAGGCAAGGGAAACCCCATCTCCTGCAGGACCGTCCCCAGGCACTTTCGGGGAACCAAGTGAAATGCAGTCTTCAAATCGATAAATGCTAAATAAAGACCGCCCTTGCCAATGGTTACTGTCTTCCAATGCAACAAAACCAGTCTGAAAGCCTGGTCGACAGTACCTGTAGAAGCCCTGAAGCCTGCCTGGAATTGCGAGATAATATTGTTCTCTTCCGCCCACAAAAGAATCCTCTTCAGAAGTACCCTGCCAACCACCTTCAGGCCAGCATCAATGAGGCTGATTGGGCGATAGTTGGATTTCTTTGTGGTGATGCAAGTATGAATTCTTCAAACACTGTTTCGGAAATCAACTCGCTATTTACGTTTTCACATGGGAGTCGGTCTGTAGAAGGGTGGCTCTGACAACATTGCAGCGACCTATGGCAGAAGAAGGAATGGTTGCCTCTGAGTTTGAGTCTTATTACCTTGCGGTGCAACTCCAATGGCTCACGCACTAGTTGGCAAATAGACTGACACTGGAGCGTGCAATGGCACAGTTTATACCAAAACTTCACCAGTTGTTCAGGGTAATGCTGAGGATGGAATCCTCTCTCAATGACAGCACCACTGAATTTCGAGTGCTGTGATGCTGTTGGGCTCGATGTTTGCAAAAGACACAAGTGCAAGTTCTGTACTTGCACAACATACCTCTGAGTATGATAGGTACTACCCCATTATAGAGACTGGTGGGGTCATTCTGATTGGATGGCGGCAGATGCTTCAAGGGTAGGGGACTCGGTCCAAGCCAATGAGCTCCACCCGTTTGAGGAATTTTGCTTGAAATTTGATTTACCCCGGGGGTCACTTTTTGCTCCAAGGGATGGTGAGGGTCCTGATCTGTAAGCACTGGAGCATGTGGGAGCCGTGGCGTCACAAGGGTTGTCAGTACATAGTCACCTCCTCAAGTACTTTCAAAGCGGTCACCTGTTTTTATGGGGTGATTAGAGAAGACGTGCCACTGCGCCTAGAAACCCTACGGACCTGATCGGAGAAAGACCTGGGGATCCCCATACCTGAGGGTGACTGGCGACTTTGCTGCAGTGAACCCCAAGGGTATCAAGGAATGCTGGATTCAAGCTAATCAACTTCTGGGATTTACATAGAACATACAGCAAAAAAAGGGGAGATTCCTTTCTGTGGTTTTTAAATGTAATTGCATATAACTAGTAAAGCAAGACACCTGTCTAGAAAACTCAAATGACCTCAGTAACACATATACCAACATATACCAACAGACCATAGATTATATCAAAATATCACATTTATTAAAAAAGAAAAAGTTTTTTATAACTAATAATCAGACATGAATATTTTCTTTCCATAAAGTTACATACATGTTATATTTCTTACACAAAGATACAATGTAAAAGCATATGAAAACAATTTAAACAATTTAAAAAGCCAGTGTTGTCGACGCGTTTCGGTGCTTAGATGGGTAGAACACCTTCCTCAGGACTATGGTTAAAAACTTCATGAATCTAAAGAGGTATATGTGACATATCATTAGTATACAGTACATGAGGGTTTTTTTTTTACAAAAAAAGAGTTTTTTATCTAGAATCATACAGGGTCATAGCTACTAGTGATCATAAGGTCTTACTATTAAGGCATTTTCAATTTGCAGTGCCAGTCTTGATCCTGGAGTGGAATAATCTTTATAGTGTTATACACCTCCGCTTGATCGTCTAGAGGATCTATATGTGAAGTAACAATAATATTCAGTATCACATCCTACTGTTACTGTAATACATAATCTCTGCATTCTTGCTTATCAAAATTAGAAGCTTACTTGGTGGTAGTTCGCAGAGTTTATGTAGAGGAGACTCTTCTAAGCGCCTAGTTTGTAGCAGGATAGGTCACTTATGTATCATCATATTCATTCCTCAGAGTCTTTTAAGACTATTACCAAATTCGTCACTTCTTTGGTAAACTTGAAGGCGAGCTTCTCACCTGTATGGGCAGTTAAGGAGTGTTCGAGTTTATCGCTTTAATAATTAATTTATAAGCATGGAGAAATTCTCTACAGATAATGCATGAACCTATCTTTTGTTGAAAAACAAGGGGTTTTAACAGGGGACTTAAAAACCGTCTTTGGCAAAATTTATTTTTTCTTATCGTTGTTAAGAAACTTAAATATTAGGCTTCACTCGAAATCACTAGTATGTGTGCTTACAACTTTAAGATTCAAACACACAAATATAAAAAACAGGCATAGTGCAGGCAGATGTCAAACAAATGGCCCAAGTTGATTTGTCTGTGTGATACAAACTTTCGCCTAAAGGTACGGCCGGTAATTTGTACTAGAACAGGAGTAGAGCCCTCCGAGTTTAAGGTGATATCCGGGCATCCTCTTACCTCGATCGATGGTAACACGAGCCGTCCGCCTGGTCTCCCCGGTCTCCAGAGTCGGTATGGAGACCAAGGACTGGCGGTTCTATTTATATGCATAGTAGTTGTTGTTAAATTGAATAATGGCCCACACCTGATCATGATACCAGTTGATTTTTCAGGTACCCGCGCCATTTTGGTAGTTTTATTCGTCCTACGCTTGATCGAGTGTTGTCCACAAGCGAGAACGGACTCAATTAAATAAAACATTCGTCAAAAAGCGAGCGCCATTTTTGTAGTTTTTCACTGCATAAAGGCGCGAATCATAGAGAGCGGACTCATTTATGTTACGCTATTGGCGATTTAAGGGTGATTATTAAAAGTATTTGTTCCTTAAACAGTGCCCCGATATTTGTATAATATAAAGGGCAGAGTGAGTTCTAGATAGTGTTTAGAACGGACTCATTTAGGGTAAACTATTAGCGGCTTTAGAGTATTATTTCAAATATTTATTTATTACACAAAGCCCCGATTTTTATATATCATAAAATATAACATGTATGTAACTTTATGGAAAGAAAATATTCATGTCTGATTATTAGTTATAAAAAACTTTTTCTTTTTTAATAAATGTGATATTTTGATATAATCTATGGTCTGTTGGTATGTGTTGGTATATGTGTTACTGAGGTCATTTGAGTTTTCTAGACAGGTGTCTTGCTTTACTAGTTATATACAATTACATTTAAAAACCACAGAAAGGAATCTCCCCTTTTTTTGCTATATTATTTCCCAGTCCTTTCTGGGTTCATCAGGGAAAACTCTCTCTTTTTCCGGTTTACATAGAATGTACCTCATTCCCAGGAGAATGAATAGGTATTTCAATACAGTTGGAGCCCAGAAATGTAGGGAGGTGGGAGCGGTATTCCTACCTATGATGTGGAGCTGTCCGTTGCTCGCTTCTTACTGGGAATAGATCCAAACACAGTTGCTGACATTACCATGAGGGAGGTCCCCTGTTCCCTGGGACTCTGCTTGTTGTGTTGGTTTCCACACAGTGCTAAGACCAAGGCCACGAGCCGGTTTCAAGACTTGTCCTTTACTCTGTCAAAGAGGGAAATCACCAGAAATTGGAAGGTCCAAGCAGAATCCTGGCAAAGGGAGCTTGAGAGGTGGGTAGAGTATGAAAGTGAAGTGCTGTTCCAAGAGGCTAGGTGGGGACATGGCTCACCAGATATGACCAGGTCCTGGGAGGCCTTAGTGGACTGTTTGAAGGACCTGGATTACCGTCGCAGGTGGCATCCCCGGGTACCCCATCAGTGATGTTCCCTGCTTAGAAATGCCACAATACTTGCAATTCCACTTTTTAATGTCCGACAGACCGGCTTCCTGCTGCGAACTCTGGCTACCTACTACTCTTTAACTGTTGAAATGGGATGATTTCTAATGGGACTCAAGAATTTGCTATATTGATCTCTGGCCGCGACTAAGGGAGGTGGGTGGGGAGTTTCACTTAGGGGATTATTAAATATTGCAGCTGCTTTTTTAATGGTATCGTGCTTAATGCCCTTTTAAAAGTTTCTATTCTTACTGCTCCTTACTTGATGCTGCTTTGAAACTCAATAAAATCTGTTTAATAGGAAAAAATATATATAATTTTGTGTGTCTGTCTGTCTGTCTGTGTGTGTCTGTCTTGCCCAGGCCCCCCAAATCCAGAAAATTACACTGCCTCCAGTTAGTTCTTCTGTACCTCATTATTCCTGTATTGCCCGGTTTCCTCAGCATCTCATCTTCCTTGGTAGCCTACTAATGAACTTTTAGATGAACCTAAAGCATCCCTTTTCCTACAAGGCTGGGTGACGTACTTGCTCAAAGTGTCAAAGTGAGCTATTGTCTCAACATATTGAGGAAATAAGCTTGGTTAACAAAGAATATTCTACTTACACATGTGCTTGTTTTATTTTAAAGGCAAATGCTACAGGTGGTGGAGGACACATACAGCTGGTTGCAAAAGCAATGAAAGAGTTAACATATGACTCCATCTGCTTTCCCGACTCGATAAAAATGAAAGGAATGGAAAGCAAGGAAGACGTTCCCTATTATTTTTATAGAGATGATGGAAGCCAAGTCTGGAACGCAATAAAACAGTAAGACGCACTAATGTATGAAAATCTGATCATAATTGTTACTCTTCACAATGTGCAGCAAATTCAAACAGAGAGTGTGTTTGGCAACACATCATAAAATATGTCTTTATTTTTCAGGTTAGAAGCGGGTTTAACCAGGCCCAGAAATCAACTAAAAGCTTTAGAAGTATCAATATTACACCCACAGAACTGATATCAGAGTGTTTTCAGTCAGTCAAAATGTATGTTTATTTAGACCAATTGGTCCTTAAACACATAAAAACATCCATAAATGCTATCTCTTATATAAACTATGTGTGAAAAAAAGAAGAAAATAACTGAAAGAACTGATATCAGAGTGTTGACTAGTGGACCACAGAAGATGCAAAAGGCCCCCCTTTGAAGACAAAGGGTGGAGATTTTGACCTGAAATGGGATTATATTTAGTGCACCAACATAAAAGAGGATCTGTTTCTGAATATTTGTGCTAAGCAAGCCTGGGATACATTTTTCTTCATTGTCTACAGTGACAGTTTGACTTAGTATATAAAAATCAAGACCATGAACCCGAATGCCCAGCAATGAATGTCCCATCACTTTAGCATATCTTATTGCGCCCCGAAATGCCCTAACCATCATGTTCATACTACACTTTGCGCCATGCCTACCAGGTGGGAGAGAGCCTTCCAACTCAGCCAAGCTGGTGTGGTCAACACCAGTCGCCAAGCCTGCATCCTTGCTGTGGTTTGATAGAAGCTGGACTGTTTCGATTGGATGAGAGAGGTCACATGCCATGCATGAGCCTAACAGTGCTTAGATGGTGCATCTCTCTCAGTGGCTCACCCTCCTCCTGCTCGTACTGCAGTCCTACCACTCCTGCCCTATTGCGTATGACCTCTGAGTCCTGACTCCACTCTTGACCATTCTGAGCTGTCCCTGGCCCATGTTCAGCTTGGCGGGAAGCAACACTGATGACGGACTTTCACGATGACTCTCAAGATGGTTTGGTTAACTTAAACCACAACATGGTTCAGGTAGTTTCCTGGTGCAGGCCAAGCACATTGAACGTGAATTAAACCCCAGCTTCTGGCCTGGGTGAAGTGGCCCTCACTGATGCAGTGCACAGCACTCTTCATTCAGTCTGATTATGACACACGTCAGCACCTGATAACAGAGTCAAGCTGCAGTGGCAGATGGCTCTGAAGAGAGCTTACATTGACTTGAAGTCACTCAGGGCCAGATGTAGGTAAATCTCATTTACCGATTTTAAAATACCGAGTCATACCGAATCGGTATTTCAAAATCGGAAAACGAGATGTAGATAAAAAATCGGTAAAAATTACCGAATCGGAATCAGTCGGTATCCCATATCGGTATTTACCGAGTCGGAATTTACCTACTCGGTAAAATCCGAATCGGTAAAACCCAATCACACCAACGGCTCCATGGCCCATAGGAATGAATGGCCAGTACCGATTCGGAAAATACTGACTTGGTAAAAACCGACTCGGTAATTCCCGAATCGGTAAAATCCGAGTCGGAAATTTGAAACTGACAAACATGTGAGCCTGTGAACCAATCAGGAACTCCAACCACACCCAAATCCAAATCCACTGGGGAACTAACCAATCAGATCCAAGCACCCCTCCCCAGTACCTGGGACTGGCCACGCCCATGCAGGTGCAGAAACCAACAGTCAGGAGAGCAGGAGGACTGGAGCAGGCTTCCCTGAGCTAACCAACACAGCGCCATGGAGAGTCAGGAGGCACAGAGGGATGCTGCAGAGCGCAAGAGGAAGCAGAAGTTCAGCCAGGAAGAACTTCATGTGCTTGTATCAGAGGGGACAAGCAATTACAGCAAAATTTTTGGCAAGCAATTTCAGCATGTTGCAGAATCTATCAAGCGCAGCACCTGGATGGAAATACAAGGCAAGGTAAATGCCATTGGTGTCACCCACCATGACCATGAAGATCTTAAAAAATGGTGGTATGACATCCGGATAATTACAAAGAAGAAACTTGCTGCCCACCGCAAGGAAAGTGATGCAACAGGGGGAGGAAGAAACCGAGCCCCTAGACTCAGCGACATCGAGGAGATGGTGGCATCCACCCTTGAGAAGGAATGCATCCACGGCATCGGGGACGCAGACAGCTCAAGAAGAGGCGCAAAAAAACAAGGTAAGATGCAAGTACATTGTCATTTACCCATGTACCTATTCCCCTCACACACTCTGTGTGCCCAAATCAGACTCCAGAACAGGTTTAACTAATGTCCTGCAATGCATCCTGGGAAATGTAGTCATGTGTAGATACCTCAGAGCAGTCAGCATGCATTGCAGCAAGGGGACCAACAGACAAGTAGCATAGGCAAATGAGAGACAGGCAAAGGTGCAATAGAATTGTGTATTATCATGAGACACAGGTGAACAACTCCACTGACACAATGTCCATGTCTGTCCACAGGAGAGTCAATGCGCAGCACATCAGAGGATAGAGAGAAGAGGAAGGAAGGAGCAGGACCAAGCACATCACACGGTGGGAATGCCCAAGAGCAGGCAGCCGTGTCAGCAGAGGAGCCTACATCACCACATTCACAGTCCCCTCTCCTATTCGAGAGTCAGGAGACAGGAGCGACAGGACATTCAGCCACACCCACAACACCATCCCCAGTGCTGGGAAGGGCAAGGTGCCATGATGGGCCCCCTCGTAGAATATTAGAAACATCTGAGGAGGAGGAGGAGGAGGAGGTTAACACACAGGAAACAGGCAACACCGAAGAGCTGCCCACTCCCAGAGTTACGCGGGCCAGTGTCCGAGGGCGAAGGCCACGGGAGGCAGAGGATGTGCGTCAAGGTCAGGGCGTCTTCTGCGGACTGGAGGCCACCATGGTCAAAGTTCAGCGCCTGCAAGCAAAAGCGATGATGGGGGTTCAGAGGCAGGCACACACAACAAACAAGAAGCTCGATGCAGTAGGCAAGGGCATAGGGGAAATGGCAGAGAGCATGCAGTCTATGGCGTCTGGAATATCTGACATTACACAGTGCATGACTGTCCTGTGTGACAAGTTGGACAGGGACCATTTAGAGAGACGCAAGGCCCGTGTGGATAAGCGGCAGCAGATAATGGCCTTGAACAGGTTTGCCACTGCTACCAACGTGCTGTGCAGACGGTCAGTGAGGATGCAGGATGCAATAGTGCAGTGCTGCAACAGTTTATCTGAAGGAATGGCCAGGATGACCTCTGCAATGGAGCTCGTGCTCGCTCAACAGACTGGCACTGGAGGCGACACTTGTGTGTTGGAAAGTGAGGGGTCTACCAGCAGGAGTGGTGCAAGCACTCCTGTGCAAGACTTACGTCGGAGCGGCAGGCGTCGTGTAAGTGAGACAGGCAACACTGAGAACATTGGCTCACAGCCACAGCAGTCCCGCCCTGTGGTCCGTGGCCACAGACAATGACATTGCCCTCCACCCAAGGAAGAAGTCACGGTGGTGTTAACCGTGACAACACAGTCATGGACTCTTTGACATTGTGTGCCCAATGTGTGCTATCAATGCTGTGGCGTAGTGCAAATTAAACTACTTACACAAATTACTCTGCCTGCCTGTGTATCATTACTCACTCAGAAATATTGCTGTGTAATCTCTTCCCGTCTCAGTCTCCCATCTGTAGCTGCTGCTGCCACCGTAGCATGGGGCTCTGCCTCCTCTGTGTCGTCATCAATGTCCTCATGATGAGTGATCTCCACCTCTGTGCCTTCCTTTGTAGCGAGATTATGTAACATGGCACATGTCGCTATGATCTTGCAGCAGATTAATGGGGTGTACTGCCGTGCCCCTCCACTCTTGTGGAGGCAGCAAATCCTGCTCTTAAGGAGTCCAAATGTGCGCTCCACCACGTTGCGTGCAGATCTGTGAGCAACATTGTAGCGCCTTTCACTCCTGGTGGATGGGTTGAGGTAGGGAGTGAGCACGAAGGACCGCAGGGCATATGCACTGTTGCCTAGGGGGGAGAAAGAATGACATTAATTGCATGTACATGAGACGTAGATCTGCTGTGAGTGTTATGGTGTGTCAATGTGAATTACCTAGCAGGTATCCATTTCCGAATTCTCCGGCAAGTAGGCGTGTGTAAATTCTGGAATATATACGAATCATGGGTACTCCCGGGGAACTTGGCGACGATGTGTGTGATGATGTTCCCTGCGTTACATATGACCTGGACGCTGATGGAGTGCGTCGATTTAAGATTCCTGTAAATGTGCTCTGTGGCTGCAGGTGGACAGAGTGGGACGTGGGTTCCATCGATGCAGCCTATCACGTGAGGAAAGTGTGCCAGGTGATAGAAATCTGTCTTGGTTTTTGCTAATTTCGCTGGTGTAGCAGGGAATGAAATGTAATGCCCCATCCTCTGCATCATGGCGTCAAGAAACCTCCTGAAGAAGCGGGAAAGGCAGCCCTGGGACACACCACCGACTGCAGCTATCACGCTCTGGTAGCTCCCAGAGGCCAGCAGGTGTAAGCAACATAGCACCTGGACATGGGGTGGGATGGCATGGGCCCTGGGTGTTGGGTGGTCCAGGAGAGGGTGTAGGTCCCTGATCAAGTCCTTGATGGTGTCAGGGTGTAGCCTGTACCTTTGGAGTATTTCAGGCTCTGTCAGTTGGAACAGTGTTATCCTTTGCCTGTACACTTGTTCCTCCCTTAGCCATTCTCTCTCTCCTGCTGCCTGTAGTCTTAGTCGTCTTGCTATGACGTAAAAAGCCGCCATTATGGGTGCAGAGGTGCATTTTGGGACTCTTTTTGTAGCCCTCCCCTGGTTACCACCTGCATTCACTTAATGGTAAATACCGACTCAGGAATACCGAATTTCTGCAAATTCGGTATTTTTGGGCTTACCTACATCTCCATGGCCTTTTTTTACCGTTTATTATTTACCGATTCGGAAACTTAGAATTCGGTATATATGAATTCGGTAGATTCCGCCACGGTAATTTTGCACTTTCATATTTACCGAGTCGGTTAAATTCCGACTCATATTTACAGAGTCAGATTTATTCCGACTCGTGTTTTCCGATTCGGAAATTTTTGGCCTCCTACATCTCATTTCATGGATTCCGGTCGGTAACGGCCGATTTTACCGATTTTCGGCTGATACCGACCGGTAATAGGCGACCTACATCTGGCCCCAAGTGTATTAAAACAAAATAAACGGTTCACTCTCTGCCTGTTTTTACCCATTTCAAAGTTGCCATGATGGCAGGTATCTGAATACATTTTTATTAGAAGCTGCAAAGAAACATCTGAAATGTACATTCTGCCTATCACAGGTAATTAGATTGCAGTGTCTGGTACCCCTTCATTGGCTCCTACAACGTATACCTAGACCTTCCATGTGATCATATTCAACAACACAATATACAAGGCAATATATTTCCATAAATAGAAAATAGAACTTCATATGATGTAACCTTTAATCTGTGAATTAGAAATAATTTGAACCAAGTGAGTATGGCCATCCCAGCCTTTCCAGGCTCCAGGTTTGACACATAACCATGATCACAAGATCTGTCCCATAAAATAAAGCTGGGGATTCGGGATACGACATGCAGAATGTAAAACATTTGATTATTATCAACTTATTGTGTTGTCTCTTCATGCATATTTGATCAATTACGGTCACCTATGTTCTTTTGGCTATAAAAAGGACCCAATTTAGTATTTTGGATGTTATCTGTCTTGGATTTCTGAGAGGGGGAACACGTAGTTGGGAAGGCCTTGTCATTTTACAATGGGAAAGAGAAAGGCAGCTGAACTTTTACAGACGCCTACCAAACAGAAAGGAACTGCAAAACATGTTGTCGAAAACTGCACAGCAAAGGAGACACTCTAATTGAGGAGATCTAAACGTTGTTGAATCCTAAAAGGCCTCTATGCTGCCCAGCAGCCTTCCCAGTGTGCCGAAAATATTTGTAAACAAAAAGACAACGCACAAATGATAATACAAAAAAATCCAGTTGGCACAGTAGGCCATGTTACTTTGTCTAACTCACCTGTAGAAAAGGCACAAGGTTTTCGTACAGAAGGCTGTTTACAAGCAAGGAACAAACCCCCATTTGACTGTAGTCTGAATGTAGTGTGCAGTAATAGGTATGACACAGTTCAACCAGAAGCCCAGTGTTCCGTAGCTGACAAGGGTGCGGACGAAGGAGCTGTGATTACTGTGCAAGCCCTGACACATGGAAAATATCTTGCCAGTACAGTACATTAATTGAGAGCAGAGGTAGCAGAACTCAAGACCATGCTACAAAATGTAACAAGCAGATAGTTCGCAAAAAGAGAGACCAGCGGAGGCCTCAAATGCAGACCCATCCATGAATAATTACATAGCAGATTCAGGCCTCCTACTTCATCTAAACCGGTCTAACAAGCACACATATAACAGACAGCAACACACCTTGAGCAAAGGACAAGAAAATCCCCTAACAGAGACCCTATGGATCCAGCGTCTACTGGAACTATGCCAACTAATTTTCCTGGGAGACCCACTTGTACAAACGACCTTAACAATGAGGGGTACAGGTCTAATTATATCGGGTGGCTTTATAGCGACCTCCATGCCAAATATGCCTTGGAACAGCGTTCCTTAAATAAGGGTGGGGTAGTGTACATGGTAAATGTCCCTATACATTCTCCTCAGGCCAGAGAACATACAGCCTGAATCATGAAAACCGGATTCTGCGATTCTCAATTAGCGATTGACTGCGAATCGCAATTGAGAAATCGCAGAACGGTATTCATGATGTTTTGCAATTAAAAAAAGCGATTCGCACGCGGCCGCAAAAACCGTTAGCGATTATCGAAAATCGCATAAAAATCGCTATTTCCGGCTACATCCGTGTTGGATTTGCGATATCGCAAATAGCGATATCGCTAATTGCGAGATCGCAAAAAGCGAGATCGCAAAATCGCGAGATCGGGAAAACGGGAAGTCGCATTTCGAGCACAGTGATGACATCACAACCAGGAAGCAGCCAGTTCCCACCCCCATTCACCACAGTGAGGCAGACCTCGAGGCAGCCACAGAGAGAGCTCCTGCAATTCACCTTGGATTACCACTTTCCAACTACACTGCAGCTATGTCTGAGGAGGCAGTACCTGGGCCCAGCAACACCACAGGGCGCAAGAGAAAGCTAAAGTTCTCCGAGCAGGAGTTGGAGCACTTAATTGAAGGGGTGGTGGAGAACCACTCCAAACTGTTCGGGAAGGACTCAAGGAGGGTGCCCGAGCAGGAGAAGCGGAGGATCTGGGTGGGCATAGCGGCCGCTGTGAACTCGGTGGGTGTGGCCGACAGGTCACTCGACGAACTTAAGAAACGTTGGTACGACCTCCGAGGTCGTGCCAAAGAGAAGGTAGCTGAGAGGCTTGGAGAGTCCCTGGGCACTGGAGAGGGAGGACCTACAGTTCCTCCAAACACCCCCATGGAGGATCGAGTAGAAGACACGCTGGAGGCTGAGGCGTGCATCGGAGTCACCCGTTTGGACTCATCCCACCCCACCCAAGAGATCCAAGGTAAGTGGAATGCGACTGCGACCCTGTCTCCTATAAATGGCCATGACCATATAGCCTCCCATAATGTCCCATAGTCATGCCATCGGTGCACATCAGGTAACGCCCTAAAGCATTGTGGGACATGTAGTGTGCCAACAATGTAGAAGTACCCCAATGCAGCCAGACAGGTTCAAAAGTACGCAAATCCATAGGCAGTCAGGGAATGTCACCCAGCATGCATGTAGCAACTGCACGTGTGACAGATACATGCAACTAATGAACGTCCACTTCCCCTCACAGGTGGCGCAGACAGCAGCGACAGCGAGAGGCTGCAAATAGATGAGGAAGCACAGGATGAGGAGGAGGTGCCCTTACATACACAGCCTCCAGCCCGTGCCGCAGCAACAACCCCTGCAGCCCGGGCCACTACCAGTGTGCCTCCAGCCTCTGCCGCAGCAACTACTCCCGCAACCAGGCCCACTACCAGTGTGCCTCCAGCCCCTGCCGCAGCAACAACCCCTGCAGCCAGGTCCATTACCAGTGTGCCTCCAGCCTCTGCCGCAGCAACAACCCCTGCAGCCAGGCCCACTACCAGTGTACCTCCAACCTCTGCCACACCAGCAGCTGGTGCTTCAACATCAGGTCCCGCGACAGCGGGAACACAGCGGCCACCCACTGTGTCAGGCCAGCAGAGCAGGCGTGGCAGGTCTCGCCTGCAGACCAATGCTCCTAGCACCAGGAGGGGGAATGGACAGAGGCTGGCGAGCATGAGTGTGGAACGTCGCATGCTCCGTATTCATCAGCTGCAGGCACGCCGGCAAGGGGCCATACAGCTTCAGCTTTACAACATTGGCCGCAATGTGGCAGGTGTGGGGGACCGGATGGACCGCATGACGGCAGCCATGGCAGGTGTGGGGGAGGGAATGGGCCGCATGACTGCAGCCATGGAGGCCAACACTGCTGCAATGATTTTGCAGCGCAACACAGCCCGCCGCCGCAACCGTCAGCTACTGACCCGGCTGACGGCTTACACCCGGTCCAATTATGTCATAGGCAATGCCACCTCGCAGCTATCGCGCCGGTCCCTGGCGCAGCAGCAGCAGCTCATCCAGTGCTGCGAGGATGTGGCCAGGGTACTTGAGCACCTGACCACTGCCGTGACAGCACTTCACCCTGCTCTACCTTCCACTGTTGGGGGTGATGATGCCAGTGAGGGGACATCAAGTGTGAGCAGCCACTCTGCCTCACACGTAGGGGCACTCAGACCCAGCACCAGGCCCACTGCAGGAACACGTGCCTTGGATGAGGAGCAGCCAGAGAGGCGCTTGGGTGGTTCGCGCCGGAGGCGCACATGACTGAATAGGACTTGTACAGGTACAGGCTGAACATAAGCCTGCCCTGTGTATTGGACGCAGCAGTATGCTGAAATACTGTTAGCAATGGCAAGATGGAAACTGGTACCATTATTGTGATTCAAACTATAATATTTAATTTCGCATCACACATTGGCGTTGTGTCATTATTACATTTTGCATGCAATTGTGATTTGGGGGGTGAGGGGAGAGGGTGCACTAGAAACTGTTCAGTGTGATGTGGTTGCGACGTCTGTGGCCTTCAGCTGGGTTCTCCCTGCGTGCATGGCGCGCATGTGCAGGTGGCTGGTCGTCCCCTTCCGATTCACTGCCAGAGATTTGGACAGGTATCCGGCGCTTGGTAGCAATGTTGTGTAGGATAGCACACACAGCCACAATGCGGCAGCACACTTCAGGACTGTAGTACATGGCCCCACCTGTCTGGTGAAGTATGCGGAATCTGCTCTTCAGTAGCCCAAAAGTTCTCTCAATGCAATTCCTTGTGCGTATGTGTGATACGTTGTAACGCCGTTGCTGTGGTGTAGCATCGTTGAGGTATGGGGTGAGGAGGTATTCACGCAGGGCGTAGCCACTGTCACCTGAATGAGAGGAGCAGAGGGTGAGTGCCTGTGCAGCGCAGCTACTTATTCGCAATGTGACATTGTGGGCAAAGTGTACTTACCAAGTAGGTGTCCTTCCCCGAAGTCTCCCCTGATCAGTCGTGTGTGGAGGCCGCTGTGCCAGAATATGAATGAGTCATGTGTACTCCCCGGGTACTGTGCCACTATGTCCGTGATGTATGTCTTTGCATTGCAGACCATCTGGATGTTGAGGGAGTGGTAGGACTTGCGATTGCGGTACATGTACTTCCTTGCAGCAGGTGGGCAAATGTGGACGTGGGTACAGTCAATGCATCCTATCACGTGTGGGAAACGGGCGACATCGTAGAATTGTAGCTTGGTCTCAACCAATTCCTGTTGGCTGGTGGGAAATTTGATGTGGTGGTGTAGCTGGGTCAGCATTGCGTCAAGGAAACTACGTAGGCAGGGGGACATGGTGGGCTGGGATATCCCCCCAGCTACCTCAACTATCCCCTGGAAGCTCCCAGAGGCCAGGAGGTGCAGGCTACACAATACCTGGACATGTGTTGGGACGGCAGTGGTCCGCCTTGTTGGGTGCTGCATCAGGGGATCAAGGTCCTGTATTAGCTTGATGATCATAGCCCCATTCAGCCGGTACTTTGCGTATATTTGCTCTCTGGTTTGGCCCAGCAGGGTGACCCGCTGGCGGAATATCCTGTCCTGGATTCTGCGTCTCCTCCTTGCTGCTCGCTGTAGCCTTCGCCGCCTGACCACCATGTACATTCCTGGCATTGTGAGACTCCTTCTGCTGATGCTGCTTCTCCTTAAGTGTGTTTGGTCAGGCCTGCACCAGTTACTGATTGGCCAACGGTTTTTCAAATTTTTTTTTACTATGGGTTTGATGGTTACCACCTGCTTTGGGTTGTCCTTAAATTGCGCCTCGCAAAATGCTATTTTGGGGTTTTTCGCTTTTTGCGATTTTTCATTAATACCGATTGCGAGTAATGTGCGATTTCGCTATTATTTTTGCAGAATCCGTGCTTTCTCGCTATTTCCGAATCGCAAATGGTCTACTGCCGGGATTCTGCGAATATTTTTGCGATTTCGCAAATCTGTGTTTGCGAATTCGCAATTTTCATGGTGAATTCCGATTATGGGAATTGCGCCCGCGATAGCATTTTCGCTGCTATTGCGAGCGCAATTTTGCTTCATGAATCAGGCTGATAAAGATTCATGAATTAATAAGGTCATTTTTGGGATAAAAAACACTCAACAGTGCTGCTCACTGATTGTTCAGACATTGTAACTGCCAGATGTTGTTCACAGGATCTAGATGGCAAAGTACAATGGGAAAGGTCAAGTCACATGTTGGGCTAAATGGGAACATGATGTCATGGAATGTCACTGGTTTAAACACCAAATTTAGTGATCACGAGTAGGGTGAGTTTGTGGGCCAGTTTGATACACTCCTCTTTCAAGAGACGTTGCTGTTGACACTGGCTCATAGATAGGTCCTCAGATCATTTACCACAGAGACATTTCATACAGGGGGATGTGGGGGCATCCATCCCGGGGGAATATTAATGTGGTTGAGCTTTGTACTGACTGGCTTGTAAAATCAAACAGTTTATTTATTTTTAAAGTTTTATAGAGCACGAACAAGACCCTTGCGGATATCAAAGCACTTTACATTCAGTGAGAGATAGTTATGCAACAAAATAGCAACAGGTAAATTGCATATACATAGCACAATGTAAACAGTAAATAAGAGAAATACCAGATAAATCAAGTAAATAAAGGAAATATTGGTAGAGGTACTAGTAAACTTGTAGTTCATGGATAGTTATGCAACAAAATAACAACAGGTAAATTGTGTATACATAGCACAATGTAAACAGTAAATCACAGCAATAACAGGTATATCGAGTATATACCAGAGATATACTAGTGAACTCGTAGTTTCCTTAGATAGTGTTCATGTGAATTTATCCATGAGAATCGCTTTCACTTCCTTTTTGAAAAGTGCTGTAGATGTGATAAGTCTGATTTCTGGGGGTATTGCATTCCAGATCCTAGGAGCCATCCCTGAGAAGGATCGTTTATAAGTTTTCCTCTTGTTGAATCTGTGTGGCTTCAGTAATAGGTTTTCCACACTTCTTGTGGATCTATTTCCACCCGAGATGGTCAGTTTCTGGGCGAGGTAGCTAGGTGCATTGTAGTGAATGGCATTATGAGTCATGCAGGCAATGTTCAGGTGAATTCTGGCTTCCATTGGTAGCCAATTCAAGGCTTTTAAGTCAGGGGAGATGTGGGACCTTCTTTTCGAGCCTGTGATGAGTCTTGCTGCTGCATTAATGGAGGCTCTTAGTGGAGCTGTGGAGGCTTTGGGGATGCCACAGTGAGAGACGCTTCCATAGTCTACTCTGGGGATGTCTAGAGCTTAAACTGCAGTCTTGAAATCGCTGAATGGTAAGAAGGGTTTCAGCTTTCTCAGTGTATTAATCTGGAAATTTGCCCCCTTTGTAGCGTTGCTAATATGTTTATGCATGTTGAGCTTGCAATCCGGGTTATACCGAGTGACTTAGCTGAGTTGATGATGGTTGGATGAACGTTAAATGCCCTCAGGTGTTTGAACAAGTCATGCAAGTGGGGAATTTTGGAGGGTGTAGCTATAAGGAGGAATTCAGTTTTTAGTGCATCTAGCTTGAGATGGTTCTCAGCTAACCATGCCTGAGTGTTCAGAAGCATATTGTTGAGCCGTATGATATCCTCTGGTGTGTGTATCTTAAGGTACAGTTGTGTATCATCTGCGTACATGTGGAATTGTACGTTGGATGCTTGCAATTGTGCAGTGAGCGGTTCCATAAATAAATCAAACGGTGTTGGGGAAAGAGCGGACCCTTGTGGGACTCCCAAGGTTACTGGCATGGGTTTGGATAGGGAATTGTTAGCCTTGAATTTTTTGGTCCGATTTTGAAGAAAGGAGGTAAACATTTTAAGCACTGATCCTGATAGTCCCATTCTGTGATTCAGCAGATCTATCAGGTTCTCATGTTTGACAGTATCAAAGGCTGAGGAGAGGTCTAGTATGATGAGTAGGCATGCTCCATGCAGATCAAGTATTTGTACAGCATCATCAATTATGTGTGTCATAGCTGATTCAGTGCTGTGACCTGCTCTGAAGCCAGATTGGTGTTTATCCAGAAGATCGAAGTGGTCAATGTGTTTTGTCAATTGAAGTAGTACGCATTTTTCCAGGAGTTTGGCTAGAGTAGGGCTATTGGTAATCGGGCAATAGTTGTTAAGGTCCATGGGGTCAACTGTGGGATTTTTGAGGATGGGTGAAACCTGTCCTTCTTTTAGGATGTCAGGGATGCAGCCTTGATGGAGTGAGCTGTTGATGATTTTGGTGCAGAGCAGTAGAATCAGTGATGTTAAGTCTTTAACGGCGTTAGCCGGGAGAGGATCGGAGGTGTGATTGTCTGGTTTGAGGGTGCTGAGGACCTTGCCTATTTCTTCTTCGGTGTAGATATGAAAGGAGGACCAAGTTGGGTTGTTTTTTAGTTCGTATTTTGAAGTGGCAAAATGTGGCAACAATGGAAGAGTGAGGGGTGTTTTGGTGTGCACGCTTGAATGTAGGATAAGATCCTT
This sequence comes from Lissotriton vulgaris, assembly GCF_964263255.1. NCBI lineage: Eukaryota > Metazoa > Chordata > Amphibia > Caudata > Salamandridae > Lissotriton > Lissotriton vulgaris. The sequence goes on along the minus strand of NC_141693.1, from coordinate 824,334,079 downwards.
GAGTAGGTCTTTCTTGATATTTTCAGTCTTTAGAGTAAAGAAGGTAGCAAATTCTTCGCACGTGGGTTGTGTACGAGCGGTGTCATGTGATCATTGAGGTTCATCCATACATTAGGTTTTGATTAGTTCAAAAGGTTTTTGGGAGCGGTTTCTTGCTTGGTCTAGTTGGTGGGTGAAAAAAATCTGCTTTAGTGCGCTTGATATTTCTATGATACGCATTTCTCTTTTTCCTTAGAATTTTGAGGTGCTTGGCGGATGGCACTGATCTCCAAATGCGTTTGGAAGTTCTAAGAGAGCGTCTATCATCGTTCAGCATGTCATTGTACCAAGGTTTAGAGTCTTTCGAGGATACTCTCTTCAGTTGAAGAGGAGCAACCTCGTTGATAACCGAGGTCATCGAGTTAAGGTAGTGGTTGGTGAGGTCGTGAACATTGGAGAGGCCAGCCGGGGGCTTGAGTAGATTATGGCTGTAGGCGGGTAAAGAGTTGGGATTGAGTTTTTTCAGATCCCTTTCCATATCTTCGGCTTAGTGGATTGGGCTGCATTAAGTTTCACGATTTCCCTGATAGAGAAGGTGATGATATGGTGGTCTGACCAATCACAGGGTGGGATTGAGTGAAGCTGAATGGAGTCATTTTTGGAGATTATAAAGTCCAAGGTTACGCCTTTGTTGTGTGTGGGGCTGCTGCAAATTTGGGTGAGGTCTAGCGCACCAATGAAGTTTTTGAGAATGTCGTCCGGTGTTCGTTGTGACTATGTCCATGAAGTGTTCCGTGAATGTAAGGTTGTCGCCGGGTGGGTGATAGATGATGTTTAAAGAGCAGATTGGAGTACCCGAGCTATTGATATCAATGCACATGTATTCGCAGGTGGAAAGTGTAGGGGATGAGGCTCTGTTTACTGAGATGTTGCTGCGATGTATGCACACGATTCCTCCCCCAAGTTTACCGCTCCGATTCAGTCTGATGATGTCATAATTTGGTGGTACAAGAATGTCCAGGAGGGGAGAGGAGGATTCAGTTAGCCAGGTTTCTGTTAACACAATCAGGTCAAGCTCCTGTCCGATGATGAGGTCAGCAATGTCTACTGCGTGTCTGGAGGCCGATCTACAGTTCATAAGAGTACATCTAAAACGTGGTGAGATAAAGGAAGGGGTGTGATCGAGTGTGAGTGTGATTCTTCTAAGATTATTATCGTTGATTCTCTATTGATGTGTGTGGGGGACCTGTGTGGGTTGAGGGGAACCATCGGGATGGCCGTGTGTGCGGGGGAGATAGGGGTGGTGAGAAGGGGTATGTAGGAATGTAAAAGGGAGCATATATCACTCTCCAAAAGTGGGTTGATGCTTCATATTGGGCGGGTAGGGAGATTGGGGGCTGGCATGGAATTCCAGAAGGGGAGGGTATGAGTGGGAGGCACGTTGGGGCCTGACTTGATCTAGTTTTATTTGCTGATCTAATATACATTGATTCTCTAGATATCATCTCTTAAACAGTGTGGATTTCCTCTTCAATTTGGTCAATTGCGGACATAATCAGATCCAGACTATCATCTGGTGCTGTTATGAGAGGTGTGGGTGGATGAGGTAGCTCATGCGGCGTGGGATAGGGAGCGGTTGTGAGTGTGTGGGGTGGCTGAGATATGTGTGCTGGTGGTTGTGCCACAGCCTGGATTTGTGAATGATCTGGTATGGGCGGACATAAAGTTGTAGATGGTGATGTGTATGTGGATGGGGGGTGTTAGTGCGGGTAATTGAGGTGTCGGAGTTGATCGCAGGTGAGTGGGTGAGATGGGTGTAGGTGAGATCTGAGTTTGGGCTGGGGTCAGAGAGCTATCGGGATGGTGGGGGGGGTGAGCCATATGTGCCAGCCAGATGTCTGTAAGGTGGTAGTGGGGTGTCTTAATGTGTGTTGTTGAGTGAGGTGTAATGTATCGGTGGGGATGTGTGTGTTCTATATTGGGGGGGCGATGTGAGGTACGGGTGGCGTGGTGAGAGGGAGGAGTATGGAGGAGGAGATGGTGACAGGGGATGAAGCGATGCTCGTTTTTGGGATGGGTTCGACTCCCGTTGGGGGCAAGGGTGTAGTCTCAGTCGTGTTAAATGAAGATAACATGTGGAGAATAATTTGCATGGGATGGGAGGTGATGGTAGGGGGGGTAAGCTGGTGGAAGAAGAGGGTGTGTGTGGTGTCGTGGTAGGACTAAGTGGAGGAGACGTGAGGAGGTAAGGAGAGGTGGAATGGGGTGCGTTGGAGGGGGGATAATCCGGGAGGGACGGGCGCAGGGATTCGATGCTTGTGGAAGACAGGGATGAGGGGGGATAGGGGTGACAGAGGGGGATGGGGGTGTGATGACATGTGAATTGGCTGTGGGAGGGGGATGGATGGTAGTGAGGGGGTTGGATACGTGGTCTTTAATGATGGGGAAAATGTTCTCTAGAACATTTAGGTTGTGATCCGTGGATTGCATGAGGATAGTTCCGTTGTTATAGATGGTAATGGTTGCTGTGACTTGCAAGAGTTGTGATGGTGCAATAGAGATTGCAAGGCCGTGTGGAGATTTTCTAGTGGAAGAGATTGAGAGTAGTGCTTTCCACCATTGAGCTCTTCGTTTGATGTGGAAGATAATGTAATTGGTTATGTTACCCTTGTGAATAGAGAAGTAGGAGTCAGCAAAGAGGGTTTCAGGATGTAATTTTATGAAGTTGTGCTTGAAGCGTTTGGCTGCTTTATGTGTAAGGTGCGGGGAATAAATGATATTGAATGTATGTCTGCCTGCGGGTTCCATGATGCGTGTTTGTGGAGAATGAGAGGTGATGATGCTTCGTGGATGTGTATGGGGGTGAGGGACAGGTAAGGGGATGGATGTGAGGTAAAAAGGGCCGAAGGGTGGGAGTGCGTGGATGAGAATAGCTGCGTCTGTGCAGACTAGGCTGAGGTATATGAGTGGGTCTGTGGCTGCAATGATATGTGTAGACTATAAGGGGGGGTGGGCAATGGGGTGGAGGGGAGGGAGGACAGCTGTTGTGGGAGTTTAACCTGGAGGTGCAGACTAGGGATGAAAGATATTTGAGAGGGGTGAAGACGTAGGATGGGAGGGAGCGAAGAATCCTCAGGAGCTGTCTGGGTCTATAGTGACTAATACTATAGCACTGGGGATGAGAGATGCATAAGAGGGGTGAAGGCTGAAGCACGCGTGGAGTATGATATACATCCACACCACTGGATGAAACACTTTAGTGACCTGTATTTAATCCCACAGAGGGCATAAATAATATGAGGCTTACCCAGAAGGTCACTGAAGGACCAGTTTTTACACTGCAAGACACTATTTTGTCAATTGACTCTAAAAAGCGGGAAAGCCACCAAGTTCTCATAAAATCTCCGGGGACTGTACCTTTCGAAACCTAATATATGGGTCCCCTACATTAATGAGGTATCAAATGTCATTGTGAATGGGTCAGAAATTCTTGACAGTTGGAGGGGGGCGGTAAATGCCCTGATTTATAAAAAAAATAGATAATATAGAGGATCCCGCCAACTACTGAACAATTAGTCTAACGGACGTACTTGCGGAAAGCTTTTTGCAGGCAGGTTCTGGGCAAACTTCAGGGATGGATGACTGAGAGTAACATACTCACCCATTTACAAGCTGGGTTTAAGTACAAGATGAAAACAACTGGTCAGATCTTCCGATTTTTACTTATTTATTGGAAGACAGTGACTCTGCAACGTGGACAGCTGCACGTGGCAATTGTTGACCCTGGGTCTGCTTTTGATATGCTTCCCAGACCAAAACTACGGGCAGTTCTGGAAGGGATGGAGGTGGCAGATATTTTTTCTGTACTCATCTGCCCTCAAATTGAGAACTATGCCCAAGTGAGATGGGGAAGGAGGGGAACCTAACAGACTCCATTGCAATTGACATGGGGGTAAGAGAGGGTTGTGTACTTGTACCCATGCTTTTCACCTTGTATGACGATGGGGTTGTTGACTATCTTAGCCTCATCACAAACGATGCCACAAGAGTGGCAGAGAGCAAAATTCCAGCATAGTTCTCTGCCAACAATGCACAGCTTATTTTGAAAACACCTAGGGGGCTACAGTGTTTGATGGATACGTTTGCGGCTTTTTGTAAGTGTCGGCAAAATCAAGGCCCATTTCTTCTTTTTCTGCCCTTGTTTGGAAAGCAAAGGAGGAAGTGGTTAGTAGTTTGTAGACTCTTAGGTTTATCCCAATATGGGATGGCAATATGTTTACTTAAAACTAATACTAGTGATGCAGTTGTGTTTAGCGTGACTCGTCGTTATTTACTTGAGTTTAGAAATTGGGTTTCTGGTTGGCTAGGTTATACACCTAAGCCAGGCAGAACCCACCACTCTAGTTAGGGTAAGGGAGTTAAACACCCAAGATAACCCCAGCTAACCACAAAAAGAGACCCTACACAAGGTTGTATAAAAAATTTCTTTTTTATTGTGCATAAAACACATTAGACCATAATCACATAAATCACTGTGCCACTAGGCACTTGTCAGGACGTTACATGGATCATAAATATCACTTTGCCAACCAGGCAATTGTCATAACATTACAAGTTAGTGCAATACAGTAAATACGTATAGGTTGCACACGTTATAAAAATAACACCATAACTGCGCATATAATGTACACTTTGAAATTATACTCGTTATCCTGTCATTGTAAGGCATACAATGACATATATCCTAAAGCAGGGCATAAGAATGAAGCAGTTAGGTTAGGCATAACACACACATCGCTAAACATCACCCCATATAACAAGCAGGATATAAATCACACAAAGTCCTCACAATCGTGTAGTCATCCCATAGATATGGCGCACTTGCGCGTCCCTTACATGTTAAACGGCAATTGGCACAACATGGAGGTGGCAGGAATGCCTGCACATCTACATTCATGCTTCACGGTAATCCCAGTGAGGTTTCTCTCGAGGTGACAAATTCCTAATCGGGCGCCCCATCCCGGGCTCACCCCTCAATGCCTACTAAGAACACATTCCCTCCCACCAGGTATGTCCCAGACTGGGGCTGGGTGCATACACTCACCAACCAGATTTCATGGGGAGATCTCCCTCGGTCCCCCTGCAAGGGCAATGACTGCTGAACAGCTACCCGCGTACATGCGGACTTGATACACGTTCCCCACTACCTTTGGGAAACGCCGTGAGCCATTGGTTGTCTCAGGGCCGCGGTCTCTTTGGGAGAGACACAGCACCCCCGCATTGGAATGCGGGACAAACTTAGCCTTCTCTAGGCAGCCTGACAGAGTGGCACAGTGGCTCTCTCATGGCCTGCTCACAACACAGCGCTCCAGACAGCAACCACGCCTCAGCTTGGCTTCAACAAAGTGCTCACCATGCGCATGAGGAAAACGAGAAGTACTCTGCCTCCCTAGAAGGTGAAACAGCACTCCCCACATAAACCCTCTTGTCAGAAGTGCTCTCCACGCATTGTATGCGAGAAGAGCACTGAGCAAAACAGGGAGGGGTACATCACTTAGTATGTGGAGGACAGGGCACAGAAAGGCCAGCACAAATGGTCACTTGGCAAGGTTTAGCCCCTTCAGCCACCCAACAGGTGGCAGGTTAGTCCCACAAAGCCAGCAGTCCAGAAATGGTGATTGGCACACAGCAGTCCCCTGGTGTAGAACCAGCAGCATATGGTTATGAGTCCATGCAGTGTCTCCCAATATGGGATCACAGCCCATGTACTTCTACTCCAATAGTCTTTGTTCTGGCGGCACTTCAAACACTTTTTAGAAGTGCACAACACCCCTAATATATACCAAGCCCTGGCTCCAGACACCCTACAGGGTGCGAAGAGAGCTTTGTGAAAGGGAGGCACAACCCTATTCAGGTGCAAGGGAAACTCCTCCCACATTCTAAATCCAGACATGGTCTATTCAGCCCAGCACTGAGTCACCCAGGAAAGGCAGGACACACCAAAAAACCCCTTTGTGACTGTCTAAAGTGAATGCACATCCCCTTCTCCGGTCAGTCGAAACCAGACAGTGAATACACAACCAGGCAGGGCACAAAGAGTCATGAGTACACAGAAATGTCCACTTCTAAAAGTGGTATTTCTAAAATAGTAATGAAAAATCCGCTTTCATCAGTAAGCAAAATTTATCACTACTATTTCAAGCATACCAAACATGGTCAGGTTAACCCTTTTATATCAGAAATTACCACTGGCGCACATATCAGGGAATTCCCAATGCAAACCTATGAGAGGGCAGCCTCACAGTAGTGAGAAACCAAGTAGGCTGTTTGTCAATACCGGGACATGCCTTACAGCTAAGGCACATGTCCTACCTTTTACCTACACAGCACCCTGCCCATAAGGCTACCTAGGGTCTACCTTAGGGGGGACCTATATGTATTAAAACGGGAGTTTTTGATGTGGTAAACACTTTAAGTGCCACATCACTGCAACTGTAAACTGCGCATGCAGGCCCTGCACCAGCAGAGGCCTGAGACAGGTTTGAAAAGCTACTTCAGTTGGTGGCGCAAGCAGCACCGCAGACCCACCAGGAGCATTTAATTTACAGTCCCTGGGTATATGAGATACCAGTATACATGAGACTTACAGGAAAATTAAATTTGTCAAACAGGTGTCGAACCAATCCTACCAAGCTTACAAGAGAGAGCACATGCACTGTAGCACTGATCAGCATTGGTACAGTGCCCAGAGTCATAAAACCATCAAAATCAGGTCAGAAAAAATAAAGGAGGAAGGCAAAAGGTTTGGGGATAACCCTGCAAAAGGGCCAGTTCCAACACTTGGAAAATGGCGCTAGCGGAAAAAATGGTATTCACCTGTTACAACACATTTTTTACTCCGCACTACCACTACAGCGCAGGCATTACAACGCATACCGTTACAACGCATTGCGCTGGGGGGCGCTCTAGGATAAGAGGTAAGTTTAATTTACTATCCAACACCTTCCCTAGGGTCCAAGGGGACTGGAGTTAGAATAGTAAATTATACTTACCACTATCCAGCACCCCAAAGCGCTATGCGTTGTAGCGGTATGCGTTGTAAATACCGCGTTGTAATGGTACGCGGAGTAAAAGTATGCGTTGTAACGACATACATCCGGAAAAAATTATGCAAACGTATTTTATTTTTACGAGTTTTATGTCGCGCTGGCTGTACCCGGAGGTATCAGAGCACTTTACATAAGGATCATTGCGTTACGAATTACAAATTACATCCGTTACAAGAGAATAGTAAAGCACAGGTAAAAAAAAGACAATGTTACAGTAAATCGTAGGAGGGAGGGGGAGGAAAGGAGATAGAGTAGGGAGACCAGAAGAACTGTGCCCAATGTCCGGCTCGGTAGGTGATGGTCGAGGGGGTGAGCCCAGGTCAATCTCCTCTATAGCTGTCTAGCAGCTCCAACGGGCATCAGCCATGTAGCTCAGGTCTCAGTGGTCAGGAAAAATAAAAATAACTGTTTTGCATAGTTACATTAGATTCAGTAGCATAGTCAAACATAGAATAACACATCCCAATAGAGGATGGGGGTAAGGGTGCAGGGAGTTGAAACAAGAGTCTGGAAGCAGGTCAATTCTGGCAGACAGGCAGTGGAGGAACAGTACATCATGAAGACCCAAAAAGAGTGAAAGGGACAATAGCACAGGTGGAGTCACATAGTTATTAAGTCCGGCGCCAAATTCAATCAGCGTGTTGGGTTATCTCGGCAAAGTTGGAGTACCATAAGGGGGGGGTGTGACAAGGGAACCCCATAAGTGGACAAACAAGTCTGGAGCGGAGAGAGCGCCCAAGTGGGGGCCATCCCGTGGCAATGGACAGGCAGGTGGCCAAAGGCATGGACCAGCGGTAAGCAGTGATTGAGGAACCGGTCAAGGAAATCAAGGTGGGGTGCCCGGAGCCACAGTCACCAACAACCTCGGCACAAATGGTGGACTCCCAGATCACCAGAAAATAAGCGCCCCCAAAAAATCTGTGGAGCAAAAACCAACCTTCAGGAGCAGGACTGGTTGGGGAAGGCAGGCGCAGGACCAAGAGGTATGAAGGCTGCTGGAAATCAGTTCCACCTGGACCAATGTCTTCCAGGTCGTCAAGAGAATTTTGGCAGTAGAAACCCAACCCAATCTACTGTAGAGGCTGAGGAAATCGTAGTTGGGGGCCCGACTGCCGCCTCGATGAGGAGAGGTGTCGAGATATCGTGGGGTAGACATGCCCGACCTATCAGACGCTTGTTTATATAGATCACAGCGTGAGGTTGTAGGGAGCAAGGCTTCCCCGAAGCATGCCATTGCCACCATCTTGTCAGGCAGGTCAGGCAGTGCCCAGAGTGAGATCAGGGAGGTCGAGGGGCACCTTGATGTTCATCAGCGGCAAGGAGCTAGCCGCCGTGGAAAGCACATACCACAAACAGCTAGAAGCAGATTGCCCTGACCAGTGCGCGAAATGCAGGAAGTTCAGCACACAAACAGAGGGGAGTGCACCATCTCAAGGTCAGGCAGTGATCACAGCTGCTGAACTGACCAAGGGCCACTGCCGGCAAGCGTTTAAAATGAACAGTACCTTGGGAGCACACTGAAACACCCCAGATGCCAGAGCTGCTCCGGTCTTGCTGGGACCCAACCAACCCGATGACTCTGCTTTCAGCCCAGAAAGGCTCCTCTGCCGATATCCGGGTGGGTCGCCCGGGAGCAGTCAGAGTGCGATCTCTGATCCCACCTCACGAGAAACACCGATTCGTGTCTGCCGTGGACACAGCGAATCGCACAAAGATAATCACAAGGGTCGTGTCCAGGTATGGTAGGTGGCAGCCGGCGAGGGTGGGGGGGGGGGGTGGCAGCCAGCTCATCTCCTCTCAGAAGTGGGCAGCCCAGTCAAAGCAGCGGCCATGATGGTGTTGTTTTTACAGGCGCTCCTCCGGGTAACCCAGAGGTAGAGTAGCAGGTCACAAAAATTGTTCGGGAGGGGAAGGAAAGCGTCATAACACAGCAATAAGATCCTAGCTGGAGCAGATGGAAGAAGGAGAGAGAACATCACAGGACAAGAGCCAAAGGCAGTCCCCAGTCGGAGGAGCTCCCGGCGAAAGCTCCTCACACGGCGGCCATCGTTTTTAGGAAAAAAATAGTTTTGATGGATTTTATTGTCATATGTAGAAAAGAAAAGGCCACATTTAGAACTGCAGAAATCTACACAAGACAGTTTGCTGTAGAATGAGTTTACAGATGTTTTTTTCAAAGTTCAAGAAGGTGTCTCAGTGTTTACACATGTACATTGCTACTATGGCTCAAACTAAAATGACCTTACAGTGTTTTTTTACTTTTAATGTGAATGGTAGGATTTATAATCAGCTGAAAAACATAAGTGGGAAGCCCGTGCCTAAAGGGTCGGAATAACAGGAATTTTAAGGTATTATAATGGAGATTTAGGGCCTGTATTAGATCTTGGTGGATGGGTTACACTATCACAATGGTGACGGATATCCCGTCCGCTGAAATATAAATCCCATAGGAGTAACCCATAGGAGTAACTCGTCTGACACAATCTAACTCAGACCCTAAGTATTGCACCTTCTTTTGCCCTCACATAGTATTCTATTGAACGTTTATATCGATTGTGTATTCAAAAAGCATGTGTGGTTCTGAGGTTATGTCCCAAGTGGCTCACTCCAGTGTACAGAGCATGCATCAAGCTATATTTGTGGAAATGTGAAATTCAAGAGCCTTGGAGGTTTTCCTGCAGACCTGCTTGGGGAACAATGGTAAAATGCTTACAAGCATAACTATGATAAACTTTAATACTCAAGAAAAGTTATTAAAAAATGTACAGCAGATGGCTAACATTTATTATTTATCCCAAGGATCCTCCATCAACTCCACCCTGTTCAACGTCTACATGGCCCGCTCGCATCCATAGTCAGACCACATGACTCAACATTGTATCGTACACAGACGACACGCAACTCATCTTCTCCCTGATCAATGAACCCAACATATCCAAACATAACTTTCAAGAATGAATGGAAGCAGTCGCCCGGTGGATGAAGAACAGCTGCCTCGAACTCAACACAGACAAAACCGAACTACTCATCTTGGGCCCTCACCCCAATGCTTGAAATGCCACCTGGTGTCCCCGGCACTAGGGAACCCTCCCTCCTCCACAGACCATGTACTCAACCTCGAGATTATCCTGGACTCCGAACTCAAAATAGACTGACAGATCAATGCCGCCACCTTTTCCTGCTAACACACCCTCTGCTTCTCTGCTGGGATCAACAAGAACTTCACCTGCAAACTCCAGAACGTCGAGAATGCAGCCACCAGACTAGTCCTCAACCTACCAAGCAACTGCCACATCAGCCAACACCTGCGGGCACTACACTGGCTCCCCGTCGAGAAGAGAATCACCTTCAAGCTTCTCACTTAATGCCCACAAAGCCCTCCACAACACCGGACCCGCCTACATTAGCCAGCGCCTCTTATTTCACGCTTCCCAAAGATCCCTCCGATCAGCCCAACTCTCTCTGGTGACGATGCTGTGCATCAAGAAGACAAGGACAGGAGGATTTTCCTTCTCCTTCTCTGCGGCCAAAGCATTGAACTCCCTCCCTCTCCACCTCCAGCAGATACCTACACTTGCCAAGTTCTTGAAGGGTCTCAAGACCTGGCTCTTCGACAAATCACTGTAAATACCCAGGATCTGCTCCCCCTCAATGTCTTAAGACCCTTCCAGGTGAGTAGCTGCGCTTACAAACCCATGATTGATTGATTGATATAATGAACCACAATCACTGAAGTTGCCTGCAAATATTGAACTTGTCTGGACCTTTTTGGCTCATACTGCTCATGGTCTCTGCCAATCACCATATCCGAATAATCTCACACCAACTAGGAGTTTAGGAAAGATACATTTAGATGAAACATGGAGCCATGACAGATTATATGCTCTTATTTTACCCCTGTGGCAGCTCAGTAGGCACTGTCTTGATAAATGCAGTTGTGAGTGGTTGCAAATCGCATAGGGGCAAAAAATATTCACATAACAAATACACATTACATACACATTAACATAAATATACATGTTAAAAAAATACTTACCTTACACTGCCACTCCACATTCTGTAGCCCATCTTCGTTGTTCTGCAGCCTGTTCTCCAAGTGCTAAGCACACAGCCAACTCACTCATCCAATCAAGACGCTGTTCTAAAGCATCTTGATTGACTGGGGAGGGCTGGGTCCACACTCCAAAAGGCACTGTAGGCCTGTGCCTGTTCTCCAACTCAGCTGTCCAGGACAGCAGGTTTGCAGAGGTTTGAATTGTGCATGTCTGTTTGGCTGTAGCAAAGTAGCCAGCCAAACCAATATGCGCAATACAAACTTAAGTGGCCACTCCTCAGTCCTGCCAATCATTGGTAGCAGTGAGACGCACTGGCCCCTCCCTGCCCTCTCACTCTATTTGCTGGCAGAAAGTGTCAATAATTAAATGGTAATAGAAGCATTTTATCACCATTTCATTTGTGACGCTTTCTGCACAGCAGTATGAGGGGGCGACCCTCCTCCACTCCTACGGAGGAACCGCTGCTGGATATATGTGATAGTCATGATATCGAAAATTGATATTTTTTACATAAAGATTTAAAGATAAGTTTCAATTCAGAGAATAAAAGGGAGCTTTAAGTAGCTAATAGTTGCCAGTATAAACACGTAGCACATATATAATCTATCTCCTAATGAGGTTCCGTGACAATTGTAAGTGGTGTTTTCTACTCGCACGAATATGGTCGAGTCTGGTATCTATGAACCGCAAATGACGAGTTTAGTAAGTGTGCGCAGTTTCGCTGTGCTAACTTAAACCGTTCGTTTGTTATGTGGGTTTTTCATCTGTACCCACGGGTTCCATCTTAGATACGGCATCCATTTTGTCTCTTGCCCTCATGTAGCCAGCGAACGGACGTTGTCCGCTTCGCGACCCTGGGACTCCCAAGATATCTGCGGAAGACACATGTTCTTTGTGAGTGTCTTTATGGCGAGGGGGTTGCTACTGTAAGGCAGATGGCGCCGCTCGAGGCTCATCTTGCCGCACGGACTTATTGTCTCAGCCGTGCATCTCATTAGGCACGTCCCTTTGATGCCTGTATCTCGTGTTTCCCGATACCTCCCCTTTTACACCCTTTCCGATCTCCCCACTGTCTCCATCTTCCTCTACACCTGTCCTTGTTCCTATTTCGATCTGTTTTACTGCTGATTGGAATTCGCTAATGGTGGGAAGATGGTTTTTACAGTTGGGAACCGCCAAATGTTTCCGCACTTATGTTCCGGACCTCATGTGTTTCAAAGTGACCAAAGCGACCCCTCTGGGGGATAATGATGGGAACCGGGTTGTAAACTTTTGTGTTCAATGTTATCCTATGGGTAAAAACTGTATAAAAGGAGCGATCCACAGAACCAATTTGAAGCAGTCTCCCCAAGTTGCACGTGGTGTACTTGTCGTGATCTCTGTGTTCCCTGCAGCAAATAAACCTTGAATCTTTGACGTCGAAGGAAGTGTCCCGTGTCTCTGTGATTCGTACGCCGGAGCAGGTTACCCACGAAGGTTTCAGGTGTTGTGCCCTGGCACCGCTGGGTCTTAAAGAACCCAGTCCTTCAGTTGGCGCCCATTGTGGGGCTGCATCAGTGGTACCGGTCCAAGCCCGACGATCGTGAGGAACTTCGTGTGAAATCTCCGAGGGAAGGTGCACTCCGCTTCATCGATCCTGTTGTCGAAATAAGTGGCCCGAAGACTTTTCCCGCGAAGATTCCCGCCTCCGGACGGCTGCGACGGACTGCTGCCCTGACTGTAGACCTGTTTTGGCGCCTGGCGTAGACCTTGGTATAGCGAGACGATTGGCGGGCCTTCCTGGTGACGCCATCGATCTTTGAGTTAAGTATTTGTGGGTCGCTCCCATAGTTCTTGGTTGTTGACACTTTAGCGAGTGTTTTTGTTGTTAGCGCTGTGTGAGTGTTTTTGTCGGTGACACTTTGCTAGCGTACTTTGTTGTGTTGTTTGACGACTGCAGCCGCCAAAAACCGAGGGTTTTGTTCTTTGCTGGGACTTGGTAAATCCCGTAACCCTTGAAGTTTGTGAAACTCGGCTAGTGTGCAAGATGCCTGGTCGCAGTACTTTGTTTAGTTGTTTCGGACCTTGTGGTACGGACTCCCGACTGGAGGACTCGTGTCCGATACCTCCGGTTGGAACTCCCACGTATGAGCTCTATAGTAAGCATGGGCTAGGCCCAATTACCTTTAACGATTACTGGATTAAATACACGAAAAAGGACGGCGACCTTCGTTGGCCACCTCATGGTAGCTTCGAAGCTCCGATCTTAGATAATCTAGAGATTAAATTGTTCGAAAGAAAGTCAAGGCCGGCCATGTTTGATGCCTTTCGGTTGTGGCGCAAAGAAGCCCGACAGAAAGAAATCAGACAGACTAAACGTAATCAGCGAGATAATGTTGCTACCATAGTGAAGAAAGCAGAGCAATTTCAGCGAGATAAGGAGGTTAAGGATAAGGAAGTGTTTGACCGATTACAGCGTATGACTGTAGATAAATGTTACCCCGTTTTGCCTACGGAGTCGGAAAAGAAGGAAGAGCCAGTTGAGGATCCCTTAATGTCTTATCTTATGAAGTCGCCACCTCCGTACGTACAGGGTACCGCAGCTCCTGTGGTCCCTGCCGTACCTATTCTTCCACCTATTCCTCCTCCGCCTGTTCCTCAACCTGCACCCGTTCTTCCGACTGTTCCTGCTCCTTTGTCTGTTTCTATTCCTACTGCTCCTCCGCTTCCACATACTCCTGTTCCCGCTACTGCTCCTGCTACTGCTCCTGTTTTGTTAACCCCTGCTGTTGCTACTGTCTCTACCCCTTCTCTTGTTAGTCCTGTATCGTATGCTTCTCCCTCTACTCGTAGTCGCAATTCTCCTCTTGCGGCTAGCTTCTTTCATTCGCTCGGACCTGTTCATGGGTCCGCTGGTTCTGATGGTCCTCAGAGACGTAGTCAGCTTCCTGGAAACAGAGAACGCGTTGCGTTATATAATATGGCGATGGGTTGGATGGTAAATCCTCTTAGGTGTCCACCCCGTGTTGTCCTCGAAACATTTTGTCAATTCAATATACCAACCCAGAGATATGTGTTTAATGAAATGTGCAAGTTCCTTTATGATCAAATAGCGGCTGATGCGCCTGACGAGGTGCTCACCGCTTTGTCTGATCTTCAGCTTCAGTTCGCAAATGGACTGATAGTGGATACTAACGTTCGACGTGCTGTTGAGCGGTTGCTATCTCTTCGTCCCGCTCCGATACCTCATGCATTGTTTGTTGAAGATATTGAAAAACAGCCAGATGAGTCTGGTCAATTCCCTATGCGTGAAGTTCCATCGGTTTGGATGCCAGGTAACCCCGCAGCTGCCCCTCCGGTCCCGCCGTATTTCCAGAGAGTATGGATACATCTCCCATGGAAAAGATCGGAAGTGTTGCAGGTGAAGCAATCTTTGCCTGACCCTCGCAAAAATCCTGCAGGGTATTACAAAGAATTATCGCAGCTCGTAGATGCTACGGTAATGAATCTTGCCGATATCGACATGTTGTTTGGCAATGTCGTACCGCAACCGGTATGGGCTAAGATTCGTCAGGAAAATCACGCAAATGAACTAGGTGGTGATTGGGCGGCCATTGTAGCGGCAGATGGGTTGCAAGTTGGTGGCGCTAAGCCTGAACAGTTGATTGCTGCTCTCCCTCAAAGAATAATAACATTAATGAAAACACTTATGCCAGCTATGAGGGTAAACTGGGACAAATTGTCAGCTTGCAGGCAGAAGAAAGATGAGAGTGTTTCCGACTTCTTTACGAGGTTCGAGGAAGCATTCATCGACCATAGTGGTCAGGATATGGGCACCGAGGGTGGTCAGAGATTGTTTGTGGATAAATTTGTTTCGAATTTATTGCCCGATTTGAGCAATAAATTAAGGAATTCGGAAAGTGCATGGGCCGTTTCTACTTCGGCTCAGATATTGGCTACGGCACAATACTATGAGAATAGAGAGAAAGAAGAGAACGACCGTGCTGATAAAAAGACGAAAGAGCTCAAAACTAAAGTGTTGTTGCAACAAGCGTATCCTCCGCGGTCAAATCAGAATAATTCACAACAGAATAGGTCACAGCCACAATCGAACAGATCCCAAACCCGTAATGACTCCTCCTCCCAAAGATCCTCGTTAGGGTACAATCAATGTGCTTATTGTAGACAGGAGGGACACATTAAATTCAATTGCCCTGTTTTGAATGAACGTAACAATGGTAACTCATCTAGAGGAGGTCGTGGTGGTTCGCAGCAAACATCACGTGGTAGAGGTCGTGGTGCTCAGAATGATCGCTCAGACAACTCGTCTAATTCTAATAATTGTTTCGATCAACGTGGATCATCGCAAGGACGATCTGCGCAGTACAATGTAGACGATTATTACGTCGATCAGGGAACTGACGACAGTAATTACTAGGACAGCCATAGACAAGGAGAGGGAGTGGTATCAGTTCCGGTTGATCAGAGAGGGCCTTACGTCGCAGTTGCTACATCGGGCGTCGTTGAGCCTTTTCTGTTGGACACTGGTGCAGCGAAAAGTTCTATCATGTATTCGAAACTCCCTGGCGCACCTTTGTCTGGCTTAACAAATGTTTCCGTTGGATTCTCTGGCGCCCCCGTTAGCAATCCAGTTTCGCGCCCTTTGCCCCTTAAAATTGGGCCACGTGAGCTAGAAGCTCCGTTGATTTTGACTACGGGTTGTGGTGAAAATCTTTTGGGCCTGGATTTGCTTAAACGTTTGTACGCAACTTTGTATTGTTCTCCTGCGGGTGTAAAGCTTACGTTAGGAGAGAGGGTTGTCTCTCCTATGTATTTGTCCCTCGATAAGCTCCCACCGGAATTGAGTTCTCTTCCTGCGTCTTTGTGGGCAACAGGTCCAAATGACGTGGGCCTACTTGATATCTCCCCTTATGTTGTACAGCTGAAATCTAATGTGCGATTGCCACGTATTCCCCAATATCGTATCTCCCTTGATGGTGAACGAGCACTGTTGGCGATCATCTATGATTTGATCGAGAGAGATGTTATTGAAGAGACTCGGGGAAACGTGTGCAACAGCCCTGTGCTGCCCATTCTCAAACGTACTGATCCTTCAAAACCGCCTGTTTATCGCTTTGTTATCGATTTACGGGAGGTAAATAAAATTGTGGTTCCTCAATTTCCCGTTGTGCCTGACATCACGGCGCTACTGACTCTGATTCCAGCTTCTGCATCATGGTTTTCGGTGATTGACTTGAAAAATGCGTTTTTCAGCATCCCGATTGCCGAGGAGAGCAGGGACCTTTTCGGTTTCTCTCTCGGTGGACGTAGCTTCCGGTTCAAACGCGCTCCTCAGGGCTACTGTGAAAGTCCATCTATTTACAGCCAAGCCTTGAAGGGTCAACTGGATGCGTTTAGGTTGCCGGTCGGTGCGGCCTTGATCCAATACGTCGACGACTTATTGGTGGCTGCTGATACTCAGGACATTTGCAAGATTGCTACGGTGTCGTTGCTGCAACATCTCTGTGAGTTAAATCACAAGGTGTCGCCTTCTAAACTCCAATATTGTTGTCAAGAAGTAACCTATCTAGGTCACTTATTGTCAAAGGAGGGAAGGAGATTGACCCCAGAGAGAATTGCAGCGATTGCGCGAATGGCTGTGCCAAAAACCCAAAGAGATGTGCGTGCCTTTCTAGGTATCACGTCGTACTGCAGGCAATGGATTCCCAATTTTTCATTGCTAGCGAAACCATTGGTGGCTCTTACGTGCAAGGATGTTTCAACTCCTTTATCATGGACGGAAGAATGTCAGAAAAGTTTTTCTGAACTGCGTGATTCATTGTGTTCGGCTCCTGTGTTAGGTACCTCTGACTACAGTAAGCCGTTTACGTTATATGTTCACGAGAGAGAGGGTTGTGCTTTGAGTGTTCTAACGCAACCTTTTGGTGGTAAGCAACGTCCATGTGCATATTTTTCCTCGACCTTGGACCCAGTAGCTAGAGCATTGCCGAGTTGTTTACGAGCAACAGCGGCAGCTGCGGTCTCCATCCGACAATCAGCAGGATTGGTCATGGATAATATGCTTACGGTGATGGTTCCGCATGCAGTCGATACTCTTTTGAATCGAACGAAAACTCAGCACTTGACGAGTGCGAGGTTGTCTGGGTACGAATTGACGCTCTTGGCAAGCCACATTCAGATAAAACGTTGTAACGTTCTGAACCCGGCAACTCTGTTACCAATTAGCACAGAGTCAGATGAAGTAGCAGAACATGACTGCTACTTGAGGACTGAAGAGGAAACAAAAGGTCGAGTGGACCTTAAAAGCACCCCATTGGAAGATCCGGATGGTACTTTGTATGTGGATGGGTCATGTTTTAAGTTGTCGAATGGCGATGTGACTACTGCTTATGCTGTTATAACATTGAATACTGTTGTTGAGACTGCAAGGTTGAATCAGAATTCTGCCCAAGCTGCGGAGCTGATTGCTCTTACTAGACCGTGTGTGTTAGCGAAAGGGAAACGTGTGAATGTGTTTACTGATAGCCAATATGCGTTCGGTGTTGCACATAGTTTTGGACGATTGTGGAGAGAGAGAGGTTTCTTGACGTCGCACGGTACGAAGATACAGCATGGCCAGCTTGTGAATGATCTTTTGGATGCATTGACTTTGCCTACGCAAGTTGCGATTGTTAAGTGTAGTGCGCATCGTAAGGTGACGGATGATGTTGGTCGTGGTAATGCGTTTGCGGATGAGATTGCTAAGGAGACTGCCCGGAACCTTAGCACTCGAATGTATGTGACGAGTTCGGTTAGGTGGCCTACAGAATCGAGTATGTGTGAAGACACTATCGAGAGTGTGAAAGCAATTCAGAATGAGGCCACCGAGACTGAAAAGACGAAGTGGAAAGAAAGTACGGGAAAGTTGGATGCGAATGGTTGTTGGATTGATTTGTCGGATCAGAAAAGATGGATGTTGCCGGATGCGTATGTGCTGGCCGTTGTGACAATGGCGCATGGGTTAGCACATATTAGCGCGAAAGGTATTTGTAAGTTGCTGGCTCCTGTGTGGAAGAATGATGGTATTACGAAATGTGCTGAACGTCTGGTGAAGAATTGTATGGTGTGTATAATGTACAATCCTGGCAAAGGAACCCCAACTCCTCCTGGCAGTTTTGCTCCCCCTTCGTATCCCTTTGAGGTGATTCAACTGGACTTCATCCATATGGAGCGATGCAATAACCTGAAATACGTTTTAGTTGTGGTTTGCGCATTCTCCCGATGGATCGAGGCCTATCCCCTCAAAGACAATACTGCTTTGTCTACTGCGAAAATCCTACTGAAGGAATACTTTCCTCGGTATGGAATGCCTAGAGTCGTGTGGTCAGATAACGGAAGTGAGTTTGTTGGAAGTGTGATGAAGAGTGTGTGTAAGGGCCTTGGAATTAATCAGAAATTCCACAGCGCCAATCATCCTCAGTCAGCTGGATTGGTTGAAGGGTACAATGGCACCCTTAAACTAAAGTTAGCGAAGATTCAGGCTACGACTGGTCTTTCGTGGCCTGACGCTTTGCCTTTAGCATTACTGTCAACTAGGGCGACTGTACACTCCCGAGTAGGGCTTAGTCCCTATGAAATAGTGTTCGGCCGCCCTGCGAATGTGTGGGGGGTTCCTAGGCCAGGAATGTTTTCTGATCTTGAGTACCCAATGTTGATCGATTATCTACATGACTTGACTGCTAAACTGAGGTTAATTCACCAACAGGTTTACGACGCATTGCCGACGCAGACGGAGGGTCCAGGCCACCAGCTCCAGCCCGGAGACTGGGTGGTGACAAGGAACTTTTCACGCAAAAATAACCTTGACCCGAGGTTCACCGGACCCTACCAAGTGCTCCTGGCCACGAGGACTGCCGTTCGTCTTGAGGGACGTAAGAATTGGGTGCATGCCACGCACACCAAAAGAGTCCCCATCCCTTTGCCAGCAGACCCGTGGGTAAGGAGAGGCATTGCGTCATCTGAAACAGAAACATTGCCGGCGTTCGTGCCTTTTAGCGACGCACAGCTTGTTGAAGAACCCTCAGCGCAGCAGAAAGACACTGTTGAACAATTAGCATCAAAAGACTCAAGACCAGAACACTCAACTGATCAGCAGGACGCTGTCTCTTCAACGGATCCTTTGTTTGACGAGCAGACACGTCCTGGGAAAACCCGATACTTTTTGCGATCTCGCACTAAGGACAAATAAAAAGATCTTGCTTTTCTGTATTGACAAGTGCATTATCCCGTTTCCGTGATCAGTTTTGAACATTTATATTACTGTAATTATTTTGTATATATATTGAGCTTCATTCCTTGTATTTTTTCTTTTACAGCTGAGAGACTTTGTTTTTGCATACATACATATTGTGCATTGAAGGCCGTAGGGCCGCGCGCGTACTTCCTTCTGGACAGTAGGTCTTGACGCTAGGTTAAAGGCCGTCGGTTCCTGGGAACTCCTAGGGATTGACTATTGCTGCACAGAACGAAGTGCGTCAAGAAACGTTGCGGACGGTCGTAGGGAATGGCATTCTCGAAGCTGAATGATTTGGAGGGAGCTCAAGTCCACAGATTCAAGCTGCAGCAACTCAGTCGTACCAAATGTTTCATATTCCAACTGTTTGTATTGTTCTTGACTGCTTCTGCATTATTGGCGGGTGGGGTGTATTACACGATGTCTTACTTCTTACCTGCTACACCTACTCCTACTCCTGACTCTAATCTTACCTCTACTGTTTCTCCTCATTCCTTTCATATGTTACCGGAACACGAGCAGGCTAGACGTGTAGAATTCTGCAACAATTCCTTTATTCAGCTCCTTCATCAGCATCAGTTAGTGGTTAACACTACCAATTGTTGGGTGTGTGGGTTGATGCCACATACTACGGATAAGGGAATTCCATATCTGGTGTTACCGTATAGTTCCCAAGGGTCAGCTCGAGCATTTCAAACAATGTTTCGAAGCGCACTGGGTTTCCACCCCATTCGAGAACCACGTTCCCCCTACTCTGGTCCTACCTCGTATCAAAAACCTTTGTCGATAGCAATAGAGGATTTAGATAGTGATATCTATGATCCCTCGCTTATTCCCGAAGAAGAGGTACAAGCCTATAGAGTCCTAAGTAGAGGTGAATATAGTGCGTTCACTAGCGAAAAGCAGCTTAAAAGCTCGCCTCCGATATGGGTCGTACCCCACACTGGTAATTTTTGTCTTATGGGTCGTGGCCGAAGATCGCAAGCCCGACTTGGAGCAAGTGCTTGCACTGAAAATTACATTCTGCCGATGTTCTCGTCCCCTGTGTTTCTGGCTGCCAAGGGTACATACTTTATCTGCTATGATCGTGCATACACATGGTTGCCCGCTGACTTCATGGGCTCATGTTTCATTGCAAATTTGTTGCCTCCGACGTTTACTGTAAATGCCGATTATCATAAGACTAGAGTTGTACGAGGCGTAATTAGCGAAGAGGATACTGCCGGTCAAGAGGCAGGAGACTTTTTCAAGGGTTTCCTCCCGTTTTGGGGACCTATGGTCAATAGTAGGAACCTGAGACAGTTGACTCGGGTGGTAGAATCGACAGCTAATATTACTGCCAGTGCCCTTGGTAATATCACCACAGAACTTCAGGCGGAGAGACTTATGACGTTACAAAACCGTATGGTTTTAGATGTCATCTTAGCAGATCGAGGTGGGGTATGTAAGGTGATCCATTCGAGCTGCTGCATTTTCATTCCAGATAATGCTCCTACTGTCTATCAAGCCATCTCGAGGTTGCATAAAATCTCCGAATCCATACACGTGGATGTAGGGGATTGGACGCTACTTGGATGGTTTTGGGGCCTGATGTCGACTTGGGGTTGGAAGATTCTGATGATCATCGGAGTCGTTGTAGTGTTCCTGTTCACGTGTTGCCTTTGTGTGCAGTGTGGTCCTGCCTTATGTGGCCTCTGTGCTACAACGTGTATGAGACAACCACCTGTTACCAAGGGGACTCGGTTGGACAGAGCTATGCTGCAGCAACATCTCGATGGTCTGATGAATATCGAATATGATTCCGACTAGTGCTTGCCTACATGAGGGCAAAAGGAGCGTCTGAGGTTCCGTGACAATTGTAAGTGGTGTTTTCTACTCGCACGAATATGGTCGAGTCTGGTATCTATGAACCGCAAATGACGAGTTTAGTAAGTGTGCGCAGTTTCGCTGTGCTAACTTAAACCGTTCGTTTGTTATGTGGGTTTTTCATCTGTACCCACGGGTTCCATCTTAGATACGGCATCCATTTTGTCTCTTGCCCTCATGTAGCCAGCGAACGGACGTTGTCCGCTTCGCGACCCTGGGACTCCCAAGATATCTGCGGAAGACACATGTTCTTTGTGAGTGTCTTTATGACGAGGGGGTTGCTACTGTAAGGCAGATGGCGCCGCTCGAGGCTCATCTTGCCGCACGGACTTATTGTCTCAGCCGTGCATCTCATTAGGCACGTCCCTTTGATGCCTGTATCTCGTGTTTCCCGATACCTCCCCTTTTACACCCTTTCCGATCTCCCCACTGTCTCCGTCTTCCTCTACACCTGTCCTTGTTCCTATTTCGATCTGTTTTACTGCTGATTGGAATTCGCTAATGGTGGGAAGATGGTTTTTACAGTTGGGAACCGCCAAATGTTTCCGCACTTATGTTCCGGACCTCATGTGTTTCAAAGTGACCAAAGCGACCCCTCTGGGGGATAATGATGGGAACCGGGTTGTAAACTTTTGTGTTCAATGTTATCCTATGGGTAAAAACTGTATAAAAGGAGCGATCCACAGAACCAATTTGAAGCAGTCTCCCCAAGTTGCACGTGGTGTACTTGTCGTGATCTCTGTGTTCCCTGCAGCAAATAAACCTTGAATCTTTGACGTCGAAGGAAGTGTCCCGTGTCTCTGTGATTCGTACGCCGGAGCAGGTTACCCACGAAGGTTTCAGGTGTTGTGCCCTGGCACCGCTGGGTCTTAAAGAACCCAGTCCTTCACTAAGCTGCCTCTTCTCTGCTGAGAGGTACTGTCTCTCGTTGGTCAAATATATGATCAGGGCTTTTATTTGTCTGAAATGTATTAGAGGGATTTCAGTTTTTTGTATCATGCATGAAGACGCTTTTGTAGGATCTAGGGTGGAACATTCCAGGACAGTGATCCTCTAGAGGGTATATTTTCTTTATGGGGAAACTTATTGACTATTTTTTTGTGCTTTCTTCTTCATATTGCTTTCACAGAGGATATCAGGCAGATGAAAAATTACCTAAGTTCACATTGTTTAAATATGTTAAAGGAAGATGTTTAAGATTCCCTCCGATTTTAGAGATTTGCTCAATCTTTGCTAAGATACACTGCAAATCTCCAGGTTTGAATGGTCTCCATGCAAATACTGCATTTAAGAATGTCGATATCTGATGGATGTGGGTGTTGTACGCATACATGTGGATAGAACTGTCTGATGGATACCCCTCGCCAAAGATTTATCACCTTATGAATCTCTCAGCACCAGACAGGATTCGGAAAACTCTTTGCAATAGATCATGTGCCCAGAAGGTAGTGCCATCGGCCCCTGTCTTGACTCCTTTGGGTGTCCTCTTTGCAATAGCTCCTGCACCCAGCAGGTGGCAGCATCATCTTCTGTTATGATGCTGTCCCACCTCCAGATACTGATGAAACAGAGGCACATATAGGTTCAACGTCTTCCTACCAGCGTCAATTCCTGTTTCGTACTTCAATATTTTCGGTTCTTTTTCCCAATTTTTTTATAAAACTTCCCGGAAAGTGTAGAGATATGCCCCTCCACACGTCCCAAATCGTATTCCCCCCCCCATCAGTTTTGAATCTAGATGGGTGAAAATCTAGTGTTGTCTTCAGTGAAATCCCCGGCAGGGTCTCCAATAGAAGAGCGCTTCTAACCCTCTGTTATCCAAGATTCTTCACTACATTGTTTGAGTGCATATCTCATTGGGGACTATGGTCTCCGTAGCTGCATGGTTGTGTTCAATGACGTGTTTAGCTCCATTTTCCCTACGGCACTGCAGCTTTGCCTGCCTTATGCAAGTTTCTGCAGTCGGTATTGTTTAATCCAATGTGCTCTCTGTGCTCATTATATTGATTTGATCTAATTTCCCTGGTTCATTGATGTCTTTCTCTTTTTTTATTTAATAGTCCATGACTGCCCAGAGGTGATTGTTCAGTTGCTCATACTTGTGAGTTAAAATTTCTGGAGCTTCTGCCAAATCTGATATCTTGTCCACTGAAGCACTTCTCATGGGGCCCTCGAGATTTCTCCTCTGTCCTCTTTTTTCCACTATGTCATTCCTAGGAGCTCTGCTTAGGATGGCAAATGTAAGCCAAAATTCATACCTGCCAGCAATTCTTTATCTTCTGCAGTTCTACAGGGGTCACTGGATTTCTCAAACTAGGCCTTGATCCCTCCCACCTCCTTCACATTGCTCTGGCTTCAGCTTTTCTCTTATTGTTTCCTGTGTTTAGAACACCCTTTGACACTTCGGGCCAGATGTATCAAGGCTTTTGCGACTCCCAAAGGCCAAAATTCGCAGAATTTCGGCCTTTGCAACTCGCAAACGGCCGTTTTGCGATTTTTGATATGTATGAAAAAATCGCAATTTAAGGAATCGCAATTATTTGCGATTCCTTATTTTGCCATAGCATTTAAGGAATCGCAAATTTTGCGATTCCTTAAATGACATGTATGACACATTTTTGGTTTGCGAATTTGTGTTAAGAAATCGCAATTTACCACCAACTTGTAGTTGGTGGTAATTTGCGATTTCTTTCAAAAATGCCCTAATTGGCATTTGTAAGGGTGGCATGTGACACTCATACATGCCCATAGGGCATGTATGTGTGCCACATGCACACACATGTAGATTTGAGGGGTGCAGCAGGGTGTCTTTGAGACACCCCTGCACCCTTGAAATAATTCTCAAATTGCGATTAGCAAATTGCGAATTCGCAATTTGAGAATTATTGCACTATCATTCCGATTTTTTACATACATACCGTTTTGCGAATTCTAAATAGCGATTCGCAAAAAATCGCTATTTAGGATTCGCAAAACGGTATCTTGATACATCTGGCCCTTCGCTTATTAGTCTGGTATGAGTAATACAAAGCATACACAGATCTGACAATTTAAAAACGGATCTTTTTATTTGACCGAGTAAGGGTTACAGTGCACAAAATGATACATTTAGTAAGCGGCTTTCAGTGTTGCTGTTTACCTTCTGCTCCTTGGATATGTCATTGTTGCAAGGCATACCTGAGCTCTGTTTGGCCACTCTGCACCTCCATGGCTAATTCCGTACTTCATCCGGATCCTTGGGTCGGGTTTGGCTGTAAAGTCGGTTCTGGGTCTTTGAAGAGATTACTGAGGGGCCTTGCCTGCAGGAGGCTGTAGTCTTCTGCATCTTCCAAGTGGAGGGGATGGGTTCCGGGTGATGGAATTCGGTCCTGTGTGGCACTTGGAAGTATAATCAACTTTGTTCATTATCTCCTAGCACACAGAGATTTGGCATAAAAAAGGTGCAGGCTTCATGTGACAATGTTTTCATGAAGTTGATCTGTGGAAAAACAATGAGAGCGAAACAAAGAGTTGCAGTTCTCAGACAATGACTAAGTACACCCTTATGCATCCGCCATAAATGGGGCAAATATCATTAAATGCACTTCGCCATGGTTAAGTACATTATTAATGGTATTAAGTAGATCAAAAGTACAGAAGAGCATTTATAAACTATTGGCATAATATAGAGTTTGTCCCGGGGCCACCTCTAAGAGTACCAGAGATGCAAACAGAAGATCTTTCCTGATTTTCCAGGTCGTCCGTTACTAGGGCAGTTGTGACTGTGTGTGAAAGTTCATGCGGGGATAGACTCTTGAAGCTGGCTGGTCAGTCACTTTGAGTAATAAAGACACACAACTGCATAGGAGCAACGTGACAGCACGGGTGGTGATGCCTAAATTCAGAAGCTTAAAATGTAGTATGAATCTGTTTAAGTGCCAGAGAATGTCACAATAGGAATTGCGAAAGAGCAAGATAAGTGTGCTCACAGCGCAACATTGGTTCAACTGTCACCATTCACAAAATGCTTGGGCCAGGACTGAGCGAGCATTTTGTGCTTGGTAGATGGTTATGAGCCAAAGCGTACAGGGGTGATTACCTTTCGCAGTGTGTGTTCGCCTTTTTATTGTTTCTCTGAACATTTTATATGAAAATGATGAATCTTCTTTCTTAGAGCTGGGAGCAGCCAAAGGCCCGGCTTCTGTCTGTTTTGTAGAGAGGAAGAGCATATGGACGACCTTGATTTCTGGGAATAAGTCCTGTTGAAGCTGTAATCCGACCACTGGCCAGGCATACAAGCACCGTATTTACACACCTGACCCACTCCCTCCTGTGAGGTGGTGCTGCACACACTGGATTCTGTCTCTAGGCAAGGAGCTGAGTTAGCCGACCTAAGGGAAGTAGCACTGGCCGAGATTAAGATGGGAAGAAGTGACCTGAAGGTCGGCCAGACCAGGTTCGATCTCCCCTCACTCCATTTTATTCTAAAGCCACTCCAATGGCTCCCTCCACCACCTCTGGAGTGAGGGGCCGAGATGCTTGTCTTGTAAGTAACAGAGTATGATCTTGAAGAGCCCAGAAGCGGGGAAATCACATATGGGGGGATCAGATGCACTTCTCAAACAATGCTGCCATAAACTCACATTTGATAAAACTGCTAAAGAAATAAATAAGGAATACGGATACATTGGCACAAAGTGGATCCAAGAATTTGAGCAGGAATCGGGAATGATGGGGCAAATGTCACTCTATTCCCTTTTTCCTGTATTGCTCATGTTCTTTGAGTTCACTTTCAGAAATTCGATATCCTAATTCGATAGCAAAATATGTGAGAATGTGTGTCAACTACTTTGTGGACATTCTTTGCTAAGGGGTAGCAGTGGCGGCTCGCACAGGTAACACTGTGGAGCGGTGAGGCGGGGTGGGGGGAGTGGAGTATGACATACGACGGGAAAGTGGAGAGTAAGGAAATAAATAAATAAAAGCTCTTACTTTGCGCTCGAAGCAGCGCTTTACTGCTTCTCACCGTTACCTGTGCCAGGGGCGGCTCTAGGCTCATGGTGGCCCTGGGCAGGGAGCGTAGGTAGGGTGCCCTGGAAGAGGGGGTGCGGGCGGGTAGAGGGCGCGGAGGCCAGTGAAGATTGGGGGTCATGTTGTTTGGAAGTGGAACAGAGTAGGAGGACGCCAAATCCCTGCCAGGTGCCGCCACGCAAATATGTATCTATCCCTAGAGTATTATTATATTAAGGATATATATTGGTGTGGTGGCCCCTGGGGTTTGGAGGCCCTGTGCAGGTGCACAGCTTGCACATGCCTAAGGCCGCCTCTGCCTGTGCGAGTCGCCACTGAGGGTTAGTCATTGCTGTCATTGAGAGGCTGGCGGGAGCATTTTCCTCAGGGCCGACTCTAGGGCAGTGCGATTGGTGCCACGGCACCAGGCACTGACTTTGGGTGGGGGCGTCATTTAACGGATATTAACATTTTTAAAGCACCTTCTGCTGCGTTCCAGGCCTCCAGCAATTTTCAGGCATCAATTAAAATGTCAAGATACCTCCGGTGATTAATCGTCTTCCTGGAAAGAGATCGGCGGTTTGTCTAGTGTAAGTTTTGACTCATGGAAAGATAGACAGAGGGTTAATGTGCCTGCTGCTAAGAACGTGTACCATGTAGATAGCAAAGTGCATATAATGTAAATAGGGCAGTGGGGTACTGCTCCTATAAAAGAGCTCTTTTTGTTACTTGCAGTTTATAAGTCAAAATCCTAATATAGAACATTGAGCTTTAACTGTCATCAAAGAGCTGCATGCAAACAGCAATGTATATAGTTAGAGCTATATGATTTGTGGCCCAGTCTTTCATTGTCCTAATCTTCCCAAAAGGGGGTAGAAATATATTCTTATTATTAAAGAGAACCCCTAACAATGGTGTTCCATTTTTAATTCTGAATTTGTGCTTTTCAAGAATATGGACCCTTAATCTATATTGCCTACCAGTATCGATGACATGTTACTCCTACTCTACACCTTGTAGTCCTGTCTGATGTAATATTTCCTATACACTGAGTTACACACATATGATTGTCTCTGTGTAATGTGTGTGTGATGTAAAGTGCCCTTGAAACCTTACACTGGTACGAGTGGTGCTATAAAACTAAACTAATCTGAGAGACGGTGGTTTTGGAGACTTGAAGGGCACTGTTAAAGGGTGCTAGTGAGGGAATTCATGGCAGAGGTGGTCACTGGGGGGGGGGGTGCCAACAAACATTGTCGCACAGAACGCCACCAGTGCTAAAGCCGGCCCTGATTGTCCTAGCCCAGCAGTTCCACCAAAGCAGACAATGAATCTGACGGACCAGGTGCATAGGTAATGTGATCACTGACACTTTGGGTCGGTGCAAGTCATGCTAAAGCAGAGGTAGTGAAATATCTCATGTTAGCTCTTAGAAGAGAGGCAGCCATGGTTGTCTCTAGCACAGACCAAAAAGGAAGTATTTGGCAGTTGCTCCTGAGTTTCCTGGGCCTCGAGGCATAGTCTAACATTCAAAAATTGTCACAATGTTCTTCACAAAGGAGGTCAGGGAACAAATGTTCCACAACTAAATGGAAAAAGAAACATTTCATTCAGCCTAAAACTGTTTCAAACAGAGTCAACAAACCATGTACCAGCCTAGTGAGAGTCCTAGAGGTGATGGTGAGCTTGGTGTCAACAAATTAATGTAAACCTGCATCATAGCTTATGGGTGTTCCAGTTGGTTAAGTACAAAGAAACAATATTCAGTTTGAGATGCACAATATTTGCACATAATTATTATTAATAATATTTTTTAATACAAAGTTCAGTGTTCTCCAATTATACTGTAAGAAACAAATCAAGGGAAGACCACATAGCTAACTAAAACCTATTAGTGTTGCCAAGTAAAAAGGCGGCATTCAGTGCACTGATGTAATTTGAAGACAATTTACACACCCTATGATCTGTATATGACATCACATTAAATGATGTAACATGGCATTCACCCCTGATGAAATCACAGGAAGCAAAAAAAAAATCATAAGAGGATTAAACACTTACCATACCAGCTTAAGCCAGAGCTGTCGAGTTTCTCATATTCATGCATAAGGCTATAACCTCTAATCCTGTTTTCTTGCAGTACATTTCCATTCATGCTTATCAGCCGTGGCCAGTGGGAAGGGGCAGAGGGCAAAGTCGACAGACAACGGAATGGGGAAAATAACATTTAAAAAAATAGAAAAACACTTAACTTGTGCTCACCGCAACGCCCACCCGGTGATGCGGCGAGTGCAAGGTAAGTGGTTTTATTACTTTTTTAATTTTATTTTTCGTATTCCATCCTCTGTCGAATTCCCCCACCCCTGTTCCGCCCCCACCACACCTTTCTTAACTGCACCAGCTGCACCTGATGCTTATTCCAATATAAAATCAAAGATTACAGGTATCAAAATGGAAAGAAAGATTTATTTATACGTGGATCTTGAAAATTTGAGAACAATGTTTAAAGGCAGGAATAGGTATCAAAAGGGGCAAAGTAAGGGCTCAATTCCAAGTCCTAGTGATCCCCCAATAAGTTCCTCCCATCTGTTCCACTGTCACACAGCGCTCTATTGACAAAAGTATACCTAAGGGTCGAGAGCTCCACAAATGTAGATAAACAACTACTGCTGAGTGTAAATCATAGATAGAATTCAGCTACTCTGGCTGTACAGTTTCTTCCAATAGCAGAAGTACCTGTCGCTACGCCTGTTTTATGAGAATGTATGACGTTGCAATGCATACATTTACAATGCATGCCTTTACAACACCGTTTTTACATCGCAACATCCTTTACAATGCATTCTTTTACATAGCATGCCATTACATCACATTTTCATAAACTACCTTTACAATGCATTCCATTACTTCGCATTATACCTTTACAACGCATACCATTATCATGCATACCATTACATTGCATTTAAGGTAAGTGTTGGATAGTATATGGGTAATAATTACTATTCTTTCTCCAGTGAATGCAACAGTAGGGTAAGTGTTGGATAGTGTAGGGCTAAAAATTATCATTCTAATTCCAGTGAGTGCAACAGTAGGGTAAGTGTCGGATAGTGTAAGGGTACTATGCGTTGTAATGGTATGCGTTGTAATGACTTGCGATGTAATCCCTGCATTGTAGTGACATGCATTGTAATGTCCTATTACTTACGGTAATCTTCATTACTCCGGGTCCCGTAGTCCTCGACACCTTCCTCACAATTTGAGATTATTACTATCTCTGACAGAAAAAAGAAAAAGAAGGAATGCTGGACCTACCCTCCGCCTCCCGCCGGGAGTACAAAAGGGTACATGTCCCAGCATTCCCTCTGAAATACCAAGCCAAAGGATGAAGGCCGGCAAACAGGGCGGGAGGGAGGGAAGTCATGAAGGTGTCGAGGACTACGGGACCCGGAGTAATGAAGATTACCGTAAGTAATAGGACATTACCCCCAGGTCCCTACGTCCTCGACACCTTCCTCACAATTTGAGACATACCAAAGCAAACTCCGGCATTCATCCCACAAAACACAACAAACAACCTGTACAGCAAAAACCAGGCATTTATTGAGCACAGAACAGAAATCACGGGCGAACACAACCCAACACCCCCAAAGCAAAACCGCCCTCATCACCCAGCAAATTGAGGAGACGGTAATGCCTGATGAAAGTATTGGAAGACGCCCAAGTGGCTGCCCTACAAATCTCGGAAAGAGGGACACCCCGGATCTCAGCCCAGGAGGCCGCCACCCCCCTCGTAGATCGACCTTGAACACCCACAGGAGGAGGGGACCCAGAAAGAGAATAGGCCAAGGAAATGACCTGCTTCAGCCAGCGACCAATGGACACAGACGAAGCCTTACGCCCATGGCAAGCAGCCCCAAAAGAGACAAACAGGGAGTCAGTCAACCTGATAGCCGCCGTGCGCTCAAGATAAACACGCAAAGCCCGGCACACATCCAACAAGGACCAACATGGACCACCCGGGGAATCCATAACAGAACCCAACTCAGGCAAGACCAACTCCTGGGACCGGTGAAATTGAGAAGCGACCTTAGGTACGAAGGAGGAATCAAGGCGGAGCACCACCCCGCCCTCCGAAAAGGACAGTAAAGGCTCCCGAGACATCAAGGCCCCCAACTCGCCAAGGCGCCTGGCAGACGTGATGGCCACCAAGAATACAACCTTCAAGGTCACAAACTTCAAATCCACCTCCGACAAAGGTTCAAACGGAGGACCAATCAAGGCCCGAAGGACCAAGGGTAAATCCCACAGGGGAAAGGAAGGCCGGGAAACCGGACGAGAAAGAGAAAAACCGCGGAGCAGCCTGGAGACCAAATCCTCATCATCAGAAAGATTACCCCACGGGGAACGAAAAGCCCGGACAGCCGCCCACTGGGCACGCAAGGTGGACACAGCCCAACCCTTCTCAAAACCTTCCCACAAAAACTGAAGCACCGCCTGCAAAGAACAGTGCAAAGGGGAAAGGTCCAAGGCCGAACACCAACGACTGAAGTTACCCCAGTGGCGATCATAGGACAGGAGAGTGGAAGGCCTACGGGAACCCTGGATGGCAGCAGCTAAATGCTCCGGGAACCCGCGCCGCCGCCACCCCTGCCTCTCAACCTCCACACCGACAGCCGCAAGCGGAGAAGAGACAGTGGCGGGGAGGACCGCAGGGGAGACGGGGACAGAGGGAGGAACCAAGGGCCCGCACCGCCAGAAGACGCACTGTCGGAAACCAAGACCTCCGAGGCCAAAAGGGCAGAACCACAACCACCTCCCGATCCTCCAGACACAGACGGGACAGAAACCTGGGGATCAGCGCCAGGGGGGGAAAGGCATAGAGCAGGCGGGATGGCCAGGGAACCGACAGGGCATCCACCCCCCAACAACCCTGCTGCCGAAACCTGGAGCAGAAGCGTGGAAGCTGCGCATTCAGCCGGGAGGCAAAGAGGTCCAGAAAGGGACGCCCAAACTTCCCGCACACACGCCGAAACGCAACCCGGGTGAGAGACAACTCCAGAGGAGCCGGAAAGCAGCGACTCAGGACATCCGCCGCACAGTTGTCCACTCCCTTGATATGAATCGCAGTCAGAGACAGCAGATGACCCTCCGCCCAACAAAACAACGGAACCACCACTGCGTTCAAGGAAGCCGAACAAATCCCCCCTTGATGGTTGAGATAGGCCACCGACACCATATTGTCCGACCTCACCAGGACGTTCCTGCCCAGCAAACACACCCGAAAACCCATCACGGCACGGGACACAGCAGTCAACTCCCGCCAGTTGGAAGACCTGCGACTCTCCAGCCGGGACCAGCGACCCTGAAGGAACTGAGAACCCAAGGTCACCCCCCACCCCAAAGCGCTGGCATCCGTCATCAACACCAGCGACGGAGAGGGCTGCAAGGGGAGCCCCTGAGACAGATGGACCGGATCCGACCACCAAAGGTAGTTTAGTCTGCCCTGTTCCCATGATGCACTGGGCCAGGGACAGACTGATTTGCATATAGCCAGGTTCTGAGCTGGGATGGGGCAGTGAGATAAATAACGGTGATGGATCAAGCCCTGATCTTTGGACTGGGTAAGAGTGGTCTGCTCAATTCAGACACTCTGTTCATCACCACCCCCTTTTGTAAATCGATTTTGGCCACTATAGGTGTGGCAGGGTGTACTCAGACATGAGTCCCTTTCTCACTGCTCCATCAGGATTCAAGCAAGCCGGGCCGAAGAGGCTGAAATGCCAGAAACCGGTCCCCGGTAGCTTGTCTCCTTTCTGGTAAAGAATTGGCTTGGCAGTTTAGTCTGCCCTGTTCCCATGATGCTCTGGGCCAGGGACAGACTGATTTGCATATAGCCAGGTTCTGAGCTGGGATGGGGCAGTGAGATAAATAACGGTGATGGATCAAGCCCTGATCTTTGGACTGGGTAAGAGTGGTCTGCTCAATTCAGACACTCTGTTCATCACCACCCCCTTTTGTAAATCGATTTTGGCCACTATAGGTGTGGCAGGGTATACTCAGACATGAGTCCCTTTCTCACTGCTCCATCAGGATTCAAGCAAGCCGGGCCGAAGAGGCTGAAATGCCAGAAACCGGTCCCCGGTAGCTTGTCTCCTTTCTGGTAAAGAATTGGCTTGGTAGTTTAGTCTGCCCTGTTCCCATGATGCACTGGGCCAGGGACAGACTGATTTGCATATAGCCAGGTTCTGAGCTGGGATGGGGCAGTGAGATAAATAACGGTGATGGATCAAGCCCTGATCTTTGGACTGGGTAAGAGTGGTCTGCTCAATTCAGACACTCTGTTCATCACCACCCCCTTTTGTAAATCGATTTTGGCCACTATAGGTGTGGCAGGGTATACTCAGACATGAGTCCCTTTCTCACTGCTCCATCAGGATTCAAGCAAGCCGGGCCGAAGAGGCTGAAATGCCAGAAACCGGTCCCCGGTAGCTTGTCTCCTTTCTGGTAAAGAATTGGCTTGGTAGTTTAGTCTGCCCTGTTCCCATGATGCACTGGGCCAGGGACAGACTGATTTGCATATAGCCAGGTTCTGAGCTGGGATGGGGCAGTGAGATAAATAACGGTGATGGATCAAGCCCTGATCTTTGGACTGGGTAAGAGTGGTCTGCTCAATTCAGACACTCTGTTCATCACCACCCCCTTTTGTAAATCGATTTTGGCCACTATAGGTGTGGCAGGGTATACTCAGACATGAGTCCCTTTCTCACTGCTCCATCAGGATTCAAGCAAGCCGGGCCGAAGAGGCTGAAATGCCAGAAACCGGTCCCCAGTAGCTTGTCTCCTTTCTGGTAAAGAATTGGCTTGGTAGTTTAGTCTGCCCTGTTCCCATGATGCACTGGGCCAGGGACAGACTGATTTGCATATAGCCAGGTTCTGAGCTGGGATGGGGCAGTGAGATAAATAACGGTGATGGATCAAGCCCTGATCTTTGGACTGGGTAAGAGTGGTCTGCTCAATTCAGACACTCTGTTCATCACCACCCCCTTTTGTAAATCGATTTTGGCCACTATAGGTGTGGCAGGGTATACTCAGACATGAGTCCCTTTCTCACTGCTCCATCAGGATTCAAGCAAGCCGGGCCGAAGAGGCTGAAATGCCAGAAACCGGTCCCCGGTAGCTTGTCTCCTTTCTGGTAAAGAATTGGCTTGGTAGTTTAGTCTGCCCTGTTCCCATGATGCACTGGGCCAGGGACAGACTGATTTGCATATAGCCAGGTTCTGAGCTGGGATGGGGCAGTGAGATAAATAACGGTGATGGATCAAGCCCTGATCTTTGGACTGGGTAAGAGTGGTCTGCTCAATTCAGACACTCTGTTCATCACCACCCCCTTTTGTAAATCGATTTTGGCCACTATAGGTGTGGCAGGGTATACTCAGACATGAGTCCCTTTCTCACTGCTCCATCAGGATTCAAGCAAGCCGGGCCGAAGAGGCTGAAATGCCAGAAACCGGTCCCCGGTAGCTTGTCTCCTTTCTGGTAAAGAATTGGCTTGGTAGTTTAGTCTGCCCTGTTCCCATGATGCACTGGGCCAGGGACAGACTGATTTGCATATAGCCAGGTTCTGAGCTGGGATGGGGCAGTGAGATAAATAACGGTGATGGATCAAGCCCTGATCTTTGGACTGGGTAAGAGTGGTCTGCTCAATTCAGACACTCTGTTCATCACCACCCCCTTTTGTAAATCGATTTTGGCCACTATAGGTGTGGCAGGGTATACTCAGACATGAGTCCCTTTCTCACTGCTCCATCAGGATTCAAGCAAGCCGGGCCGAAGAGGCTGAAATGCCAGAAACCGGTCCCCGGTCGCTTGTCTCCTTTCTGGTAAAGAATTGGCTTGGTAGTTTAGTCTGCCCTGTTCCCATGATGCACTGGGCCAGGGACAGACTGATTTGCATATAGCCAGGTTCTGAGCTGGGATGGGGCAGTGAGATAAATAACGGTGATGGATCAAGCCCTGATCTTTGGACTGGGTAAGAGTGGTCTGCTCAATTCAGACACTCTGTTCATCACCACCCCCTTTTGTAAATCGATTTTGGCCACTATAGGTGTGGCAGGGTATACTCAGACATGAGTCCCTTTCTCACTGCTCCATCAGGATTCAAGCAAGCCGGGCCGAAGAGGCTGAAATGCCAGAAACCGGTCCCCGGTAGCTTGTCTCCTTTCTGGTAAAGAATTGGCTTGGTAGTTTAGTCTGCCCTGTTCCCATGATGCACTGGGCCAGGGACAGACTGATTTGCATATAGCCAGGTTCTGAGCTGGGATGGGGCAGTGAGATAAATAACGGTGATGGATCAAGCCCTGATCTTTGGACTGGGTAAGAGTGGTCTGCTCAATTCAGACACTCTGTTCATCACCACCCCCTTTTGTAAATCGATTTTGGCCACTATAGGTGTGGCAGGGTATACTCAGACATGAGTCCCTTTCTCACTGCTCCATCAGGATTCAAGCAAGCCGGGCCGAAGAGGCTGAAATGCCAGAAACCGGTCCCCGGTAGCTTGTCTCCTTTCTGGTAAAGAATTGGCTTGGTAGTTTAGTCTGCCCTGTTCCCATGATGCACTGGGCCAGGGACAGACTGATTTGCATATAGCCAGGTTCTGAGCTGGGATGGGGCAGTGAGATAAATAACGGTGATGGATCAAGCCCTGATCTTTGGACTGGGTAAGAGTGGTCTGCTCAATTCAGACACTCTGTTCATCACCACCCCCTTTTGTAAATCGATTTTGGCCACTATAGGTGTGGCAGGGTATACTCAGACATGAGTCCCTTTCTCACTGCTCCATCAGGATTCAAGCAAGCCGGGCCGAAGAGGCTGAAATGCCAGAAACCGGTCCCCGGTAGCTTGTCTCCTTTCTGGTAAAGAATTGGCTTGGTAGTTTAGTCTGCCCTGTTCCCATGATGCACTGGGCCAGGGACAGACTGATTTGCATATAGCCAGGTTCTGAGCTGGGATGGGGCAGTGAGATAAATAACGGTGATGGATCAAGCCCTGATCTTTGGACTGGGTAAGAGTGGTCTGCTCAATTCAGACACTCTGTTCATCACCACCCCCTTTTGTAAATCGATTTTGGCCACTATAGGTGTGGCAGGGTATACTCAGACATGAGTCCCTTTCTCACTGCTCCATCAGGATTCAAGCAAGCCGGGCCGAAGAGGCTGAAATGCCAGAAACCGGTCCCCGGTAGCTTGTCTCCTTTCTGGTAAAGAATTGGCTTGGTAGTTTAGTCTGCCCTGTTCCCATGATGCACTGGGCCAGGGACAGACTGATTTGCATATAGCCAGGTTCTGAGCTGGGATGGGGCAGTGAGATAAATAACGGTGATGGATCAAGCCCTGATCTTTGGACTGGGTAAGAGTGGTCTGCTCAATTCAGACACTCTGTTCATCACCACCCCCTTTTGTAAATCGATTTTGGCCACTATAGGTGTGGCAGGGTATACTCAGACATGAGTCCCTTTCTCACTGATCCATCAGGATTCAAGCAAGCCGGGCCGAAGAGGCTGAAATGCCAGAAACCGGTCCCCGGTAGCTTGTCTCCTTTCTGGTAAAGAATTGGCTTGGTAGTTTAGTCTGCCCTGTTCCCATGATGCACTGGGCCAGGGACAGACTGATTTGCATATAGCCAGGTTCTGAGCTGGGATGGGGCAGTGAGATAAATAACGGTGATGGATCAAGCCCTGATCTTTGGACTGGGTAAGAGTGGTCTGCTCAATTCAGACACTCTTTTCATCACCACCCCCTTTTGTAAATCGATTTTGGCCACTATAGGTGTGGCAGGGTATACTCAGACATGAGTCCCTTTCTCACTGCTCCATCAGGATTCAAGCAAGCCGGGCCGAAGAGGCTGAAATGCCAGAAACCGGTCCCCGGTAGCTTGTCTCCTTTCTGGTAAAGAATTGGCTTGGTAGTTTGGTCTGCCCTGTTCCCATGATGCACTGGGCCAGGGACAGACTGATTTGCATATAGCCAGGTTCTGAGCTGGGATGGGGCAGTGAGATAAATAACGGTGATGGATCAAGCCCTGATCTTTGGACTGGGTAAGAGTGGTCTGCTCAATTCAGACACTCTGTTCATCACCACCCCCTTTTGTAAATCGATTTTGGCCACTATAGGTGTGGCAGGGTATACTCAGACATGAGTCCCTTTCTCACTGCTCCATCAGGATTCAAGCAAGCCGGGCCGAAGAGGCTGAAATGCCAGAAACCGGTCCCCGGTAGCTTGTCTCCTTTCTGGTAAAGAATTGGCTTGGTAGTTTGGTCTGCCCTGTTCCCATGATGCACTGGGCCAGGGACAGACTGATTTGCATATAGCCAGGTTCTGAGCTGGGATGGGGCAGTGAGATAAATAACGGTGATGGATCTAGCCCTGATCTTTGGACTGGGTAAGAGTGGTCTGCTCAATTCAGACACTCTGTTCATCACCACCCCCTTTTGTAAATCGCTCCTGGACTAGCAAGCAGGCCAGGGAGTCGGGCGGAGGCCGGAATCTGGAGGGGGAACAGAAAACTCCACCTCGTAACCCTCCCGCAGAACATCCAACATCCAAGCGTCTGAACATGACTGAACCCAGGCATCTAGGAAGAAGCGCAGCCGCCCTCCTACCAACAACCCGGGAACCACAGCCAAAGAGTCAGGAGCGAGGCTTCGGGGGAGGAGGAGACCTAGCCTTACGGTCCCGACCCCCGCCAGAAGAAAACCTCCCACGGCCCTTCCCAAACTTCCCACTAAAGGAAGGCCGAAAGAAAGATTTAGACTTAGAGGGGGCAGAAGAAGCAGGAGCAGAAGCAGAACCCTTAAAAGAAGAAGAATGTTTCTTTTCCTTAAACAGTTTGTGCAGTTTGGTCTCCAACTCCCCCCCAAACAGCATAGAACCCTGAAAAGGCAAACGCAAGGCACAAGCCTTCTGCGCAGAGTCTGTCTTCCAGTCCTTAAGAACAAGACTGCGACGAGCCGCCACACAGGCCCCACCAGAAAGTGCAGCAGCTCGTACCACATCAAAAGACACATCGGACAGAAGTTCAACCTGCCGCTCAATGTGTTCAAGAAGACCAGAACAGTCCGTGGCATCGTCCATTGACTGGTACAGAGACTTAATGTCTGATAGCAGAGACTGCGACAAATAAGTACCATAAACACCGGCCCTCAAGGCCAGATGAGAGCCAGAATAAACCTTCCTCAGAGCCCCGTCAGCCTTCTTATCCACAGGGTCCTTCAGCACAGCGTCCTCACATAAGGAAGTGCGACCCACCAAACTCGCAACAAACGAGTCAATGGGGATCGAATCAGGAAGATCCAAAGCCATATCCCGGAGGGGGTAAAGACGGGCCATAAATCGCGGAACCATAATGCGATCCGGATCCGCCCACTCCCTCTTCAGGACATCCCTAATAAAGGGATGAACAGGAACATCCACCGCTGCAGAACTCTGGAATTGGCGGAGCAAAGAACCCCCAGAAGTACTGGGAACAGCGTCATCAGCAAAGCCCATATTCTGCTTCACGTGCATCAGGATACCCGGAAGAGCGTCCTTTTCAATATACTTCCCCTTCAGCTCAGTGTCTCCAGCCCCAGCCGACTCGTCACCAGAAGAAGCAGAAGCACCCGAAGCCGCAGCAGGCACCTTGCGTCCGGCACCACCAGAACCCATTTCTGTAAGGGTCTCCCTGATCAAGCGCTTCAAGCGCGCATCCCCACCCCCACCACGGCGTCTGGACCGGGCAGGAGAAGGAGAACGTGAGACACTGGAAAAAGAAGAAGAAGAGGAGGACCTCTCCCTGTGACGCCTCTTCCTCGAACTCTTCCCCATCCTGAACAGCAAGGAACAACACAGGAGGCAGTAGCAACCAGCAAAAAAGCACAGGAAAGAAACACCGCTACGCGGTACTCACCAGCTGCCCTCGTTTTATAATCAGGAAAAAACGACCGGGCAGAAGCGCCTGACCATGTCCCAAACCGGAAGTCAGGCAGCGTCATCACAGGAAGGCATCTCCCAACCAGCCAACCCAAGACGCGAAGGCGGCCGCGCCACCTAATAAGCCCGGCAGGTAGGAGGGGCGGCCATCGGGCAGACGCGAGGCCCACGCGGACCCACATCACAGCGCGGCCCCAGGAGCGTCAGAAGAAGCCCGCGCCACTCCCCCCAAGCCCGGCAGGGAGGGAGAGGCCATCCACGCCGCCGAGGACAACGAAGCCCCAGCGGAGGTAAGTTCGGCGCAGGAGCCGATTCCATGCTCCACGCGCCACAGCAATCCCTGTCAGAATGACAGAAAAAAGAAACAGAGGGAATGCTGGGACATGTACCCTTTTGTACTCCCGGCGGGAGGGGGAGGGTAGGTCCAGCATTCCTTCTTTTT
The DNA here is from genome assembly GCF_964263255.1 of Lissotriton vulgaris. Classification (NCBI taxonomy): domain Eukaryota; kingdom Metazoa; phylum Chordata; class Amphibia; order Caudata; family Salamandridae; genus Lissotriton; species Lissotriton vulgaris. The sequence goes on along the minus strand of NC_141693.1, from coordinate 824,295,401 downwards.
CTTTTTTCTGTCAGAGATAGTAATAATCTCAAATTGTGAGGAAGGTGTCGAGGACCTAGAGACCTGGGGGTAATGACATGCGTTGTGACAGGCAATGTAATGGCTGCGTTGTAATGACATGCAATGTAACGGATGTTGCGATATGCAAAGGTACTGCGAAGTAATGACTGCTTTGTAAAGGTTGTTTCCTGTTTTATGAGGGTGTGTAATCATGTACGACTGAAAATATTACTATAAAGTTACTACCAGTAAACCAATAACTTCACAGGTATGTTTTAGGCATGATGGAGCAGGGTTTTGCCTAAATAAAACCTGCTTGGATTAAACGCTCAGTAACATACATTAATGGTGTGCTGTGAAGAATATTAATAAAATGCTAACATGGGGAAATGCTTTTGCGCATGTGTAAAATTAACGTGTGTACTAATGCATGAAAACTAGGCCGTATTTGCTCATGGCTTTGAACAAAATAAAAAGACTAATGCTACTTTGTGCATGTAAATAATATTCTGCTAGGAATAACACAGGTTGTGTATGGGTTAGTGCAATGCTGGGATGGTGCGCTTTGAAATTACATTTCATAAAAATAATACATGTTTGTGTTTGATTCTAGTAGAAAAACAAGCATGAGACTACATTCCTGCAACCAGTTTGGGGTTAACTTTGCTGAAAGGAAAAATAAAAGGATTTAAATTGAGCTCTGAATGCGGAGAGAACGGAAATTATGAAATTCATCCTTCATTATGTGCTGACTGCCTGCCAAGGTTGCGGAAAGAGAAAGCTGATAAACAAATGGAAGTGTACAACTTCCTTCGCAAGATGGCAGAAGCAAACAATGGAAACGTAGAGACTTGCAAAATGTAGAATATGTACTGTGATTGCATTCAGAGTTGTTTACTGAGAAGGATCTGTTGTAATGTTGAAAGTCTAAAACAATAAACTAGTGAATAAAGTGATCACGCTGAGAGTTGTATGACGGAGACACCCCTGTCCTTAACCAATGAGAGTTGGAGATTTTAAGAATACTGAAACAAATGTGGGTTGGACATTTAGGTTTTTGGGTATAATTCAGGTGTCCTGGGGGGTGTGGTTTAGCGAGCGGGAGATCGTCGCTGTCATCGGTTTGCTGTTTCCAGATAGAGGCCTACCTGTTTCCTGATTCCTGACCTAATCTTTGCCACTCAACTCTTCCCAAGAGGTCTCACTACCCTTAGATCTGAGGGTAGTTTTCCCTGTCTCCTTACTTGGGTTAGTATAGATAGTCTCCTGAATTTGCATAATCATTTGCAAATGTATTTTGTCTCTGAAACTTTTCTCTCTTTGCCTATCCACTCATTTCAATGCATTGTTATTTTGATATGGGGTTGTTTCTATACATTGCTAATGTTTTCTCTCTGTGATAATTCATAAGTATGCATTCATGTGTAACTGTACTTGATGAGCATGCATTTCATATTATTTACGATAAACACATACATCTTAGTATTAAGTAGTTATTCATAGATATATCATTATTGTCAGCAACTTCTCAATTAATACAATTCATCACCAATAGTCAGTAGGGTATACACTTGCATCACACTGAACCCCATCCTGAAGGGATTAGTTGGGTAGTATAAAAGGGCCTATGGTTATGAAAATTATCGATCCCTGATTCACTGGATCAGTTTTGGTAGCAGAGTATGGTTATTATTGATTAGTTTGGCAATAATTATTGTTTATTGATAATTAACATGAAAAGTTAGTGTCATTTGTTTTATGTTGTCTGGAAGTACGGGTACAGAGTTACCTAAGATCGCAGGATGATGATGTTATATTAGCCTATTGTGGCAGAGCAATAGGGTGGGAAAATGTATCACACTGGAGAAGTACTTTGTCTGTTGTTTAAAATTTCGAACAGTGAAAGGCTGTTGATGTTATATTAGGGACTATTCAATCGAGAGAAGGTTGCATGAAATAGTGAAAGGTCAGTTTCTGAAACTCTGGCCTTACATCTTTCTGAAAGGAAAGTCCTTTTCTAAAACTTAGGCTATTATCCCAAGAGGAGTACCAAGACCTCCTTTAACTTGATTGAGAGTGGACTAGCGCTGGTCGGTATTTTACTAGAAGTGAAAGAATTTCTTGAGTAAAAAGAAAATCTATCTCTATTACTAGTGGAGCAGACAAAGTAGCATTGTTTTGAGTTGTTTTTAACAAGATTTTAGCTAAAGAAGACATAGAAATACATTGCCATATTATTTTGTAAAGGGAGGTTCAGTAGCAGGAGTAATACTCACAAAAAGCTGCGCTGGCATTGGTCAGACAGCGGGCGCGTAGTGAGCCGTGATTGGTTGATTTGCTGTGAGCTGTGCTGCTAATGGTTAGAATAGTAGATACGTAGTAGCGCCTGATTGGTGGGTTGGTGTGAGTCGCACTGGTATTGGATGAATGCTAGCAAATAGAATAAGCAGAATTACTGAAGGATTTTGTTAAATTTATTGAGATATTTTAGCGTAAAAGGGTTAAAAAATGAGTATGATAAAAAAATACAAGATTTTTTCAAAAAGGACAAACCGATAGTTACAAGAGAGGGTCTACCTATACCTCCTCCGAGAACACCTGCTTCTTTTATGATCTTAAAACGTGGGTATCATACAAGTACATGGTTAGGGAATTGGACGAGTTATATGGAGCATGATGGAGTTTTAGCTTTTCCGGAGCATGGTACATTTAACGTAAGGATTTTGGAGAACTTGAGAGGACAAATTAATTCATTAAAGCCAAATCCTAGACCTATGCAGTATGAAGCGGTTGAGGAATGGGAAAATAAGGCATACAAACGAGAGAGAGACAAGAATGGAATAAAATACAGGACTGTAATATCGAGGAATTCAGAGGCTAGATGGGATGATCAAAAGAAAAGATGGAGGAGAGATATGAGTGCAGATGGATTATATCCAGTAATAGTTGCTGAAGATCAGACTGGCGGCAAATATAAAGAGAAAAAGAATGACACAAAGACTTCAGAAATAGAAATAAATCTGAATGAGATTGATGATGAGTCAATGGATGAAATATTACTGAAAATACCTCCACCTTATCAGGAGAGTTCAGGAGAAACAATTCCAAATGCACCACTAATTGAAACTCAGGTCCCACAAACTCCGCAAGTTCCACAAGCTTCATAGGATACACAAGTCCCGGTAGCTTGCCAAGTTTTGTCAGGTACTCGAGTGTTGCAGGGAAATGAGATTGACATGTTGAATAAGGCGATAGAGGAGTTAACTCAAAGAATTAGTCAGATGAGTTTGAATGCAGAAGCAATATCGGTACCAGAAACGATTGGTCCAATAGTTCCATTGTATGGTGAGAATCAGAATATATCGAGAGTACATGCATTGACAATTCCAGTGAATAATGCCAGGAATGCTAGTGGATTGGAACAAGTTGAGGTGAGTACTTCATTGATTGATCTTCCAATTAGTGAAAATGTGATTGAAACACCCAAGAGAAGTGTACAAATGGACCCTCAAAAAATAGTACAAGATGCAAGAGGGGCAACTTCAGTGTCAGGGAGCTCAACAGGTCCTACACCAGAAGAGTTTGATGACTGGATAAGAAGAATCGAAAATGAAAAGTCTCAATCGAGTGTAGATGTAGGTCAGCTGAAAGTAGATGTAGAAGAGATGATTATTGGTACTATTAGTCCAGAGAGATTGAGTATGTATTGTGAAGATGAGTTGTTGTTTTTGTGTAAGAGTGTTATATGGAAAGCAAAGAATTTTCATGGGAAGTTGGCTGAAGCGGCACAAGAATATGAAGTTTATATAGCGAAGTCTAAGGTTTTGCAGAAAACGTATAGACTGGATTTTACTGACAAAGATTTAGAGAGTTTGAATACGTCTGGCAAACAATTGCAAATAAAAGAATGAATGAATACCTTGAAGAAATAGGGTGATATAGAATGATGAAAAGATAGATGAGCGAAAAAGAAGGAAGAAATGCTTGCTGGTAAAATGTGTCTTCATTTCCATTAAGAGAAACAGAACATGCTGAATTGGTATGCCCAATGAGAAAAGTTCCATGTGGTGGCTATGTTCATGTTCCTTGGACAAGGCAGGATATATTATCCTTTGCAAATTATTTTCCCAGGTTGCGGGAGAAAACTGTCAAGTGGTACAAACAGGTAGAGAGGTTTGTAAAGGTTTCAAGGGTTCTGTTAAAAGATTTAGATAGTTTTTTGAGATTGTAGTTCCAGCTGATTTATGGAATGAATGTAAAATTACTGTTGATTTGCCTAAAAAAGAATATCCCAGAGATGTGAAAACAGGAGCACCTTCAGAAGAAGTGATGAAAAAATATAATCTAGTAATTACTTACTTGAAGAGTAAGATTTCTCCAAAAGAAACAGATTGGGTGAAAATTGATAAGACAACCCAGGAACCTAAAGAATCGGTACATGCCTATTATGAAAGGTTGTTACAAGTGTTCAAACAGCATAGTGGTTTTGCGAGTATAAGTGACAAAGATATGTGACATATGGGTTTGTTTTTGGATTGCAACCTGAAATTAGTTCCATGATTCAGCAACGTTTGATTTGCTGCCAGAGTAAAACAGTTGATGAGATTCTGAGATATGCTAAATATTGTAGTGATGATATTGAATCAAAGAATAAAAAGTTGAAAGAGAAAATTATGTGGGCACAGGTGAAAGTAGCAGGCTGAAAGATGGAAACAACGGTTCTCAAGCAGATTTCCAGATGAAAGCAACAAAAACCAGAATGGTCAAGTACCAAATGAAGGTAGAGGTAGAGGTAAATTGAATAGAGAAAAGATGAAAAAGCAATATCCTTGCCATGTGTGCGAAATGTTTGGGCATTGGAGGAATAAGTGTAGATCTTTACTGAAAAATAATGGAATGAATCAAAATATCAATCCGCAGATGCCGAATGAGGTGGTTGTGAATCAACAACAGCAGCAAGAGCAGCAGGTAGTTACACCACAGACAAAACAAGTACAGGTGCCTCAAGCTCCTATGCCAAATATTGTAAATGCTAAAGTACAGAGATACAGTGTAAATACTGAATTTCACGCGAGTGATCAAGTTGGTAAGAATCAAAATGTGCAAATGGTTTCACAATATTTGTTGCAAGGTTCAGAGAGTGACTCAGACGCATCTCAATGACGGTGCCTGAGGGGGGAGGAAGAGTGCGTGCTTGGCGCATCTCTAGAGGTAGATCAGTCAGGTCCTTTTGTTGGTGGGAAAGTGGAAGGTAATGATATTACATTCCTTGTAGACACTGGTGCTACCCATGCTACTGTGAGAGCAGCAGAAATTCCAAACTATCCAAGTTGTGGGAGTTTCAAATAAATATATTAAAACTTCAATAACAAGACCAATAGAAGTTCATATTGGAAAATTCAGAGACGTGCATCATTTTGTGGTATGTGATGAAAGTCCAGTGAACCTTTTAAGGTCAGGACTTGTTGTGTAAAATGAACTGCACTATTTATTGTACGACTGATGGTATTGCTTGTAAAACACCAGATGAGGATGTTGCTTTTAAAATGAGCAAAGCAAGGGGCAGACGTGAATGATTTGTATACACTGCTTACAGAAAATGATTTACCTGCAGATTTGAGAGCTACAGTAAGATCTGATGTATGGGATTTTACAGGAAAAGACATTGGTCTGATGAAAAGTGTGGATCCTATACAGGTTATAGTTAAACCGGGTGCAATTTATCAAAACACACCTCAGTACAAGATGAGACCTGAGATCACAGCAGAAGTCATTCCTGTAATTGATCAAATGATTGAGCAAGGTATTCTAAAACAAACACTAAGTAGTCCTTGAAATTCACCTATTATGAGGATTAGAAAAAAAAGTGGAAAATTATAGAATTGTACAGGATTTTAGAATCATTCACAAATCCTGTACCTTGATATCCAATAGTAGAACAGTAGTGATTCTTTATCAAATTCCTTGTGATGCAGAATGGTACACAGACATTGACCTGTATCAAGCATTTTTCTCAATACTTTTATATCCGGATAACCAATATTTATTTGCTTTCCGGTTCGGAGACCGTGTTTTGGCATGGCGCCAATTTCCTCACGGGTATACAGAGAGTCCTTAAATTTTTAATCAGATTGTGAAAACGTGTTTGGAATCAATGATTATGCCAGAAAATTCAGTGTTCATCCAATACATTGATGACCTTCTAGTGGCATCAAAAACACAAGAGGCCTGTATGACAGATACAATTTCCCTACTAAATCATTTGGCATAAGGTGGGCATAAAGTGTCACCAGCAAAATTACAGTTTTGTAAAAAAAAATGTTCAATATTTGAGACACAAATTTGAGAAGGGAGTTAGAAAAGTGACACAAGACTGACCCAATGTGATTTTGTAAATGGGTCCTCCAAAGACTCAAAAAGAAGTCTGAATGTTTTTGGGAATGGTTGGATACTGCAGACAATGGATCAGTGGGTTTTAACTGATTGCAAAACCCTTACAAAGGTTGACACATAAAGATGTGGTTGATCCGATTGAATTGAAAGAAGAGTTTATGAAAGCTTTTATTGAATTGCGAGACAGTCTTTGTCGAACACCTACATTGGGAATGCCAGATTATTAAAAAAAAAATTGCATTGCTCTGTTGTGAAAGAGATGGGTATGCATTATCAGTCCTAACACAAAGACATGGAATGACACGTCGTACAGTGGCATATTTTTTTGCTACTTTTGGATTCAGTGGCTGCAGCTTTACAAGGCTGTTTAAAAGCAGTGGCTGCTACTTGTGTGAGTCTTGAGCAGAGTGGAGCAATTGTGATAGGACATCTAGTGAAAGTATTTGTGCCACACACTGTTGAGATTCTGTTAACAAGATCTTGGACTCAGCATATGATGTACAGTTGGCTGACTAGATATGAGAGAGTGATTGTAGGTGCTGAAAATGTGACAGTGACCAGGTGTACAACATTGAACCTAGCAACTTTATCGCTGAGTTAAAATTCTGAAGAAGTAAGGTATGAAACAGATCATGATTGTTTGGATGTGACAGAATTGTGCATGAAACCAAGGTTTGATATTAAAGACACACCACTAGAGGAATCAGATAGTGTGATGTTTGTGGATGGATCTTGTTTGAGAGATGAGAAGGGTACTTTGAGTGCTGCTTATGGCGTATGTACAGTGTCTATGGTCCTTGAAGCTTCTTGTCTATAGGGGATACATTCTACTCAGATTTCTGAGCTTATTGTTCTGACTAGAGCATTTATAATTGGCAAACATCTGAGAGTAACCATATTCACTGATAGTTAATATGGTTTTGGGGTGGTACATGATTTTGGTCAGTTGTTTATGCAATGGGGATTTCTGACTTCTTCAGGATCTCCAATCCAGAATAGTAAAAATGTGAAGGATTAATTGAATGCATTACAACTGCCCAAAAAGATTGCAGTGGTAAAATGTTCAGCACATAAGTCAGGAAATTACTATGTGACAAATGGAAACAGATATGCTGACGAAGTGGAGCATTTCGGTGCACAAAATTCAATTTGCAATCAACAGAGGGATGGAGAAAAAAGATACACATTGCCACTTGATGTTTTCTTCTTTGGAAACATGGGAAGAAATTAGGCAGTTGCAGGAAGAAGCAAATGAGGAAGAGAAAAACGTTTGGATAAAATCAGGTTGTGAAAAGAGAGCAGAAGATGAAGTGTGGGTGTATGTTGATGGGAGACCAGTAATGCCAGATTGTTTAGTCTCCCAGATAGCAAGGATGAACCATGGAATTGCACATGTAGGGAGAGATGCTATGATCAGAGTCTTCAAGCAGTCATTGTTTAACCCAGAGTCATTGCAGAGAGTCTATGCCAGAGATGCGTAGTGTTTCAGCAACAAAATCCTGGTAGAATGACAGTTGTTAGTTGTGGTCGAATTGGAAAAGCATCAGGACCATTTACTAAGTTACAGCTTGATTTCATAGAACTTTCTCCTTGTAATGGACTAAAATATGTGTTGGTTGTTGTCTGTTTGTTTTCTGATTGGGTAGAGGCTTATCCAACAAGAAGGAATAACAGCCTGTTGCTAAATTGTTTTTGAGAGAGATAATTCCACAGTTCGGATTTCCAGTCTCTTTAGAAACGGATAGAGAAACTCACTTTAACAATGAAATAATTCTTTTTTTTAAAATAATTTTTATTTTTCCTTTTTCTTAATATGCACATTGTATTTCACATCATACATTTGTATATTTTATACATCAATAATTTCAAATTTCGCTGGTTTGAAGTTTTAAACAGTATAAACAATATAAACAATATAGAGATATCCTGCCACATAATTTAAAATTCAAAATTTCATATTCTGTTACAATATCTTATATTGCCATCCTTTCTTTCCATTTGGCTATTGGTTCCCAAATTTTGAGCCCAAGTCTCCTTCCCCTTTTCCCCTTGCGTGCATAAATAGCTTTCTCAAGGTTATAACTAGCTAGTAAATTTGCCAGCCATACATGCATTCCTGGGGGTACCTTGTCTAGCCAAACTCTTGCTATTGTTAATCTCAGAACTGCAGTAGCTATAAACAAGAATTCCTTCTGATCAGATCCAACTTGATTATCTCTCCCAAACAGTATCATCATAGGTGTCAATTTGGTTCGTATGTCAAGAGTATTACTAAGAAAATCTTCCATATTTTTAATCAGGGAATAGAGCTGAGGGCAGGTAGCAAACATATGGATAATATCTGCATCCCCTGCATTACAGCGTGGACAGGTGGTGCCAGTGGTGCCTCCCCATTTAGCTATCCTGGCGGGAGTATGGTACAACGAAAATAGAGTCTTATAATGCTGCGATTGCATGGGACCCGAGCACAGAACATTACATCCCATGTCCAGGGATTCTTGAAAATTTCCAGTCTCCCCACCCAATTTTTCAATCCATTTGTTGCTAACTTTCTCTAGGTCATCAATTTTACTTTTTGCTAGACATGCATAAAAAGATCTAATTGTGCAGTCCCTCCCCATTTTTATTTTCTCCAATACTTCATTACTGCTAAATCCCACCCTACCACCTTGCTTACGACAGAGGAAGCTCCTTACCTGTAAGTATTTGAAAAAGTCCTTCCTCTCAATCCCATACTTGAGGATAAGATCTATAAACTGAACTAACACCTCCCCATCCATTAAGTCCCCAATCTGCCCTATCCCTTTTTGATTCCAACTCAGCATTATCGAATCTGCAAATACTTCCGCCGGGAAAGATCTGTTCTTATAGAGCCTGATATATCTGTTATATCTTCCCAGCCCCATTTTTTTTAGGAATGCAATCCATACCCTACCTGCTGCCACTACAGTCTTAAATCTAGTCCTTTTGTGGTAACCAAACTCAATTCTATTTAAAAAATTATTTTCTGCCTCTGCCCCTAATACTATAGAGTAAACTTCTGTTGACATAGTCGTAACACTGCTATCACTTCCTCCACCCCCAATTAACCCCTGCATATACTCCAGTGCTGCAGCCATTTGATATAACCTAAAATCAGGTGCCCCCCAGCCACCTCTTTCTCTTGGGAGGGTCATATATCTATAGGCCCGTCTAGTTTTCCCATGTGCCCAAATAAATCTATTAAGTACCTTCTCTAACAAATTAAACCATCTAGCCTCGAAAACTAAAGGAATAGAACGAAAGAAATATAAAAATTTAGGTAAAATTAACATTTTAATTATATCCGTACAGCCCATAAGGGAAAGGTGCAAATTATTCATCCTTTCTAAGTCTTTTTTGACTTTATCAATTAGAGGTGCCAAATTCTGCTCTACTATGTTATCCAAACTTGTCGTTAAAAGCACCCCTAAGTACACTGCTGAGTTGACCACCCTATCATCAGTACATACAGTATATCTATTTTTGATTATCTGCGTTTTTAGTCTATTTAAGCTATACCCTGAAATCTTTCCAAACCTCTGAGCCTCTATCTCCACCTCTTTTATAGCTAAGGTCGGATTAGGCGTTAAAATTGCAACATCGTCTGCGTAGGCTAAGGTCTTCACCACACAGTTATTAATCCTCATTGGTGGTATCTTTTGATTAGCTTCAAGCCTTCGCAATAGTGGTTCCAAATATAGCGCAAACAGCAGGGGAGAGGAGGGACATCCCTGCCTAGTCCCCCTAGCAATTTTTACTTTATCAGAAAGCCCTCCATTCACTCTTATACTTGCTGTTGGTGCATTATACAGTACCCGTATGGCTTTTATGAAAGGTTCCCCCAATCCACAGCACCTCATAACCTGCCACAGATAATCCCAGGAGACCCTATCGAATGCCTTCTCAGCATCCAGAAATAGTGCTGCGACAGGGTCTCCTAGGATATCCGCAGATTCCAACATCGTGATCACAGTCCTTACATGTTGCGTGGTCCCTTTCCCAGGAATGAATCCATGCTGGATAGGGGTTACAAGCTGCTCGATTATCCCAGCCAGCCTTTTTGCTAAGATTTTAGAGTAAATTTTAACATCCGAGTTCATTAATGTGATTGGCCTATATGACCCTGATGTTTCTGGTGGCTTCCCCTTTTTCAAAATAACTATTATGTTAGCCCCTCCCCACGTCTCCGGGCTGGGTTCCCCTACCTGTGCTTGTTGCATTATCATGAACATGTCTGCCAAAAGCTCTTTTTTAAATATTTGATAAAATTCAAGTGGAATCTGATCCGGCCCTGCTGCTTTCCCTACCGGTAAACTTCCAAGAGCTTCCTCTAACTCTTCAAGCTGCAATGGTCCATCTAGTATCTCCCTGTCTTCTTCTGACTTTGTTGGTGGGGGAGTATTCCTCAAATATTTATCAATCTCTTCTAGATTCGTTGGATCTTCTGGAGTATATAAATCCGCATAGAATTTTCTAAAGACTTCTCTTACTAGGTTAGTCTCCATGACCATGTTCCCCTGCGCGTCTCTTACTTCCTTTACTCCCGCTTCAGCTGCTCTCTGCCTAGTTCTAATTGCCAGCACCCGCCCCACCTTCTCACTAAGTTCGTATATTTTTTCCTTTTTTGTTAAGAAGTTATCTGCCGCCTGCCTTGCGAAACCTTCCACTGCTTCAGCTTTTAGAGCTATGATCTTAAGCAGACAATCCTCTAAGGGTAGATTGTGTCTTATAGCCCTGCTTAAGTTCCCTTCCTCTCTTAACAACCTCTGTCCTATCTCTTCTCTCTTTTCCCTTTCTCTTTTTTGTCTCCCCATTGCAAAACTAATTGTTTCACCCCTTACTCCTGCCTTGAATGTATCCCAGACCACTCCTGGGGCTGCTGTCCCCCTATTTATATCCCAAAACCATTTGATCCAAACTACCATATGCTCCCTATATGCAGGATCCTTTAAAAGGCCTCTCTCAAAAGTCCATTGTGCAGGAATTCTTGGTATTTGGTTGATTTTAATAGTAAGGATCACCGGACTATGGTCTGAGATTACCCTAGGTAACTTCTCCACCTGTGACTCGACTAGTAAACAATTCGTTATCAGAAAGTAGTCAAGCCTAACCATTACTTTATGAGGGGCAGAAAAGAAAGTACAACCATCAAGGTGGGGATGTAGCTTTACCCAAGGATCTACCAGAGCATTATGTGTGACCATATCTGCCAGAGCCCTAAATACTTTCCTTTTCCTACCTCTATAGGTCGCATTTTCTTGTGTAAATGAGCTCTCTAAATCGTGTATATTAAAATCTCCACAACATACTATGGGTTCATTCCACTGAGCTAACTCCGCATCAAGGAACTGGAATACGTCAGGGTCATCTTCCGTTGATCCATAGATAGTAACTAGCGTTAATTTCTGCCCTTTAAAACAGATTTCTAAGATAACCCATCTACCCCATTTGTCTTCCTTCTTCTTCCCTACCACGACATCCCTTTGTCTACCCAGGATTGCTACACCTCTGGTCCTAGTCTCTTGTTTAGATCTTGCCAACAAATCAAATCCTAATTGCTCTAAAAGGTATGACCTACTTGACTCTATATGGGTTTCTTGCAGACATATCAAATCTAATCGCAGGGTTTTTAAATACGCTGCAACTCTCATTCTCTTATTAGGCTCATTTAAACCACATACATTGAGTGATACTATCCTACATGCCATTGTGCTAACTTTGACAGGTAACACACAAGATAAACATTATTCATCATCATCAAACCAGACTGCATACTTTCACTAGTTCTTGAATACATAACAATGTGCCATATCTTAAAGAAAAAATGCTGTTGTTCCACCCCCCCCCTCACCCTCCCCTTCCCTCCCTCTCCACCCCTGCTCTGCCCCCCCCTCCCTTTTACAGGCAAATAGGTCAACTGACCTATGTGTGCCCGCCTTTGTTGTGCAAGTCGCTTCCCTCCCCCGCTCACTTCAATTATTTTGCTGTGCTCCCCTTAAATCACCCTCACTCTTATCCAGAAACATGTATAGCCATATATAAATATCTATACCTCTTAACCTCCGTTCTGCCTCCTCATTTCTTCTAAGAAGAGCTCAGCTTTAATCTCAGAGTTAAACATCCAAGTTTTCCCTCTCACAATTACTTTGAGTCTGGCTGGGTAAAGTAAATATGCTTCCATACCGAGAGCTTGGAAGGGAGCGATCAACTGCCTTAACTTCCACCTCCTCTCTACAGTGAAATGGCAGAAGTCAGGTCTGGCGAAAAAGGTGATGTCTTCAAAAGTCCTCCTACTCTCTGGCTTTGCCTTACTCAAAATCTCCTCTCTGAGCAGGAAGTTCCCAATATACACTAATATTGCCCTGGGATGGTTTTTCTGACCATCCCTCCCTCCTCCTCCTGCCCCCCCGGCTTTTTTTACTGTAAATGGGAACCTATGTGCCCTCTGTATTTCTGTTTCCCACTGCCACTGGGATTCTGGAAAGGCACCCTTCAGCAAATTTATCACATATTGCCTGACGTCCTGCCCTTCTGTCCCTTCTGCCACACCCAGCAAGCGAACGTTGTTCCTCCTCTGCCTATTTTCAAAGTCCTCCATCTTCCAACGCATATCCTCTGCCATTTTTTCTTGCTCTGTCTTGAATGACTGCCATCTCCCAACATCATCTTCCAGCTTGCCAGTGCGCTCCTCAACCTCTGTAACTCGGTCCACCAGTTCATCATACAGTTTATTGACCTTCCTTAAACTGTTTTGGATTTTCTTTGATGCCTGCCTCGCTCTGCGGCTCTCTGCCCTTGCTTCGCTTTGCATTTGTTTAAGAGTCAAGAACAGGGTATGAAAAGGGTCCCGTTGTGCGGGGATACCGCCAGCTGCTGCTCCCTCCGCTGTGTTTTCATGTACATCCTCCTCCTGATATACTTGTGAGGTTGCTGAATAGTCCCAGAGAAGTCGTTTCTCCAGTTTAGAATGTCTTTTTTTTTTCATTGTGGACTCTTTCTCTGACGCGCTTATACCTGATTCAGTGCCTTCCTGTTCGTCCTCTTCTGCGCTAGTTTCTGACGATAATGTTGATCCTGAATCTTCATTAACTGAATAGAATTCGCCTTCCCCTTCTAGAGAAGTGCAATCACCGCCCCCCTGAAGGTGTTTGTTACTGTTTAACTCTCCTATAAGGTTCGCATTCACTAAACTCTCATGGCTTCCCCATGAGCCAGGCATTTTCTTTGAGGCGTTTATTTCTTCCTCCACCAACATTAGGGCTCCGAGCATATCGGCTGTGGTACCTCCTGTTGTGCCTCCCGTGTTCCTTGTGCCATTAATCTCCTCCCCTCCGCGCTCCCCTTTACCTTCACATTCACTGCTTTCCAGCGCCGCTTCGGCAAGTACACCGCCGCCTGCCTGCGTTGCTTCAACGATCTGGCTTACTCTCGGCGTCGGCTCTCTCGGTTGCCTAGCAACCGCCCTCACAGAGTCTCCGCCGTCCGCTGCGTCCTCGAGGACGTTTCCTGCAACCGGAGTGTCAGCGCCTGCTATGCGAACGGAGACGGGCATCACAGCATCCCCGCATTTTGGCATTTCTGCTGCTACTGCATCAGGGAGTTTCACTGTCAAGATCTCCGTCATGGTAGGCTGCCGCATTCCCGGTTCTCGTGACTTCTGATCGTCTCCCTTTACTGGATTGCTTTTACTAGCGCAGCGCGCCTCTCCTGGATTGTTGAGTTTGGAGATTAAACTCTGTTTTCGTAGTTCCGCTTTCTTAGCTTTCTCTGGAGGAGGGGGGGGAGGAAATACTTTTTTAATCGCGCCGGTGTTCTTTCCTGCTGGGGTATCCGATTTTGCGCTAATGGCTAATACTGTCTTCATTGTTGCCGAAATATCTGGCAGCTTTTTACCCCTCTCGCTCACCTTCTCCTGGTTGAGAGCACGAACGGGTATTTTAGGAGCCATATAGTGTCCAGAAAAAAGCTTAAATAACGCTTCTTTCACTCGGTCCCAAGCCTGTCCAACTCGCAATGTTTTCTTCTTTAAAGTTACTTCTGCAAGCCACCAGCGCCCAAACTCCATTAGAGGTATTTCTCCGTGTAGCACAGCGTTTTTCCACGATATATCAGCTCATTGTGGGAGAGGGAATTAAATGCGACCTCTCAGCACAACAGTGCAGCGGCCATCTTGCCCCCAGGCCCCTTCTGCCCCCCCCTGCCCCCAGGCCCCTTCTGCCCCCCCCATGAAATAATTCTGATGATTTGCACAGCCTTACAAATTGATCAAAAGCTGCATTGTGCCTATAACATCAGGTGTGGTCGAGCAAATTAACGAACACTATTAAATCCAGAATGTCTAAAGTGTGCATGTCTACAACTTTGAAATGGCCAGATGCTTTACCCCTGGTATTGATGAGTCTTAGAAGTATCCCTGATAAAAAGACTGGATTGAGTCCTGATGACATTTTGATGGGAAGAGTAATGAGACAAGCAATTGTGCCAGTAAATACATTGATGAACATTACTGATGATCCGGTGCTTAATTATTGCAAAGGATTGGATGATCTGGTGCATTCCGTGTCTCACCAGGTTGTAGAAATTGCAACCACAACACAGCCAGATCAAGCACATGATTTGAATCCAGGACAGTGGGTTCTTGTCAAGAAACATGTAAGGAAGTTGTGTTTAGAACCCAGATGGCATGGGCCATAGCAGATTATTCTGGTGACAACATCAGCAGTGAAGTGTGGTGGTTTACTGAACTGGAAGAGTCCCAAGTCCACTTGAAAGACAAGAAGAGCAGCAACTGGTAAAGAAAAGAAAAGAACCGGAAGCTGAAGGAAAAAAGGGGCTAAAGACAAGAGGCCTAAAGTATAAGAATGATTCAAAAAAGGGGGTGGTGATGAACAGAGTGTCTGAATTAAGCAGACCACTCTTACCCAGTCCAAAGATCAGGGCTTTATCCATTACCGTTTTTTAGCTCACTGCACCATCCCAGCTCAGAACTTGGCTATATGCAAATTAGTCTGACCCTGGCCCAGTGTATCATGGGAACAGGGCAGACCAAACTACCAAGCCAATTCTTATACTGGGAAGGAAACAAGCTACCGGGGACCGGTTTCTGGCATTTCAGCCGTCTTCGGCCCGGCTTGCTTGAATCCTGATGGTGCAATGAGCTAGGGACTCACATCTGAGTATACCCTTCCACGCTTATGGTTCATCACCACCCCCTTTTCTAAAGTATAAGAATACACTACTCTAGATGGTTTTTTGGATACGTTTTCCAAATTTTTTATTTTTAGAATATTTAGGTTTTTTCTTAGATTTTTACATGTTTTATATAGTATCCAAAATGGCAAAGGTAACAGCGACTGGATATCAAAATCATAGTTTTAAACACAGTTGTATCAATGCTTGTTTCTGTAGTGTCTTTTTACTAATGTAGGTGTGGTTAACACTGATTGTTATTGTGCCTATTCTAATGGTGATTGATCACAAACATAATACTAACAGTGTTGAAGGGGAGAGAGTGGATTCAGTTACTATAGAAAACTTAAATACTAATATAGAAAAGGTAGAAGATGATAGTATTTATCATCATGATAAATCAATTAGTGATTTCTTGTTAAATGTCTTTACTAAGTTGCTTTATGAGTATGTTAACACAATGAATGCGAGAGATTGTTATGCGTGTATGCAACTACCATTGTCTGTCTCAGAGGGGGTGACATATCATCACCTTCCTTTGACACTTTAACATATGGTGTATCTTGTAGTGTCTTAACTAGTCTGTTCTTTGAGAGGGACGGTTTGGAGTATTACTATTCTAATTTTGATCTAATATTATCAGAATTCCTATTAGGAGAGATTTGGAAGTTGTTTATGGACCTATTTATGCTGCATATATGGGAAATTGAGTTTATGAATATGGTAGAAGATAGAAGACGAGATTTCAAAAAGAAAGCTGCTTAGCACAAGTCTCATGTACCTTCATGTATTTTCAGAGAGGGTGATTACAAAAAGGGTGAGACTTACGCTGCCATGACTCTAAACTTTCAACATAGAGGAAAGCTTTGTGTGTTGAGAGAAAACACGAATCTAAATAGTTACTTCATTGGTCCTAGTGAATGTGAGCATACTTTCTTGATAAAAGGAAGTTGGGGTTGAAAAGGAGGAACTGATCCTGTTTTCCTGGGAATTTGTTATGTGTGTGGTAAGAATGTCTTCTATAGGTTACTAACAGGATGGTATGGATGTTGTTATTCAGGTATAGTTTTCCCGAAAGTATACCATAAAGATAAGAATAATAAAATTATTGAGATAAAACAAGGACTAACACGTAATAAGAGCGGCATGAGTTATTCTGAAATAGTTGGGGATATTTATGGAGCATTGATACCTTCAGTTGGAGTTATTCTGAATTCACATAAAAATAGGAAATTGTCCACAGTGGTTGATCGTTTATCAACAGATACTGGTTGTGGGTTCTAGAGGATGATACTGAAATGGTTGCAATTAGATCCATGGTTTTGCAAAACCGACTTGCCATTGACAAAAGGTATTGGCAAAAGAGGGTGAGGTCTGTAGCATGTTGAAAATAAAACATTGCTGTACTCATATCCCTGACAAAAGTAAATATCTTGAGGGGTATATTAAAAATATTACTGAACTTCATGAAGATTTAACCCAACTGAAAGCTAAAGGTCTTTGGGAGAAACTTGGTAAGAGTGTTTCCTCAGTGGGAAATTGGTTTTCTACTTTTGGAAATAGTTCATTAGTTCAAATAGTTCATTAGGAAAAAATTAATACCTATTATGTCAGTGCTTACACTGTTATTAATAATTATTATGATTTACAAATGTTGCAAATGTAAGTGTAAAAAGAAAGAGACAGATCTTAAATGTATAGCTAGTAAAAGAAAGAGAGAAGAAATAGAATTGGAAGACATGAGAGGAAATTCCTACGAGATTATGAAAGATTTAAATGGAAGAATGATAAAACGAGAAAGAAGTACAGCATTTTAATATTAAGTGGCAACTTGAATGTTGTTGGGTGTTTTCATGATGGTTCAAAACGCCATCAAAGGGGGGATTGATGGAGCAGGGTTTCGTGTAAATAAAACCTGCTTGGATTAAACCCTCAGTAACATACATTAATGGTGTGCTGTGAAGAATATTAATGAGATGCTAACATGGGGAAATGCTTTTGCGCATGTGTAAAACGAACGTGTGTACTAATGCGTGAAAACTAGGCAGTATTTGCTCATGGCTTTGAATATAATAAAAAGACTAATGCTGCTTTGTGCACGTAAATAATATTCTGCTAGGAATAACACGGGTTGTGCAATGCTGTGATGGTGCGCTTTGAAATTACATTTCATGAAAATAAGAAATGTTGGTGTTTGATTCTAGTAGAAAAACAAGCATGGACCTACTTTCCTGCATGCCAGTTTGGGGTTAACTTTGCTGAAAGGAAAAATAAAAGGAATTAAATTGAGCTATGAATGAGGAGAGAACGCAAATTATGAAATACGTCCTTCATAATGTCCTTCACAAGGTGAAAGAAGCAAACAATGGAAGCGTAGAGACTTGCAACATGTAGAATATGTAATATGATTGCATTCAGAGTGTTTCCTTTGAAGGATTTGTTGTAATGTTGAAAGTCTAAAACAATAAACAAGTGAATAAAGTGATCACTCTGAGAGTGGTGTGACAGAGATACCCCCGTCCTTAACC
The DNA here is from genome assembly GCF_964263255.1 of Lissotriton vulgaris. NCBI lineage: Eukaryota > Metazoa > Chordata > Amphibia > Caudata > Salamandridae > Lissotriton > Lissotriton vulgaris. Next base: position 824,277,270 of record NC_141693.1, on the reverse strand, counting down.
AATGAGAGCTGGAGATTTTACGAATACTGAAACAAATTTGGGTTGGACATTTAGGTTTTAGGGTATAATTAAGGTACCCTGGGGGGGAGGTTTAGCAAGCGTTGGTGTAGGTTCAGCTAGCAGGAGTTTGTCGCTATCGCCGGTTTGCTGTTTCCAGATAGAGGCCCACGTGATTCCTGATTCCTGACCTAATCATTTGTCACTCGACTCTTCTTGAGGGGTCTCACTACCCTTAGGCCTGAGGGTAGTTTCCCCTGTCTCTTTACTTGGGTTAGTATAGATAGTATCCTGAATTTGCATAATCATTTACATTTGCCTATCCATTCCTTCAATGCATTGTTACTTTGATATGGGTTTGTTTCTATACATTCCTAATGTTTTCTCTCTGTGATAATGTTTTCTCTCTGTGATAATTCATCAGTTTGCATTCATGTGTGACTGTACTTGCTGAGCATTCATTTCATATTATTTATGATAAACATACATAAAATACATACTGAGTCTTATTATTTAGTAGTTATTTATAGTTATATAATTATTGTCAGCAACCTCTCAACTAATACAATTCATCACCATTAGTCATATTCATACTGAGAGGAGAAATGCAGGTTTTGTAATGTACTTTAGTAAGTCGGGTACAAACTTGCATCACACTGAACCCCAGCGTGAAGGGGTTAGTTGGGTAGTATAAATTAGCCAATGTTTATGAAAATCATCGATCTCCGATTCGCTGGATAAGGTATATGGCAATATGCGCAATTTACCATTGCAAAGGTGTAGATCTCTGTGTACTCTATGTAGCACTACAAATTAGAAAGAGTAGGGAAGCAGTGGTCACCTGAGGATAATCAAACACCCCCTGATAAACATTGGAAGCATATAAACAGCCCACGCCCAGGGCTCTGCTTTCTTCCCTTGTACTGCATGCCGCCTGGGAGACAAGCTACAGCCCCTAGGATGCACATGATCATATGTATTTTATCGGTTTCGAAATGGGTAGAACGGAATCACTTATATGTCAAATACTTCATCAGAAGGTATGAGCATTTTATTGGTAGTTGTGAGGATCCAGGACATCCCCACGCCCGATCGGTTGGAACCATTGGGAGCACGTGCACATTACCTTTAAGTAAGCATGTCTTGTCCGCTAGAGTTAGGTGGCAATTCAGAAGGTGTAGCTAGGGCACAAGCACTTTAAGAAAATCCGCTCGTACGTTTTATTTGCAGCAATCGCTTTGAATTTCGGTGGTAAGCATGTGAGGAGTAGACCAGCCTGCAAGAGCACCAGCGTCATAATTTGCAATGGTTAAACATCTCGCCTAGAAGTCTGGCAGTTAGGTGCCCACACGTTCATTTGCTCGGAGCAGGGTCAGAGCATGCCTCAAGGGAAGACTGAAAGAGCATCTACACTTTAGTCTTCCTAAATCGCATGCACTTTAACTGTTAGCTTGTAATGGGCCGTATGGAGTGGTTTAAAGCTCTACCAATTTATTAGCGAGGCATGAGGATGTTTCGGTACTTGAGAGGACTTTGTGCATTCTCTCCCTCCACTGGTCAGAGCAGGTTAGAACACTCACACTTTAGCTTCTCTAAACCAGTATGCACTTTAACTGTTAGCGGACTGTCATTTTTACATCTTGCAGCCCATCACTCTAGTTTTCACAGGGCAGTTAAAAGAACATAGGTGCCTGGGGTCAGCCGGCCATGCACAAAATGATTTTTTTGTTCTGTTCTGACCCCCTTAAGTTTATATAGGTTTCATCTTGCTTAAACATACAGGCCAGTAAAAGAACTGAGGGTCACTGGGACCGCTGGTCACGTAAGGAAGGTCTTTTCTCCTTTGACCTATTTTAACTGTACATGGGTTTTAATGCTCATAGGTTCTACTTTGATTACATATAGAATTAGCTAAATTGTAATGTATTTTAGAAAAGAAATGATTCTGAATGTTTTATGCGCTGCACCATGTACATGTATTGCAATGGTGTTAATTAATCAAGCAATAAAATGTTATTGAATTGAATCAGTTACATTGATTTGCACACTGCTTTAGCGTGCAACTCGATGAGAGCCCATGTGACTCTGGATATGACAGGCATACATTTTACTGTCATCACAGGTGTTCTGCTTCCAATGTCACGCAGAATGCAGACATTTCCTATTTTGCATTCCTGACTACCCTGTACAGCAGGTCTTGCATGATGTCACAGGTTTGAAAACAGACAGGGCTGACTCAGCCATTTATTAAGTTTATAAAGTTCACATATATTGAATTGACAATGACACTCGATATCTAAGGGTTGTATGTTAAAATATGATATGCAAAAATAGTGCCAGACATAAATATTGATGTTCTAAATGTAGTTTACAAAAATGTCGACCCATTAGGTGCAGATCTTCTATCTTTACCTCCAGTGGGAGATACTTTTGAGAAAATATTTAGGGCAAAATATTTATGTCATACGATATTCTGACAATTATATTCTACTACCACATGTATTTAACAGCAGACAGAAACCATTCACCTTGCAATGTCTTCTATATAAATGTTAAATATGCCAATGTTTACATTTGTTTCTGCAAGACCTCATACTTTTTTTATAAATATTAATCATTTAACACTCTTCAGTGAATCCCCCCCAAAAATTGTGAACTTCAGGGATGACTAAAGGAGCCATTGTTATATTTGAAATGGCACTTTTATAGTGCACAGTCTACCATTAGTGTGACATCATAGACTTTTGTTAGCCGGGGTATGACTTTCCAGGTGCATTCATGGGTGAAAGAGGAGGGACATAAGAAATTGCTTACAGAGTTCCTCAGTTGGCGCTGCTGCCCATTGCATAGCAAATGCATATGTGTGGAAAGAAGTTGATGATAGTGAGTGTTGGTGGAGGCTTGCCTTCAATTGACAGTTATTTGCATATTTTGACCGTTTTTTAGCTTTCTGGATGCCGGACAGAGATATAAACTCCAAATGAGGTGAACAGGAAATCTGCCAATCTTAGGCAGATATCCAGAATTCGCCTAAACCTAAATAACCCCCAGGTCTATATTGGGTTTTTGTTCAGAGTCCTGCCTTCATTTGTGTTGTTTTAAGATGATGTGTTGTACATCAAGCGGGCCGTTCACGTTGATACCCAATCAAATGGTGCGTGTGCTGTTTAGAAGGGCATACAGAATAATGTCTACGGTATTGTAATGACAATCTGCAAGTAGTTTCCTACTCGTCAGTGTTTTAGTCGGCATGGGCTGCCCCATGTCCTGCTGCTGACACCTGCGGAACCGGCTTTCATGGCCCGCCCCACTTCCGTGGCAGATGTTGGAGTTCGGCCTCACAAGCGGAGCTCGTAGTGAGGAGATGCATTCAAAATGCTGAGCCAGTGGTACAGCGAAAGAACCTGGAATGCTGCCGCATGGGTCTGCTGAGGTTCGTCTGTGCGTTCATGGTGCAGAAAGACAGAAGGAGTTAAAAAAAGCTTTGTGAGTTGCAGCTTAGTTTCTGCTGAGGTTTAGCCTTGATCCATGCCTGTGTCTCTCCTGTCTAGAGGGTCGACCAGCTCTCATTCAGGCAGTGGAGGTCGGATTGCTCTGCTGTCCATTGAGGATTCCTCTGACTATTCGGATTGGGGAAAAAAAAGGAACTCTAGTGACTGTTGGGAAAAAAGGGTCTGGCAATGCGTTTTTCACTGCTTTTTGCTTAATAGGGGTTTGCTATTGGTGAGTGACATTTATTTCATTATATTTATTGACAGTATATTATTCTTTTTTTTACTCACTAACATGATGTGCGCTTCACTGTCATGCAACAACTTTGCACTGAAATCGTCCCTCCTGTTCACCCTAATCAATGCAAGAAAGCCTCTCAAAGTAGAGTCGCATGCTGGCGAGATAAACAGATGGAGACTTCAGCAGGCACTTCCGTTGTTTCTTTCAATCCAGGCCAGACACTGGAAGAGGAGGGCAAAAATGTAGCTGATGGTTCACTCTTGCACAAGCTGAGCATAGCGGAGGCTCAAGCAGAAGTAGCACATACCTCATTTTCAATCTCTAGCCGCTCAGAGACCTCAACTCCTTCTCTAGCCTCAGCTTCACTGACGATAAAAATGGAGCTCGATAAAAATGAAGAGAGCTGGCCTCCTCATAAAGTTAAAACTTTTCCTATTCCCAAACTTTGGGCTTAAGCCTGCTAGCGAGGAGGTGAGGAGGTTCTTGCTGAGTTCAGAATGGGGTTATCGCCAGCCAAAATGATAATAGCTGAGTCAACGCCATTAACACCTGAGGGGGCGACTCTAGAAAGGAGCAAGAGAAGCTGAACTGTAGTGCTCCAACTGTTCTCGCAATCTCAGATGAACCTTCCTCTGGGCCTTCCGCAGTACAAAGTTCTAGCTCCAGCTCGCAAGTGACTCTTACTTTTGAACTTAATGCTCCTTCACTAGCATCCTGTCATAAAAGTTCCAGTGTGCCACAGGATCTTCTGCAGAGTCTTTTAAAAAGGTGTTCAATATAATTCTGGTGGAGATCCAAGGCCTAAAGGTCCAGCAAGCTTTGGATACAGAGCTAATAAAGTAAAAACTTACTAAGATCGGGGAGACCCTGCTGGTACTTCTAAAACAGTTACAGGCAACAGAGCAAACAATCTCAGACATTGAAGACAAACTGGCACTTCTGCAATCCCGTTCGACACCTGAATTTGCAAAAATCGCATAACTGGAAATTAAATTATAATTACAGGAGAATCATGCAACACATTCAAATCTTAGATTTAAAGGAATTCCAGAAGAGAGTGAATCCCGAGGTCAAATACAATCAGTTCCTCAGCTCATCAATATGTTGATCAAAGATCACATTTTAACATCCGCCCTAGGATTTGACAATTATGCGGGCACATAGAGTTAGTTCCTTTTCATCAGCCACCTGGGCCAAATATCCACAAACTATCCTGGTCAACTTTTCAGACTTCCGGATCAAGAAACAAGTTCTCACAAGAGCAATCCAGCAGAAAATGTTTACAGTTCTGCAAAATGTCTCCTTGAAGGTTTTCTCTGACCTTTCCGTGACTTCAGTTAGGAGGAGAAAGACGTTTCAAGAATTAACCTTTGAATTTAGATCAATTGGCGCACAAGCCTCCTTAGTTCAATACACAAACTCAAGGTTCTTTGGGAACGACAATTCAACATCTTTAATGTTCTTTCTGAAGCCCAGGATTTCCTAAAATTAATTAGAAACTAAAGATGCATTTAGGATTTGCATTAACCCTTTTCTTTTTTTCCTTTCTTTCTTGCGGGGCAGCGCCCTTAGTATTGTTTCAGGGGTGCTAGGGGGGGATCGGTGGTGGTTGTGGGGAGGTGATTCTGACAGGCCTGGATTTAATTTCATGGCATCATTCGGCTAGCAGAAAAAAAAGAGTGGGTCAAATTTATTTTTTATTATATATATATGTGTGTTTCTTTTTTTCTGTTTTTGTTATTTAAGCTCATGTGTCTTTTGTGAGATTAAAGTTGTTATATCTATAACAAATGGATAGCATCAAAATAATTTTGTGTAATATGAATGGATTATTAAATGCAAGAAAAGTGAGCGCAATGTTAACTGTATTGCTTTCCTATTCTCCATAGGTTTTGTTTCTGCAGGAAACTAATTTTAACTCAAATACACCTACATTGATTCTTCCTAAGGGGTATAATCAAGGTTACTTTGCTTCTGCAAACGTCTCTGTTCTTGGGGTGGCTATTATATTTTCCAATAATTGCAGCTGTGAAGTCCAAGTTAGTTGAGATGTTCAAGGCCGAGGGAATTGTTTAAGAATTAACCTTAGAGGTGCAGTGTTTAATCTCTTGAATTATTATGGTCCCATATTCGATGACACTTCGGCTTTGATCCAAATCTATGACTTATTGGTTGTCTATGAGGGTTCTATAATTTGGGGGGGAGATTTCAACTTTATTCAGGATATCCATTTAGACGCTTCAAATCCAGCTAAGAAGCAATTAAAACTTAAATCAACTAAGTCTATCAATAGGATGAAACAAGATTTTACCTTGCTGGATCCTTCGCGTCAAAGTCATCCAGGGCAATCACACTATACTTGTTTTTCCTCTAGGTACAAGACGGCATCCCAAATAGATTTTTTCTTGATTGACGACCTGCTATCCAGAGGGGATTCTGGTATTGTTCCCAACTCCTTTTTTGAACGTTCAGTTATTTCCATTAGCATTCAGATGAATAAAACACAGTCTAGAAATATCAAGCAGTGGTATTTTGATACATTTATCCTGCAAGATGAGGAGTGGATTGCTGTAATGCAGCCTTTATTTAAGCATTTCTTCGAAATCAATGAGAATTCTGCTCTTGTGTTTTCTGTGTGGGAGGCTTTTAAAACAGCCTTTAGAGGCCAAGTAATAGCATAGACATCTACGGTGAAAAAACTACGATCTCAAGAGATACTTTTGCTGCTGTTAGCAGTTGAAAAAGCTAGTGTTAACTTAAAGACGACTAGGTCTGAATCTCAAAAAGCGGTTACCCATTAAGACCTAGCAGCAGCTAAAGACAAGCTGAGGCAATGTTTCAATCTACAGGCAATTAAGGGAAGTAAGGCTTATAAACAAAAACTATATGAGGAGAGTTAACATGTAGGACGACATCTGGCTTGGGCTCCAAAAACCCAGAATAGCCAAAATACAGTTACTCAGATCAGAGATCCGGTTACGGGTACAGTTGTAGATTCAAAATATAAATTTGCTCAGGTGTTTTTGTGACATTTCAAAACTATTTATGAGGAAATGCAGGAAATTACACTAGCTTCACTTATACAATATTTCAAATCTTAAGAATTGCCCTCTATCTCAAAGAGCATGAGTAACTCCCTCGATAAACCAATCTCACAAATTGAAGTAAGTAATGTATTAAAAACTATAGCTAATGCAAAAGCCGCAGGCAATGATGGAATCCCTGTTTGGAGTTTTTAAGCCCTTTGAGCCCTTGCTTCTGCCCTTTGTCACAAAATTTTATAATTTGATAAAAAACAGTGATCCTATATCTAAAAACTGCAAAGAAGCGGTGGTGGCTTGTTTTCTTAAGAAAGATAAGGATCCTAGTGTTGCTGGTTCATATCGACCCATAAGTCTATTGAACGTAGAGTGTAAAATATTCATGAAAATCTGGGTATCAATGTTGGCTCAGTTTGCACAACAGGTGGTCCATCAGGATCAGACAGATTTTATACCTCGTAGATCTATGGCCTTTAATAAATACTTCTGGACGCAAGTAATCAATTACCTATCAGTCAACAAGGTCAAGGCAGCGATCTTAATGCTTGATGCAGAAAAAGCATTTGACCTTGTTGACTGGAAGGCTTTGTTTTTTTCTATTGTTAAAGTTGTGTCTCCCTAAGCAGTTGGTAAAAATGTTAAAAGAGCTTTAAATAAGTTCAGAGGCTAAAATTCTGATACATAAAGAAGAGGTAGGTGTAGTTAAGATCCGGCGTGGGACTAGACAGGGATGCCCACTGTCCCGTCTTTTATTCTCACTTTTTAGAGAACATTTGGCAATACAAATCCGTAATAATCTCCAGATAGTGCCTCCGATAGCGGCCATGCCAAAGATTAAGTTATTTGCAGATTATATAATTCTTTACTTATCAGCAGAGCTATCTAATATCCTCAATGCATTTGCTGAAATGACTGCTTTCACAAGAATAGGTGGGTTAAATCAAGCAAAGGCTGAAGTGCTTTGGTTTAATGCTCATTCGGTATTGCTTCCTTTTCTTCCTCAACAGGCAGTTTCTAAAACTTTAGGCTAATTAGTGACTAACCATTATAAGCAACTATTTATGCTAAATTATTGAAGTACATTTAAAAAAGCTTAGAGGTTATTAGACAGATGGTCTCTTCTTCCTTTAACTTTAATAGGCCGTGTATCTCTGGTTAAAATGTTCATTTTACCATTATTTTTATTTTTGTTGATTGACCTCCCTATCAAAATTCCCATATCATATTTTATTGAGCTACATAATTTAATTCAAAATTTTATTTGGGCAAAGAAACAGCCTAGAACTTCGCTAGCAATTTAACATTTAGATTCAACTCAGGGGGGGACTTGCCCTCCCTAATTTTGAGCTGTACTATCAGGCAGCATTATTGAATTTGCTGGTTCAGCTCCCAATCATAGCATATAAATTTGAAAATGTCATGCTAAATACTATGTTGGCTGAGAATGCAATTCAACTACCCGTGTTCCTTCGTTTCTCAGAATTTTGCCCCAAAAATCGAGATACAAGACAATATCTGATTCAGTTTGTCGCATACAAGTATTTTTCAAATTACATAAAATTCCTAGATATCACTAATGTTCGAAAATCAGTGAATTCCAGGCTTTTGGCTTGCAGCTTTCTCTGGGGTCCCTGAAATTATGGAAGAAGGAGGGTTTTGAAAGCTTGGGGGATGTTTTAATATATCAAATATGATTACCAGCAAGTTAATGTCCCAGCAGCTGGGCCCTAGGTTTTTAGCCCTTTCTTTTAGCTTCAATCAAATACCTAGCTTTTTAATAACAAATTATCTGATGACCAATAACGCAGCTACTAGGATCCTAAGCCAACTATACGTTCAGTGCCTAAGTGGAGTCAGTAATTGGTATTTTTGCTTAGTGCAGTTGGGGGATCAGAAAGTGATTGATAACTTTTTTTCTAAACTATTAAAAGAAACGGGGTACAGTGTCAGCAAAAAAAAACAAAATGACAGTCTTTATGCAAAGCAGGCCATAAAGAGCTGCGAGCCACCAACTATAAAGGAATGGCCTTTTTGTCAAGATGGCTAACCTACTATACGCGGAAAAGACTGAATAAGATGTTCCCGGCTACCTCAGAGTATTGTTTTAGATGCGGGGATCTGGCGTTAGGGTCTTGGAACCATATTTCTTTTGATTGTCATAATCTACACCAGTTTTGGTCCGAGGTATTTCAAAGTATTAATCAATCTTTAGCATCAGCAGTTCATACTATCCTTTCTATTAAATTAGTTCTTTTCAATAGAGGTTCAGCACTTGTCAAAGGAGCAGCAATATTTCTGCTTTATAGCTATAGCAGTGGCTAGGTCCCTAATTCGTCAGAATTGAAAGTGCAATAAGGTACCTTCGATCCATCATTGGCAAGCAAATATGGCTAAGACATATATCTGGGGGAAGCATGTGCTAAGCTCATAAGGTCTCTTCGTAGATTTGCAGCGACATGGTCTGGGATTTCTAACAATCTATTTTAAAATGCTTGGCGACACTCACACCCACTAAGTTTCTTAAAGCTTTTCTTCTATGTAGGTCATATTTTGTATAGATGGGAACTACACCTGTTTTACTAATATGCAGTTTATCGCTTTGATTTCAATCTGATGTAACGTAATCTGCTGCTATCAATGTAATCGACTATGGCTGCTGTTCTTTCCCATAGTTTGGCGATATATTCACTAAATTTCTGATTCTGTTGTTAGCTCTTTATCTTCTTCACACTGGTGCTTTGTCTATGTATTCATGAATTGATTGTTTCATTTGAAAAAGTTGCTCTATGTAATTGTGTTGTTTTTTCTTTTTTATTCAGCATCAATTGTTGCTGAAAATCCACTAAAATTAAAAAAAAAATCTGCAAGTAGTTGCTTGAAGGGTTGCAGGGTTGGGAGTGAGGTGTTGCACAACGAAATTGCGTATTTGCATTATGTTGCTTGTGTCTCTGTAGAACTTGATGGATGAAAGGGTAATGGGCTCTTTCCGGATTCAACCCTGTGATCTTTTAACACTCTGGAAAGGGGATCAGAGAGAAGGTTTATTTCTGCAGGCAATTCCGGAAACTGCCAGGTTTGACAAGGGTAGTGAGTGGGGAAGGGAAGGGTTCCAAGAGTAATCCAGCTTGAGGCTGGTAGGGAGATTTGTGAGTGGACCCCTGGCATTCTCGGTCTGTACTGCCTTCCATTCCTTTTATCTTGAAATGAAACAGGAGTCCTTCATAATGTTCAAACAAGCAGGCCCACAACTCATGGCTTGAGGCATCGCCCATGGCATGCCACAACCGGACTGTGAAGGTTGTAGCATAAAATGGGGAAACAGTCAAATTAAATGCATATCATTAATAATCTTGAAATGTATTAAAAGTAGCAATCTAGTGAAATGTTAAATTCTTTTGCTGCAATCCTTCTCACCACAAGGTGACCATCCATTAAATTTGTTCTAAATATCCAAATAAAATGAAAATTTCCTTAGGCCTTAAGAGGATGGTTCACTTGTGTCAAAGATATGCAATTAAGTTTGTTCAACAACTGTAGTTAATTACAACCTTGTTCCACCGCTGCCTTTGTGCTGCATGAGCATACGGGGATACTGCTTAAAGAAGACTGTTTTCTCAAAATATTTCCACAAGTAGGGACATATTGTGGCTTAGACTTATTCTACGTCCATCGCTGCACACTTAATGGTCCCACACTGAAAACCCAACAGCTTGCATACACCAGTGCTGCTACCCAATAAAAACATTAGACCAGAGACTGGATCTTGAAAAAGTTACGTCAACACTACATTATCAACTTGTGGAAATATTATATTGACTCAAAAAAAGAGAGTAAATTGGTGTCAAACACAGAAGCCAGAGGACTGTGCAGGCATGGTGCTACTACACTAAAGATTGGCCAGCTAAAGTAACTACTGAAGTTTGTAAAATGCTCTATTGTGCCCAGGGAATGTGTAATGTGTTCCCAAATGAATCAGACTCTACTGTTCCGTCACCTAACAATAAAACGTGTTGCTTAGGAAAGCCTCTCTGAAAAGAGCTGTCAACTTGACAGCCCTAGTGGTGGTCTACTCTTCAGTGAGGGACAGAATGTGTGGGAGTTACAAGAGACTGTGTTATCTTACTGCCATTACATTTGGGGGGGGGGGTGCTCTATGACCTGTTCTTAGAGCTTTTTTCCCCTGTGCTGTGGCTCTTCTCTGACACCTCTATGCCCCACTTCCACCACTCTGCCCCACTCTTTTAGAAACAGTGCACGTTTAACAGAAGCTGGAACTTTGATGAATTTTTCACAGTCACTATCTCTTATAGCCAGTGTGGTGGGACAGAGACATCCATAAGTGGTTGCCCAGTCATGACAGGATCGAAGGCTCTGGCCTGGAGAAATGCTCTTCCTGTACTTGATTCTTCCTTGTTTCTCATGTTTGTAAGAAAAAATGGGGAGCGGCCTCTGACCTGAGTGTAGGCTTCTTCCTAAAGGATGGAGATGACCAAGAAATGCTCTTCCATACTCCCTAGAGCACCTTTATTATACAAGATGTCTTGATTTGCTCGTGTTTCTGTTCAGGGAGGACTCGGCCTGGCATGGCAGTTCAGCCTGGACTGTTCCCACAGGAGCAGGGTCAATACTTCTTTGTACATGACGGCTGAAGAGGCTCTAGGCAATGATCTAGGGGGTTGTCTAATTTAGCGCATGAGACCCTGGCCTCCACTACACTGCGAAACCTCACTTATACGAGCAGCTGCCAACAAACTTCCTCTCTGCGGTCCTTGTTCCAATGCAACCCAGGAGAGGGTGGGGGGAGGGGGGTATAGTTTCTGTGTTCTATTTTCTGTTTTGCAGGTGTTGGATTGTAAGATTCTGTGAAAATGTCGTGGACCCAATTCTCATACATGCTTGAAGCGTTTTTGTCATAATGTAATGTAGGTGAAATTACAGATTATATGCCAATAAAATATGGTTAAAAAAACTGATTTGTACATGGCTGGGTCCAAACTAAGGTGGCATAATTTGCAACATAAACATACATTGGCATGCAGCCCAAGTAATCAGCGGCGGCTCCTCTGCTAAGGCGGAGGAGCCTCACCCCTCTGGTTTGCAGCAGTGCAAAATAGGAAAAGTTAATGATAATAACACAATGTTATTATCATTGTATTTTACAGTGTGAGACAGGTTAGGGCGGGCTGGACTGTCAGAGCAGGGGGAGGAGGAACTATGTGCACTTAAGTCAGCAAGATTGTTTGGCCAGCTGTCTTGGGCTGGCCATACACCCATGTGCACTTAACATGTTCGTTACCTGGCTGTATTGCACAGCCTACGTGGAGAACATGCAAAGGCTCCCACTCCTTGTCTGAGCGCCGAACCAAGCCGCTGAGACCAATCACGATGCAGCGTTGTGATTGGCTTAGGGGATCCTGTTTTCGTCCTTCTTCCGAGAGTCAGGAAGAGAAGAGGAGGAGAGACGATGGAGGAGAGACCGCAGGTGTGTAGAGGTGTTATATTTTTTTTATCCACCGCCCACTTCCGTTCCGCACCAGTCACCACTGCCCTCAAGTGTTGGAGTCAGTGAACTTCACAAACTTAACCACTATTTCTGTGATCACAGTGTGACAGTCCTTCATAGATATTTTGGGTGCAACATGTGACACTCTTCTCTCAAAAAGTTCAGATTTAAAAAGCTATGAATAAAAGGCATGTAATCATGTATACTTTCATGCTTTTTAGAGTGTATTGATTTGCTGGACTGCAAATTAATTTTGTAAACTCTGCTTGCAGCTTCGTCAATGATGTGTTGAATATTTACTACAAGGGAGATGAGGACGTGTGTGAGGACACTGAAGTCCAGGCCTTCGTCAAAGATGTTAAGGTGAATGGATTAAGAAACAGCAAGGCTTCAGGTAAAATTTTCTATAGGAACTACTGTAACTCACATCCTTCATAGAAAGGTATTGCCTTTTTTTCTTGTAACTAACAATGGGTCTGAGACTTCCAAGTTCAAAGTGAACACATAAAGTGGCACCTGCAGCAACAGAAAGCCCTCTGCTAGTATTCCGAAGCATTGCTACGTTTTATGGGCACCATGCCATTGACGTCTGTTGAAGCAGAGTTAATTTTAGACAGGAGACAGCTAAAAATAAGCCCTTTTGGGTTTCAGGAATCTGGAATCTCCCACCAGAATCAGGTCTATTGGCATGTATGCGGAGGGGATTGCACCGTTGTTTGTGCATCTCTAAGGGGACTCCAAACTTTTCTACCTCTCACTCGCAAACCTGTGACGTTACATTAGGTGCACTTTCTGTCTGTTCAGCTTTATAAAAACAACAGACCTCATATTGTGTTGCGTCATTTGGAGTGGGGTGAATCAAACAAACGCTTGGGGCACTCCACGCAGTCACTGCATTCACATGTGTAGTAGTGTTCATGAAAAGTTTGAAAGGCATAGTGTTAGAGAAAATGATCAGTCACTCCATATGCTACGTAGAGAAATCACAGAAAGGTGTCTATTATCTGCCATTTTCACAAACAGGGCCGGTTCTAGGATTTACGGGCCCCGGGCCAAAAGCGAATGTGCGAGGCCCCTCTAATTTACATAAGTGATACAGCTCAGGAAGCTGTTTGTGCAGACTCCTCCTGGGCCTCAGCTCTTCCGCCCAGCCTCCTACATGCACCTCTTTTACAGCTCCTATCAAGCTGAAGGTGTGAGAATTACTTGTGGGCTTAAAGTTAAAACTGTGAGAGAGCTAAAATGTTGGACAATGGGCGTCCTGTAGTGTCTCTGAATGGTATCCTAGCAATTGGGACAAGAGGATGTTTCTCCCTCGCCTAGGCCTCCGGACACCATCTCTGTGAGGCCCAGGGAGAGGGCCCCTCCCATGGATCCTAATTGCAAGGAGACACCTCTCTTTCAGTTCAATCGGCAGGGAAAGAAGAGGACACACCACTGATGCGGGCCCCTTGCTAGTGGGCTGAGTGCAACGCCCTGGGCAGCTGTCCACACTGCCCATGCCTAGCACCGGCCCTGTAACAAAGTTAGGGAAATGTTTACAGATTTTTAAATCTTCAAACAAAAAAGAATGCCCGAACCCTCGAGTCTTGATAAGACAACTATTTGATGAAGACCAAGTGCAAATTCATGAAACCTGGTGAGGTTCTTTTATTTATACCCATCACTCATATTTTATACTTTTTGGGGAAATTATTCTTTTAGGCTGAAATAGATACACATTTACACCATTGCAAAACTAAACATATCCACAAGAGCAAATCATGTCATTGAGTGATTTATTGCCAAAGGAATATACATTGTTTCTGCTCTTGTTTTCACGTTGCTTTGTTTGTCTTTAAACAGGAATTGATTTGTAAACATTGATGAAATGAACCTTTTAATGTGTAATGTTCTATGTTAATTTGATGTTCTTTTTGATTTATCTTCTGTCATTATTGTTTAGTTTTGCGATGGTGTATAGTACAACGGTCCAGCCCCCCCCTCAGTCCCGCTAAGGACCTAACTCCTTTGTTTACCGATTTTTAAATCTTAGCATACAACTGGGTGCCAGAGAACTGGAGACGAAGATGGCCGTCTGGCTGGTTTGCGAGCTTCGGCCTCCTACACATTAAATAAAGCTGCACTTTCGCCCTCCCAGAGTGGAATGCTGGCTTCCTAAGCAATGTCCCTGCCATCCTTAAAATGCCTAGCCTAATGCGACTTGTTTTCAGGCGGTACAACTGATGGATACCGGTGGATTAACCGCCACTGCAGAGAGGCTCAGGAGGGAGCTGTGCTCCCGTTGGCTTGAATGGTGAATTGAGCCACAGGACCAAGAGCAACTGTTGGTGGACGTGAGGTGTCCTGGCAGGCTGGGGAGCTATGCTACTGTGCTACTGTGACCTGTGACAGTGTTTTGGGCGAGTCACAAGCCTGCTGATCGATGTTGGTTGAGTGCTGCAACCACTGTGGAATGGCCAATTGCGTGCTCGCCCTTAAGTGGTCCCTCGCTCTGACATGTGATAGTGCCGGGACCCAAGTTAGTGGCTACTGTGACCCACCTCTGGAGATGAGTGCACGAGATGCGAGTACACTGGCTGAGGCCTTTAGGGGGCCAATACCTGCATAGCTGTAAACTTTTCAGATTGCTTAAGTGTGACATTCCCGTGGCTGCAGTGCGCATATGAGTGCCGTTGTACTGCCAAATGTGTGACCGTTCGAGTAACACTTTTTTGTGGGAGTATAGCAAAGAAATTAAGTCTATGTGAAGAGAGAAATATTCCCTCTTTAAGCCATGAGAGGATCAAAATAGGCCTTGAAACTGTTGCAAAATACCTTAAACGGACGCTCACTAACCTGATTATGAAGAACGCTCCTGATTTTCTGCAAAGCTACAAGGTACTAGTGTCAATTGCCACCTGCTACCTTATCAAAATGTGTTCCAAGATAGCTTACATGGTTAAAGCTTTGGAATCTGAAACCCCTAGCATAATTAATAGCATTGATGCCCACCACCACTGTGGACCTCGATAAGAAAGCTATTTGAGTTGAATATGGAGAGCAGAGATCAGTGTGTCTCTCTTTCAGTGTTGAATGATGGCTCAGCCTTTGATTTTGTGACCGCTGTACCCAAAGTGTTAGACCCATTTTGTTAAATGTTAAAACACAGGATCAGCATCAGCACCAGTCGCACTCTCACCCAGGCATCATCACCAGCCACCTGGCCCGTGGCAACTCACTCTACTTGGGAATCATCTCACAACTACTAAACAGACTCCAGCCCATCCAAAGCGCTGAGCCCAGGCTCATGCTCGACCTCACAGAACAGACCTACATCACCCTCACCTCAAATCTCTGCACTGGCTCCACATCAGCAAAGAATGCCAGTTCAGTTGTCTCACCGAAATCTACAAAGCGCTACATAAAAAGGGGCCTGCATACCTCAACCACAGGATGAACTTCCACCACTAATTGGGCAAGATAGAGTCATGTATTTGTCTTAAACCCAGTTATGCATCGCAGCAGACAGAGGGAATGGCCCTGGACAGTGAACAGCAGCGAGAGCAAGTGCTGCTGCAGTGCATTAATGGTGTAGATGTCTAATGCGAGCACTGTAACACCATGGGTCCTGTAAAGGCAAATGGGCATAGGAAGGTTCTTCCTTTCAGAATCCATGAGGGCTAGGGAGACGACATCCCCAACTTCATTAGCAGTCAGGAAGTCTAAAACATCTTGCACACCCTGGGCCTGAAGTAGCTACCTGTAACAGTGTTTTTAATTGTTGCAAAAGTGAACAGCTCAGCCAGGCCCAGGCCGAAAGCTCCATGGCAACCAGACTCCTCTCCTTGACGTGTTCTGGATCACACTCAAGCTGGCTGCAGAACACCAACCACTGCTCGGATCTGAAGTGCCTTGCACACATATGAGGACCTAAAAATCCTTACAATGCGTGATAAACCATTTCAGTGCAGTGATGTGGCCACCAGCACTAACATGCGTTATACTGACTTGTGATGTGTGGTATTTGGCAGTGCTGTAACTGCGATCGGGATTGCACCTCGGCTGGAGCATCATGCAGTAGCCTTCCGCTCCACATTACGTCAAAATTTCTGGGCCACATGACACTCTTTATTGTACTAGAGAGTAGCCTGTCTCTACTTTTCATTTTGGACCTTTTTGCCACAAATGAGGAGCGATTCTTCCAAACCCGGAGGTAAGTATAATTCAGCAGCTCACTTCAGCCAAAGTATTTTGTTGAGGTGAAAGAGCGTGCTTCCTTAGCCTGTCGTGGGCTGGGTGGTGGACTGTCACTTTCACTCACTTCTGCGTACTTCTTGTGTCATCTACAATATAACCATATCTGTCTACCCTCGGGCACTCAGAGCCCAATGCACCATTGCTGCATCCCTGCACTCTTCTCTTTGGACTGTACTGGAGATGCTTTATCTGTAGCACTACTCCAAGATCGACAAAACTGTGTTATAGAGATGCATTATTGGTAGCCCATGGGGCTTCCCTCCTTTAATCGGGCTAAACTACCATTTTTTTGTTTTAATATTTTTATTGTTTTTTTTAAATTTTGTAACGGGTTTGAATTATCATAGGCATTTTATTTATTTATTTGTGTGTTTTGTAAAGCGCACAGCTGCCCCAACGGGGCGTCCCGGCGCTGGTAAAACTTGGAGACAGTGAGGGTAGGAAAAAGAGGATAACCTTATGAGGAAAAAAGGTGGGTCTTTAGTGACCTTCGGAATGCCACTTCAGTTTGACATGCGCGTAGAGTAATCGGAAGCTTGTTCCAGCACTGAGTGGCACAGACCTCGAAGGTTTTCCCTCCAGTACGAGAACGTTTGAATCTTGGGGTTTCCAGGAGAAGAAGGGAGTTAGAACGTAATGTCCTGGCCTTGACGTACGGCTTCAGAGTGCTTTTCAAGTGGGCTGAGCCATTGCCCTTGGAAGCACGAAAGGCCAGCGTCATGGCCTTGAATACACATCTCTTGGCTATCGGTAGCCAATGTAGTTTTCGGAGGAGGGGAGAGATGTGTTGTCTGGCTGGGATTCTCTCGACCAGCCGGGCGGCAGCATTTTGGACAGTCTGTATTTTGTGGCAAAGGCCTGCTGTGATACCAAGATATAGTGCGTTGGCGTAATCAAGGTGAGATGTTATAAGTGCATGTACCACAGTCTTACGGCAGTCTGCCGGCAGATAGTTGATAAGCCGGTTAATCGTCTTGATCTTTGCGAAACAGGATGCTGCTACTGTTTGGACCTGAGCGTTAAAACTAAGCTGATTGTCCCAGCGCACTCCCAAGTTTCTCACCGAGTCTTTGGGCGTGGGGGCTTGGCTCAGGTCAGCTGGCCACCACAGAGTGGAATCCAAAGGGGATGGTGAGTTAAAAAACAGGATCTCTGTCTTTCCAGCATTGAGTCGGAGGGAATTAGAGTCCATCCAACTAGAGATGTCTCTGAGACAGGATTTCAGCGGATCAAAGGCAAAAGCGGAGGGAGTCTCAAAGGTAAAAAGTAACTGAATATCATCAGCATAGGAGGTGGATTTAATCCCAGTTCGCGCAATCAATTTAGCTAGGGGGGTAAAATAGACATTAAACAAAAGGCATCACATCTGCATATGCAAAGCTTCATTACGAAAACAATTGACGTGTCTGTAACTGGTTACAGAAATTTAAACACAGTACATAATAGTGTTCACTAGTCCTTGCAGGTGGCCTACATTTGTAAAGCGGTGTATGATACTTCCTGCTAGCATTTGTGCACTTCAATTCCCAGCCAGCGGTTTGTAACGCCCAGAATATTGTAAACATATCTTATAGAGCCAGGAAGCTGCGACACATAGTGTAAATCGGAAGCTCACATGGGGAGTAGGAGCTTGTATTGTAACCAACAGTATACTGGGAGATTGTGCAAAGAGAGAAGAGATTGGCCAATAAGACATATGTTAAATAAAACCTCAAAACTAACAATGAAATTTTTTTTTTTTTAAACTGCCATCAAGTTATAGCGAAAAGGATATACGTAGCATCTCCAGGCACTCACATGCGTATCTCGAACTGGACATTACGGCTGCTCGCTAGGGTGGCATTTGGACTCATTGAAGCGTTAGAGACCTCTATCCTCCAGAAATAGTGGTGAGGGGCTGAGGGTTGGGGGGGACTCTCGTTGGTGGACCTAGAACACAGACATATGGCATCATGGGATGCAACATTGTTTGTGGATATATAGTGCCTCTGGGCTCGGGATCACCAGAAGTTGAATCACATACTGGTAGGAGGGGCATCTACACCGTTTCCATCTTCCCCATTCTTGAGGGCTGTGAATATGCTATCTAAGTGTTGTGCTATGGGTACTTCGGGAGCCCTGCTGTTTCCTCCCTGTATAGTGTTGTACTGTCTGCCTGCGCCCATATTGTAAGTGACCTTTCCTAGCTGACCGTTTCTGGGTGTGTATTATGTTTCCACCTCTTCGTTATTACGCGCTTCGCTACTATCAGCCCCAGATCCAAGAACCATGACTTGACTTTGTTTTTCCTAGACCTGGCGTAAAGCCCTAGTATGTGCACTTCCCATGTGTGCGGCAAGGAAGTTTCACTGCAGAGTGCAAGTGCCGCAGCCACTTTTTGCCAATAAAATTGTAGAGAGGTGCAGGACCATAGCATGTGAAGCAAGTCTGCATTAAGTTGATGGCACTGAAGGCTTACGAATGTGGCAATGTTGAAATATCTGTTCATGTTTTTGGGTGAAAGGTACGCCCTGTGTGTAATGTACGTTTGTATCAGTTTCAATTTGGAGCTCCTTGGGATGCATGAGGAGCTGGCCAGAATAGCACTCCATTCCTTTTCCGTCCAGAGTGTGCCCCTATCCTCTTCCCAACGGGTACGGAGACTTAGCATTGGTTTCAGTGTATGTGTGAGGAGAGCCGCCACTAACCAGTACACTATGTGTGGTCCCACTCATGACACGCAAGTATTGAAGTAACAGGTGTGTTGGCGGCTCAGTCGCCAAGTCCCCCCAAGAGGCAGACATGGCCCTAATTAGGGAAATGTGTAGTAGAAACTGCCCTGCCGGTAACCCACTGTTTCTCGCTAGGGCATCAAAAGTGAGTAGTGCACCATCCGAATACAAGTCACCCAGGGTATCCACGCCCGCTGTATTTCAATGTGTAAGAGCCTCCTCGAAGGTGCCCCTCCTCCCTCTGGGCGTCCCTAGGAGTGGTAGTATCGTGAGTGGTAGTATCAGAGCGTACAGGAGTGTTGTGCGGGTAAGATGTAGGCTTCGCCTGTAGCATTTGTGCATCAGTGCTAAATGTAATTGGGATGGTTGTGGTAACTTGGCGATGGAATGGAAAATGTGGTAGATTTGGGATTGGGTCCAGGACTGCTGTTGAGTCGCTGTGACTTCCAGACCCTTGCCACTTAACCGCTTTGTCACCCATTGTAACTGAGCCGCTATATAGTCCAGCTCCATATTAGGGACTGCCAAACCTCCCTGACTGACAGGAGCAGATAGCTTCCACAGGGCGACTCGAGGCCTGCCTTTGTTCCAGATTAAGTCACGGAACATGCGTTCCAGCTCGCGGAAGGTTTTGGTTAGGACATAGATCGGAAGATCCGAGAAATAATATAATAGTTTTGGGAGGACGATCATCTTGATCAAGGTGATGCGGCTCATGACATTCAGTGGGAGCGACTACCAGAATTGTACCTGGGCCCTAACAGCTGATATTGCTCTCGGTTAGTTGCCTTCAAATAAATCGTCAGGAGTCTTGTGTATAAAGATGCCTAGATAGTGAAATGTGGTGGAGTACCACGGGAGGGGGGAGTCGCCGGGAAGAACCTCTGTTTCGACCGTGTCTGCGCTAAAGGGATAAACCCCCGATTTGGTTCAGTTAACCCGGAGGCCCGACACTGCTTCAAAGGCCTTAAGCGCATCTGCTATGGACGTAGGGATGTCGTTGATGTCCCAGACATACAATAACAGGTCGTCAGCGTAAAGAGAAAAAACATGTATTCCATCTCCTAACCTAATTCCCCACGCTTCGTTGCCATTGCGGAGCACCATTGCTAGTGGTTCCATGGCTAGGTAAAAGAAACGGGGACAGGGGACAACCCTGACGTGTCCCTCGTCTTACTCAAATGGGGTCTGAGATGAGCTTGCAGGTTCTAACCCGAACAACGGGTCGTTGATATAACAGGTGAACCATACTCATATAATGGTCTCCAAGATCGTATTTTCGGAGAACTGCCACTAGATAGGGCCATTCCAAAGAATCAAAGGCCTTCTCCAGGTCCAGCACCAGGCAGCCAGAGCTAGCCATGCACGTATCACGTAATGCTGTATCCGGAAGAGCCTACGAATGTTAAGCGAGGTACTTCTAGCGGGAACAAATTCGTTCTGATCCGGGTGCACCAGCGTTTTCACTATGGGCGAGAGACGTTTCCGCAAGTATTGATGCAAAAATGTTGTAGTCAGTATTAAGAAGTGCTTTAGGGCGATAAGAGCCCAAGGATTCGCGATTCTTATCAGGCTTAATAGAGACACCAGCGAAGCTTCATTTTGTGTGCCAGCAAGAGTGGATTCATCAACCTCAGTTTCAAACACTTTCAACAATTGTGGTACCAGTATATGTGCATAGGCCTTGTAAAATTCAGTCAGTAGTCCATCAGGGCCCGGCGACTTCCCATTTGATAGTGAGAATTTGCAGTCCCAAATTTCCTCAGAGAGGAGGGGGTCATTCCGTTCCCCTTTTTGGGCACATGTAGGATGTGGCAGTGTTATCCCCTCAAGGTAGAGCTGTAGCACCAAGGGTGTGGCCTGCATGTGGAATTTGTATAGGTCCTGATAATTTGCCACAAACTCATCATGTATGACCTGCTGCTTGTATGCTATACCCCCTTGCACCGTGCGTACCAATGCCACTGGAGCCGACGATTCATCCTGGCAAACAAGCCACGTGAGCAGCTTCCCCACTTTGTCCCCCATTTGGTGTGTCTGCACCGAGTGTGCTGCATAATTAAGATAACGTAACCATTCTAATAGTTGTGCATGCTCCTCCCTGTGGCAATCAAGCCATCTCGGGGATCCCTCAGTGGCTTACTGCTCGCTGGATGCCAATTGTGTCTCCAATTTGGTAAGGGCTTTTTCCAGCTGTACTCTGATACCCTCCTGTGCCCTCAAACAATGCCCTGTACAACTACATTTAGAGTGTCCCATTCCTGCATTGGAGATGAGGCTGTGCCTGCAGTCTTCTCAAAATTTTGTGCCACAGTGGTGGCCAATAAGTTCCAGATGGGCACATTTCAGCAGTACATACGGCTGAAGGCTCCAAATAGGTATTGGCGGTATCCCGCCCTCCCACTCCAGCTCCATCACATGTGGATTATGGTCTGAGTGCATACGTCCCATATAGTGTGACCCAGAGATACAGGGTAAGAGATCATTGGATTCCATAAAATGGTCTAGGTGCACATGAAGGCCGTGCGCTCCCGAAGAACAGGAATACACTCTATTTAGTGAATTGCGGTGTCGCCAAGCATCTGTCAGGTACCATTGCGTAGCCCAGTTATTTAATGCTTTCATGAAAGTATGTGTGGCATGTGCCAGGCAAGGGAGGAAAGGAACAGTCCAGTGAGATGTCCAGAACACTATTATAGTCACCGCCTAATATCATGGGAGTATCATGCCAGTTGCAGGAGATGAGTCCAAGATAAGCTGCTTGGTCAATGTTGGGTGCATATAGCAACGCAAGAATCACAGGTTTACCATCTAGGACACCTTTAACAATGACGCATACCTACCCTTTGTATCTATATATGAATCCATCACCCAAAAGGGAGTCCCCGGTCTCACCCACACCAGAACCCCTCGTGCATACGCCGAGTAACCTGTAACGTACAATTGTCCCCTCCAACGTCTGTGTAATCGTGCCACTTCAGGTTTGTGTAAGTGAGTCTCTTAGAGGAGTGCTATGTGTATGGGGTGGCATTTCAGATATGTGTAAATGAGATATCATCGCAATGGGTTAGGTATACCCCGCACGTTCTAGGTTCCTACTCTTATTGGGGCCATAACGTATGAGAGATAGTAGCACATAGGGCCTTGCCAGACCGAGGGATGGGGGAGCCAGTGGAGTGCCTGTAAAAGTATGTGTAGAGTTTGTGCCTTCCCGCAAGCCAGCAGATTGATCAGCGTGCAGTATTACATAGGAGATGGCATAACAAACATTTAAACCATATATAATAAAAAATACCAAAAGGTCAATTGTGCAACAGGCAACGGCCCAAACAAGAAGCGAAAGTAGCATACAGCCAACGTCTGGGGGGACTAGTATGCACAGCAATATATGATGCAACAGTAGCTGGAGATTTGTTTCTGATAGCTACCCCTCTGCCCTCGCCAAGTGTGTGCATTATAGTGTGACTACCTCAATATCAGATTTAATATTCCCGCAGGGGTCATAAGGGCACCTCACCCAGATGTCCCAGGCCTTAACGAGTGGCGTACCCCGGCATCCCACCCGCAGCTATAGCATCAGCACCACAATAGAAGCCTAACATCTTAAGCCACGGAATACAGTGCATAAACCATTCGCAGGAGCCTTGATACTTGCGTGTTGGTGGATAACGTTCATTGCCAGATTTGTGGGAAATATGTGATTAAGACAAGCGAGAGTTCGAAGTTTAAACAATGTCATTGGAAGTCTGTGGGGTGATCTGGGGCAGATCACAGGAGGTCTGGGAGGCAAAAAAACTGTCCAATAGATCATCCTCACTTGGCGTCTCTTGCTGATGGGAGGTCAAATTGGTCTTTTCATGTGCCCAGCTGATGTCTGCCACCGCCTGTAGAGCCTGTTGCTGGCCGCTTAGGATCAGCTCCGGGCCAGGTCAAAGGTCTGAGAAGCTAGGGACTGGGATTTATTTCACCCTGAGGAGTCATAAGTGTCCAGCCATTCTTCTGCACCCTCCGAAGTTGTAAAGAAATTAGTTTTTCCATTCGCAGTCACCTTAAGCTTCACCGGGAACAGCAGCGAGTACTTGAGATCACATTGTCGAAGTCGCCGTTTCACAGCCATGTACGAATAACGCTGTCTCTGGTTTTGCACTGTGTAGTCCATGAAGAACGTGATTTTGTGGTTGTCCACTTGCACCTCCTATAGTTATCTTGTTCCCTGGAGCACTGCATCTCTGTCTTTATAATTTAAAAGACGAATAAAGAGTGGTCGTGGGTCAGAGCCCAATGGGGGAGGCCTGGCAGCTACCCTGTGTGCCCAATCGATGACAAAGTGTAGAGAGAGGGTTTCCCCGAATAGCTACGAGCAAAGCCATTGTTCAGTATAAGCCACTGCATCTCTCCCCTACGTCCCCTTTGGTAGGCATACCACACGTATGTTGTTGCGTCAGGCACGGCTTTCTGCGTCCTCCGTCCTGTCTTCTAGAAATCCAACGTGGTCAAGAAGGCTCTGGATTTTCCTCTCCTTTGTGGTTACCTGTGGAGAGACATCAGCAATGGCCTCCTCAGCAGAAGTGGTGCGGTCTGCCAGTGTTTGAAGGTCTGCGTGGAGCAGAGTAAGGTCAACTGCCACTTTGTCTATGTTACCTTCGAGTTGAGGTACAGATCTGGTTCATGGTTTCCCCAAGTTTTTCGACTGCCGCCAACACTGCTTCCAGCTTATGCAACATCGGATCCACTGTTTCTGCGCCCGCCATCTTGTCAGCCTGGGTCTGTGGGGGTGAGGCCGCAATTCCCCCAGTGCTTATCTTTGTGCGCCCCCCACGCGACATGGGAATTACGTTAGTCCCTGAGAAGCAGGTAAGGCACTATTGCAATGTGGCACGTGCTGGTATTTGAGTGTACAGTGTGGTCGGCCTTGTGGATGTGGTGCAGAAAGGAAAGACTGCACCATCTGTTCCCTCCATGGCCCCCCTGGAGCACACTCCTCTCCAACCAGGTGTTCCGTGTGTCCGCAGGTCAGCGTACCTCAATCGCCGCTTCGCTCAGAGCCGCCGTCATTTCCCACATGCGTACCACAGTCCCGGGAAGGAGGCCTCCGATGAAACTGGGCGAGGCGGCTATGTAGGGCAGTGGGGCCACGGCTGTCAGAACAGGGGATCTTCTCCTGGGTGAAAGGACTGCATGTTGGTGGGATCTGCGCCTTCAGAGAGCGTGCTTTATCACTGTGCCCTTTCGCTGATTGTCACTGTCTCCAGGTGACACTCCCACCACACCACTAGTACTCACAGTTTGTTTTTATCACCACCTCATATCCTAATGTCGTCTCTCTGCCTGCAGGAGCCAATAGAGCCTGCTGTTTTCGATGCGGGGGAGGTATTCATCAAGCGGGGCGTGTCAGAGTCATAGGCTGCGTCTCAGTCCTGCACACTTGCAAAGGAATCGCGCGCCGGTGGGGAGAGCCACTTCATTAGTGCTGCACCACATCAGAGATGTTCTCCGATATCAAGGAGCCTCCATGCATACCAGCCACGGCAGAGACGGCTGTTGCATGTAGCACAGAGCTGCACCACAGGTCTGGGCCTAGGGGGCAGAGCCAATCCCTGGCGCTGTCTGGCGATTGGCATCCAGGGCCATGGATGACTACTGAGCGCCTCCGGTGACAGGGAGGTGCGCCACGGGTCCCCGCGTCACCCGCTGCTTGCCGTGACACAGGAGCTTAGGGTCCGCTTCTGGAGTACACTTGGAGGTCGGCGACCCCTTCCGGATGACTATTATCGGATCTATGCGGCCAGGAGCTGGAGCCTG
This sequence comes from Lissotriton vulgaris, assembly GCF_964263255.1. NCBI lineage: Eukaryota > Metazoa > Chordata > Amphibia > Caudata > Salamandridae > Lissotriton > Lissotriton vulgaris. Next base: position 824,252,245 of record NC_141693.1, on the reverse strand, counting down.
CGACAGAGCTCTACATGTAAAACGTCCGACTCCATTGCTGGCTTAGCTAGCATGCCTTTAAAAATGGGGAAAGCTCACTGTACACAAACTAAGCTCCAGTTCGATAAGAGACAGGCTTACCAGAACAAGGCTGAAGAGGTTTTCTACCCGAATAATGAATGGCTAATGTATGTATTTCCTCTCGTCAGTCCCTCCATGGTCTCATGAGAGCTGAACCTGATGCAACCATTATGTAAGCTGACAGCTCTTTGTGGTAAGAACCATTCAAAATGTTGTACAGGAACAGATATCTCGTCCCTATTTCTTCCCAAAAATAATTTTTGCATTCCATCTGAGACTGTACTCGGGTCATTCTTCCTTCATCCCTATGCTCTCTCGGCTGAGGAGACATTTCACCATCTTGATTGCCAGTGTGCCTTGAGCTTCTATCTGTACTGGACTACTGTTCATCAGACCAAGTTTCTGTGATGTCAGCTTGGTAAATGCTAGGTCCACTCTTTACGAATCTTATGTATTATTTTAATATTCCTATGGCACCCAATCTCCACTGGGTTTCTGGGTATATTCTATCAGGGCTAAGGCAACTTTGGTGGCTTTTTCCAGACATGTACCCAGTTGTCAAAAACTTGACACTTTACTACTTGGGGTACCCCACATGCACACTATGCTTTGGCCCGGATATTCTCTAAAGTCTGTTTGCTTGGGTCTAAGCTGTCAGATCCATCATTTGCCTACTCCTTTTTTAGGTTAAGCATTCAAGACCTTGTGTATATACTTTAGTATATACTTATATGTGTATGTACTTTGTGGAGATCAGCCCTAGGACTTGTCTGCTTCCGCTTAAGGACTTGTTTTTTCCGTTCAACTGCCTCTATTTAACTGTCTTGATAGAAAACAACCAGAAGAGGTCAGTAAAATACCATAAATGCTTTCTCCTGGGCGGGCATGCTCAGGCTGCCGTCCAAGATGGCAGCTCTGCACTGAAGCTCTGCCAGTGGACCCCAATAAACTGCGCTGTATTGGACCTCATGGCCTCCAACTAAGACCAGAGTGATGCACTAGGCTTGTCAGCAGGATTGGCTACCTGGGGAAATCGGCTCAAATGGCGTACATCGTAGGCACAGCTCCGTATGGCCCTGCAAACTGGTATGGGCGGGGCCACCTACGTGGATTGAACGGGCCCTAGATTGCGGGCTGAAGGAGGACGGAGTAGATTGGTTTCCTTGGGCCGCCAACCTCGGTTCTCTGAGGAAATCGGCTCAATTTGAGCTTCGTATGGCCGGTTGGTGAGTGAGTGACGGCTGCTATTGAACCCTGCCCCCCACCGCAACTTCACAACATAGGGCCACACTGCAGGTGTGTATGTGGCCTGCCAGCTCCGTTCCCGAAGGCCGCACGGTGACAAGGGCTGCGGGCGAGCCTGGGACACAGCCATCTGGCTGTTAGGGGCGAGCTTCCAGGGGGGCCACCTGGACCGGGGTTCCCTTGCTGCCCCGCCGTATGGCCTAGTCCGCGATACTGCCATAGCGGGCCTAAATTGGTCCTACACATGCCGACTCAGTTTCGAGGCCCCAACATTGCCCTCACAATTTTCATAATTTTTGTGTCTAATTTGCACAAGCTGCTGGCCTGGACCATATTTGAACCTTTAACTCTTTGGCTGCCAATGTGGAGGGCCCATTTGGTACAAGCCATCGCTGTAGCTGGAGCGTCCTGGGGCATTTATCTGTTCATGAGGAGTGTTGCCTACGGTAAAAGTGCAAGGTGCCCCTTGGCCCGCAGATGCTAGCTGCGATAAGTGCACAGTGTTGATTGCATTGCGTTATCCCCTGCCCCCACTGACAGCTTGCAACCCTTGACAGATGTGGCTACTCAACTGGTGAGGGCGGGGAGGCATGGGATGAAAGGAATCCAGGCACCAACTCCTGGAGTTCCCTAAAGAGCCTGAGAAAGTGCCAGAGACAGACTCCGCCATGGCAGAGGGGGACTCTGATGAGGTAGCCACTGGGGGCCTACCTGCAGCTTTGGTTTCAGGACCTTAGATAGCTGCTTCGATACTCTGTATAAGCGACTGGACAGCCTGGGCGCGAAACCTGACTTGCACGATAAACGTCTTGACACAGTTGAGGGGAGAGTCTTGGACCTTGAGGATGGTTGGGCACAATCAACCAGACGCCTGGACCAAGTTGAATAGATCTTTAAAGACGTTGCAATAAAAAATTAAGATTTAGAGGCGCAAAGTGGGCGCAACAACCTTTGTTTACTTGGAGTTCCTGAGTCTGCCAACACTGGTCGCATGGACCAGTTTGTAGAAACCTTGCTGCCTGACATAACCGCTATCGTCCACCCGGAGTAGCAGTTTAATTTACATCGTTATTTCACTTTCTTAAATTTTGAGACCACATATGTTTTTTACTCAAAGGTGAAACTTAGATACCTAACACCTTAACCACTTTAATCGTTGCCGTTTTCCCGGACTACATTTTTTATTTACATGGGTATTTTCATTTTCTGTCATTTAAAGTCCACTTATGCTTTTCACACGAACGCCACTATATTGCAGAGTAGTGCATATAGAGTGAACTAACTTAACGGAAGTTCACTGTGGCATTTGCCCACCACTCTTCGTATACACTGGAGGTAACAAGCACAAAGCCCAGCACATCCAGAGCATACATAGGTTAGAATCACTGAAACTCCCCCGGTTTAACTACACGCTGAACACTGAAGGAGTTAGCAGATTCTAATTACTGTGAAACATGTAAGGTCTCCTCATGTAGTTTTACACAGTTTTTTCTAAATTCCAGCTGGTTGTTCCCTGAGGAAGGGTATGTTACCCGAAATGCATTGGAACGGAACACAGAGTGTATATGAATTTATTAGCGCAAATACACGCTTGATGAAATAAGAAATTATTTTGAAGAAATCATATTGAAAAAATTAATAAACATGAAGAAATGTTTTGAAAATCAACTGGAAAATGTAAATGTGTTTAAAAAGAACCAGGAACCTTAACAGGACCAAGTTGTGCCTGGGAGGATGCCCCTAATTAAAGGGTATGCACAATTGCATATTTTCAGAGTGTGTGAGACCGGAATACAAACCCACAGTGCACACTAAACATTAAAAAACTATTTCGAAAACCTAGGGCTGTGCGCGAACAACCATTTAATTTAAATATTTGGAAGCGATGCCTTCACCCCTTGGTTTGTAGTTGAGAGAGTACATCATTCTCTTGGTCTTCGCCCTAATCCAAGCTGTCCGACCCGACCCATAATTGCTCACCTCCTGAACTTTTGCGACAGAGACACAGCACTTTGCTTAGCACGTGAGCAGGGTGCTATCTCCTGGCAAGAATTGACGTTGTCCTTGTATCCTGATTTTACAGCCATAATCCAGGAAGCGAGGTGCAAGTATAACGGAATCTGGGACGTAGATACAGGATGTTGTACCCTACATGGCTGTGGATGGACGTTGAGGGGAGGCCTTGAATCTTTGACTCCCCCACAGAGGCACAGGTGTTCTTCAAGGTCTATAAAAGAAGTGTTGGCCAGACCAACAACAATGTCGTTGACTCTACCCCACCCCACAGTGGTTCAGTGGCCAGTGTTGAACTTTTTTCTTCAGAACGACATAAGTGAAACGTGTCAAGCATAATTTGACTTGTCTTAACACTGCTGTTTTATTTTGCAGAGTTGGAGGATCATTACTTACAATAGATAATTATAAAGTTGGGACCCCGGAGTGGCGTTGCCACCCCCCTGGCTGTTTAGCACACTAAGGGCCCGATGTAGGTAAATATGATTCGGTATTTAGGAATCCATATTTCATATGTAGCTAAAAATTGGGTAAAAAATACCGAATCGGTAATATTCGTTATTACCAAATTGGTAATACCGATTCATTAATAAGGAATCACCTTCCCATTCATTCCGAATGAAGGGGAAGCCATTCACTATTACCGATTCGGTAAACACCGAATTGGTAATAGGGGGAGCATATTCAAGGGTGGCAGGGTGTCACATTGACACCCTGTTGCACCTCTGAATCGTGCATGTGTGCACATGTGGCGCACATAAATGCCCTAAGGGCATGTATGACTGCCACATGGCACTGTTTAAAAAGCAAATCATTGTTTTATTTAAGGTATTCGGTATTTACCACCAACTTGTAGTTGGTGGTAAATAATGAACCCTGATAGCAAAAATGCACTCACTTCAGTGCCACCTACATAGCTTTTAAGGATTCGGTAATTTACTGATTCCTTAAAATAAGGATTCAGTATTTTACCAATTCCTTAAAATAAGGAATCGATAAGTTACTGAATCCTTAAAACCTGCCTCCTACATTAGAAAAGGCTAAATACCAGTCGGTAACGGTATAATTATCGATTTTCGTCCGTTACCGACCGGTATTTAGCTACCTACATATGGCCCCAAGTGTGTACTATGTCCATTGTGAAACTTGCTTTTTCCATATTTACATTGTTGAAATGTTTCCATGAGGTTTGTGATTGTGTATTCAATGGGAATGTTCTCTGCAGACCGTGGTGCAGAGATGGGTGGTGAGAGGTGGGAGGTGGGCGGGGTTGTTTACAATTCATGGATCTACTCATTTTCAATACAGTTTACTCACCGTATATTGAGAAGTGCTTGTTCCGCTACACAACAGAAATCTATATCTTATATTACTTATCCCAGTTTTGGATAACCTGCCCACTTTCTCTGACCTATCACTCCTTACATGGAATGTTAGGGGGTTGAATAATGGCAGGAAAGGGAAGCATATACTACACTATTTACAGAGACACAGGATTGATGTAGCGTTTCTGCAGGAGACCTACCTCCCCAGAGCTGATGTTACTAAGTTCGCTACAAGCTGGGGCCCTCACCGATATTTTTCAGGCTACAGTACAGACGCACGACGGACTGCAATGTCAATACATAAACGTCTTCCCTTTCAACTACACAAAGTGCACTACGACAAAGAAGGTCGCTATACAATGGTAGCAGGTCAGTCAATGGGGCACCGCACTGCTTTCATTAATATATACGCCCCTAATGTTGATTGCCCAGGTTTTTTTCATGAGGTACACACGCATATTCTGCAGCTAGAGGCCGACTTTAATCTTCTAATAGATCCACTCCTAGACAGCTCCTCCTCCTCCTCTGATACAAAGCCGTGAGCGTGCAGGGCATTGCTAGACTTGTGTGACTCAGTTGGACTAGTGGACATCTGGAGACTGCGTAACCCTTTGAAACCTGCATTCTCATATTACTCAGCCCAATACGATACTTGGACTAGATTAGATTACTGGTTACTCTCCCCTAATTTGTCTACCTGGTACAAATCTCTCCAGATACTTCCTAAAACCTATTCGGACAATTCCCCGGTGGTCCTGACAGTCTGTATTCCTAGTCCAGAGGGTGGTGAGAGACATTGGAGATATCCTGGGCGAGCCTTGCTTGACGAACTCTTCAAGTCTGAACTCTGGGTTGCAATTGAGGACTATTTTGAGCTTAATACTGGATCCGTTGATACCTGGGCTATGCTATGGAAGGCCTTCAAGGCCTACATTCATGGAGTCTGTATAGCCAAGCAGGCTGAGGTTTTGAAAGATCTGAGGGCTACGATAGCTAACATTGAACAGAAATTGAACACGTTGGATAAATAGCAGATTGCGCAACCTGATGCAGCCTGATTTGGCCAACGGATGTCCCTTTTATCTGAGTTTAGGGAGCCTACAGAGCGGAAACCTCTTTTTTTTATCAAAATATAACATTGCACGCCGTTAGGCCAGGGCGTACTTTAGCATGACTTTTGAGGCCCCCTTCTGGGCGTCCTTATATAACAGAAATTTGCTCTACCACTGGCCAAGTCCTCATGAACACCTTAGACATACGGGATGAATTCATATTGTATTACACTAAGCTTTACACATCCAGAGTGGTCAATGATAGGGCAGATCAAGAGGAGCATCTGTCAGAGATTGCTTTATTCTGAAAAATTCATGCAAGAGTTCCTTGTGGAACCTTTCTCCGCCGAGGAGATAGTCAGCGCAATTGATGCCCTGAATGGATCCAGGGGCCCCGGGCTAGATGGTTTCATGGGGGATTTCTACAAGGCATACAAAGATTTGCTAGCCCCACACTTGCTAGAGGTTTACAACAAAGCTCTCAAGCGTATGGAACTTCCCCCTACATTGCGTGAAGCAGTGATAATATTACTTCCCAAACCGGGGAAGGACCAGACAGCATGTGGGTCGTACAGACCCCTCTCACTTTTAAACCTTAACTACAAAATATTGGCCAAAATGAAAGCTTTAAGGCTGGCCTTGTTAATAGCCCGTAATTTATCCCCTGCCCAGTGGGGCTTTATCCCTCACAGATCGACTGCCCTCAACTTGAGGACTCTGTTTGCAGTCATCCACAGAATATTGCCTGAGGTGCCCCCCTACTTTTTAATCTAGCCATGGACCCCCTGGTACGACACTTCCAAGAACGTCACTTACAGAGAGGAATTCAGTTTAAGACAGACCTCTTCTCATTACTGTGTATGCAGATGACATTATCCTGTACGTCCACGCTCCCCAAGAGAATCTGGAACCTTTAATTAGGGAGATAATGTGACTTGGCGGCTTCTCTGGCATGGGCATTAACTGGAGCAAATCAATAATATTCCCCATTACTTCAGGGACTAAGCAATGGAATTGTGAATACCCGCTGGAGTGATGTGCAGATTCGGCTAAGTATTTGTATATCCACATCCACACAGATACCAAACAGATTATTAGAATGAACTATGGCCCTGCGGTGCTCAAACTTGAGGAGCAAGTGGAACAGTGGCTAAGACTTCCCCTCTCCCTAGCTGCTCGAGTAGCATTGCTAAAAATGATTGTACTTCCAAGATTCTTGTGCCTATTTAACAACATTACTATCCCGCTCCCAATAGTTTTTTTTTTGCATGTTGCCCTCTCACCTGATTAGACTCGTATCGGGAGGTAAGAAACCCAAGGTTAGTTGGGACACCATGACCCTTCCATATGACAGAGGGGGATTTGGGGTTCAGAATCTGTGTATATATTATCTGGTTGCGCAGTGTAGCTTTGCACATTCTTGGTATAACCCGGATGCCAGATTCTCTACACCAGACCTGATCTGGTTATGCCCGCACCCCTGAATACAATACTACACGAGATCCCCACAATATTCAAACAGTATCAACCACCAGTTCGGCATGGCAGAAACTGGTGAGAGTTACTCGTGCACCGCCATTGTATTTCCCCGAGATTCCGATTTTTAATAACCCATGGATTCCCATTACACAAGGGCGGTTGGTCCAATGTACATTACTTAATTACTCCATTAGCAAAGTTGGAGACCGTCATACCAGAGGCCACGTGTTTTCCACCACAGAGTAGGGCAGATTCAGTGAGGCTACATTTATGGACCACTTTATCCTTAGCCCGGTTCGCTGTACGCTTCGGGATGAGATTGCTCGGTTTCCTCTAGATCCCACTCCCTTTGGCCCGCTAACCACAGTAATTACTTCCCCTGGGGGCGTACACTTAAATTAAAAAAATTACTGGAAGTGTATGGCACTTCTCCCCAGAAAGGATAACAGAATTCGGGAGGCCTGGGAGTGCGATTTAGGTCATGAAATTCAAGACTCTCACTGGACTTTCTGCTGCACACAAATTAAAGACGTCTCTTTAAACAGTAGGCACAAACTACTGCATTTTAAATTTTTGTGGGGAGTTTACATGTCTCTAGAAAGAATACACAACATAGACCCAGATAGGCCACACTCCTGCAATAAATGTGGAGCTCAGCATGCTGATTTTGCGCATCTTGTCTGCAACTGCGTTAAGATTGGGGACTATTGGCGTTTGATCTGCAAAGAAATAACCATGATGATAAATTTGGAGTTACTGCTCTCCCCGGAGATTGCACTTCAGGGATACTTAATGAGTTTCCTTAGAGGCGTGCGTAAATTCGCTGCCATTGCCTTTTTACTTGCAAAGAGAGATATAGCTCTGACATGGGGCTGCAGAGCCACCCCAACAGTCAAGGCCTGGCTCCAGAGTTTACCATATTGCAATTCGAACAGTGAACTTACCCAAGGGACATTTGGGGTCCCCTCAAGAGTTATTTACTTGAGCTGAACACCCCTCCTACCTCACAAAGACTGGATGGAATTGTTCCCGCAGCGGTGGGTTAAATATACGACAGGGTAGTGTAATTTGTTGTGCATGTAACAAAACACACACTATTGCATTGGAGGGTTGTGAAGTTCTTTGCACAGTTGGAGGGTCTACTGGGGTTGGTTTCGCTGTTTACAAAATATTACCATCTGGGGGTCATACTGTAAACCACTAGATGGGTTGGGTTGGACAAAAAAGAAAAGATCTCCATGTATGCATATTATTTTCAAATGTTTAACTGCCATATCAATATGCATTGCAAAACTGAAGTGAGTAGCGTGTACTGATTGTAGTGTTTATGGAAATAATCAATAACGTTTTGAAAAAAATTGCTTTCTGCTGAGGGACTTTCTTTTTTTATTTTTTTCTGGCAACTGCCCCTATTTAATTTATTTGATAGAAAACGATCAGCAGAGGTCAGTAAATCATTTTAGCATTCTCTAGCTTCCAGTCCATAGAAATTGTCATCCACGAGCACCCGTAGACAATTATATTTTTTCAAATCTTGTATTTTCAGTTATATGGCCACCGAAGGCCCTGATGAAATATTAAAAACAGAACTTTGGAATATACCACTTCCTGCTGAAAGGCGATATTTCTCTCCATGTATTCCCATATCTGGCATGTCATGCAGTTAGGTGCTTACTTTCTCTCCATGTTAAAGAACAGTAGATGTTTCAGCCCTCAGGCTAATGCATAGCAAAATACATATAAGGTCCCAAAGGCGAGACCAATTGCATTGCAAATGCTTGTCATTTTAGTTGATGAGGAATCTACCACAGAGTTGAGGTATAGGAAGTCCCAGCATATAAAAGTAAATAAATTACTGTCCTGTTACATAGTCCTCATGCGGCCTTAGCCGTGATTGAAAACACACATCGATAAGCTCTATTTTACCATGACGGGGCCTGACAAGTCACACATGGATATGTGCATGTCTGTTATGAATTATGCATGTGTGCCCAGTACCTGACTGCAAATCACCATTTTCACAGGTGCAGACTATCGTCCCACCAGTACGCACCAAGGTACTCACACGGTTGAAAAAAGGGAAAGAGGCTATGGACTGGGAGTATCAGAGTGACCATTAAGTTAGCTTAATCCTTTTGTTTGTAGCAGGATACCTTGCAAGCTCAGGGGAAAGTTTCTCAATGTCAGCAGCGAGCGACTATGTCTCTGTGGGGCCAGTGTGCCTTACATCAGTATTTCATGAAAATAACTGTCTCACTTGGTAGCAAAACTACCTCCGATTTAGAATGGATTCCTCTTGACCCTAATGAGTAGAATTTTATATTTTAAATCATGAATTTTCATTGCCCAATGTCTCTAAATTGAAGAAAAACATTCGTTTGTGTTTCTTCACACATTGTCTTCCTCCTACCCTCCCTATGACCCCCCCCCCCTCTCTCTTTGATCCTATCTTCTCCTCTTTCTAAGCGCAAATATGTTTCAGACTATTAAGGCGTTCATGTTCTTAATACCTTTCCCCGCAGGTTGTATCCTCTTTTATGCATTTCTTGTATGGGAAATATGGTTTCTATGTATTTCTGCAACTGGATTGAATCAGCACACTTTCCTGGTCACTTTCAGAGGCCATATCACATAAGGGTCCTGGGGCATGGGCATTTATGCCTATATTTTGCACTTCCAGGTCACTTTCTTATTGGCGAATGGTAACGGTTATCCCTTCTGTAGTATATTGCACCGACAACAATCTCAATGTGTCTTTCCTTCCTATGCATTGCCACATTGCAAAATATAAATGAAGGGATGCCTTTGTCTCAGTGCCTTGCTGTATTTCTGATTGTGGGTGGAGGGGGAAAACGGTTGTCGGGAGGTAGACATACAAAGCACAGTCAAGAAAGTAGTAGGCAGTATGCAATTGGTTTAGATGTAGTTTACATTGTATTATACAAGTGAATAGAAGGTTGAAAGATATTTTTATGGAATAGAAACAACTGACGCCCCAGGCCTGTAGGTCCTGAAGACTGGAAACAAGAGATTTATTTTTTCATCAAGACAATTTCTTCTCATTGCCATCCGACATGAAACCATAGGTCAAAAGGACACAAGTTGAACCCCATAGAAGACCTGCTGAAAAAAGGATGCCATTAAAGATGTGCCTCAAGAAGAATGAAGGATGGCATTTTATATGAGTACTTTCTAATCCCATGAAGAGAACATGAAAATTGATGCCAATTTATAGACCAAAACGTCCTAACAGGTACCTAGAAATAGGATTTTCTATATTGAATCTTTGTCTGTCGTAATGGCACATTTCGTATTCCAATTCTGTCATTGCACAGAAGGTCCTGTAGTGTGGAGAGGAAAGCAGAGATTTTTAAACGAAGGACCTGCATTCTCTTCCACTGTCAGTCTCTTCGCTTGTGAGGAAGGTGGTGGCAGTGGTGGCAGTACATCTGTCTTTTAGGGCATCTAGATATTTCCTGAATTGTGTCTCGCCAGAAAAGGTACTTGTGATAAAATAGATTGCTTGATGAGCTTTGGTAGGTCATAAACCATCTAAAGCAATATCGGACTTCAACCAAAAGTCTGTAATTAGTTAAATGAGTGGCGGGCTGAGTATCTCCTTTCCTGACCACAAATAACTTTTCCCGCTTCACAGACGAAGTTATCCTACAACAATGACATGTTTAATAATAAGAATTTTTGCCTTGAGAAAGCTCTTGGCCTGCCATCTATACGGGCAAAACATGTGTCGGCTGTTCTTTGGTTACCCTTATTTCTGGCATGAAATAAACACAGAATATTATACCTCAAAAAGTAACTATATGAGTCTGAGCTTAGCCAATGAAAAAAATCCAACCTGAATTACGCATCAAACTCAGACAGGTGACAATTATGTCGAAGGCATTTTGAATAAGCAAAGGAAAATGAAAGCACATTTCTTAAAACTCTATCCAACACACCATCCTGGCCCGGGAAAAAGAAAGGAAGGCAGAGTACCTGCCTGGCTTCTAATAGAGGCCGTGGTGCCTATCACCCATGCGGCTAAGGTCAGGGTGCTGCCTAGCCTACCGCCCCCCTACAGCTCCACCGGTTAAATCTTAGTGTGCTCTTGCAGGGACACATCCACCTGGTTGGAGGCAGAATCCACCAATTCTTACTGTGCTGGCAATCATTCAAATTGGACTGGTGGGTGATACAGATTGTTCACAGGAGATACGCCTGCCCTTTCATTCTTCTCTGCAGCAACTTCCACTGTCCACTAAGCGACTGACGGAGGACCAGCTCTTCATTTGGGGCAGGAATTAAAAGCCCCTTTAGCTAAAGGGCTGCTGAGAGGGTGCTGGTGCGTGAAGTGGAACTTGATTGTTAATCACGCTACTTTCTGGTGCCCAACAAGGACGGAGATCTTCAGCCTATTCTCGACCTGCAGCTTCCTAATACCTTCCTTCATAAGGAGAAATTCGAAATGCTTACCATGGCCCAGGTCTTGTCTAGCCTCGATGCTGGAGACCGGATGGTAATGTTAGCTTTGCTGAATGCTTTATTCCATATCTCTGTCCTGCTTGCCCATAGGCGCTACTTGTGGTTTGTGATGGGACAGGAACATTTTATGTTTGCTGTGCTCCCCTTTGGTTTCACCAGCATACCTTTGGTGTTCACAAAAGGGATAGCAGTGGTGGCAGCAAACCTTTGGAGGTCAAGGCTTTCAGTCTTCAACTACCTCCAGTCTATGGCAAACCTCCTAATATCTATGGGGTTCACTATCTCCATGCAGACGTGACTCCTGACGTCTTCTCTAACAATCTCCTTCATAAGGAGCCATTCTGGACACTGTTCAGTTTTGTGAATTGCCCCTTGAAAGGACTCCACAACATTCAAGCTATGAGCATGATGTTTAAGCCTTGGTCCTGGTCGACTCTGAGACTGCTGGCCTCTTGCATCCTGTTAGTCAAGCACACCAGGTGACATGCGGGCTCTACAGTGAGAGTCCAAGTTGGTCCAATATCAAGGAGACCTCACTGACCACATACAGATTTCAGAGGAGAATGGAAAAGGTCAGGAGTGTTGGTTTCTGGACAACAACCGGGCCAGGGGCAGACCTTTCTCCTTTCGCTACCCACGGGTGATTTTCCTTGTTTTAAAAATGTTTGATTTATTGACAGTGGTGACCAATTCATTGCTAGGTTGTGGTGGCCATCTGGAAGAGGTGAAGTTCAGGGGCCTCTAGTATCCAGCATAGTTCCAACTCCACATCAACCTTCTGGTGCTGAGTGCCATTGGCTTGGTGTGGAAATTCCTCCTTCTTTCGATCAAGTGGAGGATGGTGTAGTTACTCACATACAACACATTCATGTGACACTGCCACAAACTGTCAGAGCGCCACTTCCTCTGAGTCTGTACGTTACTCTATGGGCCCACCTCTCGGTACCTCCAATTCAGGATGCTATTACAGCACTGAAAGCTAGAGTGACCAAGTTGGGGGAAGGGTTTGAGGAAGGGAACAACTGGGAGGGAGGCCTGTAAAACAAACAGATAAACATACATATAATAACAATCAGTATAAATAATTCTCAGGTACCAGACTCTGCTATGCGGAGTCTTAGTGCTAATGAGTCTCTACTTCACTACGAGCCCGTGATACAAGTTATATAGAAAATACACTTCCAAGGATAGTGTTACAATCACACCTTCCTAACAGTAAAGTTCAATAATATACAAAGCATTTACTCATAATTATGACACAGTGCACAAATGAGCCCCTGGGCAAGCTTGCCCAAGCGCTTGAAACATCAACATACCAAAAGTACCAAAAGGCTAATCCGAAGGTTCCACATACACTATGCCAAATGGATCCAGAGCACTAGTCCCTATGTTCACCAACTCAATATGCAAAACTGAGCCAGAGCTCTAAATCGTAATGCTGGGCCTAATGCTCGACAGCACAATGTTTTAATGAATTCCAAAATGCGCAATCAACAGTGGGAGTGTAATCATACAATAGTCAAAATAAACTCCAGAGCGCACAGTTGTATTCTTGCCAAAATGTAGTTTTCAAAATGAACCCCAAAGCGCACGATAGAGTGCTGCCAAAACACTGAATGCAGCAAATGAGCTCCAAAGCGCACCAAACCCCAACAAGGAAATTAAGTTACTCTGTTGCCTTCAAACAACAGCAGCTTACCTGCAGACTCAAAGTAAATTGGAATAAACTCACGAGTCAGCAGAAGAGAGAGAGGCTGTTTCCACACAGGATCGAGAATAGTGAGCCACGCCGAATGGGTGTGGCTCCATTTATAGACAGACCACACCCATAGGCAACCACACCCAAAGTGACTGCTGTGTGGGGATTCTGGGATATGACCACACCCTTAGGCAACTACACCCAAAGTGACTGCTGTGTGGGGATTCTGGGATATGTTGTCCCCTATAGTTACATCCAGCAGGGAAAAAGGAGAACATATAAAGGAAAATGAACAATCAAAGGGAAATACAACGAAAACATATTGCAATGTTTAATGTACATTTACAGAACACCGCAGCCACCATTTAGCAACAGGAAAATGTAGTTTCCCACATCATACCACAGTGGGGGTGGGCCCTAGAATGCGTGCCACAGAGGCAACGCTAACACAAAAGGGTGGGTTGGGGTCACAGACCCTGTGCCAGGAGGCTTTGCGCCTCTGGAAATGGCTGGACCACCTAGGAATTTTCCTGATGGTGAGCTACTTGACAGGATCCTTGAATGCAAGGAGTACTTTCTAATCCCATGAAGAGGACATGGAAATTGATGCCCATTTATAGACAAAAACGTCTCAACAGGTACCTAGAAATAGGATTTTCTATATTGAATCTTTGTCTGTCGTAATGGCACAACATTTCGTATTCCAATTCTGTCATTGCACAGAAGGTCCTGTAGTGTGGAGAGGAAAGCAGAGATTTTTAAATAGAGGCCCTGCATTCACTTCCACTGTCAGTCTCTTCGCTTGTGAGGAAGGTGGTGGCAGTGGTGGCAGTACATCTGTCTTTTAGGGCATTTAGATATTTCCTGAATTGTGTCTCTCCAGAAAAGGTACTTGTGATAAAATAGATTGCTTGATGAGCTTTGGTAGGTCATCAACCATCTAAAGCAATATCGGACCTCAACCAAAAGTCTGTAATTAGTTAAATGAGTGGCGGGCTGAGTATCTCCTTTCCTGACCACAGAGAACCTTTTCCGCATCACAGACGAAGTTATCCTACAACAATTACATGTTTAATAATAAGAATTTTTGCCTTGAGAAAGCTCTTGGCCTGCCGGCTATATGGGCGAAACATGTGTCGGCTGTTCTTTGGTTACCCTTATTTTGGCATGAAATAAACACAGAATATTATACCTCAAAAAGTAACTATATGAGTCTGAGCTTAGCCAATGAAAAAAAATCCAACCTGAATGACGCATCAAACTCAGACAGGTGAAAATTATGTCGAAGGCATTTTGAATAAGCAAAGGAAAATGAAAGCACATTTCTTAAAACTGTATCTAACACACCATCCTGGCCCGCGAAAAAGAAAGGAAGGCAGAGTACCTGCCTGGCTTCTAATAGCGGCCGTGGTGCCTATCACCCATGCGGCTAAGGTCAGGGTGCTGCCTCGCCTACCGCCCCCCTACAGCTCCACCAGTTAAATCTTAGTGTGCTCTTGCAGGGACACATCCACCTGGTAGGAGGCAGAATCCACCAATTCTTACTGTGCTGGCAATCATTCACATTGGACTGGTGGCTGATACAGATTGTTCACAGGAGATACGCCTTGTCCTTTCATTCTTCTCTGCAGCAACTTCCACTGTACACTAAGCGACTGACGGAGGACCATTTCTCCATTTGGGGCAGGAATTAAAAGGCCTTTTAGCTAAAGGGCTGCTGAGAGGGTGCTGGTGCGTGAAGTGGAACTTGATTGTTAATCACGCTACTTTCTGGTGCCCAACAAGGATGGAGATCTTCAGCCTATTCTCGACCTGCAGCTTCCTAATACCTTCCTTCATAAGGAAAAATTCAAAATGCTTACCCTGGCCCAGGTCTTGTCTAGCCTCGATGCTGGAGACCGGATGGTAATGTTAGCTTTGCTGAATGCTTTATTCCATATCTCTGTCCTGCTTGCCCATAGGCGCTACTTGTGGTTTGTGGTGGGACAGGAACATTTTATGTTTGCTGTGCTCCCCTTTGGTTTCACCAGCATACCTTTGGTGTTCACAAAAGGGATAGCAGTGGTGGCAGCAAACCTTTGGAGGTCAAGGCTTTCAGTCTTCAACTACCTCCAGTCTATGGCAAACCTCCTATTATCTATGGGGTTCACTATCTCCATGCAGACGTGACTCCTGACGTCTTCTCTAACAATCTCCTTCATCAGGAGTCCTTCTGGACACTGTTCAGTTTCGTGCATTGCCCCTTGAAAGGACTCCACAACATTCAAGCTATGAGCATGATGTTTAAGCCTTGGTCCTGGTCGACTCTGAGACTGCTGGCCTCTTGCATCCTGTTAGTCAAGCACACCAGGTGACATGCGGGCTCTACAGTGAGAGTCCAAGTTGGTCCAATATCAAGGGGACCTCACTGACCACATACAGATTTCAGAGGAGAATGGAAAAGGTCAGGAGTGTTGGTTGCTGGACAACAACTGGGCCAGGGGCAGACCTTTCTCCTTTCGCTACCCACGGGTGATTTTCCTTGTTTTAAAAATGTTTGATTTATTGACAGTGGTGACCAATTCATTGCTAGGTTGTGGTGGCCATCTGGAAGAGGTGAAGTTCAGGGGCCTCTAGTATCCAGCATAGTTCCAACTCCACATCAACCTTCTGGTGCTGAGTGCCATTGGCTTGGTGTGGAAATTCCTCCTTCTTTCGATCAAGTGGAGGATGGTGTAGTTACTCACATACAACACATTCATGTGACACTGCCACAAACTGTCAGAGCGCCACTTCCTCGGAGTCTGTATGTTACTCTATGGGCCCACCTCTCGGTACCTCCAATTCAGGATGCTATTACAGCACTGAAAGCTAGAGTGACCAAGTTGGGGGAAGGGGTTGAGGAAGGGAACAACTGGGAGGGAGGCCTGTAAAACAAACAGATAAACATACATATAATAACAATCAGTATAAATAATTCTCAGGTCCCAGTCTCTGCTATGCGGAGTCTTAGTGCTAATGAGTCTCTACTTTACCACGAGCCCGTGATACAAGTTATATAGAAAATACACTTCCAAGGATAGTCTTACAATCACACCTTCCTAACAGTAAAGTTCAATAATATACAAAGCACATACTCATAATTATGACACAGTGCACAAATGAGCCCCTGGGCAAGCTTGCCCAAGCGCTTGAAACATCAACATACCAAAAGTACATAAGGGCTAATCCGAAAGTTCCACATACATTATTCCAAATGGATCCAGAGCACTAGTCCCTATGTTCACCAACTCAATATGCAAAAATGAGCCAGAGCTCTAAATCGTAATGCTGGACCTAATGTTCGACAACACAATGTTTTAGTGAATTCCAAAATGCGCAATCAACAGTGTGAGTGTAATCATACAATAGTCAAAATAAGCTCCAGAGCACACAGTTGTATTCTTGCCAAAATTTAGTTTGCAAAATGAACCCCAAAGCGCACGAGAAAGTGCTGCCAAAACACTGAATGCAGCAAATGAGCTCCAAAGCGCACCAAATACCAACAAGGAAATGAAGTTACTCTGTTGCCTTGCAGATAACAGAGGCTTACCTGCAGACACAAAGTAAATTGGAATGAACTCACGAGTCAGCAGAAGAGAGAGAGGCTGCTTCCACACAGGATCGAGAATAGTGAGCCACGCCGAATGGGTGTGGCTCCTTTTATAGACAGACCACACCCATAGGCAACCACACCCAAAGTGGCTGCTGTGTGGAGATTCTGGGATATGACCACACCCTTAGGCAACTACACCCAAAGTGACTGCTGTGTGGGGATTCTGGGATATGTAGTCCCCTATAGTTACATCTAGCAGGGAAAAAGGAGAACATATAAAGGAAAATTAACCATGAAATGGAAATACAAAGAAAACATATTACAATGTTTAATGTACATTTACAGGACATCTCAACCACCATTTAGCAACAGGAAAATGTAGTTTCCCACATCGTACCACAGTGGGGGTGTGCCATGGAATGCGCGCCACAGAGGCGACGCCAACAGTACTCCCCCCTCCCAAGCGTGTTCTAGGGCCCGGCTTTGAAGGATGGAGCAGATGAAAGCGTTGTAGAAGACGAGGTGCATGCACATCCCGAGCAGGCACCCAAGAATCATTTTCCGGACCATAACCTTTCCAGGATACTAAATACCACACAGATTTGTTTTGTCATTTAGCATCTAGGATGGCTTTTACCTCATACTCCCAGTCTCCGCTAACCAACAGCTGGGAATGACAAGGGCAACAGCGCTGAGGGGCTTTCTTTAACAAGGAGGTGTGAAATACAAGGTGAATACGTAAAGTGTGTGGTAAAGCCAACTTGTAAGTCACTGGATTCACGTGTTCAATCACACGATAAGGGCCTATGAACTTAGGATGAAACATGTGCTTTTGTTTGAAGGCAAAATGTTTGGTGGAGAGCCACACCTTCTCACCTGGTTGATATATTGGACCTAGACAATGACGTTTGTCATATTGCTGTTTATATTTTGTCTTGGCTTTCTCATGATGTGTATATATTTGCGATTGAGTTCGTTGAATGTCCTGCAATGTAGTCTGTACGGTAGGAGTACTGTCCATTGTAGTAGGTATGGTGATCGGCAAGGTATGTGGATGATGACCATATAGACCAAAAAAGGAGTAGTACCTGTGGATGAATGATAAGCATTATTATAGGCTAATTCCACTAACCAAAGAAGATTCACCCAAGAGTTGGCTGCTTCATCAGCATACCAACCGAGATATTGTTTTAGAGTCTGATTCAAGCGCTCCGTTTGAACATCAGTTTGTGGGTGATGACTTGTGGACAATGTAGCTGAAACTTCAAGTGCCTTACACCCCGTCTGCCAAAATTGGGAGGTGAACTGCAATCCCCTATCAGAAAGGATGATTTTTGGAAGGATTTGAATTTGAATTTAAAAACATTTGTATAGCGCACTTCTACCATGCGGTTTCTTGGCGCTTTTGGATTGTGAGGAGACAGACAGGAGCGGAGGGAGTCTAGTCATTATAGGCTCGGGAGAAGAGCAGGGTTTTAAGACCTTTCCGGAACTCGATGTAAGAGGGTGTCATGCGGAGTTCCGTCGGGAGGGAATTCCGAGCACTGCAAATTTTGTTCCACCTGCCTTTTTCTTTCTGAAGCGGGGGGTAGTTAACAAGGCCAGATGGGTGGATCGAAGCTCTCTTCCCGACCTGTAGGGCGTGATGGCGGAGCAAATGAACTCCGGGGCGGTGCCCATTTTGGCCTGAAAGGTGGTACAGCCAAGCTTGAATAGGGCTCGCTCTTTCACCGGCAGCCAGTGCAGGGCCTGCAGTAGAGGAGTGGCTCGATGGAATTTAGGCAGGCCGTGAATCAGGCGGGCGGCCTGGTTCTGCACTAGCTGCAAGCGGTGAATGGCGTAGGCTGGGGCGCCATTGTAGATGATGTTACCATAGTCAAGGCGCGAGAGCACCATAGCCATCACGATGATCTTTAGGGCAGGTAGAGAGAAGAAACGAGAGATCTTCCTGATGGTTCTGAGGGAAAGAAAACAGGAGGAAACAACCGAATTGACCTGTGAGTGAACGGAGAGCGAAGAATTCAGGAAAATACCAAGGGTTTTGACCTTGGGGACAGGGAGCCGGGGGACACCAAGTGAAGAAGGCCAGTGGGAAGGGGACCAGGGACTGCAGCCACCTCCGGTCAAGACTAACTCCGTCTTGTCCGGATTGAGTTTGAGGTGGTTGCAGTTCATCCAATCCTGGATGAACAACATGACGGATTGGACGTTCAGGGAGGACGAGGAAGAGTGGGAGAGGTTGAAAATTAGCTGGAGGTCATCGGCGTAATTGAACACCGTGACCTCGAGCTGCTGTAACATAAAAATAAGGGGGTAAATGTATAAATTAAACAAAAGAGGGGAAAGTGAGGAACCTTGGGGGACTCCACATACAACCTTACGAGAGGCAGCGGTGAAACCAGCTAGGTGGACCGCCTGAGCCCTATCACTCAGGAAGGACTCGAGCCAGGCGAAGGCCAGGCCCTCTATGCCCGCCGCCCTGACACGGGTGAGGAGGATGGAGTGGTCCACCGTGTCAAAAGCGGCGGACAGGTCTAAGAGGATGAGGGCCTGCGGGAGGTTGGTGTCAATGCCCTCGCGTAGGCTGTCCATCACTGAGGTCACCACCTTCTCCGTAGAGTGGAGGGGGCGAAAGCCCGCCTGCCGGGGGGAAAGGCAGTGGTTGGTTTCCACGTAGGTGCTCAGGGTGCTGGTTACATGGGTTTCTAGAACCTTGCCCAGGTAAGGCAGAAGGGAGATGGGGCGGTAATTGGAAGGGGATGAAGGGTCGGCACCGGGCTTTTTTAGGATAGGGATAACAGCCGCAAATTTGTGAGCAGTGGGGACCACTCCATTGCTAAGTGAGTCGTTCAAAAGTGTGAGGGGAGGGGTAGGGCAGTGTAGGAAGATTTCTCTCAGGATGTGAGCAGGGGCAAAGTCTTGGGGGGAGCCAGACTTTACCTTTTGGAGCAGGGGAAGAAGTGTAGCCTTAGTCAGGGGGGGGATGGAGGTGAGTTTGGAGGTGACAGCAGGTGGGGAGGGATTGGTGAAAGTGGGGGAAGGGGGGGGGGATGTTGGCCTTGATCTTTGCGACCTTCTCAATGAAGAAATCGTTGAGTGAGTCGCAGAGCGGTTGAGAGGGGGGGATCGAGGCCGTGGCTCTGTTGGATGAGGCAAGCTCGTGTACTGTAGCAAAGATCTCTTTGGACTGGGATTCTGCTGCCAGTATCCTGTTAGAGTAGAACAGGGTCTTGGCATCGAGGATGCCTTGTTTATATGCCTTGAGCACGGAGAGATAAATGTTTTTTTTGGTGGGGCAGTATTCTCTTCTCCATGCACGCTCTGCTCTGCGTGCGGCCAGTTTCTTCTCCTTGAGGTCAGGGGTGAACCAGCGGTTAGCAGCATGGGCTCGCTTGACCGTGATCCGCCTCAAAGGGGCAAAGTCGTCGCCTGCCTGGGTCAGCCAGCCATCGATGGTGGTCAGTTGGACCGGGGCGGCGAGGCCTGACAGGTCGGGGCAGGAATTGACTAGGGATGAGCAGAAGGATGGCATATCTGCCTTACCCCATTTTCTGACCCAGGTGTTTTTGGGAAGGGGGGGTTTAGTCGCTGGGGCTAAAGCAAGGGAGAAAGAAATTAAAAAGTGGTCCGACCAGGAACAGGGGGAAATGGTAGGGGGAGTAGTGGAAATATTCGAGGTCCAAACCTGGTCGAGCGAGTGGCCATGCACGTGGGTAGGGCTATGGACATGGGGGGTGAAATTGAGGCTGGTCATGAGGTCAGTGAATTCTTTAGAAAGGGGGCTTTCGGCAGGATCGTTGGGCCAAAAATTAAAGTCGCCCAGCAACAGCACTGATGAGTTGTTAACGATCAGTGTAGCGAGAATGTCCTGGAGGCTGGAAACAAAAGTGGGTGTGGGGTGAGAGGCCGATAGATGAGAACAGCGGTAAGGGGGGCCGAATGAGAGCTAGCTCGAATTATCAGGCAGTCAACTTCAGGGATGGGGGGAAAAGGGAGAATTTGAAAGTGGGAGTCAGTGTGAGCTATCAAGGCTACTCCACCGCCTCTTCTGCCCTCCGGTCGATCCGCTCGGATGATGGAATATGAGGGAGGAAGTGCGGCTAAGACGTTGGGTAGGGAGTCAGCCTTATACCAGGTCTCTGTTAAAAACAAGAGATCTGGATTGTGGGTGTCGAGGTAGTCGAATAGCTCGTGCTGGTGACTGACTGCTGATCTGGTGTTAAGAAGCGCAGCAGTGGTGTTAAAAGTCGGCGTGTGGGAGACAGGAAAAGGGGAGTGAGTGGGGGTAGCAGTGCGAGACAAGGAGGAAGAACTTGGCATGACGGCAGGTGGAATAGCCGGAGGTCTTGTGAGGAGACTTAGGTTTTGCAACAAATTGGACACATGCGAGCTGATGGTACCTGGGATCCAATGGGAAAGAAGGTCAAGGGATGAATATGTCAGCGGAGGGACATAAGGAAGTGCCCCTTGCCCCGGCCTGCCGCGGAAGGGCGCAGACGGGCTGGACTCTGGCGTGACTCCGGCGAGCCTACGGCGCGCCCGCTGCGCTCGTCCGCTGCTCTGACACATGGGGGACGTTTAAATGGAGGAGCAGCGTGGGGGGAGTGGCGTGGGTGGGGTTGGGCGAACCAGCCCGATCCAAGATGGCGGCCACTACCGCTGGGAGCCTAGGATGTTGTCAGCTGCCTGCCAGCCCCGCTGAGCCCCTAGGAAACAAGGTAGGAAGTTAGGGGTACCTGTTAATTTTCAGTGCAGGTTAGACACAAAAGAATCGCAATTTAAAAATTAATGCGTGTCGCTGCTTTTAGTCAGCGTGACAACGCGCTAAAACCAAAATGCTCAATCGCAGCCCTCAGCTTCTGCAAGCAAGCCCACTGCCACCGGGCTGCTCGCAATCGCTGGGGAGACTGAGGATCACTCCTAAATGGAGGAGCAGCGTGGGGGAAGTGGCGTGGGTGGGGTTGGGCGAACCAGCCCGATCCAAGATGGCGGCCACTACCGCTGGGAGCCTAGGATGTTGTCAGCTGCCTGCCAGCCCCGCTGAGCCCCTCGTCCAGTCCTCCGTCTCGTCCTATAACGTTTCCCGGCCCCAAGTTTTTTGTCCATTGCACCTTTATCACTGCTCTCTGGATGTAAACGTACCACATGTTCCAACAAAAGGGTCGCTAATTGGCCAGATGTAGGTAAACCTGTACAAGAGATGAAATGTGTGTATTTTGTTAGACTATCCACTACAACCAGAATGAATGTACAACGTGTCACTTTTGGGAGACCAACAATAAAATCGAGAGTGATATATTCCCATGAATTCGTGGGAGTATGAAGTGGTTTCAATAGCCCTCTAGGTCTTGAGTGATCTGCTTTATTTCTAGCACATGTATCAAAGGCAGTCACCAGAGTTTTGATGTCCTTGCCAAGAGTTGGCCACCAAAAGTATCTCTTTACCAACTCCACAGTTTTTCTAACTCCAGGGTGTCCGGCTACAGGATTATCATGCAACCATAGAAAAACCATTTTCTGTAATTTTAGGGTGGAAATGTATAAACAATCCTCAAGTAAAGTAATCCCTGTTTGATTGCACGCTTGGGGTTATCCTTGAGCCATTTTTGCCACTCTGTTATCTTAAAAGCATCTCGAACCTGATCAAAAAACTGTTCTGTTTCTGTTACACGAATTACCTTTGAGCGCGTTATAATGGCTTAAGGAGGTCCAGTATTGGGCACAAGCGAAGACTATTGTCGTGAGAGGGCATCAGCTTTTCCTTTGTCAGATCCAGGTCTAAAAGTTACTACAAAATCAAACTCTGCAAAAAAGAGTATCCATCGCAATTGCCTAGGTGTAAAAGTCTTGCTGAACTCATGAATTGCAGATTAAAATGGTCTGTGAAAACAGTTATTGTATGTCTTACCCCTTTCAAATAGTGACTCTACTCTTTAATAAATGTCTCGTATTGCTAATAATTCTTTTTCAGCAAAGACATAATTTTGTTCACTGTCATTTAACTTGGGGGACATGTATGCTAGGGGATGTAATTGTCCAGTTGCAGGATTTCTTTGAGAAAGTACTGCTCCTATTGCAATATCGAAGGCGTCCACCTCTACGATGAATGGTTGTGCCCTGTTTCTGCGACTTATCTATTAAATTGTGATAAATAGACAACCAAATCTTTGTTTCCTTGCTTTAACTTTAACAGTTCCCGATCTCCTGAAGAGTCACTGCTCTCCTGTCAAAACCGTTTTTGAAATTCTTGTACAAAGAGTTTCCAGTTATATAACAATGGGATGTCTTTTCGAACCAATGGAATTGCCCAGTCAGCAGCCTCTCTAGACAAATATTAGATTAAAAATGCCATCTTGAATTAAGGATCAGGGAACGCGCTTGGTCTACAAGTGAAATGTAACTCTACTTGAGGAAGAAATATTTGAACCTTATTTGAATCCCCCAAAAAACGCTCTGGAGCGGCTAATGGTATCAGATTAGGAATGGTTACAGCTATGTTCATAGGTGTAGAATCTGAAGGTAGCGGAGTTTTGCTCCAAACCCCCCGCAAAGGAGTTTGCTCACTAACTCCTAACTTAGTTTGTAGTTGAGCTACCTTATCAGCCAAAGCGGCAGTTGCGTTTTTGGATTCAACCATCCCTCTTTGCTTGGGGTTATTCTTCAGCCATGTTTGACACTCTTATCTTAAAAGCATCTCGAACCTGATCAAAAAATAATTCTGTTTCTGTCACACAAATCACCTTTGAGGGTGGTATAATGGCTTGAGGAGGTCCAGTATTGGGCACAAGTGAAGAGTCTTGTCGCGAGTGGGCATCAGCTTTTCAGTTGTCAGATCCAGGTCAAAAAGTTACTACAAAATCAAACTCTGCAAAAAAGAGAATCCATCACAATTGCCTAGGTGTAAGAAGTCTTGCTGAACTCATGAATTGCGGATTACTATGGTCTGTGAAAACAGTTATTGTATGTCTTGCCCCTTTCAAATAGTGACTCCACTCTTTAAAAGTGTCTCGTATTGCTAATAATTCTTTTTCAGCAAAGACATAATTTTGTTCACTGGCATTTAACTTGCGGGACATGTATGCTAGGGGATGCAATTGTCCAGTTGCGGGATTTCTCTGAGAAAGTACTGCTCCTATTGCAATATTGAAGGCGTCCACCTCTACGATAAATGGTTGTGCCCTGTTTCTGCAACCTATCTGTTAAATTGTGATAAATAGACAACCAAATCTTTGTTTCCTTGCTTTAACTATAACATTTCCCGATCTCCTGAAGAGTCACTGCTCTCCTGTCAAAAACGTTTTCAAATTCTTGTACAAAGAGTTTCCAGTTATATAACAATGGGCTGTCTTTTCGAACCAATGGAATTGCCCAGGCAGCAGCGTCTCTAGACAAATATTAGATTAAAAATGCCATCTTGAATTGAGGATCAGGGAACGTGCTTGGTCTACAAGTGAAATGTAACTCTAATTGAGTAAGAAATATTTGAACCTTATTTGAATCCCCAGAAAAACGCTCTGGAGCGGCTCATGGTATCGGAGTAGGAATGGTTGCAGCTATGTTCGTAGGTGTAAAATCTGGAGGTAGCGGAGTTTTGTTCCAAACCCCCCGCAAAGGAGTTTGCTCACTAACTCCTACCTTAGTTTGTAGATGAGCTACCTTATCAGCCAAAGCGGCAGTTGCGTTTTTGGATTCAACCATATCTCTTTGCATTTGAGTGATTACTTTCAACAGGTCATCTAAAGTGGCCATGATAAAGCCTCATACAGACCAGGAGGAATTAAATTTGTGGACTTACTATTCTGTCAGAGCGCCACTTCCTCGGAAACTATACGTTGCTCTATGGGCTCACCTCTCGGTACCTCCAATTCAGGATGCTATTACAGCACTGAAAGTTAGAGTGACCAAGTGGGGGGAAGGGTTTGAGGAAGGGAACAACTGGGAGGGAGACCTGTAAAACAAACAGATAAACATACATATAATAACAATCAGTATAAATAATTCTCAGGTACCAGACTCTGCTATGCAGAGTCTTATTGCTAATGGGTCCCTACTTTATCACGAGCCCGTAATACAAGTTATACAGAAAATACACTTCCAAGGAATGTGTTACAATCACACCTTCCTAACAGTAAAGTTCAATATTATACAAAGCATTTACTCATAATTATGACACAGTGCACAAATGAGCCCCTGGGCAAGCTTGCCCAAGCGCTTGAAACATCAACATACCGAAAGTACCAAAAGGCTAATCCGAAGGTTCCACATACACTATGCCAAATGGACCCAGAGCACTAGTCCATATGTTCACCAACTCAATATGCAATAATGAGCCAGAGCTCTAAATCGTAATGCTGGGCCTAATGCTCGACAGCACAATGTTTTAATGAATTCCAAAATGCGCAATCAACAGTGTGAGTGTAATCATAAAATAGTCAAAATAAACTCCAGAGCGCACAGTTGTATTCTTGCCAAAATGTAGTTTTCAAAATGAACCCCAAAGCGCACGATAGAGTGCTGCCAAAACACTGAATGCAGCAAATGAGCTCCAAAGCGCACCAAACCCCAACAAGGAAATTAAGTTACTCTGTTGCCTTCAAACAACAGCAGCTTACCTGCAGACTCAAAGTAAATTGGAATAAACTCATGAGTCAGCAGAAGAGAGAGAGAGGCTGCTTCCACACAGGATCCGGAATAGTAAGCCATGCCGAATGGGTGTGGCTCAGTTTATAGGCAGACCACACCCATAGGCAACCACACCCAAAGTGACTGCTGTGTGGGGATTCTTGGATATGACCACACCCAAAGTGACTGCTGTGTGGGGATTCTGGGATATGTAGTCCCCTATAGTTACATTCAGCAGGGAAAAAGGAGAACATATAAAGGAAAATGAACAATGAAAGGGAAATACAACGAAAACATATTGCAATGTTTAATGTACATTTACAGAACACCGCAGCCACCATTTAGCAACAGGAAAATGTAGTTTCCCACATCATACCACAGTGGGGGTGGGCCCTAGAATGCGCGCCACAGAGGTGACGCTAACACAAACAGGGTGGGTTGGGGTCACAGACCCTGTGCCAGGAGGCTTTGCGCCTCTGGAAATGGCTGGACCACCTAAGAATTTTCCTGGTGGTGAGCCACTTGACAGGATCCTTGAATGCAAGGGTGGATAAGCTCAGCTGTCAAAATCTAGCATATCACAAGTGGCACTTACACCCAGAGTTGGAGCAAGGCCCCTTCCACAAATGGGGAGAACTTTGGCTTGATCTTCTTGCCACCGCCAAGAACGTGCACTGCCAACACCTCGGCCCGTTGGAATTTCCAGGGCGTCTCTTGCTCTGAGAAGTGTTCCATCTCGAGTGGATCTCGGACTCCTGCATGCCCTTTCCCTGAATGCCATTCCTGCCCTGAGTTCTCTGGAAAGGCTGGCCCACCAAGGCGTTTTCCTGGTGGGGAACCACTTGGCAGTATCCTTAAAGGCTAGGGCGGACAAGCTTAGCTGTCAATACCTAGAGGATCACAAATGGCAGTTTTACCCAGAGTAGCACAAGGTGTCTTACACAAATGTGGAGAACGGTGGCTTGACCTTCTTGCCACCACCGAGAATGTGCAGTGTCAGCACCTTGGCACATTGGAGTTTCCAAGACATCTCTCGCTCTGAGATGCATTCCATCTTGAGTGGAACTCGAACTCCTGTGTGCCTTTTACCCAAAACTACTCCTGCCCTGAGTTTTCAAGAAGATCAGAACAGACCAGCCCCAAGTCATCCTAGTGGCTCTAGACTGGGCACATAGAGTATTGTATCCAGAACTCCAGGGCTTGAGCATCTGTCATCCGATCAGTCTGCACATCCGGGTAGGCCTGCTGTTTTTCTTTTTTGTCTCTGTTCCAATTTGATTTGCTGTTTGGAAGACATGAACCCGGGAGCTAAAAATAACCTATAATTGCTGGGCCTTCATCAAGTCCTGAGGATGATCTCCCAGAACAATTAAAGGGGGACCAAAACATCGACAGAATATGAGCTTCATTGGGCATAACTGAGCTGGGAATGAATGAAAATATTAGATCCCTATTTTGAAACACTAGAAGGGCTCCTCTTCCTTTAGAGTTTATTCCATTGGCCCTATGACTCACTTACTTTGTCTAGGTGTCTTATGTTATATTTTTTAAAAGGAAGATGTGATGGGGTTCTGTGACTCTCTTTTTGAATTTAGAATTCCGCAATATCTGAGTGTTTAAATCCCAACTATCTGTAATTAATGTCCAAGGGGCTCTCTGTTGAGTAAGCAGGGTACCCCTATTGTGTGTTATTCAGTAACGGCAACAGGGCTGGGTTCTGCACCCGGGCCTTCACACTCCCCCAACTTCATGTTTCAAGATTGAGCAGTGATATTTGGACACCTTCTGCCATCCTTCGGAACTCGTTGATGTACTCTTGGCAGCTAATTGTCCATTAACAAAAACTGTATATACCTGGTATTAGGACAAATTTGCGGTTAGGTGCAGCACATGCCAGATTGAATCCCTCCATGCCACGTTATCTGATGTTCTATTGTTTATTCTGTCTCTTGCCCGACAAGGCTTTGCTTTGATCACAGTTTAGGGATATCTTTCGGCCCTTTCAGTCCTCTTACAGTTGCCAGATCAGTCCTCATTTGTGATGTGATTTTTTAAAAGGCTACATCATATGTTTCTACCTTGGTCATGCCCCATTAGGACATTAATATTGTCCTCACTTATCTTATCTACAGTCTGTTTGAACTGCTTCACAGCTGTCCTTAACAGCTTCTTACTATCAAGTCCTTTTTTCTCATCGCCATCACCTGGACATGGCCTGTGACTGAGCTTCACGTTCTTTGTGTCAATCCACCATTCAATTCCTTCTTCACAGACAAACTGGTCTGCGAACACGGGCATCCTTCCTTCCGAAAGTTGTGACGTCATTCCACGTCGGGCCAACCATCACCTTAAGGTGCTCTAGGTGTCACGATCGCTTTGCCTGGGTGCTGTCAGCACAAGAGGTGGAGCTAGCCGGGAGTTAAAACCCTGCTTCCGGACTGGAAGAACGCTGCACTTTCTAGTTGTTTTCTGTTCCCTGTTTCCCTCCGAAGCTCCTCCAGGTCACTTCCGGGGTCGCTACGGCCACTGCCGCTGCCACGAGCACTCGACCTTGCTTTTCCCCAGAGATTTGCCGTCCCTCCTCACAGGTACGTGGTGTTCCCTCCCTTGGTGTCACCACACCACAGTTCCTGATTCCTCCGCTTCTCTCCATATCGGGTTTGGCATAGCGGGGAGCACCGAGCACAAGGCGGTAACGCGCGTAGCGCTGGGATGTATGGCAGACACCAGTGTGAGTGTGTTTTTCCTGCAAAGCATTGTCCCACAATAGGGGAATCTACACTTGAGCATCTGCATTTCTGTTTGCTGGTCTATATCTGATTTACGCTTTACCTACTTAGGGGCTCATGTGTTTAGAAGCTCCCTGAGAAACACAAGGCTCATGTTGTGAATGAGTTCTACCCTCCAATATAGCTACTGTATATTTATCTGGTTGCAGTCATCCAGAGATGATGGATGATTAGTTGAGCCTGCATTTTTTTTTCTTTATTTTTTCTTTTTGAATCGTTGTGACCCAGTCTACCTATTGACAGTTGGTCATTACTATTTTGGGGCTAATCTTTCGTTTTTGCTACACCACACCACTGGTAAGATACCACTACCTTGTTTTCTTTATATAATCCGATCCCTGGCATTGTAGTAATTTCCCTCTTGCTCTGTTCAGGTTGCACCTCTTATGTATCCCATATTTATGCAATTAGTGGACACCAGTGGAAGAGGGGAAAACAACAGGTATTAGTTTTGTGATAGTCAATGTCCTGCACAGTAGTATAGGTTGATATTGGTTTGGGAATTATCATTCCACAGGAGGTTAATGCTGTTTCTGTTCACAGGATTTCGACGTCTTCAGTGACGGATTGCTGCTGCCTGGGGCGTACCGAGGATTCCTTTTCCATGAGGTCGCAGTCAAGGTCAAAATGAGGGTTCTACTGCAGTTGACTTCTTCCCTTGTTTCCCTTCTTCCCCCTGCTTACTGGTTCATAGCTCTGACACGGTTGGGCAGACCAGTGGTAGCGGGAAATTGGGACCTGTGCATCGGCGTCCTGCCTCTCGTTCCTGTGGAAATACCAGGTGAGCCTTGACACTAGGCTAAGCCCCACCAATCTAAGAAGGAAGAGAGACTCTTTTGCTTGGACCCTGATAGAGAGCTGAGCTTCTACATAGATCGTACCAAAGAGCACAGAGCAAACATTCAGGTCCATGTGGGGATCTCTGAAATGAAAAGAGGCAAGGCAATGCAGGAGAACTGTCTTAACTGGATCATTCTGTTCATTAAGATTTGCTATGTACTGGCCCGAAAACAGTCTCTAGAAGGACTGCATCTGCTCATTCTACCAGAGCCATAGCTGCTACCACTGAGTTGGCACATGGAGTCCTTGTCCTAGAGATTTGCTACGCAGCTACCTGGGCGTCCCTCCATATGTTGATGAAGCACTCAGAAATCAGTTTGCCAAGAGGGACATTTGCCCACTCGATCCTGCAGGACTTTTGTGGTTTCTGTCCATTCACAGATCCACTTCCAAATAGGCATTGCTTTGGTATCTCTACAAATGGTGAGGAATCTGCGGCTAGCAGTCTCTATCAGTAAGACATTGCTTACGTTCGGTAATGCTGTTTCCGGTAGAGATTCTACCTAAAAGCAGTAATCTCACCGACCCCTCGTTCTCATTGTGTGATAGGACACTGTCCAATAAAAAGGCCCCAAGTCTAGGAATCTGAACACTGTCTACCAATTTGCTTCTGGGGCACTGTGTCTGAGGGCATGGACAGTCTCGAAAGCAACTGATATCAACTTGTGGGAGTGGTGCCTGTATAGGCCCCCTGCATAACTTCTGGAGTAGAATGGTATCAGTGCAGAGCCACACAGCGCCACCTTCCAGCATGGAGAGGTACTCTTGAAAGCTTCCAGATCCAGTCTGGCACCTGGGGAATATAAAAATGGTAAGGAATCTGCGGCTAGTTTGAGTGTCTACCAGAAACAAGGATTACTAAAAGTAAGTGACTTGTTCTTTGCAAACTTTGTATGTAAAGAAAAACATATTGACTACAAAAATATAGAAATCCACAATATCCTTATAAAATTCGTAAATATATCAAATTTTAACTAATGAAGAAATTAACTTAAAAATATAAATGAACTTTGAAAGAATATTACATAAAAAAATACTTTAAATATCAAAACTATATAAAACAATTATAATGTAGAAGTAAAGAAAAAAATACTGTAAAATGAATGCAGCATGGGTCTGTTCCCTCTTGGCTGAATTTTGGCAGGGCATCGAAGAAGAACTCTCTGAGGTTCTGGGGTGGGAGGTTCCACACAACCCTAAACACATGCTCCTGGGCATCACTGATTGGCTGGACGGGTCACGCAACGAAAAACTGCTGTTTACTACAGCTATGGTGGTAGCTAAAAGAGACATTGCGGCCTCTTGGAAATGCCCTGAACCCCCAAGTGTGGGGCGTTGGCGGAATGGAGTGGATTGGTGCGTCGCACAGGAGAAAGTTATGTATACAGCACACCCCAGGAAATACCGTTGAATTTGGGGGAAATGGTTGGGAGGGGGTATAACTGTGAGGGGTTTGACTGTTTACATCTCATTTCTGCCCTATTAATGTCTGTATGTTGGGTATTGAGAACTTGTGATTGTAATCCTCGATCATTTCAATACTGTGCGTATTGGCTGGTGCATTCCTTTTGGAAAATGAATTTAAATGTGTTTATCAACAAAAAAAAATGAATGCAGCAAAAGAATAAGCATCATTTTAAAATAAATATAATTTTTTATAAAACATACATAATAAGATAAAAAAAACTAAATTAATTATAATTCAATTTAAATATTACTCGAAAAGATATATAGCAAAAAAAAGTTCACACTTTAAACTAGTAAAGGGGTTTGGAAGAATAAAGTGTTTATTCTCCCAGAATGTTACGCGTTTCGAAAGGTAAACTTTCTTGTTCACACAAGTAACTTTTTAAATTACTTAAACTTTAAATTACTTAAATTTTCTTTAAATCATTGTAAGAAAATAGATTTGGATGGGTCTCATACACTTCTCACACTCCAATCTGAACTACAGTAGTGAGACAGTGAAACAGTTGGAGTTTAGAACAGTCAGATTTACTAATCACACTCCAACCTAAGCAAAAATAGGGAAAGTGTTGGAGGTTTTGAGGGGTGTTATTCACTATTCCTACTTCAACCTGAACAACAGTAGGGAAAGTGCTAGACTATGGAGAGGTCATATTCACTATGCCCACTCCATACTGAGCAACAGTAGGGAAAGTGTTGGAGTTTGGAGGGGTCAGATTTACTACTCCCACTCCAACGTAAGAAGCAGAAAGGGAAGTATTGGGCTTTGGAGGCGTCAGATTTACTATTACCATGCCAACCTGAACAACATTAAGGAAAGTGTTGGACTTTTAGGGGGTCAGATTTACCATTTCCACCCTACTGAGCAATGGTTGGAACATTACTGGACTTTGGAGGAGTCAGGTTTACCATTAACTGGGCGTCTCGGGTGAGTGGTTCCCCGCCTGCAGCGGTCGCCTGGTCGTTTGCTTACTGCGGTTGAGGTGCCCCTCATGTTGCCGCCGCCTGAGGCCCTCTAGACCACCTAATGGCTGCAACTGTGGAGGGGGGGCGGTGTGTGTAGCTGCTACTGGACTCACCTACACTGCCATTTACCAAAGCTTGTGATTCAGCAGGGGTGCCACTGATGATGAGCTGCCTGCTCTGACCCTGCGAGCTCCCCTCTGATGTTACTTGCGATGTTTGCCAGGCGTAGCAGAGACATGCTGAGCAGCGCTTGATGTGCTTCTGATCCCCCTCTGT
The DNA here is from genome assembly GCF_964263255.1 of Lissotriton vulgaris. NCBI lineage: Eukaryota > Metazoa > Chordata > Amphibia > Caudata > Salamandridae > Lissotriton > Lissotriton vulgaris. The sequence goes on along the minus strand of NC_141693.1, from coordinate 824,220,356 downwards.
GAAATGCATGGAGGCCTATGGGAGAGCTTTGAGGTTACTCTGCCTACTGCCTGAAGCCCACATCCTTGGTGACCCTCGAGGCTGACCTTGTATGGATACCCAGACCCCTACTGGGCGCTTGGCATACCACAGCCACTGGCAGCACTGAGATACACATCTCTTGGACTTTGGTGGTTGCTGTGCCTTTGACATAGGCACGTCTCTGCTTTGTTGTGCTACATCTGGAGTGGCCCGCACAGGCTACACGGGAAGTGATTATAGGTGGGAGTTGCTGGTGCCCACGAATATTTACACCATTGACGCTGAGACTGTGTGACCTCTCCTTGGGGCGAAGACGTACACCACTATCTGGCGCAACTTGAGTGAGTGCGATGTGCACGGAGGCGGCGCTGAGGAGGGGGTTCCTGTGCAGGCCGGGAGGCCCAGCTGCCGGGGTCACGTACTGCGGAGCGGAGCCGTCGCGATCTGTGAACCGTTGAGGTGACACGCGGTCGTTGTGGAGCCCTCATCCTGAAGACCCAGCTCTGAGGCCTTGCCACGTGAGGATCAACATTGAGGTACAACTACTGCTGCTCATGTCGGGTGGCACCCGGGCACGAGAGAAGCTCAGACCATACCAACTCCGTCCAAGCCAAAATCTGACAAGATGATGATGCAGGGACACACCGACCAAACTGCAAATTAGGTTGATGTGGTGCTGGCTGCAATGGAGCGGCTGGAAGAAACCATCAATCAGACCCGTCCCTCCCTGGAATCCAAAATTGATAAAGCGGCCATTGACCTCACTCACCTACACGCAGATCACCGGAAGCTCAGAGACTGCACCACTGTCTTGGAGTCCACACTTGCTGAAATCAAACTACAAGTGACCCAGACGGATAAGCATGTTCATTATTTGTTGAACCACGTGGAGTTCCTGGAGGATAGAGCCGAGGATGCTGAGGGGTGAGCACGGCGCAATAATGTACGATTAGTGGATGTGCCAGAGCGATGGGAAGGAAGGGACCCTACCTCGCATCTGGAAGATTGGCTCTGAGATCTACTACCTGAGGGGACCCTCTCCTCACACTTTGTCATAGAACGCGCACAGAGTCCCAGCGAGGCCCCCTCCCACAGGCTCAAACCCGCAGCCCCTGCTCCTCCGACTCCTCAACTACCGGGACAGGGACTCCATCCTACAGGACACTAGGAAGCTGCAAGACATCCATATAGACAATCACAAAATAATGTTCTTTCCGGACTATATCATCCAGGTGCAGAGGCAGAGGCTCTCATTCATGGCGGTGAAAAAACGCCTTCGGCAAAACAACCTGAAATATTCTCTACTCTTCCCTTCACGTCCACGAGTGATTGCAAGTGATAAAACCCACTTCTTTGCCACACCAGAGGAGGCAGAGGACTGGCTGGACACCTTCACCTCTGCGGGACCTCGAGATAAGGCTGCAGCAGTAACCCTACTGAGGCTCTGGGGACCCTTCCGCCGCTGGAGAGCGGAGATCAAGGGGAACGCGTACTCCACCTTCACCGTATGTAGGACCACACTCGGAATTGATTCTCAGCAGACAACGAGATGCCCTGCAAGCAATAGCAGAAATCACTGGCTCCTTGGTGACTGAGGATGCATCTAACTCTAGCCAACGAGACCTATCTAGCGACAATGAGCAGATATATGGCCGTACATAACTCACAGGACTCAACCGAACAACCAGATGTTACTCCACAGACGGCTGAACAAATAATGTGAACAATGTGGGACCCTAACCCTGGTTGAACTACGGTTTGAGGCATTGTGATCTGTATGATGCAATATGCAGCTGCCGGTTGTATGTTGGAACAACGAGTTCCACAACCACGACTTCCCTAACAACGAGGTCGCAACCACGACCTCGTCTAAACCACAACTTTTTTTCCACGCATTCTTTTACCACGTTTTTTCGTACCCAGAACCCCCAACCCCTTAAAAACTAATTGCACCCAACCTAAATATAAACACGATTACCCACACACACACACCTGAGGCTAATCTTGTGCTATATTTTTCTTTCCTTCGGCGAGAGAGATCTGGTTACAGGGCTTAGTTCTGAAGCCTCACTTTCTGTTTTCTTTAACAAAGTAGATTTTGATGAACTTCGGCAATGTGAGAACAAAATATTGATTAATCAAAGGAGCCCTGCTATAGTGCCCTTTTTTTAACTTAGAACTCCAGATAACTGTGCTGTGCATTTCTTCTTGTTAATGGCACTCATGAATTTAAATATATTAAACGCTTCGCCCGGTTGCTCTGCCCTCCTGCCAGACACACTGCCTTACTGCTGAATATCGATCAGGAACTAGCAACACAAACAAGTTTCATGAAATTCTGCCATAATTTCTTTAGACGCATCCCATTTCCGTACACCATTATAAAATTCCTCCTTCGCCTGCTAATTTGCACATGCCCTGGCATAGTTTACAGCTGATGACAGCCACAATCTGTGAGGAGTGTTGGGCCTGTCGCTGACATCACGTTCCTAAGGAGAAACATTAAAAAGGATTGGAGAGTGTCTGTATGCACTCTGCAAACCTGCGCTCGTAGAGGATGTGACACGTTCCTTGCTTGACTGATTAAATCATGTGACCCTGCCAGATCCGCAGGCATGGAGCGGGAGCCATACATGCTGTTGGACCCGGCCCTTTGGGCAGGTTCACCCCTAGACTTTTTGCTTTTTCCTAGCCTGTTTGTGGAACCTGGTGTTGGTGATTCTAGGCCTCTGCGCACTTTTTTCACTGTGGTACAGTGTAAAGTGCTTGAGCTCTCTGTATGAAGAGTGAGTGACCTGCCCTCCCATAGGAATGAATGGGGAATATGTATGCCCATGGTAGTTCCTGTTGTGTGGGGAGTGCAGGGGTCGAGTTTGATATGTGTGAACTCGTGAGAATGAATGCTGCAAAATGATGTATGCAGCTTGTTTGTACCTAGTCTGGAAGTACTACTTTTGGAAGTTGGTATAATTGTGTAAGTTGGTGCTAGCGTGTGATTGGCTGGTGAGTCTGCCCAGGAGTGCCTGGACCTGCTGGTGGATGGACTGTCCGGTTTGAGTAGGACAGGGTCTGCAGGGTCTGCAAGGCTCCAGAGGAGGGGGGTCTGAGACAGCCATAGATGAGAGGCCCCTCTGCTGTCAGGGATGGGAGGAAAGAGCGTCTGGTGGTGCTGGGCTGTGCCTGCCGCCCACCCTGCTAGCTCTCCATCCTGACGGCCCACTGTCACCTCTGGCCCTGAAGCTGTCAGGAAAGACGTAAACCAGAAACATTCCAGTACTCGGGGTCCCTTGCACGAAGTTCTTCAAAGGCATTCCTGGGTATAAGAAGGAGCTGTGTCTCCCTCCAACTTGTTCTTGTTCTAGCTCTTGTGGCTGACTTGGATCTACCAGGGGTGGGCGCTGCCCAGCCCCTGGGTGCCTGGATTCCTGGACTCCTGGGGGACCCTTCTGCCCTGCCTGGGCTGAAGGGGGGACTTGGCTTTGCCCCCTGGGGAAGCTCTGGGACCCTGGCAGCATGGAGAAGCTGCTTTATCCGGGGGAGAGCGCTGGAGTGGATTTCTAGCGCCTGGAGGCGCTGTGCTTCCCCTTGAGCGCCTGGGAGCGCTCTGCCTGCTGTCTGGAGCTCTGGGGCGCTTTATTTCCCCCACGCGCTTGAGAGCGCCTTCTCTGGACTTTGTAAGCGCTTAGGAGCGCTTTTCCTGCTTCGTAGCGCTGTGGATCGTGTTTAGCGCTTTGGAGCGCTTTATCTGGCCCCAAGCGCTTAGTAGCGCTTGTATACTGCAGTTAATGGAGGCCGGTGCCCACCCGGCATTGCCCCGTGTTGTCACCGCTGCGGCCCGGGGGCCTGAAGGCGATCAGGAGCCGAGGAGAGGAGAACGAAGAGGCCGCGACGGGATTGGCCCGTGCGGCGCAGCGTCATCAGCATAGTGGGCCGTGATTGGCCCACGGAGCGGAGCGTCATTGTTTACCTGCCCGGGAGCCGCACTGCCATTGGCTGACTCCCGGGTGCTGCTGGAGGCTCGCCCCCTGTGCCGCGACAGGATTGGTCCCTGCCATCGGGACCCCTTCGAGAGCCGCCTCATCCTCGCCGGGACCGGGAAAGACTGCTGACCTCGCCGAGGGAATCCAGCGAGTGCTCTCAGCCCCGGCCGGCCGTCTCTGCTCCCCGCTGCTCACTGAAGGACGGAGAGCGGGCGGAGAGCTGCCTGAGACCGGCCGGGCCAGAGCGCGAGTGAGCGCTGGAGGGCGAGGAGCGTCTGAGGCCTGGCTACGTACCGGCCGAGGAGGAGGAGCGCGAGGACGGCCTGCCGAGGAGAGCCCCCGCCGAGAACAGCCCGGTGAGTCCCGAGGGCTGGGGGGAGGCTCCGTGATGCTGCTGCTCCGTGAGGGAGCAGAGGGGTTCTCGTGGTGCCGGTCGAGGCACCAAGGAAGGGCGGCCCCGAATGGCAGTGGGTCGCCCCAACGCATGACCAAGCCTTCGAGGGCGGCCCCAGTTGGCAGTGGGTCGCCCCAACGCGCATGAGCCCAGGGAGGCTCAGAGGGGCCGCATTATGTATACAAGCCCGTTTGGCTCCCGAGAGGGCCATCTTCGAGAGGGGGGGACTTCGGGGCATATTGTCGGTGCTCGTCCCTTCCTGCCCCTGAGTGTGAGGGCTAGAGTCCGGTGAGGCTCATGGGGGCACCAGTGTTTTAAGAGCCTCTGTGGCTCCAACGTTTGGCTCAGTGTTTTGAGAGCCTGTGTGGCTCAGGGGGCGCAGTTCTGTTGTTCTCCAGGTGCCCAGCACTTAGTGGGCACCTGCCACGTTTAGGCTTTTTGAACTTTGAGACTGGCGCTGCATGGCAGCGCACCCTGACACTGAGACTCAGGGCGTCTGAGCCCCAACAAGGCCGTTGGCCTAGGGACTGCCACAGGTGGTGGCTTATGTGAGTTTGTGCGCAATCATCTGGTTATTGCACCTCTGAATGTGATTTCTTGCATCATGTGTTATTCCTGCACCTCTGAAGGTTTTTAGGCCTCATGTGATTTTTGCGCTATTGCTTTACTCTGGACACCTCTGAATGTTTGATGCATTATGTGTCTTTCTTTTCATGCGCTGCACCTCTGAATGTTTCGTCATCATGTGTCTTCTTGCGCTGCACCCCTGAATGTATTGTGATTACATCATGTGCTCTGTCCTTAACACCGCTGAATGTGTAGGTCTATACATCATGTGTTTTCCTTACTACTCCTCTGAATGTATAGTCATGCATCATGGGTAGTGTGTCCTGATTTATACCCCTAAGTGGATTTCATCCTTAGGTGGTTGTTCTTTCTAGTACAGGTGGTCCTAGTGAGGTCCTGGGTACCTGCGTGACATGCTCCTAAGGTGTTTAGGGTTGCGTAGTGTGTACTTACCTGTTCCCAGTAGTTACTGGATGTGATTCATAACTGTTACTTTGTGCTACAGTGATTTTATATGCTTATTCTAATTTCTGACAAGTATTTCTATTTCGGAAAGTGTTGAATATGACAGTGGCCCATGTGGCCCTGTCTTGTGAATAATCCCATGTGAATATTGCCCGTGCCAAGTGGCACCATGTATATGTGTGATTTTATCTGATGTGCTTTTACAATACAAAGGGTATTTTTATAATAACCGTGTGTGGAGTCTCTTTTGTGGTGTACCTAGTATGTTGTTGCTATTGTGCGCTGACGCAAATGCTTTACACATTGCCTTCGAGTTTAGCCTAGACTGCTCGTGCCAAGCTACCAAGGGGGTGAGCAGGGGTTATCTTGGCGTGTGACTTCCTTGCCCTGACTAGATTGGTGGTTTCTGCCTGGCTTTGGCGTCAGCCTTAGCCTACCAGAAATAGCCAGTTCTAACATTGGTAGGTCAGCGGTGCGGATTTGGACTGGTGTTTGCGAAGTGCCATAGCGACAACTGGCTACATTACAAAACTCTGCAATTGTTTTTTCAGATAGTCACATGTTTGGGATTATTGATTTTGATTTTTTTTCCTCAAGAGTGTCATTTTCAAATGTGTTTCTGCGCTTTATGTTTAGCGGCAGATGAGAGAAAGTGACAGGGCGGGACGCCAGTAGAGGGGGGGTTCCCATAGATTAGGAATCCCTTGCTGGGTCCAGTGTCCCATCCCAAATCCTATCCCCATGTGTGTGTGTGGGTAGATAGGAGAGAGAGGGAGTGTGAGGAGAAAAGACTAGCTCAGGGGGGTAGTTGTTCCCTGGGTGTAGTGTGTGTGTCTGGATTCCCCAGTGTGGTAGGATCCAGTGGTGGCAGCTTTAAATGTGTCCAGTTTGTTAATTCCCATTCCCCGCTCCCAGAGTTTGGTACCTGTGTCACGTGTGGTCAGGTTGAGTGATCAGGGGTGGTAGAAACTGCCTTACCAGTCCGAGGGGGGGGAGTGTGCGCATGAGTTATGTGCTGAACTGGAGGAGTTGGTGTGAGTTTTCTTTTTGTTAAAGAGCTTGCATGAGAGGTTTACCTCTGGTGGTGTGCACGAGGTCCTGCAAAGGAACTGGACAAGAAGGTGGATGTCTGGCGGTGTGCTAGATGTCTTGCAGTGGCATTAGGGAGTGATTCTAAAAGCAGTGGCTTGTGTATCTGATGATCCTGTGTAGGTGAAGAGGTTCATGTGTAGCCCAGCTAGATCCCATTAGGATGGTAGGGGTGTAGGGGCTCACGCCCTGTCTCAGTGGAGGCGGAGTGAGGGTGGGACGGTGTGTCCCACGTTGGCCTGAAACCTTATCTCAGGGCCCGGAGGGTTCCCTAAGGGAGCGCCAGGTCAGGGGCCTAGGCTGTACATACAAGTCATTTGAGGAGGATTTTCCTGTGTCTAGAGGACGGGGAGTGTCTGTAACCAGACCTCCGGCGGTCCTAGTGTGGGGCAGTACCGCTCCTAAGTGGAGGGTGCAGAAGTCCTGGCTCGCTGAGCATTTGACCGTCTAGAGTGCTTGACCATTTGTGGGGCCTTTGGAGGTTGTTCCCCGAGGAGGGGGGAAAGCCAGGTTGGGGTGTGGCCTGACCTGGAAGGAGTACTGGAGGAAAGTGTGTCACTGATACGCCGCTGGCGTGTGCTCTGTCTAGCCTTGGACATACTGAGAATCACCCTGTGATAGGGAGTACTGAAGGAGAGTGTGTCACTGATACGCCGCTGGCGTGTGCTCTGTCTAGCCTGGGACATACTGAGAATCACCCTGTGATAGGGAGTACTGGAGGAGTGTGTGTCGCTGATACGCCGCTGGCGTGTGCTCTGTCTAGCCTGAGACATACTGGGCCTGTAGTAGTGGAACTGGAAGGGGGTGCAGAGGGACGGTGTCCTTACTTCTGACCCCGGTGCAACCTGAGGGTTTAGATCTTAGGTTGGGAGATTAGGAAACTTCTAGGTCAAGAGGAATCTCTGCCCAAGTGGACCAGCTGAAGAGACTGAGGGGGCTGCCCTAGCTGTGTGGTCTGGGGCCCACCTGCAGTTTGTTGTTTACACTAAGGTAGAGGAAAGGGGGCTTTGCTGTGGACTGTGTCCCCCCACCTGCTTGACGAGGGACTGTGCTGTATGCTTTGTACCTCAGAAGTGGAATAGTTTCCAGGTGGTAGACCAGTGATGGAGTGAGGTCCTGAGCTGGTAGGAGAATTGTGTTCTGGTGAGTGCTTCTCTGTGAGGGTGCGGAAACCCAGAAGTAGAGGTAGGTTGGGGCATTCTTGCCCATGACCTCTGGTCAGCTTGGGGGTGTGGACCCTAGGTTGTTGGATCAGTGGTAGTTGTAGCTACACTGAGAGAGAGAGTGGAGAACGGCTATTGTGTGCCAGGGGTTATTGCCCCCCGCTCTGTGGATTGGTTAGGACCTGTGATTTGGATGGTCTTGGCTGTGGATGACTAGGGAGTCCCAGTGGGGTGTCCTAGTTGTGTCAGAGAGTTATTGTTTAGAGGTAACCAGGTAGGTTCAGAGTGGCGAAAAACCAGAGGGTTGTCCCTGCCGGGCAGGTCCGTGTCCGTGGTTTTTGTCGCCCAAAGCAGTGAAGCCCATCAGTGGAGTGATTGGTCTACCCTGCGTTTTGGCTGGAAGGGGGCTGTGTTGGACCCGGCCCTTTGGGCAGGTTCACCCCTAGACTTTTTGCTTTTTCCTAGCCTGTTTGTGGAACCTGGTGTTGGTGATTCTAGGCCTCTGCGCACTTTTTTCACTGTGGTACAGTGTAAAGTGCTTGAGCTCTCTGTATGAAGAGTGAGTGACCTGCCCTCCCATAGGAATGAATGGGGAATATGTATGCCCATGGTAGTTCCTGTTGTGTGGGGAGTGCAGGGGTCGAGTTTGATATGTGTGAACTCGTGAGAATGAATGCTGCAAAATGATGTATGCAGCTTGTTTGTACCTAGTCTGGAAGTACTACTTTTGGAAGTTGGTATAATTGTGTAAGTTGGTGCTAGCGTGTGATTGGCTGGTGAGTCTGCCCAGGAGTGCCTGGACCTGCTGGTGGATGGACTGTCCGGTTTGAGTAGGACAGGGTCTGCAGGGTCTGCAAGGCTCCAGAGGAGGGGGGTCTGAGACAGCCATAGATGAGAGGCCCCTCTGCTGTCAGGGATGGGAGGAAAGAGCGTCTGGTGGTGCTGGGCTGTGCCTGCCGCCCACCCTGCTAGCTCTCCATCCTGACGGCCCACTGTCACCTCTGGCCCTGAAGCTGTCAGGAAAGACGTAAACCAGAAACATTCCAGTACTCGGGGTCCCTTGCACGAAGTTCTTCAAAGGCATTCCTGGGTATAAGAAGGAGCTGTGTCTCCCTCCAACTTGTTCTTGTTCTAGCTCTTGTGGCTGACTTGGATCTACCAGGGGTGGGCGCTGCCCAGCCCCTGGGTGCCTGGATTCCTGGACTCCTGGGGGACCCTTCTGCCCTGCCTGGGCTGAAGGGGGGACTTGGCTTTGCCCCCTGGGGAAGCTCTGGGACCCTGGCAGCATGGAGAAGCTGCTTTATCCGGGGGAGAGCGCTGGAGTGGATTTCTAGCGCCTGGAGGCGCTGTGCTTCCCCTTGAGCGCCTGGGAGCGCTCTGCCTGCTGTCTGGAGCTCTGGGGCGCTTTATTTCCCCCACGCGCTTGAGAGCGCCTTCTCTGGACTTTGTAAGCGCTTAGGAGCGCTTTTCCTGCTTCGTAGCGCTGTGGATCGTGTTTAGCGCTTTGGAGCGCTTTATCTGGCCCCAAGCGCTTAGTAGCGCTTGTATACTGCAGTTAATGGAGGCCGGTGCCCACCCGGCATTGCCCTGTGTTGTCACCGCTGCGGCCCGGGGGCCTGAAGGCGATCAGGAGCCGAGGAGAGGAGAACGAAGAGGCCGCGACGGGATTGGCCCGTGCGGCGCAGCGTCATCAGCATAGTGGGCCGTGATTGGCCCACGGAGCGGAGCGTCATTGTTTACCTGCCCGGGAGCCGCACTGCCATTGGCTGACTCCCGGGTGCTGCTGGAGGCTCGCCCCCTGTGCCGCGACAGGATTGGTCCCTGCCATCGGGACCCCTTCGAGAGCCGCCTCATCCTCGCCGGGACCGGGAAAGACTGCTGACCTCGCCGAGGGAATCCAGCGAGTGCTCTCAGCCCCGGCCGGCCGTCTCTGCTCCCCGCTGCTCACTGAAGGACGGAGAGCGGGCGGAGAGCTGCCTGAGACCGGCCGGGCCAGAGCGCGAGTGAGCGCTGGAGGGCGAGGAGCGTCTGAGGCCTGGCTACGTACCGGCCGAGGAGGAGGAGCGCGAGGACGGCCTGCCGAGGAGAGCCCCCGCCGAGAACAGCCCGGTGAGTCCCGAGGGCTGGGGGGAGGCTCCGTGATGCTGCTGCTCCGTGAGGGAGCAGAGGGGTTCTCGTGGTGCCGGTCGAGGCACCAAGGAAGGGCGGCCCCGAATGGCAGTGGGTCGCCCCAACGCATGACCAAGCCTTCGAGGGCGGCCCCAGTTGGCAGTGGGTCGCCCCAACGCGCATGAGCCCAGGGAGGCTCAGAGGGGCCGCATTATGTATACAAGCCCGTTTGGCTCCCGAGAGGGCCATCTTCGAGAGGGGGGGACTTCGGGGCATATTGTCGGTGCTCGTCCCTTCCTGCCCCTGAGTGTGAGGGCTAGAGTCCGGTGAGGCTCATGGGGGCACCAGTGTTTTAAGAGCCTCTGTGGCTCCAACGTTTGGCTCAGTGTTTTGAGAGCCTGTGTGGCTCAGGGGGCGCAGTTCTGTTGTTCTCCAGGTGCCCAGCACTTAGTGGGCACCTGCCACGTTTAGGCTTTTTGAACTTTGAGACTGGCGCTGCATGGCAGCGCACCCTGACACTGAGACTCAGGGCGTCTGAGCCCCAACAAGGCCGTTGGCCTAGGGACTGCCACAGGTGGTGGCTTATGTGAGTTTGTGCGCAATCATCTGGTTATTGCACCTCTGAATGTGATTTCTTGCATCATGTGTTATTCCTGCACCTCTGAAGGTTTTTAGGCCTCATGTGATTTTTGCGCTATTGCTTTACTCTGGACACCTCTGAATGTTTGATGCATTATGTGTCTTTCTTTTCATGCGCTGCACCTCTGAATGTTTCGTCATCATGTGTCTTCTTGCGCTGCACCCCTGAATGTATTGTGATTACATCATGTGCTCTGTCCTTAACACCGCTGAATGTGTAGGTCTATACATCATGTGTTTTCCTTACTACTCCTCTGAATGTATAGTCATGCATCATGGGTAGTGTGTCCTGATTTATACCCCTAAGTGGATTTCATCCTTAGGTGGTTGTTCTTTCTAGTACAGGTGGTCCTAGTGAGGTCCTGGGTACCTGCGTGACATGCTCCTAAGGTGTTTAGGGTTGCGTAGTGTGTACTTACCTGTTCCCAGTAGTTACTGGATGTGATTCATAACTGTTACTTTGTGCTACAGTGATTTTATATGCTTATTCTAATTTCTGACAAGTATTTCTATTTCGGAAAGTGTTGAATATGACAGTGGCCCATGTGGCCCTGTCTTGTGAATAATCCCATGTGAATATTGCCCGTGCCAAGTGGCACCATGTATATGTGTGATTTTATCTGATGTGCTTTTACAATACAAAGGGTATTTTTATAATAACCGTGTGTGGAGTCTCTTTTGTGGTGTACCTAGTATGTTGTTGCTATTGTGCGCTGACGCAAATGCTTTACACATTGCCTTCGAGTTTAGCCTAGACTGCTCGTGCCAAGCTACCAAGGGGGTGAGCAGGGGTTATCTTGGCGTGTGACTTCCTTGCCCTGACTAGATTGGTGGTTTCTGCCTGGCTTTGGCGTCAGCCTTAGCCTACCAGAAATAGCCAGTTCTAACACATGCGTAGAAGAGTGACGTGCCCTAGCAGCATTGCGGGGAGGTGGGGGTGGGGAGGGGGGGGGGGACAGTCCCAGGGCGTTTCCAAGTTAGAAGAGTGCATTACAGTCCGGGAATCATTGTGTTAAGAAGAGTCGTGGTTTAGGACTTCGTTGTTCATGACTTCGTTCTTCAGGATTTGTCGTTGTTCGGACTTCGTGATTCAGGTAAGTCGTCATTACAACTTTGTTGTTTAGGATGTTTCCCGCAGCTGCAATCGGCATAGTCATTTGCAATAGATGCTGTTAAGATTCTGAAAGTTCGCATGAGGTAAGGGGAGACATCCTGTTGTAGAAGGGAGGTGCGGGATTTGAACACATGCTCTTTTGTAGTCATGTGCACATCAGTCCACACTGCTTATTTACTAGATGTTTTGGAACCGGTGTACATGGGCTGCTTTCTTTTTACACACTGTACCTTGACAGTGGATGGGGAGCCTCTACGACACTTGATGTACGAATTGTAAGTTATATATGTTTAGCCCGCAGCACACACCCCCAGATCGTTCTTGACTGTTGTCTCTATTGAGAGTTTGGATGATTACCGGTTACACAATTGCCCTTTTGGAATTGTTTATCGAAATGCTTTTGTTTTGGATCTATTGTGAATCATCATCTGTTGTAAGCAGATCTATACACTATGCCATGCCACGAGCCAGTATGCTAGGGGAGTTATGCGTTGCTGAGGCATGTGTATCATGCATGTCTGCTGGGTCGCTACAGACACATGTCCACTTCGCACCCTATAAGACCCATGTTTCCACTTAAAATTGCTACATGAAATGTGAGGGGCATGCATTCGCCATCACGCAGGTATCAGATGTATTCATATCTCAAACGGCACCATATACAAGTAGCTCTTTCACAAGAGACTCACCTGGTCACCACAGAAACTCAACTCTCACACCGCCGATGGCGTGGCTAATTGTACGACACAGGGTATTCTTTTACGCAAAGTACACTGATCTGGGTACAGCCAGGGGTCCCGTTTAAACTTATGCAATGAATGAATGAATGAATATAAAACTTTTAAAGCGCAAACTTAGCCTGAAGGCATCAAGGCGCTGCTGACAGGGTCAGTACATCAAAGTTCACAAATTACTAAAACTCAAGGTTTAAGGGAGATGAGGACTGGAGCAAGAGAAAAGCCAGGTCTTCAAAGATTTTCTAAAGGCAGAATGTAGTTCCAAATTAGAGATTGAGAGATGAAGCAGATTCCACAAATTGGCACCCAACAGCGAAAAACCCCTCCCCCCCATGTAGCTTTCATGAACCTAGCAGCTGTTACCCAATTCCTAGCAGCAGATCTCAAATTCCTCCTTGGAATATAACGGTGAAACAGTGGATCTATGACGTTACAACGCGTTATTTTACAACGCAGACTGTCACATCGCAATTTTTACAACGCAGGATCCATTACAATGCATGCCTTTACAACGCATGTCATTACATAGTAGATACTATTACAACGCATGCCATTACAACGTAAGTATAGGTAAGTATATCTTTTTTTAAATAATGTAATTTAGTTAATTTAATTAATTTAATTTAATTAATTTTATTTTATTAATTTAAAAAAAGTAAATAATTTAATTTTTTTTAATTATTGTAATTTAATTAATATTAAAATTGTAATTAATTTAATTTATTTAATTTAATTTAACTAATGTAATTTAATTAATTTATAAATTGTAAATAATATCATTTAATTTATTATAATAAATTTAATTAAAATAATTTTAAAATAATAATTAAAATAATTAATTTAATTTAATTAATGTAATTTAATTAATTTATAAATTGTAAATAATATCATTTAATTTTATTAATTTAATTAATTTAAAAAATGTAATTAGTTTAATTTAATTTAAGTAGTGTAATTTAATTAATTTATTAATTGTAAATAAAATAATTAATTTAATTAATTTAATTGAATTTAATTAAATTAATTTAATTAATTTAATTTATTTAAAGTCGTGCTTTTAAAAAAAGTGAACACTAAAAATACCCCTGAACCCCAAAAACCAAAACCCAGCCCTAAAACCTACAAATACCCCTGTACCCCAAAAACCAAACCCAGCCCTAAAACCTAAAAATACCCCTGTACCCCAAAAACCAAACCCAGCCCTAAAACCTAAAAATACCCCTGTACCCCTACGACAGGGTATATTCCTATTACTCGGGTGCCCATGACCTGCATGTGCAGTTGGAATGCTACATGCTTTCGGAATAGCTACTCCCACATATCACTGCAGTCTTTTACCTGGGGAGGACACATTCGGACCACAATCCCCATGTATTAGAAGGTTATGGGAACATCCCCGCCCGCCAATTCCAACCTGGTGGTTACAACCAAATATGCTGTTGGACGCACCCTTTCGTAGTCTGCTGGCCAACTAATATCATTCAATACTTTGAAGAAAATACTGTCACGGCTGTGACGCCGCAGACAGAATGGGACGCGTTTAAAGTGGTGATCAGAGGTGATTACCTCTGTGCCCAAGCGGGTATGCGGAGGCAGTTGGAATCTGAACTCACACGCCTTGAACGTGAACTGCTCCGGGGTGAGAAGGAGGCGCAAGAGGGAAATGCTAGATCCTTAGCGAGAGAGACAAATATAAACACTCCAGGTTTCTTGAACGGCTTCATAACCGAACTATGCGGCGCACTCAGCAGGCACCCACCATATGGGAGACAGACCTGGCAAGTTGCTGTCGTGGCTGATACGGCAAGATGCAGTCTCCACACCTGTGATATCTACACAGGACACGCTGGGCGTCACAATGCACACCCAGAGTGATATACACCACGCTTTTGAGGAACATTATTCAACAATATATAGATCCTGTCTATTAGCCACAGATGCGACAATACGGGACTTTCTCTCTACCTTAACGCTACCACGACTGGCAGAACACCAACAAGAAGAACTGGGTGCTCCCCTATTGCCAGAGGAAATAAGAGATAGTATTTTCTCCCTCGAACGGCAAATCTCCGTGCCCGGACAGATTACCGGCTGAATTTTACAAAGCCTACCCAGATATACTGATACCAGAGTTGCTGCCGGTATATGCAGCGGCACTAGATGACTCGGAGCTTACACCTATGCAGAATGAGACAACGCTGATCTCCTTCTTAAAGCCTGGCAGAGACCCTGAGCTGTTGGGCTCCTGCTGTCCATTGGCTCTGTTGAACACAGAGTATAAAATACTGGCCTCCACCCTAGCCAGACGGATAGCCCCGTTTGTGCCGACTCTGGGACACGACTATCAGAACGGATTTGTTCAAACCAGAAATACCTCTCTTAATATTCATAGACTGTTTAGAGTCCAGCAGTATGCAACAAGAAACTGGCCACGGTCTGTCTGTCTGGTGCTTGACCTAGAGAAGGCCTTTGATTCGTTGGAGTGTCCCTATGTGGTGGTGGTCTTGCGTAAATATGAACTGGAAGATGGATATTTACAATTGGTGCAGCTGCTGTATCGGCGCCCCACGGTACGGGTTTGCAAGGGTAAGCTTGTTTCTGAAACAATCAGGGTTGGGCGAGGTACCAGGCAGGGATGCCCCTTGTCACTTTTGCTCTTTTCTCTTGCCATTGAGCCTTTAGCAGCTCTTCGCCGAGAGGGTAGTGAGGACTGGGGTATCCCTTTGCAGGATGGTCTCCACACAGTGTCCCTATACGGGGATGACTTGCTGCTGTATTTAAGAGACCTGCATGCTGTGCTGCCGGCCATATCCGCTCTGTTCCGTAGCTTCGAGGAAGTGTCGGGCCTCAAGGTGAACTGGGCTACATCAGGCGCTTACTCCTTCCACAAAGACGTAGCTATGGCAGATATAGTCTTCAACGGGACTACGCTTGCTTGGTACCCGATCACGATCTGGTCTCTGGGTGTATATATCGACCGCTCCCCTGTGGACATATTGGACAGTAACCTGGTGCACGCCATTTCCTCCATAATAGCGCAGATGCAATTCTGGAAAACCCTACCGCTCAATGTGATGAGCAGCGTCACTTTAACCAAAATGATAGTACTACCACGACTATTGTATTATTTTGAAAACCTTCCGGTGTATGTCCCGGTACGATTATTTAGGGAGCTAGAGGGATTAACCTGAGGTCTGATCTGGAATGCAGGGTGGCCCAGGATAGCATTGCAGAAAGTATACTCGCCACCGGAATGTGGAGGCTTGGCAGTTCCTCATTTGGAATTAAATTAGTTAGCTGCGCAACTGCAGTGGGTTGCCGATGGCTAAGCAGGAAAAATCTGACAGACACGGCAACCGAGGCATTGATGTGGACGCAAACACAGATTTATAGCCTGTTTCACCCACTGGAGAAACTTCCCCACCCGTCGTAGATACATATTGAACTAGCCTATAGATGCTACAGGAGAAGCCTTCAACTCACGAAAGACACGGTTTCATATGCCCCGATATTGCCACTTCTCGGGACACCCGAGGTAGAGACCCTATAACTGACGCAACATTAACAACCTGGACTAATTCAGGAGTAGAGACCCTGGGGAACCTATATGCAGACGGTATCCTGCTACCTTTTGCGACCCTGTCGGTGTACAATGACTTATCGGTGGGCCAGTTCCTTCTACACGCAGCCATCATACGGACACTGACACAAGCATGGGGAGACCTGACAAATGAGCCATCGACGTACCAGCTGTTGCAGTATTTATATAATGGGGGAGGGGTCGCAAGTGGACCACTTGTTGGTACATGCCCTGCTCACTCATATGTTAAAACCACTACTAAGACTCCGCGAATGCTTGGCTGAGGATAGGGGTCGACCCTGGACCGACAAAGAATGGGAGCGTATCCTGGCCGGTGCCACACTCGCTGCGTAATTCACGTTTTAAACTCATACAAACATATATCATACATAGAGCGTATCTCTCACCAGATAAGATCAATAAATATTTCAAAATTAATACCTATGAGTGCACAAGATGCCATCTCCCTGGCGTTGACCTACTACATATGCTGTGGTCCTGCCCCCTGCTTCTACCCTACTGGCGCACAATAACAGAGACACTTACAAACTTCACCGGCACCGAGGTACCTGCCACATGGAAAGTCTGTATCCTGGGGTTTTACAAACGGACTAAGGTCAACAAAGTAAGCTCTAGTTTCAGAGACGTAGGCTTAACAACCGCAAAACGGTTGATAACTAAGAGATGGAAACACATTGACCCCCCAGAAGTACCTCACTGGATAAAATCCCAAGAGGTTTAGATGCAGGCAGAAAGCACTATCCTTCACAGAGAGGAAACGGCGGGGCTGCGAAAGTACCCTATTGCACAATCCTGTGATGATGTCCTCAAAGCCCTTACACAATTCAATGCCATACCTCGCGCACCGGCCACACAACAAACAGGGGACAACACCTGACATGTCGCGTGAGTGTAGCAGACACAATGTAATCCAGGTAAACCTCTGACACAGCTGTTGGGCTGGGAAGCACCCTCATGCTCCTTAATGACGACCGGTGGACATGACTTCTGCCAAAAGACACTCTAATGCCCATAAGACCATGCACGGAGCACGCATGACAGCTCACCCTCAATATGATCACTCAGACCTAAACGCGACCACACTCGAACGGCTTCCATGTCTCAGCCACATATATCTTTAAATATTTGATGTCTCCCTTTCTTTTAGTTCTATTTTGTTTTCTTAGTTGTGGTTTAATGTTGAAATAAGAGGATACCTGACAGGAGTTTATGGCATATGTCTAATCTTTTTCACCTATGCAGCAGAGCTATGTACCCCTATAGGCACTGTTGTATTTATACAATGATAAACACTGCTAAGAAAAGTTACGAATGATACTTACGTCTCACTCCTCAATTAGGGACAACAGGATATGTGGGATATTGACCCCTATGTTGTGTAATAAGTGCACATCGGATCATGAGAAGCAGATACGGGATGTGCTATGATTATAAGCAGGAATTCTCTTTGATTGTTGTATATAATGCCTCAGCACTGTCACTGTTGATATAAGTGTAACATATGCCGATGTTTAAACTTTGTGTAACAGAAAAAATAAAAGGCACCTCACTTTCTTCAGGACACAATATTACAGAACATGTTTTTTTGTCTGCCTGGACACTACGGATTTTATTACGAGTATGGCGGTCCATAGGACCGCTGCACTCACTGTGAAGTCTAAACTCCACCACACTGTGGGCCAGCCTGCAGTATTACGATTGGGGCTGTCAGACCACAACAGGCCTGATGCGTCCACGGGGATCCAGGATCCCGCAGCGGACTGCCAGGTCAATTGCTCACGCATCAAATGGGACAAAGGCGCTCTTTGAGATTATTAAGACACTGTCTGCCCCTAAGTGTATGGACAATAAAGTGGCAGCATCGCAAAAACTTTGCGATGAAATCGCCTCACATTTTCAGGATAAGATCGCTAAGATCGTGGATAGCCTCATTATTAATACCAAGGCTGAACAACTTAGTCCTGGACTGCGGGGAGCGGAAGATCAACAACTGGCATCTCTAAGCAACTTCCAAACCCTTACTAAAGATGCATTTGACAGCCTGGTGGAGAGTGTCTCCTCAGGTTCCCTAAATGACCCCTTTCCCTCCAGAATTTGGAAGACAGCTGGCCAAGACACTCTTCCTTGGTTAAGGCAGATATGTAATCAGTCCCTGGAGGAAGGAGCAGTTACAGAGGAATGGAAATTGGTGGTGGTAACTCCACTGATCAAAAAGCCTTCCCTGGATCCGTCACTGCCGCCTAATTTCAGGCCTATATCCCTCCTACCCTATCCAGTGAAGATTTTAGAAAAAGCAGTCAGTAAGGAACTGTCGTGCTTCTTGGAGGTAAACTCCTTGCTTGACAAGGATCAGTTTGGCTTCTGCCCTGACCACGGGACGGACACGGCCCTGGTTACAATGGTGACCAACCTACGGATGCGGGCCGACAACGGGAATGCGACTGTGCTAGTGCTTCTCGATATGTCGGCCGCATTCGATACTGCGAACCATCTGATCCTATTGGGGAGACTACAGAAGCTAGGAGTGAAGGGGCGGGCACTGCAATGGCTACAATCCTACCTAGCAGGACGGCACCAGGTGGTCACACTAGCTCCTTTTACTGCCAATAAATCACCGGTCATCCTTGGGGTGCCGAAGGGCTCTGCGATCAGCCCCATCCTATTTAATATTTATTTGCAGCCCCTGCTACCCATCATAAAGTCTGCCGGAGTCTGCTTAGTTAACTATGCGGACGACACACAACTGGCCTTCTCTCTGGAGGGTGATAGCGCAGTACCTCTGGACGTGTTCCAGGAATGCATGCGGAAAACAGCTGAATAGGTTTAGAAGGAACTCCCTACAATTTAACGCTGGAATGACTGAGGTGCTGTACTGTTCCTCGGGTAGGCTACCTAGACAGTTTCCTTCTGAATTTAGGCTTACCCCAGAGGAGGAACCACTGACCCCGGTTAGTAAGGCACGTAATCTGGGGGTGATGATTGACAATGATCTCCATATGGAATCACAGACAAGCAAGACAGCCAGCGTCTCTTTTGCTTCAATACGCATGCTGTGTAAAATACTCCCCCTGCTGCCTAAAGAGGCGCGACCACTGGTCGTAAGTAGTATCGTTGGCAGCAGGCTGGATTACTGTAACTCCTTGTATCTGGGGGCCCCAGCTTACATTCTACAGGGATTCCAAAGAATCCAGTCTGCAGCTGCAAAACTAGCCCTTGGCTGGCAACGTTGCTCTTCAACCACACTGGCTCTGAGAGAACTGCATTGGTTGCCACTGATAGAACGCATTCGTTTCAAATCCCTATGCCTTGTTTTAAAAGCGATACATGAACTTGGCCGTTTTCCTATGTGGGAAAGGTTCTCTTGGTATCAACCTACAAGGCAGCTCCACTCCTCCAGTGCCGGACTTCTCACGGTGCCTAGATTTAAACGGTCCAGGCTAGGAGGAAGGGCATTCAGTGTGGCCGGCGCTCGACTGTGGAATGGACTTCCCCAAAGTTTTAAACAGATCAGCGCTTTGTTAGAGTTTCGCAGGAACCTGAAGACCTGGCTTTTTCCTAGGGCCTAGTCTGAGAACTCTCTCCATGTTCTACCAGTTGCGACCTATTTCATCGTGGTTCAGTTTTTAGTCTGAAGCGCCAGGATACCCGTGGGGTGACAGATTGCGCTATATAAGTTTTAAATCAATCAATCAATCAATAGTCAGGAGCAGGAATATGCTGGCAGTGCGGCTGTAGCACCACCAAGCATATTCTGAGTTGCCCTCTCATCGCCATTTTCATGGTAAGTCTTTAAACGGCATTCAACTAGTATGTGCAAGAAGTGTCCTACACTTCGTATTTCCAAGCTAAAATTAACAATATTAAAAACCTTTCTCCTTTAATTCAACATAAATTGACACACCACCAAAGAACTCTTCTCCACCATCAGGGAATTCACCAAACCCTGCATTGAAAAACAGACATCCCACCCTCCAAAGACCTCTGAAACAGACTCAGCACCTTCTTCCACCACAGGATTAAGATGATCTATGACTACTTCAACAACCAAGACCTCCGCACCCCTCCAGCTCCCACTCCATGCGACGCCACCCAACAGACAGTGCTCAAATGGAACCCGTACTCGACAGAAGACACCTTGAAAACAATGAAAAGCATTCAGTCCGGAGCACCTTCAGGCCCTTCCCCACATCACATCTTCCACAGAACCGTATCTACCATCACACCTGAACCACGTTGGACGGTCAACTGCTCCTTCAAGACCGCCACCTTCCTCGATGACTGGAAACACACCAAAGTCAATCCCCTCCTAAAAAAACCTCCACAGGCCCGATGGACCTCAAAAGCTTCAGGCCCATCTCCTTGCTTCGATTTGCAGCCAAGGTCACCGAAAAGGCCGTCAACACCCACTTAGCAAACTTTATTGAAGCTAACAATGTCCTGGACATCTCCCAATCCGGATTCTTCAGCAACCACAGCACCGAGATCGCCCTATTTGTTGCCACCAACGACAGCCGCTCTCTTCTCAACAAGTGCTAAATGGCAGGCCTCATTCTTCTGGACCTCTTGACTGCCTTCAAAACCATCTCCCACTGTACCCTAGACACCAGACTCCAGTATGCCCGCATCCGCAGCAAGTCCCTCTACTGGATATGTTCATTCCTCACCCCCAGAACTCAGTGAGTCAGACTCCCTACCTACCACTTGGAACTGACAGAGACCAACTGGTGTGTGCCCCAGGGCTCTTCCTTTAGCCCCACCCTCTTCAACGTCTATGTGGCCCCTCCTTGCAACCATTGTCTGGAACCATGGGCGCAACATCGTCTGCTACGCTAACGACACCCAGCTCATCCTCTCCCTCACCAACGAACCCAACATCACTAAACATAACTTCCAAGAAGGGATCAAAGCCATTGCCACCTGGATGAAGAACATCTGCCTGAAACTCAACTCAGAGAAAACAGAAGTCCTCATCCTTGGCCTCACCCCCTCCACGTGGGATGACTTCGGGTGGCCACCTGCCCTAGCAAATCTAAACATTGGGATCATACTAGACTCATCGCTCACAATGAACCGCCAGATCAATGCTGTCTCCTCAACCTCTTTCAACACCCTTTGCATGCTTTGAAAGACGCCCAGATGGATCCTATCTGAATCCAGAAAAACTGTCATGCACGCTCTTATCAGCAGCAGACTGGTCTACGGCAACGCCCTCTATGCCGGAATCAACAAGAAACTCCTTCGTAAACACCAGACCATCCGAAATGCTGCAGCCAGACTGATCCTCAACATCCTCTGTCGCAGTCACATCACCCAACACCTCCAGGATCCCCACTGGTTCCCAGTCAAAAGAAGAATAACCTTCAAACTCTTCACCCACATATACAAGGCCCTTCACAACACTGGACCAATATACCTGAACAACCGCCTCACTTTCCACGCTCCCAAAAACCACCTCAGATCAGCCGGCCTTGTTCTAGCCTACGTCTTACGCATCTGCAAGACCAGAATGGGAGGAAAGTCCTTCTCCTATCTGGCAGCCAAGGCCTGACACGACCTCCCCCTCCACCTCCGGCAAGCCCCCACACTGCGCTAATTCAGGAAGGACCTCAAGACCTGGTTCTTCGGATGACCCCAGCACTCAATGGAGCCGCCCACCTTCCCCCAGTGCATTGAGACACTCACGGGTGAGTAGTTGTGCTTCACCAACCCTGATTTATTGATTGTTAAAGCATGTAAATTACCAGTGCTTGTGCTGTAAGAACTACAACTTGATACATTCACTTAGAATTTGGAAAATACCAACTAACATTATTCACTCGTTTAGGTAACTGCTCTACATTTATAACTGGATGAACTGCATAGTTTAAAATGCAGGGCCTGAAGGAAGTCAGCATATCAAGATTTTGCACTAGAGAGCTTCAGTAGAGCAAGCATTTTCAGGGTCAATGTGGAGCATGGGCTGAGTTCTGTTACTTTGATTGAAAATTGTCTAATTTGATATTCCAGTCTTTCCATTGCGCATGCTGACTTCTCGAGATATGAATTAGGCCTGGGCAACATTTTAATTTCCCTCAGAGTAATCAGAGTAGCTTTGGTAATTTTGCGTTACTCTTTTGATGCTAAATTATCAAAAACTATATCTGTCCTCATAATTATGAATCATTTGGAACAAAAATCCTACCGCAAGAGCCAGGAGCGCTGGAACAATTAACTTAGTGGGCTTCTGCTGGCTACATTTACTGCTATTTTCCTAGCGCATAATGCATCTTTAGGTCCATTTTGGATATTTTGCGCTATATACTGTGTTTTGCTCCGTGTGTAATTCTGCAAAATCATGTGTAATTTTGCTGTAACTTTGCGTAATTACGCTACTGCAAATTACGCAAGTTACTCCAACTCCTAATATGATATCTTCAAGATTGTAGTTGACCATTTCCGAAGGTCCCCCCCA
Organism: Lissotriton vulgaris; assembly: GCF_964263255.1. Lineage (NCBI taxonomy): Eukaryota > Metazoa > Chordata > Amphibia > Caudata > Salamandridae > Lissotriton > Lissotriton vulgaris. The sequence goes on along the minus strand of NC_141693.1, from coordinate 824,198,026 downwards.
AGGCTTTGTATGAACTGTAGTTCCTCACAGCCATTTACAAAAGGTCTGAAGTACAAAGACTGTAAGTTTTGGTCCCTATCTCCTCAAGAAAACAAAGCTCCAGAAGTAGACCTTTTCAGCCTTTAGGTACATGGGACACAAAGAGCAGACCAAGGACTCTGCTGGGATTATGGGTCAGGTCAGAAAGTTAGTGTTATAAGGACAGTTGAAGAAGAGGTCTTAATTAAGCGTCATACACCATCACATGTTTGAGTCAGTTAGAGTCAGCTGTGGAACCTTCAGTTGACAGTTGAGTACAGGTCATTCCAAGGGGTAAGGGATGGTAGGAGTAAGGGATTGAACCAAGTGTAGTAGATTAAAACACCCCTCCCTTGGTAGGGAGAGAATATAAATTCATGATATCAAGATACCACGTCTTAATTCAGCAGGAATAAGCAAAAATATCTGTGTTATTCTTTAGCAACAGGAGAGCAATCTTTGACCCTTAGTCTTACCAGTCAGTCGGTCCAATAAGGCTCAATAGACTGAAATCTGTGATCTTATTTTACAACCAGGAGCTGTAAATTTTTTTTAAATAAATATTTTTGGGTTTCAATATAGGCACAAAATATTCACACCCAGTACAACACTCTGCAAAGACTGCAATACATTGAAGATATTGACCCCATTCAACTCACTCCATCCTTCAGACTCCCTGTGAAGCAACTTCCAGTCCATAGAGCTTGCAGCATTTTCTAAAATTGTGGGCTAGATAAATTGTATCCTCCAATTTAGCGGAATGGCCCACGCATGTCCTCAAATTCTTTATTATTAGGGCTTCTCCTGACTGCCAGTGCTTAGCCACATCCCTCTCTGCGATCAATGTACCCAGCCCCCCTAGGGTCTAGTCTCCCTCGGGCCAACCAAGTCATCCACCACAACACAACAGTGCAACCTTTGGTGAGGCCTCCAGGTTTAGACCCAAGCCCAAGCCTGCTGTCTGGGCCGTATTGAGAGCCAGTATAGAGGGCCGTATAGAGAGCAGTATAGAGAGCCAGTATTGCTGAATGACGGGACACTTCCAAACCATGTGATAGAAATTGGCCCTGTCCCTCCCACATCTGCCACAGGTTGAAGTTTGTGGGCTCTCCATAAGAGCTTGGTATGTAGTAGGTGCAATGTAAGAAATGTATTTGAATGAGACACAGGCGGGTTGAACTAGCTAAGGTTTGGGGTGCCATGAACGCCTCCCTCCGTTCTGCCTCATCCAGTGGACCCACCCACCCTTCCCAGAGCTTCTTTAAGTGCCTCAGCGTACACGAGGAGGGACTCATCAGGGTAATGTAGATCTGGGAAATGCGGCCCTTAGCTAACGGACCCATGAGAATTCAAGCCTCCAGAGAATCATACTCTAGGGTTCGACAAGTGCCACCCTATAGACTGAGAGTGCATAATGTAGCTGAAGGTATTGAAAGAATTGTGAGCAATGGAGGGTAAATTCTGTGTGAAGCTCTTGAAAAGATTTCATATGGCCGCCTGTCCAAACGGGATTTGCTGACATTGTCCTAGCTCCTGAACACTTCAAGGTGTGTCACCTGATGCAACCATCTGCTTACCCACAGGGGGTGTGTAGCATCATTCGCCAGTCCCAACCATTCCAGTCTAAGGCAGCTCTTTGCAACAAGAGGATTACCTTGGTGTTCCTGGGGAACGAACAAGGGATCATTGCGCCATAAAGGGTACCCAGAAGAGGATTGAAACTGAGCAGTGAGTCTTCTACCCTAAGGGCGGGATCTGACCACCTCCCACACAGCCAGGCATTCACCACTACAATGTGTGGTACCCAGTAGTAAAAGGGTATATCGGCCATTGCTAGACCCCCGACATAGGTGGATCAGACGCACCTATCAACAGAGATCCTGGGAAGCAATTAGTGGGTTTTCCAATTTGCGGGGAGGATGGGGCCTAGCCACATACAGAGACTCATAATAGCTCACAAACCTAGCAGCCCTGGCCGGACCCCTGGTGATGTGCACCACCGGGATCAGTGATACTGTGAACTACCCTTGCTGTCAACTTCTTTGTGGCCAGTCAAAACAACAACCTACCTGACTTGCCTCCCCATTCATAAACTCTACGGGCAGAGGTCTCCCAACATCTACAAGCCTCCTGTAGGCACAACTGTCACAGGTCAGCCCTCACCACCACCATTTGGTGGCTTAGGAGTGCCAGGAGATTACTCTCACTCTGGGTCCCAAGCTTTAAGATCTAAATCTCCAGTTGTGCTATGCAAGCCTGCATCTCACAAATCTGACCTATGATTTGTGAGTGGGTTTGCAAGCCTCTTAAAGAGTTCCTGGGGATTCAACAAAGCTGCAGTTAGTATCAAGGAAAACCTCAAGGTCTGTCTTCATGTTCTGAAAAAGTCTGTCGTCAGTTAAGACCCAGGCATTGAGATGCAACTTTTTGTCTTTCCTCTGCCCTCCCAGGGTTTCCCACCTGAAGGGTGGCCCGATATTCCTCTGAAGAGGATGCGAGCACCGAATGTATATAGGAGGTTGGTAGCTGGTAGGAAAAAAATATCTATACTGGAGAAGGAGCTGTGGGCTGCTGCGGCATGTGTATATTCCCAGACTGTGGGATTGCAAAAGCTCCAAGTGTCACAGAGCCCCGATCCAGAGGCCCAGCAGGCCAAGCCTCTGCCGACTCTAGGCTCCGAGCCGGGGGCCCTAAGAGAATCCAAAGACCCCAATATATTGTTAAAGTTCCCCCCCTATAATGAGCCTATCTGTCGGGCGAGAGAGCTCTAAGTCTTAGAGTGACAGCAGAATAGAAGTGGTGAGTTGTGGGGAATGTATATGCTTATGAAGGTATACAGAAAGCCCTCTAAAAAACCTCCACTACTATGAATCTCCCCAAAGTGTCACGGGTCACTCAGGATACCTGCATCGGGAGGGAGGTGTAAAGAAGTATTGCTACTCCCCTGGATCCATGGCCAAATCCTGCATGGAAAACTCTAGAGTACCCATAAGAGGGACCAGTGAGTCCCCATGAGGTGTGTTTCTTAAAGCATTACTATTTGGGGTCCTTGTCTACAGAGGTATTGTAGGACTGTGCCCCTGAGATGTAAGTTAAAGCCTGTAAGAGATACTTTTAGGTAAATCTTATCCAATATACAAACTAATCCTCAATGTAGTTTCTTGTTCACACCTAGTGGGGGCATTGCTATTGCGTCTTTCCAAGGCTTTTTTTCTGCTGTCTTGAGTTTCACACAATTTGGAACTACGTTCATCCAGAATCCTTTGAGTCAATACCTTCCTCCTAGGTCCCTTCACTCTTAACTGCTTTGTCTCTGCCTTGTCCCAAGATATAAACGTGCTAACCTTGGTTGTAGATCATATGCAGTCTATACCTCCAAGACCTGAAATTCCCTTCCTATTTCCCCTTGCAAAAAAGGTAAAATGTAAAAAGATTTCTATAGCACACTAGCATCCATCTTGGCGCCGAGAGAATACTTTGTTATATAAGTGTGCTAGATCAATCACCCCGAAGGTACATGAAACTGGTTAGAGAGAGCAGAAGGAGCCAATCCTTAGGGTTTGGTGTGCTGGAGAGTCTACTCAAAACCCATTTTTTCAATATACAGTTGTTGATTCACCCAGGTACTTCTTACTTTTCAGGCACCCATTTGGGATAATTTGGGATAATTAGGCACTTTATCAATTGTCAATCAATCAATCCTGCTGCGAGTGACAATGCCAATTTAATTAATGAAGCTTTATTCGGCACACATAGATGACCATAAAAGCACAAAGATAAAAATACAGTAAATATTACATACAATAATTTTCAGAGTTTAAAAACAACCGGAGGGTTAACAGACATAACTCTTAAAAACACATGCTTTTCCTGGCATTGATAGACTGGCAATGCCATTTTTTTAACCCGTTCGCTGCTTCTGTCGGCCAACGGCCGTCGCTAGCAATACCTCTGTAGGGCTGAGCACGTCCGTTGGCCGACGTGGCCCGCCAGCTTAATAGAATGCTCCGCACCAGCGTGGAATTTTCGAAGCAGCAAACGGGTTAACATATAAGTGCATCTGCCTTAGAAATACCAATAAGACCGTGAATTGACTTTTGTATCTACAGTCAGAGTCTAGACAAAAAAAAAAAATGACAAGCCTCGGACAGATTTAATCTGATTTCATATTTGAAGTTTTATGTCAAGATTCATAGTGCTGCCAAACATGTAGTTGTAGCTGCCACCTTTCAAATATCATTATATGGCCTGATTATGAGTTCCACGGTTATGGATTGAGGGTAGCAGCGCAGGATGAACTGAATCTCTAATTGTGGATAAAACCCCCATATCTAAACCTAGGATTGTCCCTCAGAACTGGGAATAATTCCCGGACTCTGGAATACCGGGTAAAAAAAGACAGCGGATTTTGCGCTCCTGGGGAAATATTTTTGCACAACTCTGTATTCATTGGGGGCGTGGCCTAACAGCATGACTGGATGGTCGTGTTGCTGCAGAGCTCCCGTCCCTAATCTCAGAATCCTACAGCAATACTGGCAGAACCAATTCAGTCCCCGAACAGACTGAGGTCGGAAGATGTTCTGGCCTGAATGAGCGTGGAACCGGTTGCTGCACCTATGTTAAAGCAGTTTAATTGCTGATGGTGAAAATTCCTGCAACGCTGCGGCCTGCCTGATCAAAAAATGGTGTTGCCTGACCTCAGCCAAGCGAAGTCTGGAGCCTGAGAGGACTGAGTCTGAGGGGAGGCCTGGTTGTTGGGCTCTGTTCGTTAACCCTGTTGGTCATCTCCTCCACTCTACTGTACGTTTAAGCCTGGTGGGGGTCTGGAAAACACGAGGCAAAGCCAGTTGCCGCCTGGCTGAGTGACAGCGTGTACAGAGGACACATCCCAGGACAGCGGACTCGAGGTGACGGAGGGACTGGGACCTTCCTGACCTCGCCACGCCGGCTGCCTGAAAATTAGCCAGTGCCACGCGTGGACAGACTGCTGGGCACATTCTGCGGCCTCTAAGGGTGAACATCAAAGTGGGGGCCGGCGGGCTTCGAGTTGACGAGGAGCCGTCCGAGGGCCCTTTTGCAGTACCCCGATAGTGAGCACGTCACCTGAGACGCGGGTTGTCTGTGAAGTGTTTGGCGGAACTTCGCATAATACAAACCTAACAGTAACGGTGGAATCCAATTGCACGGGATTTTAAGGTAAAGACACAAACTGGCATTAGGCGATTAGGTAAGAGTAGGTAAACGGAATAGTGATTGCTTATACATTATATATCTCCCATAGAGTTACTTTTAACAAGGAGCCACCCATCAATAACGTATGTGACAAAGCCAGACGCATATCTATGCGAATACCTGGCAAGCCTTGGAAAAATAAGACAAATAGGTGAGAGATCTGAATTAGGACCAAATGAGAGCCAGATACTATAGGGCCAGATGTAGGTAATTCTATTTTACCGATTCATAAATACCGAATTTTACCGATTCGGTATTTATGAATCAGTAAAATAGAAGGGGGGAGATTTAGGTAAAATCGGTAATTGAATGACCATTCTGTAAAAATCGGTATTTACCGAATCGGTAAATACCGATTCCGTAATGCCCATTGATTCCTATGGGCATTGAAGCCCATAGGAATCAATGGGCATTACCGAATCGGTATTTACCGATTCCGTAAATACCGATTCCAGAAAGGGTGCAGGGGGTGTCACTTTGACACCCTCTATCACCCCAAATACAGGCATGTGTGCCATGTGGCACACAGACATGCCCTAAGGGCATGTCTGTCTGTCACATGGCATAGGTGTGCATGCACACATGTGCATGCACACCTGGATTCGGTATTTTACTACCCAATTGGATTGGGTGTTAAAATACCGAATCTGTTAGGCCTTTGGGACTCAGAAGAGTCCCACCTACATCAGTAAGTTACCGAATCGGTAAAAATACCGATTCGGTATTTTACCGAATCGGTAAATTTACCGAATCGGTAAAAATAGGGCCCCTACATGCCAATTCCTAAATACCGGTCGGTAACGGCTGAAATCGGCCGTTACCGACCGGTATTTGGGCTCCTACATCTGGCCCTATATAGTGGGAATTCTAACCTGAGATGGGGGGGCTATCTTTTATATGTACAGAAGACACAAATAACAGGTTATAATAGAGGGCTTATTCCTTATGCCTTTGTGTCTTGATACTAGAAATAATCACACATTCCTCGACCCCTGGAAAATGTGCTAAACAATTAAAACGTTCAGAAGTGATAAAAGTAATAAAATAACCTCGAGATAAAAGGTATTCAGTTAGAAACTTAGCAATTTCAATGTGTGTTAAGTTATTTGAAACAAAGGTGAACTATAAGTAAAAAATGGGTAATGCCTGCTAACTGCATTACAATCTGAACAAAGGGGAAGGGAGAAACCCAGAGTAACAGAACAGGGGCAGGCACCCAGCAGATAAAAGTGAAACTATTTCTGTCTGAATATATTGAATCCTGTATAGAACATGTTAATAATATTGGGAGGCAAGAAAGGGCAATGATTGGTCTGCAAGACTTAAGATGCACACAATGTATTGACTGATTTTATGTATACTTATTGTAGGGAGGAAAGCATTAATCCATGCAAAGACAGATTTATTGGTTGTCTTGAAAAAGATGGTGTGACAAGTGGAAAGCCATCGAAATGCGTCAACGCTAATAGGAGTACAATCTAAAGGATCAGCACAATTGTGTTAAATACAGATTGAATCATTGTATTGAGCACGGTGTTCTCAAATTAGATTTGATGTACATTGGTATTTGACAAGTTTTGTGTCTTACAATTTTTCTGTCTGTCTGAATTATGCAGGTCATAATTGTCATATGTAAGGGATGTATTTTTATGTGAACTGTATGTGTTTTTTTAACATATGAAGCAAGAATTGATTTCATTGTATTATTTGTATAACCTTATGAAATTTTTTATAGTGTTTATTACAAATTTTAAATAAAGTATCAATGTAAGATGTCATGTAGTTGTGAAGGATTTAATAGTTAGTTAACCACTGTATTTTTACAAAATTGTTGGGTCAAAGGAACCTTATTTCTTCTTGGTACACGTACCTTAATTCTCTTGATAGCTTTAAGGGGTGCCTCTCATATTTATTCTTTGGCCATTAAAGACTTTCCAGTGGGGTTGAAATAAAAAAAGGACACTATGGCGATGGACATCAATCCCTTACGTCTCGATCTTCGAAAAGTGGCGTATCGCGTGACGAGCACTGAGGGAGAAGTGTGGCTCAATGGTTAGAGCAGCAGACCCTGATGCAGAGGTCTAGCCTGGGACCACGGTTCAATTCCCCGCCTCGGCGGGTCTTGGGCTCAAAAATTCCATGGACCTGATAATTCTCGCCTTGGTGCCTATTCCAATCATGGAGTCCCTCTCTGCAACTCTGGGCAATAGCTTGCTTAATCTCCACAACAGCCCCCACAACGCTAAGGATCCCTGGCCTGCACCTTGGGGGTGCCCAGGATTGGACACCTCACAGGGAAAGCCAGGATGGGTTCCGTAGCGGTATTCGTACAAGCGCCTTGAGACCCTTGCGGGTGAGTAGTCTGCTATACAAGTATCAATTTTTACCTTAAAGGAGGAAGTCCAGAGACTCCGCATGACAGTGGCTTCGCTTCAAGAGATTGGAATACAGAGCAGAAGACGCAGAAGGGCGCTTGCGAAGGAACAACCTGAGATTTCTGAGATACCCGTAGAAGGCTGAGGGTTCAGCAGCAGATCTCTTCCTGGAACAACTGTACGCTATAGAACAAGTCCATCGATCCTTCGGTCCGCTGCTGCGGACGGGAACACCACCCAGAGCCATGATAGTCTGGATATTCGATTTTAGAGACCGAGATATAATATTACAATATGTCTGTGCACATGGCCCGCCTAAATTTGAAGATTGTGATATCCATATTTACCCTGACTATACCAGGAAGGTGCAGGATCTAAGGAATGATTTCTTCCGGGTCAAGAGACGTCTTAGAGAACTACATTTCAAATATAGCTTAATGTTTCCGGCCCGGCTCCGAATACAATATGGACACAGAGTGCACTTTTTCAGTTCTACGCTGGTGGCCACAGACTGGATGGACTCGCTAGGCCTGGCAGGGAAAAACCAAAATCACAACTGGCTGGAACAGCGCAGAAGAAGCGGATGTAAACGGCAACAGCTTCGAGACATTGGAATACAGAGATCCAACTCGCACGATCAGCAAGGGTGGGGTGTATCTTAGTAGGTTCAGATGGAACCCTTCGGGCCGAAGTGGTGGGGATACCTACACAGAATCAGATCTCTCCGCTTTGCCTTGTCCAAGAAACTCAATTGCAATTGGAAAATATCCCTAATTGTTCAGATGATAACTCTTGAGCGATACTGACAATGTTGGTGGGGATGAACTGATGGTTAAAATTGGGCACCGAAACTGTAAGTACAGCAGGTGGAGGTGTGGAGTAGAGAATGAGTTGTGAACCAATAGGGGGTCGATCCCCTAAAAGATTGAGAGCGAAAGACTGGTGAATTTGTTGAGACACAGTTCCGCCATTATTAAAGTTCAGGACACTCCAGCTGCGACGAACTGATGCGGCCTTGTGCGGTTGGGCGAGGCGGCGCAGTGCTTGACAGTCTGGCTTTATACCAGAGACTAGTTTTTCTTTTTTGGATTCATGTATTGGATTTGTTGAAATTTAAGCAGGGGAAGGGAATTTTGAGGGGGATTGGGGGATGAACAATATGGAGCTGAGTCCTGAGGCTTTGGGCAATGGTGGTGCTAGGGGAAATGGGTACTACTGCCTGAGGATGGGGGGAGGCGGGTGTTGGAGACTACACAGTTATGTTACAAAGTTTAATGCCTGGGATACAAAGAGACAATATTTCAGTCAACATTTAACAATGAAGGGTGGCCCTTTCTATAACACATTAAGGGGTCCCCACCTAGACAGAGAGCTCCAGCACTACAACAAACCGGAAACATGATGGGCAATACACAGAACTATAAATTTATCACCTGGAATGTTCTGGGGCTAAAAATTGTGGTTAAAAGGATTTGGGTGGCAATGTATCTTAGAAGGTATGGTGTGAGCATAGCTTTTCCTCAAGAAACCCACTTGTGGGGCGACTGCCTTAAGAACGTCTAACGACGATGGAGGGGCCAGTTTTTTGTGACATCGTAGTTAGGGTATGCCAGGGCCGCACTCATCTGGGTGACATCGGGAATCCCATTCAGGGTGGTAAAATCAAGGTTAGACCCATCAGGGAGGTATGTAGTGGTGGTGGTGGACTATTCCGGCCCAAGCTAAATGAGTTGAGAGGAAAGAGCCCAAATATGCAGCATGGTAAAACCAGGAATGTAGAAAGGCGAAGGGTGAACTCTTAGCCACTGCAAAGTCTAATTCATGTCGCAACTAGGCAAAGTATGGTTCTAGGTATAGGTTGGCATTGGATCAAGCCAAAAGGAACTGGGAAAGTTTTCTGTGCTCTACCCTCTATTGAGTTCTGTTAGAAAAAGATAATAATTCCTTCTGAAAAGAAGTAGCACTATGGTTAATTTGTCCAAAAGCCGCCCTGAGATATTTTGGCTAGCCCCACAAGTAGTTGACCCATTTTGGTGTATTGTATGCATATGTAAGCTGTGAGGAAAAAGAAGGTACCACCCCTCTGGAGGAAAGTACCCTCAGCAAGCCAAATGCCCTTGTACTTTTGACTCAAATAAACCCATGCTGCGATTAATACCTGTATCTCAGCCAGAGCCCCGGGCCCAGATAGGATTCCAAATGATTTATATGAGGGAGATCTAGAAGTGTGGGGTGCCTACATAATTTTTTTGTGAGATGCTATACTCTTAGGCTTGGGAATCCCAGCCTCTTTGAAATTGGCAGAGATTATTCCAATTTTCAAGAAGGGGGATTGGATCAAACCTAGACACTATAGGCCTACTAGTTTAATTGACTTACGTCTGAAATATAAGAGACCAAGGAAGAATAGGGAAGTGGAGATGAAACACAAGGCGGGGAAGATCTAGTCAAAGCAGCCCCCTCTAACAATTGTAGGGATCTTTGGACAGTTGTGAACGGCCCCTATTTTGAAAATACTTTGGATAAAAATCTGGATGACCATGTAGATGAGGATGCGAGGGTGCTGCACTTTGAAGATATTTTTGTATGGTGAGTGGTGATTCTTTTGATCCCATGGTACTCTCTGGTGAACCACTGATATTTAGCCTAGAGGAGGTGAGAACTGCCCTACTGAAGTGTAACCGAGCCAAAGCGCCCATCCCAGATGGGGCTCCCATTGACTTTTTTTCTGGAATATCAAGAATTGTGGGCCCCTTTGTTGAACACCGTATTTAATGAAATTGCTAAGAAGGGACCTCCCCATTTATGGAAAACAAGTATTATAGTTCCAATACATAAGAAAGGTGATAAAGCCAATCCCTGGTATTATCGCCCGATTTCCCTCTGAAATGTACGGGAAAATTGCTAGACCGTGTTTTACTGAACAGGCTAGAAGAATGGGCCAGGGGAAAACCTATTTTAATGCCAACTCAGTATGGTTTCCAGGAAGGACGAGGTACAATTGATCAATGCCTAAATCTTACTCTGACCATTGCAAATGATACCAAAGCCAAGGGAGGCGGCATTTGCATAGCTTTTATGGATCTATCAGCAGCCTTTGATTGCGTAAGCCATGTTAAGCTATGGGTCTTAATGTTAGAGATGGGCATTGATTCTCAATTGATTAATATAATTCGGCAAATATACACATAGGCGACTGCAAGCGTACGGTGCGGCAGTAAGGGAGAATGTACTATGTCTTTCCAGATCATGCTAGGCGTTAGGTAAGGCTGTGTACTTGCCCCATTCCTGTTCTCGATATTAACAAATGGGGTGGAAGCCGCACTAACAGGATCTACGGCAAATATTCCAATCTTCCTACCAGCCTCAATAACGATTCTGGCATATGCTGATAATGCGGTCCTAATAGCCAGGACGGGAGTTGCGCTCCAATGCTTAATAAATGCCTATGTAGGGTTTATGTCATCACTAGACCTAAAAGTTAATGAGTCCAAATCTTTTGTTATGGTGTCAGGTGCTTTACTTTCAAATAGGCTATCATCTTTTTATATAGGGACAAAAAAATTAGAAATAGTGGAGACTTTCTCCATTTTGGAAGTTTTATTTGACAATAAACAATCCTGGGCGCAAATGACAAAGTGGAGGGCCACAACAATGGAGAGAAATGTAGTTGCAATTACCAGTTTTGGGAAAAAACTGGGATCCAAACCTATAGGGACAATAAGGAAGATTTACGATGCAAAAGCAATTTCAGCAGCAACATACAAGGCTGGATTGTGAGGCATGGTTCCAATAGACCCCATTCAAAAGATAAAGGACTTTTTAAAAAACAATGTTCACCTCTCTTCCTGCATCATTTTCTAATTATGTTTGCAATTTAGAATTGGGTTTCCCCTACATAACTGACACAATAAGATTTGCACCGATTATGTTGTGGCATTCAATTCTGAGAAGAAATAATGTGGATGTCAACCAGGCCATCTTATGGAAATGCTTGTCATTAGACAATGCACATAAAGTTGCGTGGCTAGACTATGTTAAGACCACATTATACGCCCTAGGTGTCCTGGAATTGTATACAAATCCAGGTTCTTGCTCCAAATGCCCAAAAAAGAAACTTAAGTCCCTTTTCTGGACTAAGGCAGACTATGCTAGTAAGGAGAGACATTGAGTAAAAACAGTAGCAAATTCCTATCACCAGATCCCTTGCTTAAACAAACGGGAATACAATTACCTGGAGGAAGTAAATAACCCCCATCACAGGTTTATTCTTTTAAAATTTCACATCAATTTGATTCCTTTGGTGCTGGCCTTCCCAGTAAGAAAGTAGAGTCATAGTGATTTCGACCAACCTCCCTGTGATAATTTGTCAATGCAATCTAACCTTCATCTTTTCTTTGTTTGTAAATATTACAGGGACCAGAGAGCCAGATATATTGTTTCACTCCTAAGGCGGTACAACTTTAGCCAATGTCAAATTGCTCTTCTTTTTATGAAGAAGCTTTGTGATCCCTATCTCTGTTTCTGTGTAGCATCCTTTTTGTGTGTGTGCCTGCCTAAGTATAAGACGCCATTTATAAAGTAAAAAATTGTCCATTTTAATTAATTGTCTCCATGAACTCTCATTGTAAATAGGAAGGTTAACCATGTTTCTTAGGTCTGAGTTTTTAATAATATAGATAAAACAATTGCTATTTTTTTAAAAACATATTTGTATAATCTTAAACAGGTTATCCTTTTTAACTGTGTTTTATGTTTTTATTACTTAAACGGAAGAAGGCAGGGTAAGATTTGCTGCTTGATTAAGTAATGTGCTCAGAGTTACTTGAATTCTATTTTGGTAGAGTCATAAAGGATCCCTTTTATCATTAGTTTGAATTGATCCTATAAAAGGATGTTTAAATTGCTTCTTTTTAAAAGTGTATACTTTTATGATCTATGTCATTCAATTAGATCAAATAAAATGTTACTGAATTGAATTGACTCCTTGCAGAAAATGTTCTGTAAATAAATATTGACACGTCTTCAGGAATGGATCATAGAAATAACGATTTTAAGGCGGGTTTTCTATCTAATGTTAGCACCCTGGATCAGGTTTTTTGTTTTATTTGCATATTTTGGAAAGAAGTGATAATAAACTGGGGCAACTATTTGTAGTGTTTGTCGACTTGTGAACAGCTTTTGATCTGGTGCCTAGGGGCAGCTTTGATAGGTGTTGGGTGATATGGGAATCCCTGCTAACCTAATGGATAGTGGTTACACTACATGTGGACAACTGTGTGCAGGTTAGCCAGGGCGAGGAGAGGCAACTTATGATACCCATCAAGTTAAAGCGTGGAGTTAAACAGGGGTGCTTCCTAGCCCCCACCCTATTCACATTATACATTAATGGGGTGGTGGAATATCTTGACAGAGATGGGTGTGATCCACCGAAAGTCGGGGATGAAGGGCCAAGCCCTTCTCTTCACCGACGATACCTTATTGTTATCCAAGTCTCCCCAAGGGCTACAGCAATTGAACCATTTTATTTTCTTTTGTGGTGAGCGGGGCTGGAGTTAAATGGTATAATTACAAAGTATTATGATTTTCTCCAGTGGAGATCTGAAACCACCGAAGAAAAACATGTTGGTTGGAAAAGACCATATTGATCTGGTCCCCACCTTTGACTACCTAGCCATAAAACTCACTCCAAATCTGAGCTGGGTTTCACACCTTGAAAAAACACACTTATCATTGATCCAGCAGACCTCAAAAGCGGCAAAGATGCACAGATGGACAATGTCTAAAAGAGTGGCCTCAGCCTCAAAATTTATAATACCAAGGCTATGGGATCAGTAATGTATGGAGTGAAATTGTGGGGATGTGGGAACATTGATAGCTTATCTATGGATGAGCACCTATTTATAAGACCTTTGTTCAATCTCTCTGCGAGTACTCCACTCACCCAACTCTTCTTAGATCAGGCCAAAAGGAAAATTTCACACAACACAGAGTCCAGGCTCCTAGTTTTCTGGCACTGGGTTTGGACCACTGAGGCTCTTGCCCATATTGGGTGGGCCTTATCGATTTTATTACTTCTGCATGTGTTAGGAAAATATCCTGATTGAGATGCCTAAGGATACTCCTGAGGAAATTAGGACTAGATTTGTACTGGACCGCACCAGAGAAGTTGTGCCTGCTATCCAGAGGAAGGGTTAAAGAAATCTATTTGTAATACACATTAGTAGAAAATGTGACCAAAGCAAAGGAGTTGCTTACCTTAGCCTTTATAGATTTTAAACCCGGTGCGTAATATGAACCATTCCTTGACGAAATTGTTCCAGCTATGGTGCAAATATTTTTTTGTAATTCAGATACAGGACACTCCCCCCTAAACTGTTTTGCAGCAAATGTCAATTTAATGTTGCACTGGATGATCAGTGTACTGTATGTCAGGGAGGGCCAGAAACCTTGGTACATTTACTATTTATTTGCCCTTACTACAAACACGTAGGGTCAAAGTGGATTGTCTCCTTATGCACGAACATTGGCAGCCAACACCACTTTGAAGCATTCTGAATCCTTAGCACCATTACAAGGAGAACTGTGATGTTTTGCATGGAAAACGTTTTGATGGCCCTTTGGATTTGGCGCTCAAAGTGCACTTCATGAATAGGGATAATATACTGTGTAGTATGCACTTATAATAGATGGCTCTTCCTTTTCCTGTAATATGAGATGGTTTCCTGAAAAGGCCTTTTATGTATCTATAATTATATGTATGTCGTCTTAGGAATCACTGAGAATCCACTGGGTCAATTCTATTTGATTGAGAGGCTCCCAAAGATTAGCCAGGACACTAGGCAGGTCCTAGTTTTTACCCTTTCCTGTTGTAATATGTAGTTGCTGGGATCCCATTTGTCTAATTAGAGGGCACCCCAGTGCTTTTATTTTGTGTATTTGAAATATTCGATTGCTTTTTTAACATGTTTATATGTGTGATTTTGTGAGTAGTACTTTTTAAGATCTAAGTGATTGAAATAAAGTTGTTATGATGATGATGAATAAGGACCATAATAGGAATGTCATTTCAAAGAGGCTTAGGTTGGGACAGTATAAAAAGCCTTTTGTCCGTGAATTGTGTTTGCAACACTAAATGAGACAATGTAGACTGTGTAGAGAAAAAGATGCACATTGCACAAGTCTATGACACAAGGGAGCACAAGGGATGACAAAGTGCTTTGACAGTAAATTTACAATGGACAGGGTATTGCTAATTCACAACCTTCAATGTCATCCTAGTGTCATCACAAGTGTCAGGCCACTCTTATATTCACAGACTATGCACTGGAGGGAAAAGATGAGCTATTTTAGTTAAACATATATGCTCTGAGTTTTCTGTGAGCTGTAGGCCATTGTAGAAGTGAGAATTTAAAACATAAGAAAAATGTCAATGGACACCAAGGGCGTATGAGATTTTTTTTTACAGATGTTTCTGCAATATGGTGTAATGCCTGTTATAAGCTGGAAAGATTTCCCAAAATCCAGACAGTAAGAATGAAACAAATGCTGTTTCCCATGACCCAGCAATGCTGGTGGTTCAACAACTCAACAATTCATCTTCCAAGCCATACTTGTGCTTGGGTTGACATTGTCACTTTTCTTGATATAGGACTCACTTTGTTACATATTTATAACTGTGGTAACACATCAGCATTTGCATTGCAATATGAAAGTCTATCTTACTCAAGTGCTTCTGATTTACAGTAAACATCATTTTCCTAATTTAATTCTTTATTGATGCACCATTGAACTTTCAATGGTACTGTATCAATAAAAATGGTTCACTCTGCAATGAGGAAAACAAAAGAAATAGATAAGCCCAACTGTAAATAATACAGAGAAAAAGGAGGATATGTAAGAATAGATTGTAAAGTAAATTTATACTAATTTATCAATCACAATAACAGTATATTATAGCGCATGTGATATGACGGCACAATACAGAATTGGTGAGAATAAGGTGTAATGCAATAAAAATATAAAAGATAATTGAATCAGAAAACATAATGGGCTGTATTGACCCTTTACCATAGAGTAATTTTGCATAAGTAAAAAAAAAATCTTTAAAGTAAATGGAATTTTAGTGTCAATGATCGGTGCAGTCCATATTAGCTAAAAGGAAAAAGTTGACTTTCGACTCCAATGGTTTAATTGACCAGGCCAGCATCAGGACAGTTGTCAAACAACACGTAGGAATAAGCATTCTAAAAGAGAGAGACACAAAGGAGCGATTCGGATGTAGAACGGACCGGAGTCGTCCCGACATCAGTCTAGAACCGGAACCGAACGACCTGTCGTCGATTCTAGCGCTGCAAGTAGGATGCAATCGAACCCTGTTTGGTCACAATCCTATACTTTACAATGGGAGCATGCATTCCGAATGGAATGCATGCTCTCATTGCAAGATGCAGTGGTGCAGTTCATCCCTGCACCCTGTGGTAGGCGCCTCAATGTCCCTGCATCTGGGTGCAAGGATCAACAGGGGGGGCCCACAGGTACCCTCTAGGCTCCCATTCGGCAGCCTTTCAGCCATGGAGGCCCTGCTGGGGGCCCCCATAGACAGATTCCCAATGCCTTTCTGTGTTGGAAAGGCCGGCACAGCAAGGTAGTGGGAAGCTGCCATTGTAATCCCTCGGCCGGAAAAAGTCGGCCGATGGATTACTGCAGGCTTTACGAATGGTAGGCGAGCTCTCCGAGCCCGTCGGAGGCCATTCAGAAAACCGATCCGCATTCCTTTCCGACCAACCCAATCAAAATGGGTCGGTCGGAAAGGAATCCAAATGGGCAATTCCAATGCTGTCAGAACGGCTCTGACTGACTGTCAGAGCGATCCTAACCACATCGGAATCGGGCTCAGAGAAGGAATACACTGGGCACCAAAACGGTGTAGAAAGAATCAGTACTACAAACCAGAGGGGCTTACTTTTAGAATTCTGCTAGTAGAGACAACAGAAATACATGTCATGGTCCAAGAAACAGACAAAACCTATAACAAAACTGCAAAATGTGCAAGTTTGAAAGAACAATTTTCTTGGGGTTGTTACGTGAAGGAGTAAATGGAGTCGCAAAAGTAATTATATGTGAAGAGGATGAGCTTTTACTTGGATTGAGCAAATTCTCATGATGATAAAGACAATCTCACTTGCGTTTTGTGTCAAAAGGCATTGCAATCTTTAGAAGAGAGCCTTGAGCTCCCTTTTTTCTCCTTCAAAAAGGGTAGGCTATCAGATACCACTATTTAATTAGAGCTAAAAATCCAGAAAATACCACCTCAGCTCCACAAAGCCAAATAGCTCAGGCTTATGGTTTGGCCTTTTTGGTGGGACATTACAAATGTGGAACTTTAAGTATGTGATGACACCTTCAATGCCATGGTTTTTACGCACTCTAGTGTGCATTTTACTCTTACGTGTCATACCAATTGCAGTTCCCAAAATGTGATTTATCACATTTGATGCCCATGTGATAAGATGTACATAGGAATGAGGTTACAACACATTCACTGCAAGATTTTGCAACACAAGTGCAGGATGGGATGTGGCATCAGTAAAGCTCATTTGATTGAGCATAATCAGCTGAAAGGACACACTGATACATTCAGTGGTAAGTGATTGAACAATTGACTACGAACACACAATCGGCCATTATGCAACGGACTCTCCTGACCTTGGAATGTGGATGGATAGATCATCTGGATTCATTGCTTACTGGTCTAAATATTAATGACAAAACAATGCAGATACTAGCAACGTATAGGTACTGATGTCTTCACTCTAATGCAACAGACTCTTTTGACACTGAATGGAAGATGGCTTTTTGAGTCACTGCTTCAATTATTAACAATATAATAATCTTTTTTTCTTTTTTTTCTTGTATTCTACTCATTTGCTTTACATGCCTTAGAATAGAGTGGCCTCTGAGCTCTCTTTCAGGCTATCCATCAGCAGTCGTCTGGGTCAGGACTATAGATTCCTTGCATTGTTATGTCATTTTGATTACTTAAGATACTCAGGTTGTTCATGTAACAATGCTGATATTGCTTCTCCAGTATTTTTCTATGTTTCCATTAATGTGTTGTTATTGAGATTATAAAATTGTCTACAGTTATGCTTTTCTTTGTCCTTGACTGTCACTAACATCTCGACCTAACCTTTTCATGTATTCTTGACATGATTTAGACTGGGATTTCGAAACTGTTCTTTTGAATTGCTGACAGTGCAAACCTTTGGGGTCAAAACATCAACGTTTTCCTATGATCTAATATGGATTGCACCAAGTGTTGCCACTAAAATTACATTTACCTGGAAGTCTTTTTTAGACTTATGCAAAATGGTTGTGTGACAGTAAAATGCACATCTTTACAATGTATACCTTTACCACTCATCCTTTACCACACAGTGGGCCATATGTATCAAAAACGATTTTTGTGATTCTCAAATTGCGATTTTTAGGAAATTGTAATTAGAGAATCGCAAAATGCAATGTATGTAGGATTTGCAAAAAATGTTGCAAATACTACATATTTCTTATTTTGAATCGCAAATTGAGATTCGCAAATAAGGAATTCCTTCCCATTCAATGAGAAGACATTCTCAATTTGCAATTCGCAATCAGAGAATCGCAAATTGAGAATGCAATATCAAGGCTGCCAGGGTGTCAAAAGGACACCCTGTTGCACCCCTGAAATATGTAGGTGTGCACATGTGGCGCACATACATGCACTAAGGGCATGTCTGTGCGTCACATGGAATTTTGAAATATGTTAAAAAATTGCATTTTTCAAAGAAATCGCGAATTACCACCAACTTGAAGTTGGTGGTAATTTCTGATTCCTTAAGGCCAAATTGCACCTTTTCTTTGCTTCCTACATTGCATTTAAGGAATCGCAATTTGTAATTCCTTGAATGCAATCGCAAAATTGAGAATCACAAATTTTGTGATTCTCTAATTTGTGATGCCCTTTTGGGATGATACATCCCAAAAGCCCCTTCCCGTTCGCAAACAGGAAAAGGGCTTGATACATATGCCCCAATGCTTTACTTAAAAAAAAGATATATATATTTAGCAGTTCCAGAATATACATATATATGAAATAGCAAACAGTGATGAAACCAGTAATACATTACAAACGGTTAATAATACAAGGCAGTTGTATTACAAAAATAGGAGTCTTGGGAATAATACAGTACATCAGGTATTAAAATAATAGCTAGATCCAATAAGCGGGTAATTAATCACAAATGCACAGTACTTTTGGAGATATTTGCAAGCAGATCAGTTCATTGGGGCCTCTCTCTAGTAGTACTGACCGTTAATTCTGTTAATTTCTTCATATGGCCCCCTTACATTTCTGGTCCAAGCGTCGATTAATGCCCAAGCCTCTGGCCCCGGATTTTGGCCTGTCTACCCCTGCTGGCATAGATAGCCCTTACTTGATTATAGATTCCCAGGAACCTGGCAAGCCACATATGGAAAGTTGGAGGTTCAGTGTCTTTCCATCTTGCTGCAAGTAATGTCCTTTATACCGCTGTCCCCAAGAAGAGACAAAATTCCTCCTCTACGCTTAGCTTCAATGAGCTATCATAGCCAAGAATCAGCAGAGTAGGGGATAATTCTACTCTATGACCAAATACTTCCTCCCAGTACCCTGATAAACCTCTTTTTAACAAAATTAGTCCTGATTGTTCTTACACCCATCCTTTCCCATTTCTTTCCCATATCATCGTTAACCTGGGATGATAATAGTGATGAGTGCCACAGGGGAGTATATCTATTAATCTTCGGGATTCCCATAAATCTGGAGACCTGCTTCCGAACTTTCCATGCAATACGGATTACCTTAAATTTAACCTTGTTATAATAGCTTGGCTCCAATTCTTTCAATAAGAGCCCTGGAGCTTTCTTCCCAATGTAGAGTTCATATATAGGGGTATTTTTAGACCTTGCTCTATTCCATTATCATTATCTATGATAAACAAAGTAGCCATTTGGTGGAGAAGGGCCGCCCAATAATACAGAGTGATTTTAGGAATTGCTAAACCCCCCCTGTCTTGCGGCAGAGCTAAGTATCTCATTGCTCTCCTAATTGTCCTGTATTGCTATATAAAATTGGAAAACATTGATTCTAATGTTTTCAAAATACTATCTTCTACAGCCAGGGGTGTAGCCCGAAACAAGTACAGTAGCTTTGGAAGCATGGTAATTTTTAGGTAAATACCCCTCCCCAATGATGGACAAGTGTAAGCAGTTGACTCTCCTTAGATCGTTCCCTATAGTTTTAATCAAGGATTCGAAATTGCATTTATTAATTTCCTCTATTTAAGTGCTTATACACCCCCCCAAATAGATAGCCATGTCTGCTTTCCTTGGGTCATTATAATTGATATTATCTGTACATAGAACAATAGTTTTCCCCTTGTTGAAAGCATACCCAGAGAAAAGCCTTCGGTCTCAGCGATTTTATTTATTTCTAAAATGGCCTCCGCTGGGTCCGGAGTTAATACCGCCACGTCATCGGCATAAGCCAATACTTTGGTCTCATAACCCCCTGTAACAATTGGCTTGACATTCTGGCTCTGTAGGAGTTTAACCACCAAGGGGTTGATATATAGAGCAGATAAAATCGGAGAACAGGGGCAGCCCTGCCTCGTCCCTCTTGATATATTAATAATATTAGACTCCTTGCCCATAAATTGCAAACAGGCCCTTGGTTGACAGTACATGGCTTTGATTGCTTTTATAAATTGGGGCCCAAATTTATTTATTTTGAGTATCCCCCACAAAAACTCCCAGGACACCCAATCAAAAGCTTTCTCAGCATCGAGGAGGATCATAGCCATTTGGCCCCCCGTCCTAGACATGATATCAAAAAGAGAGATAACTCTGCGGGTATGATCGGTCGTTCCTTTGCCCGGGATAAAACCATGCTGCCAGGGGGAGACCAGATGTTCAATCACCCTCCCAAGCCAGTTGGCCATGTTTTTGGAGCATAATTTAGAGTCTGAATTTATCAAGGAGATTGGTGGATATGAAGATGGGTTGTTAACTGGCTTACCCTTTCTTAGGAAATATTATTATGTCAGTCTCCTTCCAAGACACAGGAAGGATTCCACTATATTGCACTCCCTGAAACAGGTCCAATAGAAGAGGAATTATTATTATTCCTAAGATTGTATAATTCTCTAGCTGGATTTTATCGGGTCCTGCGGCTTTCCCCAAGGCCATACCTATCAGGGCTAAATAAACTTCTTCTGAAGTAATATCCTTTTCTAGCTCATCTCTTATTAGTCAGTTCAAACCCCCTCCAAGTTCGATGCCTGCAGTTAATTCTATTAGGGCTTGCCTAATTTCAGCAGTGCCCTTCTTGATATCCTCTTGATACAATATTTGATAATACAGTTGAAACCCTTCAACATTATCCTCTGGATCTGTATGTTCTTGTCCATCTATCTTAAGAGAGGGTATTGCATTCAGAGAGATCTTCACCCGGGTGCTTAGGACTAACCTCTTGCCTACCAGCTCTCCGTTTTCATATGAGCTATTCCGATGTGATTGAAATGCTTCTGCTGATCTCTGCGTTAGTCAGCTATTAAGTTCTGCTTTTAGAGCAATTATTTGATGTTGAATGTGTACCCTATCTTGCCCCTGTATTATTGCCAGAACATGCTCTTCTTCAGCTCTGGCCAACTCCTGCGAAATTTGCTGATTATTATTTTCCTGCTCCTTCTTAGCTCTGGCCGTATAACTGATGGTTTCCCCTCTGAGAGCGGCCCTAATAGATTCCCAGACAACCCCCCTGCCCGCACTGAAACGATTCATATCGAAATATTTCTGTGCCCAATCATTAATAAATTCAATATAATCTTTAGTCACAAGCAGCTTTTTATCAAACGTCCACTTAGTCCGACGTCTTTTAAAATTGGTTTATTTAATTTCTAAAATCAGAGGGTTATGATCTGATATTAGTTAGGGAGTTTCATAATTTCGGCCTGTACTAACAATTCTCTTGTTCCAAGGAAAGAATCAATCCTGACATATTTGTTAAGTGGGCAGGAGAAGTACGTGTAGCCAGGATTGGAAGGATTTTTTAAAGCCCAGATATCCACCAGGCCATGGCTATTTTTAAGATAGTTTAGGGCCCTATAAACTCTCGGCTTCCAACCAGAATATCCACCCTCCCTTTGCTTCCAAATATCTATGTCTAAAGAGATGTTTAGAGCTCCGCAGAAAATCAGGGAATTTAGCCAAGTGCCAAGCTTTATTTCTTGGTCCTCAAATATTTGAGGGTCATCTTGATTTGATCCATAAACTGAGCATATCGTAACTCCGGTTATAAGTAGGTCTGGGCAAAGCACTACGCTACGCTCGCGTAGTTTGCGAAGTTTGCGCAACTTCGCACTACGCGAACTGCACGTAGCACAGTGCGGACACGGGTAGCGTAGCTTAGTGCAGAGGTCGTTTTTTGCTTGCTCACGGTCCTAAACGTCAAGTTGGCGACCGCAAGTAAGCAAAATGAAATCCTGGTGGGACTTTTTCCTCGTTCACGAGATTCTCAACTCGGGGAGGTCAGGTTTCTCATTGCAAGTGGTCGCGTATGCTCGCGACCGCTCACGATGAGAAACTACTAGTCCGAGTTGAGAAAGTTGCAGCTCGAATAAAAATCTACTCAAGGGGCAGAAAACTACAGCTCGCACTGTGCAATATGCCGTTTTCAATGATTGCACAGGGCCGGATGCTTGTCCGCTCTGTGCAATAATTGAAAACGGCACCTTGCACAGTGCAAACATGCTATACGCAGTACGCGTAGTGCTACGCATAGCTCGCATAGTGCGAAGTGCACTTCGCCTAGCTTTGCGTAGGGCTACTTCGCGAACTACACCCAGTCCTAGTTATAAGTTATACTATGACCCACCACCCCAAAGGGTCCACTGCCTTGCGCTTGGCTAACCCTAATGATGTTTTAGCCAGGATGGCCACACCACAAATATTGGAAGTCTTGGTTGTACAGGCAAGAGTATTATATCCACTGACCCTTCGCAATTCTCTTTTCTCCCAAGGAATGTGCGTCTCCTGTAAACAGACTACATCCATAGAGTTTAACCTAATAATTTCAGCATAGCGAACCCTCTTAGCCCTATTGTTCAACCCCCCCACATTCCATGAACAAATAGTTATCTTCCCCATTGAAATTTAGTTTCAAGTTCCAGGAATCCTTTTAATAATTGCCTGATGCCCTCATGTTCCTCCACAATATGACTCTCCTTATGTCGTTCATTAATCTTTTTTGACAGCTTTTCATTTCATTGCCAATTCTGGAAATGCTTTTTTTATATCTTACTTTTTGCCCCACCTCTTCCCCATCCCTTCCCCCCTCCCATCACCCCAGCACTCCCACCTCCCCTCCTGAGTAATACAGACTCAATCTAGAGTTTGTTCATGATGAATGTGCGGCACGCAGCCAGAGCTCTATTGTTAAGGCCTTCCACTAATACTTAGTAGATGCTGTTCATAAAATCACATCTCACGCGGTTACTCTTGAAGGATTTTTTTAATTTCAAAGTATATCTTTTTTTTTCACTTAGATACATTTCAACTATACCAATTACACCCAAAAACTCAACAAAAACCCTTACGAATATCCCTTGTCCCTTTGTATTTGATTTGATCCCCCCTTGTGATGATTGTGTCTTCCAACAACCTTTGCGCTTTACATCAATCTATGTCTATGCTTAGCCATATAGACCATCCAGGTATTCTCTAGCCTTTATTTCGGACAAAAATAATTTGGTTTGCCCTTCCCAGACCACTTTAAGCCAAGCTGGATTATTAAGATAAGCCTGTGCTTTTTTATTTTGGAATGGCTTGATTAGCTGGTGCAGCCTCCACCGCCTTTCGACGGTGAAGTGACAAAAATCTGGGCAAACAAAATAGGAGATCTCGTTTCTAGATCTCTTCGAATCTGGTCTTGCCTTCTCAAAAACCGCTTGGCGCAGTAAAAAATTACCAAAATACAACTGGATGGCATGGGGAAAGGCCCCAGCCTTTACTGGCTGTTTCTGAGCGAAGGGGACACAGTGAGCACGTTGCACTTCCAAAGCCCAGTTCCACTCAGTGAGTTCTGGCAAAGAGTCTCAAAGCAAGTCCACCACATATGAGCAAACATCCCCCACTCGACCCCTTCAGGACCCCCCAGCACCCGCAGATTGTTCCTACGCTGGCGATGCTCAAATTACTCTAGCTTCCATTTGACATTGACAAGCTGCGGCTCATGAGAGTCCACTCTTGTTTAATTTGAGGCCAGCTCAGATTCATTAGTGACGATCCAAGATTCCAAATCAGTGAGCCGCTCCCCAAATACGCTACATGTCTTATTTAGCTTTTGGACAACCCCTTGCACCTTACGCATGGCAGCTTGAGCCTTGCTCCAATCTTGGCGCATCTCTTCCCGGTGCATTGAGATGGCCTGGAAAATAGCCACAACCGTTGGGGCGGTTGATCCTGGATGATCTGAACTAATCGAGTCAAGGGGTAAGGGATTAGTGAGTTGATTTGTGGGGGTGTAGTCCCAGGCCAGATCCTTCGCCCCCGTTTTTTCTTCTTTTCTTTAGAATAGTTTTTAACTTAGAGCCAGGATCACTGCAACTCTCATCCGTCGTAGATGAGATGTCACCCGACCACTCACCCCCGTCAGATAGAGAAAAGAAGTCACTAGGCTCTTTCTCAGGCTCTGTACCCCCAAAGTTGGTTTTGCTAGCTTTAAGGGCTGTTTGGGGCTAGGATTGGCGAGATATAGCAACGTCAGTTCCATACAGTTGTATCTGAGGTTGGGTAGAAGTTATGTACGCTCCCCCTGCTTCCCCAATCGTATCTAGTGGGGCAGCGGAGTTATTAGTGCTAGAGGAGTTCTCTAGAATTGCATTTCAGTTGGGTCTCAACAAGCTCTACGAGGGGGGAAAACCGGGCATACCTTTGTTACCGTCCTGAGCGCATAACTCCAGGTTAGGAATCCTCAACCTCTGCCTTAGTCCATGCCTCTGGTGTAGCCTGAATCCCTCTCAGGACCTCACCGGCAACCACAGCACGCGCGGCGTTCATGCTCCCTTTGGGACCAGGCTTGCTCTTCCCTTCCTGGCCCGGAACTGTTTTCCCGGCCGACCCTTGCAGCAGATCAGCCACAGTAGGGCTGGCCAGGCGTCCCTTCTGCACAGCCCCACCTCTTCCATGCTTTGGAGTCTGTGCGGGCGACCCCAGTGATACCGGAGCTGCAGCCTTCTCCCCTCCGGCATCTCCCAACTCAGATGCCCCCATGCAACGCCAGCCTGGCCGTTCTAGCGTTGGCAGCCGTGGCCGTCTTGGGAGGCATCACACTAACTTCAGCGGCTTCAGTGCACCCATTATGCTCCACTTTGAAGAGGGGGCAAGATGGTGGTCGCTTGAGACTGCTGTGTGCAGAGAGCCATGAGAGCTCGAGGAAATCAACCTAAGATGCTGTACTAGAAGAAACTGGAAAGAAATTACCGTGGAGACCTGCGAGGAAGTGTTAAAACCGGCCAGGCGATATTTACATCTGCTTGGCACTGTCATCGGTCTGGCCGTATTGCGATACCTGGGTAGAGCAATTTTCAAGGCCAATGGAAACCAGCAGAGGAACTCTTATCTGTTGGGTGTGGTCGCGGTCCCCAGTGCCTTTACAATGCAAAGCCTTTACCATAAAATGCCTTTATCACACTTTACCACAAAAGGTGTGTAAATGTAAGTACAGTTAAACCAATATATATATATATATATATATATATATATATATATATATCGCCAGTAGGTATATATAGTTAGGATTTTTTCCCTATGGGATTTCTGAAAATTCTATGTCTAATAACTTTGGCGTTTGTGGACGGAATCGGCTGAAATTTTCAGGAAAATGGCACATTTTGTTTCTGAGCAGCCCTTGAAAATTTGGGGGGGTTTTGTCAAGGGGGGCCGAGAAAAAAGGGGGGTCCCAAAACGCGTTTTTCCCATGTTAATTTCCATAGGGCGGTTGGACTCACTTTTAGCTCGAACGGCTGAATGGATTTGCACGAAACTTGGCAAAATTGTAGGGACTGTTAGCCCGATATGCCTTTGCTAGGTCTCAATATATGTGCTCCAGTAGTTTTTGAGAAATTAACGTTCAAAACAAGATATATATCTGTAACAGCGCTCCGGGCTGCGCTCCGGTTCGCTTACTTTTCGCGAAACGGAACTTTGCGCGCAGAAAGCTGATTGGCTCTCCGGTGTCTGTCAACATTCTAAACAGTCCGGAGCGGCCGCCATCTTATCTCTCGGTAGGATCGAGAGAGAAGAAGAGGTGAAAAACGAAGGGGGAATTTAATGAAAGGGGGCAAGGTATACCTCTCTTGACCCTCTAGGAATGATGTTGGGGTTATTAAAGGGTCTCGTGGGGAAAATAAAAAAATATATATTTTTCACGGTAGAAGCGCTTCCCGGGCCGCGAACTGGGCCGCAAACTGGTAGCGAAACGGGAATTCGCCATTTTGTGTTTCGTTTTAATTAAATTACTAGGTATAAGGGGGTGCGGGAGACGTATCCTGACCCCTTATGTTTTCTGAGGGTGGCTGAGGAGGCTCATATATGTAGATACATGTCTTCCAGCGGCTGTGCGTGAGCTTTTTTTTTTTTTTGCTGCGTGACGTCTGTTAACGTTCGATTCGATGGAAATCAGTGATCAGTTGACCACCATTTTGTCACTGCGAGTAAATATTTTGTTATAAATGAATCCTTATTGATAAACATTGTCTGCGCCATCTTGCCTTTTTGTCCAATGCCACAATTTTGTCGTGCACGGCAGCCATTTTAGATGCCTTGACCAGACCCACTCTCTGCACGCCATCGATTCTCAGCACGGCTCCCCACCCTCGCAAGCATCTCCCCCACGCACTGGTCACCCCCGCTCTCTCTCTCATGCATCGGCCATATACTTCCCCCCATCTGCGCTGCTCTTCCCTGAGAATCACACTCTGTGCTCGCCCGACACCTCCCTTTCACCCTATTCACTACCGCACCCTCCGACACTCCTCTTCCTCTGTGTCCGATTGTCCAGGCCGGACTCAGGCTATCACCTAGCCCTGCGGATGTAGTTTATGGCCCCAGCTGTAGAGAATCCAGACATGCCAACCCTCCCGATTGGGGCGTGAGACTACTGATTTCAGTGCTAGTCTTCCGCCTCCCGATTCCTGCAAGGAAAAATCCGGGGGCATATTACCAACAACTAGCGATAATTTTTGTCTCTAACTTGTTTAGTGACAAAAATTATCGCCGCACATCGGCGAATTTTATCGCAGATAAACCTTGCTATTAGCAAGGTTTATCGCAAATGCGATAAAAAACAGCCGCAATGCATGAATATCGCTGAAAAGTCAGGGATATTCATGCATTATCCAGCAAATGCTCTTAGCCATGTTATCCACCTTCCATTGGATAACATGGCTAAAAACTGCTCAGGGCAGGTGTTAGCGATAATTTTTGTCTCTAACTTGTTTAGAGACAAAAATTATCGCCGCACATCAGCGAATTTTATCGCAGATAAACCTTGCTATTAGCAAGGTTTATCGCAAATGCGATAAAAAACGGCCGCAATGCATGAATATCGCTGAAAAGTCAGCGATATTCATGCATTATCCAGCAAATGCTCTTAGCCATGTTATCCACCTTCCATTGGATAACATGGCTAAAAACTGCTCAGGGCAGGTGTTAGCTTTTGGAGATATTCGCGCTTAGCGCGAATATCTCCAAAAGTTGGTAATAGGAGATAGCGATGGTTAGGGACTGTTTCCAGTCGCTAACATCTTGGCACGCCCACTTTGCATGTCATTAGTGATAAATATCACTGACATGCAAAGCGGGGCCCAAGATGGTCGCTATCTCCTTTTAGCTGTCACTAACTGGTGTTAGCGACAGCTTGGTAATAGGGAGATAATTTTATCTCCTTTTTTTGGCTTTTAAAGCCAAAAAAGCGGAAATAAACCCCCTTGATAATATGCCCCACGATTCCTCGGGGGTTTCAGCTGACAGGGCTTGGTATTGTGTTACGTGCTAATTCTTCCAGGAAACGTCAGAGGGTCGATGCAGGGGTTCTAGAAGGGGTGATAAACCATTTAAGCCTCATGAACAAGCGCATGGTCTTTTAAAGATTTGTGAAGTACTCGGGGCGGCAGTGTGTGTGTGCCCTCTTTCAGGAGCGGGCGGGGGGGCACTGCCAGCAACTTGCCAGGCCAGGTAGTGTTCAACACGTGCATCACCCTTTCTCTGCCTGCTATTGCGCTCCATGCTTCGGAAAGGTAAGAAAAAGAACGTGCATTTGAGTTTGAAATGTCCGATCCTGTAGCAGTACACTTGCAAAGCCCACACATGACAATAACCCGATTCAAGGCCCCATTCACCCGATTTTTTAAAAATATATAGCACTCCAACAAAGTAGGATTATAAAACTTTATTAACTTTTAAATATAACGAACGCAACAAAAACTGTAAATATATTTAAACATTTTTTGAAATTAACCAGAACTATAACGATAACAACAACAACAATAATATAACTTTTATGCCTAAATTACGCAAACATTTAGCTAATCTGCTAAAGGGGGGAGTCGCCATTTCTTTACAATAATCAATAATGAAAAATCAACATCAATAGGGTTGTCCGTATTCCCGATGCAGCAATTATAGTGCAACATACACAGCACCTGGGGTGTCAAGAGTGAACAGGTCCTAGCTGCTTAACCAATGACTGACAAATGCGTTAGGGATTTCCTTGTGTTTCTTAATAGCATTGGTGTCTGCACACTTCTTTGTCAATTCTGTGAACATGATAACTGCTTCATAGACAGATGATATCTTTGTTAAGTCATTAGTGTTAAGTGTGTCTGAAACTACAGTGCCCTTCTGTTTTTCTTTCTTCAGGCTCTACAGAGTTTTGTGTGTTGTTCTTTTGAGCGACAATTATTCCAGAGGTTTCAGGTTCACTTGTTTTGTCTTGCAGTGAGTTAACAGCTTTAGAGACTTCATGTTTATTTGCTATGTCCTGCTGTTCGTCAACTGCTTCAGAGACGTCAGCCTCATTTGTTATGTTTGAGTAGATCCTGGACCTGCCCGGCCGCGCCCAAAATGGCGCCGGTGTAAATGGGACTCGTAACTGCTTGTTGTGTACTGGTTGCCCAACCTTGATATCACGAGATACGTATGCAGTTTTGAAGCACATGGCGGAGGCTCGTCTGCTGTAGTGGGGCGCCCCTTATCGTTTCAGTCGCCATTCCGTCCGCTTTTGCTACACTGTGCCTTTTCCGCCATTCAGCTGTTTACCGCCCGCTCTTACGGCTACAGCGTCTCGCTCACCATGTAGTTGAGTTGCTCCCACTCTTGCGGTGCAGCGATAGGCGGCTGCCACAGGACTCTTAAAATGGCGGCCGGCTCTTCGGATTTGGGCCTGGTCCAGTAAAATGGCCCTGGGACACCTTGGAACTCGGACGCTTGTCTGCCAGGGCTTGGGTTCCATTCTCGAAAGCGTCCCCTCAGCCTTTGAAGATTGTACAAAAGTCTTGGGGGCCCTCGACTCCCGCAGGCTTCCGGTGGGGAGCGGCTGCCATGATTGCTTGCGGAATGGCCACGACGGAGCTACGAGATGGTGGTGCTCTCATGGTGACGCCAGCTTCAGTCTGAAACATCCAGAAACAAGGTGGGGCTTTCATCGTTTGGGAAAAAAAATGTTTTAATCCAATGAAAAGTGTTATTTTTAGGTCACATGACCTAGTCTTACATCATTAGGAAAACAAAAGTAAAATGAACCAATGAAAAGTTTTATTAACAAGTCAAATGACCTGTTATGCTTACGTTACGCGCTGCGCGGCGCGCTCTGGATCATTTCCGGGAAGCTGCGCCTTGCGCACCGGAGCACTTCCGGGTGCGCTAACGCGGCGCGTCATATGACGCATTACGCGACAACGCAGGTCCAGAATATAGTCAAAATGTCTCCACCAACCAGCGGTCGGAATACAACCGCTTTCAGCAGTCCAAAAAGTTCGGTTAAATCTTAAGAGCGGGAGCAACTCAACTACATGGTGAGCGAGACGCTGTAGTCGCAAGAGCGGGCGGTAAACAGCTGAATGGCGGAAGAGGCACAGAGTACCAAAAGCGGGCGGAATGGCAACTAAAACGGTAAAGGGGCGCCCCACTACAGCGTGTCTTCAGGTCAAACGGATTGTGGGACAAGGTCCAGAATGAAAGAGTCATCAAAAGGGAAAAAATTCCGCCGGACCCCGGGAGCCGGCCGCCTATGTCGGGGGCGATCTCAGGCCACATCAGGGCAACACGACTTGGGGAGGGGGCAGGAGCCAAGCGCCCCCTCTCAGTCCACGCCATCTCACCTCCCCTCGGGGGCCTCCGTCAAGCGGTTTAGGGAGGCACCGTATCACATTGTTTTCCAATGCAGTCAGGTCCACAAACGGACCCTACTTACTTTGAATAGTGAAGCTGCAGCAGGTGCAAATAAGGTTTAAACAGTGTTACAAGCGCTGCTTAGAACTCTGAAGTATGGCACTCAACATCCAGGACTTATGCCATTTGTGTAAGGCAGTGACATCAAAGCAACTCAGGGACAAAAAGCATGAACGAACATTCACGTATGAAAATCTTATTTGGGGAAGGGGCAGGATCCAAACGCCCCCTCCCAGTTCGCGCCACTACACCGTATGTGGAAAATCTGAAGCCATCGTTCTACAAACTCTCAACGCTTGCTATCAGTGCATGAGTTTCATGCTTGATCGATTGAGCTAGCCGGATCGGGCAATAAAAAGTATAAAATAGTTATGTAAATAGTTATTTAATAAAATGTTTTACCCTGTTTCTTTGCTGGTGTGTTGTCTATATTTATAATATTTGCATAGGGTTTGTCGTTATTTTGGGCGGGGTGGGTGGCGGAGTCGAGCTGTCTTGCAGCCCTCATGGTGTGGAGCTCGGTTCATTTCACTATTTTCGTATTTCTCATGAAGGGTTGTTCCTAATGTTTGTATTTTATCGAGGTCAAAAAGAGATCGAATTAGTGGTCTACTGATTTTGCTCGATTACTTTTATTTTTTTACACAATTTTTCACTATCTGCAAAGACTAAACAGAGTATTGCGACTTTGTGCTTGTTTGTAAATAGAGAATGATCCAAAGAGAACCAATTTTAAAACAGTAAATGCTTGGATAACAATCAATCAAATGGAGAGACAAGCAGGTACGACGGATTACAACGGGGGTAAAGGTCTGCGTTAACTACCGTTCACTATCTGCAAAGAGAGAGTACTACTAAGAGAAAAGAGGGGAGGGGGGGTAGCGTTCAAAGCACATCAGCGTGCATAAACACGAAAACGTTTTTACCTATCACGTACTTGACATTTGACAGCTTTTGATATTTGCTATTAAAAAACCATTGAAATTCACAGAAAAAACCATAGGTTATAGTCCATATATAGTTAGGAATTTGCATTTACAAAACCTTGAAAATTCAATGAAAAAACCATTGGTTATAGAACATATATAGTTAGGAATTTGCATTTACAAAACCTTATTTTACTCGCATAAAACCATTGAAATTCCATATATAGTTAGATGCGCTAACTATATAGCGCGCACCCGCAATCCACTGCTGATGATGTCACATATTACATCATTCATGACATGGTCAGTGACATCACTGATGACATCACTGATGACATCTCAAATGACATCACTGATGACATCACTGATGACAACTCAAATGACATCACTGACAACATCACAGATGACATCATTCATGTGTTAATACGATGAACCTCTACAGACTCTGATATATCCTTAGATACACTCAGTGAAAACAGACACTCACAGATTGTCACTCATCCATGGAGTTACTCATACACCTAGACAGTCATGCAAAGAATCAATCACACCTCCAATTCCTCAACTATACAGTTATACACACCTTACTTATTGAAACATATTCTAACACATATTTACTCTCTTATATAATCCCTAATAAAAGTTCACAATGATCCATACAGCCACTCACACATTCACTGGCTCTAATGCACAGTTATTTATATATGTTAACTCTCACATGTACTGTGTTTTACATATGTACTTACTTTGACATGTAGCACTGAGATATCCATTCACTCGCCAATACACTCATGCACACAGTCAACCGCCCATACAGCTGTTTCCACATGCACTTTTGAAACCATACATCTAGTGAATCAACTGCTCACACATCTATGCACAGAGTCACACACCTCCCAGCCACTCACACATATACTCAGTCTCCCATACAAATACTTGAGCAACCAATCAATAACCCATATAGTTATTCATATAGCTACTGATCAACACATGCAGCAGTTTACAGAACAACAGATATAATGATGCACAAACTAATATAGTT
This sequence comes from Lissotriton vulgaris, assembly GCF_964263255.1. NCBI lineage: Eukaryota > Metazoa > Chordata > Amphibia > Caudata > Salamandridae > Lissotriton > Lissotriton vulgaris. The sequence continues at coordinate 824,165,906 of NC_141693.1, read as the reverse complement.
TATTCACTAACCCATGCACTCAGTGAGACACATTTAATCACTCCCTCATACAATCAGTCATGCACCTACTAAATCCTTCATCCAGACATTTATACATCCACTCATTCTTCAATATGTAAGACATATTTTAACTTTACAGAAACATACAGTCACTGGATGTTGTAATCAGTGATGTCATCAGTGATGTCATTTGAGATGTCATCAGTGATGTCATCAGTGATGTCACTGACCATGTCATGAATGATGTAATATGTGACATCATCAGCAGTGGATTGCGGGTGCGCGCTATATAGTTAGCGCATCTAACTATATATGGAATTTCAATGGTTTTATGCGAGTAAAATAAGGTTTTGTAAATGCAAATTCCTAACTATATATGTTCTATAACCAATGGTTTTTTCATTGAATTTTCAAGGTTTTGTAAATGCAAATTCCTAACTATATATGGACTATAACCTATGGTTTTTTCTGTGAATATATATATATATACACACTGAAAAAAACATAGGTTTTAGGAGTGTTATAGTTAGTTGGACATTTCACTCATACAAAACCATTGAAATTCCTCCGTTATAGTTAGTTGTATTAACTATAACTTGCGCGCCCGCAATCCACTTCTGATGATGTCACATATTACATCATTCATGACATGGTCAGTGACATCACTTATGACATCACTAATGACCTTTCAACTGACATCACTGATGACATCATTCAGTGAATGTGGTTTGGTTCCATATTTAAAAGTATTATATATATATATATATATAAGAATCTGCATTTTAGACTGAATGGATGTATAAGTGTCTGGATGGAGGATTTAGAAGCACTGTGATTGACTGTCTAAGTGATTATTTTAAAGTGTCTTACTAAATATATGGGATAGTGATTTAACTGTGTGAATATCTGTATCACTTTGTCTCTTGTTGTGTAAAGTAGTGTATAAGTTGGTTACTAGCTATGTGAAACTGTATATTAGTTTTTTAATAGTTAAGTCAGTATTTGTGTAGGAGAGTGAATGTGTGTGTAGTTGGGTGGGAGGCTTGTGACTGTCCAAAGATGTGTAAAGAGTTGATTTAGCAGGAATATGAGGTTAAGACTGCATGTGAAAACAGTTGATTGTGTGAATGAATCTCTTTATGGGTGTGTTGATGAGTAAATATATTTCTCAATAATACATGTCCAACAAAGTAGAAATATAAAATGCAGTGTATGTGACAGTTGTATATCAATAAGTATACATAAGACTCAGTGATTGTATGAGTGACTGTATAGATAAATGTTTACTCGTAATAGTCACCAAGTATGAGTTAATATCTATTTGAATAAATGAAGTGGTGTTTATATAAGTGTCTAGCTGACTAACTGTAAGTATGATCAATTGTTTGTATAAGTGAGTAGGATGACTGTATAAGTCAATACAATGTGTGCTGGTGGGTAATGTTGATTTAGGTGTATAAGAATATTTAATAGTTTTCTATTGATCTTTGTCAACATGTATGACTGAATTTATAGGTAAGTGTTTACATGTGAGTGGAGACCTAGGAATCACTGAGTGAGTTTTTAGAAACTTTTATTGGTGTATCAATGGTTTAAGCATGGCACTCTATAATTTTTTCAGGGAATTTCAAAGGTTTTTTTTATGACAATTTTCAAATGTATTAATTGTTATATTTATTTTTTCATATTTATTTAGTACATTTTTTTAAACTATTTATTTTTAGATATTTTGTTGTATTAATTACATTATATATTTGAAATATTAATTTTAAAAAAATGTTTTTACAAATATTGACATTGTAAGATTTTTTGTATTTTATATTTTTGTAAACATATTTATATTATTGTCTTTTTGGATTTTTTTGTTAAAATTTTTTGGCAGCCAATGCGTACCTTTCTCAAACACAGAGCGGAACCTAGTGCCATTTCAGGATTGTTGTGTAGCATCCGCGTATGGTGTGTGATGGGTGCATATTTTCCTTCGCGATTGCTATGCGACCGGTACGCGACTTCTGCCGCATACGCGACACGTACATATTACGTTGCACGGCCTACGTGCACTTCCGCGTGACGTCATATATGTTTTGGACGCAGTGGGTGCGCGACTCCCGTGAATTTTTTTTATGTCTAAAAACATATATATATGTATTCAATATAAATATTAAGGCAAGACATTATCTGAGCTAATCATAAAAAAATTATTCTTTTAGTTTTACTAAAGTTCTATTACTTTTAAATGCAATTTCGCGAAGTCGCGCTGGGTGTGTGCTGCGTGCGTGCTCCCTAAGCGGATCTCATGTGACCAGAACAAAAGAGATTTGATTGGTTCATAACACTTCCAATTCTAACTATTGAAGGACCCCACCCATTTCAATCATTCTTCTTAGACCTTCTTTGGAGCAGCAAATCTACCAGGAAGAACCTCATTTTTTGCTGTTTGGAGACCTGATTTTGATTTTCATTAAAGAACAATGGCTACTGGACAGCAAGAATCATCTGATTCTGAATAATCCAACAATGAAGAATTTCTACTGGAGCCTGCACGTCCTGAGAGATACAGTTCCATCGTATGGAAATTTTTTACATTTCCTGCAGGCCTAAAAAAAGTGAATTCTACTAAGGTCACTTGTAAAATATGCAAAGTCGTACTCTCACGTGGAGATCCAATTAAAAAGTATTTCTTGCGGACTGCAAGCATGCTTAAACATTTAAAAAGTTTACATCCCGTTAATCTAGCACACGAGGATCGCCAAAGACTCAGAGAAAACCCACCACCAGCAGTGGCAAGCACTTTGGGGACGTCTCCATCAAGTCAACATCTGGACATACATCCCCAATTGGCTAATGTAAAAATACACTGCATTAAGTGTAATAGGCTGCTGTGCTATGGAGAGCAGTCTGTAGACTTGGTTTGCCGGGCTTTAGAAAATCATCGGTGTTAGATTTTTTTTTTGTTTTACCCCCAGAAGTTCATTGTTTTGTTGCTCCAGTTCTCTTTTTTTCTTTAATAAAAATACAAAAAAGTCAAAAAATCATTCAGAAAAACACAAAAAAATATTTTAAAAAAGAAAACATAAGTTATTCTCAGAACTAACTTCTCTGGTTAAAAAAGAGCTATATTTGTATGATAGTGTGTGAAAGTTTGGTTGAATGTATGCATAGTGGATCATTGACTGAAAGAATGCAGAACTATAAAGAAGTGCTGCAGCATGACACTGTAAGCTCTTTAGCTGCAGTGTGCTGTGGTACTTCCGAAGCGCAGGCATGTAACATATGTACATAAATATGTTACAAGTTTGTGCTTCCCTGTGATCTGCTGCCTAAACTGCAGACATGTGGTGACACAGGCACTCTTGCACCATGGTGCAAGGATATCTTTGTCGTGTGGAGTTTGTTTTGTGCAGGAAGACACAACTTCCTGCACAAAAACAACCAGTGAAGTCATTTTTCTTTCTCCTTCAATGTATGCTTAGCAGTGTAGCATATATTGAAAGTGAAAAAATGAGGAGAAATGAAAACAATTCTCCTTGTTGTGCCTTGATACATCAATTGGAGGATGGTGCAGCATTCACACACATGTCCAGATTCATGATTTCTGATAAATCTGGAGATGTGTCTTGTTCTATGAGTATTTTGTGGAAACAGCCACAGCAACACTTATGGAACGCCCTTTCACTGCAAAGTGGTCTGTATGAAGAGGTCGTATTTACAAGGAGAAGAAAAGCTACACAGGTTGCCTTTTACTCTCCTTGTAAATATGAAGGGGTGTCTGGCGCCATCACTATGTTAAAAAAGTAACATATTGTTGGTGCAGGATGCGTCTAAATCTTCCCCATAAGAGCTTAGGTATTGGCAGACTGTTACAATAAGAACATATTGCTAGTTGGTTGATTGAAGAATTGCATGAGGGTGACAGGAGATAAGCACAGATATATCTCTCCAGAGATGCTCAAAGAAGAATGATTGAAATGGTTGCGATCCTTCAATAGGTATAATGGGAAATGTTATGAACCAATCAAATCTTTTTTTCAGGTCACATGGGATCCTATGACAGAGGGATTCCAACACTACATAGGTATTAACTGGGTATTCTGAAGAGTGTATTAATACTTTGTAGCTTCTTGCAGGTCTGCTGGCATAGTATATAAAAAAATTAACTTGCACTAATGTTAATGGCTAGGCTAATTCTTAACTATATGAGTAATAAGTAGAGTAATTTCAGTATTGCAAAGAGAGAACAAGGTAAATGTATAAGCACTTATGTTTTGGCAAACTCATAGGACATATTTATAGAGTTGTGAAGGGAAGGGATGGGGCCTCATGTAACATGTGCAAACATACTCTGTGACATGTTTTAAGTTAAAGAATTTAGTCTCTTTTAATCCTGAAATTTCCTAAACCCTAGTAGCCCACTATGTCTCTCTATTGAACACCATATAGCTGTGTTGCAGAGAAGTGTTCTGAAGCTGTATCGCATTTTATACCTCTCTGCAATGCAACTCTCTGGCACTTTCTGCACATATCTGGTGGGTTTGTTGACCCCCAGTGTTACTCAGTATTCATGTTAACTTTATCCTGTAACTTAAAACGCCCACAGAGCATCTTTCCATACATATCTACTCCGTCCATCTCCCTTTTCTTCAACTGTGTGCAAACCCAGGCCATTGTGCATTTTAATACTAAGTTAAACTTACCTTCACAGTAATCGAAATAAAATATGCTACACATTGTTTTCCAGTTGTTTTTTATAATCTAAATTTCTAAAAATGTGATAATTTAGAATTAGGATCTGTGAAAGAGAAGAAAAAATACAGGTATAATAAATAATATTATATTTTTTACAATACAGCATAATTTTAACATTTTACAAAATATTTTCTTTGCCTTTTTTGCTGTTCTCAGAATATATTGAATTTCACTTGAAACAGTGATTTCAATCGTAATCATCACATAACAGCTGGCAAAAAAAAACAATCAATAAGATTGTTTTAAAAAAACAAGACTGCATCCTCAATAACATACCATATAATGCAAATCACACATATATATAAAATGCTTACTCCTAACAAAATGTTCTAACTTAAATGTATATACACTGTAAATGTTGTTGTTGTTGAAAAAGTCAGTAATTCAAACATACACCTTTCCTCTTGGCCAAATGGTATTCTTGAAATCCGTACTATTGATAGGGCATTGTACTTTAAATTCAGGGTCGGGGTTTTACCCTTAAGTCAGTTTACCTCTACCTGGAAACCACCCCTGCAAACTGTACCCTACTGCCCATTCTGTGAGCTAAAAAATAAATAAAAGAAAAACAAACAAACAAAAAAAGAATCCGTACTATTGAAAATGTCCAATAGTAATTGTATTAATACATTATAATAAATTCCTCAGAGGCCGAATTATGTTCCTAAAACTTTGGCTTTAAAAATGTTAGGTAAGAATTTGTAATTAACTTCATTACAATATGTCCAGCCTTTATCACATTTTAGATAGGCAGTGTAATGTCCAGATGTTGTGGAAGGACAATCATGGAAAATTATTGCTACTGCTACAAAAGTCCTTCCTGATATTGATAGTCGACTTGCTACAAAATGTTTTATTAAAGTGCCCACTTTTCTTCCATCATCTGTATAAATAATGTTGATAACATTTCTGATTTGCATTGGCTACACTCCATATTTTGATTTGCTGCTTTAACTAGTTTATTTAGAGATACTGATTTACAGTCTGGTAATGTCAAATACATACACTTTTCAATGTCTATATTAGTGTTATATGTATACGTACAATTTTCACAATAATGTTCCCATTTATAACAAAGGCCAAAAAAAAATTCAATTTCTATTCCTTCATTTTCCAACACGGTAAGCATATACATTAGAAATTCCTGAGCATCTTGTTGGATATTCTGTGTAAATTGTGTTGAACCAGAACATACATCCAAAAGATTATGAATATCACAAACAATTTGTATTTTAGTTTGATCAGTTAGAACAAAATCATTTTTCCCGATGCTCCATAATTTGCTGTTGCAAACTTTCAAGAAAAAAAACAATATTGACCACTACATTACCATAGCAGTTGACACTGAACTATTTTCAAACTGATAGCCAACAATCTCTTCAAGAGCATACTTTTTCTTTTTGCTTGCAATCACAGCATTATCTTGTTTTTTTTCTTTCTCTATACCTTCATTACAGATATTCTCATATCTTCTTTTTCTACCTACCACACGCTTTTCAAATACAGGATATTTACCTAAATTGGGAGCATACGCTCTTCTTAACCTATTATACTCTTTTACACAGTTTGCATCTGCAGTAACCTTTGTGTCATCAAAATCAATCAAAAACAAACCAGATAAACTTCTCACTCAACCCTTTCCAATTGACATAGTAACAGTTCATGGAACAGTCAACTGAGCACACAGGTCACAAGTTCAGCACACAATGTTGCTAATCAAAACAGCAAGTGTGCTTGACTTTTCAATATATCAGTTTATCCTATGTAATGTTCCTTTCAAATAGTTTTTGTTATCCAATAAGAAACATGCTTTTAAAAAACAGAAACATACACCCTGGTTTTCAGTCTAGAATGTTTTTAAACAGCCAATCATTTCTATTCTTTTTTCAAAACAGCATCTTATCCACCATTTTAGAGAAATCTTACTTTTCAAACTGACATTTTATTTACAGAGACCATCTGAGTGCATCAAGACCTCCTTTCAAGATGCTTAGAGTGTGGATTGTGGGACACAGCTATATTTTCTGGAGCTAAAGTATGCAGAAAATAGAGGCATTGACAAAGACAAGCTTATCCAAATGTAGACATTAAATGGATTGCACAGAGAGGGTTAAAGTGGCACCAATTTATGCCATTGGTTAAATCCTTTTTACATCTCCAACACCCTGACCCCATAATTGTGCACTGTGGTGATAATGACCTAGGCACTTTGACTGGGGTAGGTCTGGAAATGCTTATGAAGGACACTTGTGGAGAATTGATGTAACTTTTCCCCCAAACTGCCTTTGTCTATTCTAACATATGCCAAAGGCAGAAATGGAACTGGTCCAATCAATTTTGTCCATAGATTGAGAGAGCTAGGAAACATGTCAATAAATCTGTTTCTGCTTTTCTCCGAGATTATAGGATGGGGTCCATTTACCACAACAATCTGCGTTTCAATATGGATGGCATCTATAGGAGAGATGGTGTACATTTTACTGATGATGGTAATAGAGTCTTCCTCAAGTCAACTTTAGACTCTGCATAGGTACTTAATTATAGGTACCAAAATCTCTCAATAAACACAACGGGTCTTTTTAGAGCCACCCAAGATCTAAACACATAAGCTTGATGTATATCTGAAAAAAATAACTTTTTTTGCTTGGAGTTGCGCACCCGACCCGCTGGAGTCATACACCCTACATGTTAGGAGTCATACACTCAACACGTGCACACCAGGGGGTCGCGCTGAGCGCCACGCTGGGTGCGTGACTCCTAATTTTACCTTTAAAAAAAAGCACCTATGACTAATTCCTATTCTCCCTAGGGACCCCATCCCCTGGGGCCTATTTGCAATGTTGGGGACCGTGGGGGAGCCCCTATGCCCCCATAGCCCCAGCCGGCTCCCCCCGTCCTTCGGGAGCCGGCATTGCTTTTCCACACGGGAAGCTGCTAACATGCAGCTCCCCGTGTGGAAAAGCAATCTGGTTTTCATTTTGAAAGAGAGAGCAAGTTTCTACCCTGCCCCTTTATAAGTTTTACACACTAGTTCCACTGATTTCTTCAGCCTCACTTCTACCGAGGCACAAAATGGCTGCCAACACTTCCTGGTTTGGAGTGTTGACAGACAGTTGACTACCAATTAACATGCAGCTTGTGATTGGGATGGTGCATTCAGGGTGCGCGGATCCAGCGTGGCCATAGATATATATATGTAATTTTGATTTTCTCAGGAACTACTGAACGGATTTACACCATTTAAGCACAAGGCACGACTCTGAACCAAGGTCTACTTTCTGCCGAATTTGGTGTAATTCCGTTCACAAGTTCTGGCTGTAGCTGCGACTAAAGGTCCCTATTGAAAATTGTATGGAGAAAACAGGTTTTGGGACCCCCTTTTTTCTCGCCCCCACTTCACAAATTTTTAGCTCTGGGTGGATGTTTGCATGTAGTGGCGGCCAGTACTGGCGAGCTTCACATGCGCAGATGGACAGGCCGAGGGTGACGAAGCACCTGTATTCACAATCAAATGGGGGCCATTCAAGAGACGCTATGGGGCTGAGGGGTGCTGTTTTAAACAAAGGGGTGCTGCAGTGCTCTACGATGCACAGGGTTATGCCACCTGAGTTACAGAAGCCCCGAGAAGCTGTGACGTTTATAGAAAGTAAAAACTGCAGGAGCTGCTTCTTGGCATCTACATGTGGCTTCAAAATATTGTCGTTTTTTTAGCTTAGATGCGATGTTTGAAGCTCCACGGTGCTGCATGCTGTAAAGACGTTCTAAGGAATGGTGCAGTTTAAATAACATGCAGTGCTTGCTGGCTCCCAAGAGCGCCCTCTGAAGCAGAGCGTGCAGTCTCAAATGACCGCAGTGTTGTTTACAGCACCACCCATGTTTTGGAACACTCGGAGTTCTGCGTGAAGGTGGTGTATTTGAAATCACGATGGTGCTGCTGTACTCTCTGTGCCGCTAGTTCTGTTTTCCAGGGGATGCACTTTGACGTACTGAGGTGGCATTTAAATCATAAGCAGTGATGTGATAAACTTAGGTGCTGTCAGAAGTTGTCAGAACACATGAGAAAGCTTGCATTCATGCTTACTGTAGGCTATATTTCAACAGTGAAATAAACAGTAAAAACCGGGGAACCAGACCATAAACATGCCCACAAACAGTCTAAAAGAGGTTCACGCCTTGACCTTTCAGGCCAGAGCTTCTGACACTGCAGGACTGCCCTGTGGCAAGAACCACTAGAATTAAGGGATTTGCGGCTGCGACTTTGCTGCATAATTATGGACGTGCCGTGTGTACAATATAATGCCTAATATGCAGACTGATTTGCAAATTAAAACAGTTTCTAGCTCAAACGGATCCGAAGTTCCTAAAAGCACAAATTGCTGCGCAGTGTAAGGCATACGCAAAGATTGACTGGTCATCGCTCTCTTGCTCATTGCTGTATTTGGGCCCAAAATGGTAATAATAATGGGTATACATTCACAAAAATAATGAGGTAATTCTATCACAAAATGTGCTGCATTGTTCAGCATTATTGCCTTGTCTTGCCACATAATTTAGTCAATCACTGCACATAATGTGGTCCTTGGCACTGGCCTAGGTGAGAAAACAGCTGCTGGACTCTAAGGTGTGCTGTAAAGTATGCTAAAGCCCATGAGTGTTTCTAATTGGTTGCCAGTGTGCTTTCTAGAACCCAACTGTGTCAGGGCAGATTGTAGGCCAGGGTGCTTTTTAAAGCTTAGAGGTGTTAGCGGGCATTTTGTGGAAAAGGGGGTGCTATAAAGATCCATTTTCTCTATCAGATGCTGGGTGTAACTGGCACACACTACTAGTACGCAGTGGATGAAAATGTCTGTGTGAAACGTCATCCCAAGGGGGTACCAAAACGGAAGCTGTTTGATGCTCTTGAGACCACGTGCCCTTTACCCAAATCTCTACCTGGGTTGTGAATGGACACTCAAATGATGCCTTCGTCATGCCTGCACTCACTGCGCTACCCCATGAAGCAGCATGTGGGCAAGGGGATCTAGGGTGGCCTAGTCCTCTGCCCGCACCCTGGCTCTCTGAAGCTGCCCCCCCCACCCATTGAAGCACATTCGAGTAATACATGGGTTGCATGCCTGGAGGTGTCAGACAACCGGGCACCGTACCACAGCATCCGTTCCTCATAGGCTTCCAAGCCCGGTTTCCTGCTCTAGCAGTGACGGGAAAATAGCTTGTCAGGTGCTCTGCACCACAGATGGCATGTCACCTCCAGTGATATCAGCGGAGCTTGCTGACTTCAGAGGTGTCAGCGCTGGATAACCTGCTGGTTGTCAAGCATCCCTACCCCTTCCTTGGCCGATTGAAAGAGAGCGCCGTACCTTGTCCAAGCAGTTGACTTTTTCAGTGGGATAAACAACTTTCCCATAGCGGGCACTGGGGGTTTATCCCCGCCCCACAGAACGATGCAAATTGGGGGAAGACGGAGTGTTACTTGTATGTCCTTCCTGTTGCACACTTTCAGCTCACTCCTGCCTGTGTCCAGCTAGGGTTGCTTTCCAGCACCTGAGGTCAGATCAAGAAGCAGCGGTTAATGCTGTATCACTCCAGCGGCTGCACGAGTTCCTAGAGGCTTATCTGGCACTCGCCTGGTCCTCTGGCTGAGCCTCTGTGGAGCAGCTGCTACACTCAGTCTGGTAGAGGAGGAGATTCAGCACTCTGCCAGCCCCCTTTCTCTGTGCGTTTAGGCGATAGGACAAATTGCAGCCCACTGTGGCGAGTTTTAAGTTGGGGAATTAATTCCCCTTCAATAGTGGGGCTCCCTGGAGCCAACTAGCCCACCAGGTACCTCCAGTAAGCGCCACAGGGCTGACTTGCAGAGAGGTGGTCCGAGGCCACGCCCCTTTTTACACCTCTCTGCAATGCATCTCTGTGGCGCTTACTGTAGGTAGCTGGTGGGCTAGTTGGCCCTCAGGGACCCTCAGGATTCAAGGAGACTTAATCACCCAACTTAAAATGCGCCACAGGGCGCATTTGCACACTTGTCACATAAGGCCCTGAGGTCAGATCAAGAAGCAGCGGTTAACGCTGTATCACTCCAGCGGCTGCACGAGTTCCTAGAGGCTTATCTGGCACTCACCTGGTCCTCTGGCTGAGCCTCTGTGGAGCAGCTGCTACACTCAGTCTGGTAGGGGAGGAGATTCAACACTGTGCTGGCCCCCTTTCTCGGTGCCTTCAGGCGATAGGACAAATTGCAGCCCACTGTGGCGCGTTTTAAGTTGGGGAAATAATTCCCTTTCAATAGTGGGGGTCCCTGGGGCCAACTAGCTCACAAGGTACCTCCAGTAAGCGCCACAGGGCTGACTTGCAGAGAGGTGGTCCGAGGCCACGGCCCTTTTTACACCTCTCTGCAACGCAGCTTTGTGGTGCTTACTGTAGGTAGCTGGTGGGCTAGTTGGCCCTCAGGGACCCTCAGGATTCAAGGAGACTTAATCACCCAACCTAAAACGCACCACAGGGCGCATTTGCACACTTGTCAAATCAGCCCCGCCCCCTCTCTACACCACAGTGCAAACATGCCTTGTGGCACGTTTTAAGTTGGGGGCGCGATTGCAAAGTGGTGCAGGGAGGGGGCATGGCGTGATTTGACAAATGTGCAAACATGCCCTGTGGCGCGTTTTTATTTGGAGGCTTAAGTCCCCTTCAATCCTAAGGGTCCTTGGGGGCCAGCTATCCCACCCGGTACCTCCGGTAGGTGCCAGGGAGCTGCATTGCAGAGTGGTGGTCTAAGGCCATGCCCCCTTTTTACACCTCCCTGCAACGCAGCTCTGCGGCGCTTACTGGAGGTAGCTGGTGGGCTAGTTGGCCCTCAGGGACCTTCAGGATTCAAGGAGACTTAATCACCCAACTTAAAATGCGCCACAGGGCATGTTTGCACATTTGTCACATCAGGCCCTGCCCCCTCCCTGCACCACAGTGCAAAACGCCCTGTGGCAGGTAAGTTGGGGGATTAATTCCCCTTCAATACTGAGGGTCCCTGGGGGCCTATTAGTCCACCAGGTACCTCTTGTATATATGAGAGGCCCTTCCTGGGGTGTTGCATCTTCACACATTGTAGGGCCATATAATGCAGTAGGCATGGAACGATCTTTTGGATCGAGGAGTATAGGAGGCCCACGATCCGGGCCAGGTGTCAGAGGGATACATTTTCCCTATTGCAATGTTTTGCACAACTCCTGACGAATCAGGAGCATCTTCTTTTGGGGTAACTGGAGGCACTGGTTCAACGTGCTGACCTCAAACCACAGAAAGGTTATCTGCTGCTCTGGCAAAAAGTTGGACTTCTGATTGTTCAGTATAAAACCAGGATCTTGTAACAGAGACTGAGTCATCCGAAGTTGCAAGTGTAAAACAGATTTTTTTTCGGTACATCAGAAGGATGTCATCCAGGTACACTAATAGCCGCACTCTCCATTTCTGGAGCCCTTCCATAACTGGCCTCAACACCTTGACTGAACGTCAGAAATGTGAATTTGAAGATTTGACCATAGTAGGAACAGTCTGTGGGAAGGAAAAATCAGGATGGTGAGGTAGATGTTCTTCATATCAGCCGTCTCAGCCAGTTGTTCGGCACAAGAACATCTATTAGGAGGTGAATGGCCTCTATTTTGAAATGATGGTATACCACCCATCGATTGAAATCTCAGAGATGTATGACTGATCTGAATGCCTTGTCTTTTTTACTCGACCAGAAAAATATTACTCAAGAAACCCCTGGAGTGGAGTCAATTGCGTAATAGCCTCTTTCTCAAGAAGGTCTCTCACCTCTCTGTTTACCGCCTATGTCCTTTCTTGTGAGAAGACTAAAGGACTTAGGTCGGGAGTGTTGGTGGGGTGTACCGTAAAATTCTATGTGAAAGCCTTTCATGGTTTGAAGCACCCATGCTTCTACTGTTATGGATGCCCATTTGTGGCTGAACCATTGTAATCTTCCCCCATCCCTAGTAGTGAAGAAGGTATATCGCTTACCGGTGGTGCCACCTTGCTGTCTCTGTAGAAGTTCCCTGTGCCACCACGTCCTCTGCAGCAACCTCTTGAGGTGTAGAACCCTCCAGATTTCTTCTGACCTTGCTACTGGATAGGACATCTTGTTTGAAGGTTATGGGGGTTGGAGTTGTACGAGCGGACGAAGGAGCGCCCCCTTTCTCTTCTGGCCCATCCAATGATTTGCTGGCTGAAGACCTTGATATAAGGTTCTCTGAAGAGACCTCCATTCACCACCGGACCAGCTTCAGTGGTGGTCAATTCACCTATTCTAGGTTTAATTTTCATCAACAAGGAACAGCGACGCTTCGTTGGTATTGTGCCATTCACATTACACAAGAAACAAAGGGCCCTCTGAGCCCAACCTGACAGAATCGAAGGATCGAACATATGGCCTGACTCCCTGGCATCTTCCACCATATCATATCCAATATTTCAGTAAGCAGCCCCAAAACATCTAACAGGCCTGTCTTAGGGACTTTGATGAACTTAGTGATGAATGTCGCCATCCTGGCATTGATATTTTGGGTACTCACCACCTTATTAGCCAATGAGGGCCTGGGGCATTCCGCCCTCAGGTGGCCCTGGACCTCCTGGTCCATGGGTTTCCTGATGAGGCTGGCCACATAGCGTGCTACTTTTGGTGCCAGAACCCAGGATGATAAATGTCTACCAGGTTCAACATGCCCAGAATACCTGCGGAGCCATGGTCATATGACTCTTGGCACCACCCTCCATGTTCCAGGGTCTACTCTAGCCTGATTCAACACCCGAATCCCCAGCAGGGGTATCAGGCGTATCACTGTCATCCCTGTATTGTCATCTGCTCAGGCATCTGGGCAAGAATCATCCTCAGGGTATAACCTGGCTGGGAATCATCCTGTGCCTCCTGTAAGTCTAAATGCCTTACTAGGAAGGCCAGGTGCAGTCTCTCGAAGGCATCAGATGAGGTAGCAGTCTCTCTAACATGTAAATTCAGTCTGGCCTTGTTCTTGCCCTAGAAGCTCACTGTGTGCCAAAAGGAAGCTGAAGACTCTCGCCTTCCCCAGTTGGGGAATGCCAACTGAGGATGCCTCACTGTCATTTCACCGTCATTTCCATGATTCGCTGGCTCAGGGGTTGCAGGGCCGAAGAGACCACCCTCTCTAGGGATGCATCTATGGCATCCACTAGCTCCTTATAAATAGGAAACAGTGACTGCTCCTCCTCCACAAACTCCCACTAGGTATCAAACTCACCTGCCATGGTTGATCAAGTGAAAGGTAGCAGTCAATATTACAGGAATATATCAAAAATGGCAACAAGCATTCCCTAGCCCACCCAGTTAAATTTTGCCTCAGTCAATGCTTATTAACAACCTTTGTTCTACACTGCCTCTAAATATACTGGCCTTGGGGGAAAGAGCTTATCTGAGCTGAAATGTGAGGAATGCCATCCTCAGTTCGCCTTGCGTACTCCCTGCATTGACAGCCCCTCCCTGACAGTGGAAGAGGAAACTGTCCGAAGCGGTGAGACACACGACTAGGAATGCCAGGAATACGCGCGATGGGGTGCACCTCCTACTCAAGAGACATGCGTGCTCCACGCCCCCTAACGAAGTGAAAACCACACTGCTTCACTGAGCATCTCCCTCAAGAAAGGGAAGACGTGTCGCAAAACCGCCAGAGAAGCCCTACAACAACTAGGGTCATGTGCCCCATATAAAGGCCTTGTGGGCCCCAATGCAATACACCCCCAGTGGAGAAACCGCAGTGTTCAAGCAAAACAGCTACGGCAATAGTGATAAAAGTTTACACCTTGACTGCTTGAGATATTTGTCTGCTGTGCTGAAGGTCAATAGAAACGGGTGTGGTCATGACGAGCTCAGCTCGTCATGAGCACACGAGCAGTGTGCCTCATGACGAGCTAAGCTCGTCATGAGCGTGGAAGGTGTTAAAGAACCCTCAGTAAAGCATAATAAGGCCTACAGAGTAAACCCAATAAGCAAGGTTCAGGAAAGCACTTATCTTGCTCCTGAGCAGCGAAGAAAGAGGATTTGCTTTTGCTTGATGTTGCTTATATGGGACTTAATATATGATTATACTGTTGACTTTTTGCAAAGACTCATGGGAAATATAGTCTTTGGAAAGAAACATGTTGTTTAGGCTGCTGAGGGGAATAAATGAAAACGTTTAAGCATAATCTGAGCCTCCAGTCCTGACATTGAATTCAATGCACCCTATTTACTTTTGGGTTTCATGTTTTTTTATTTTTTTTTATTATAATGGTATTGCACTTTAATCTCACCTGTTTAGCACTGCACGGCCACACCACATGCAGTGTATCGATTGAATAGACTTATTGTGATAGATAAATTGCTATACTTTACAATCTGTTCTTGCATTTCCTCCTTTTTTTGTTACAGTTGGACTTACCTATTTGTTCGTTTTTTCCTTCCGTGAAGTGAACCATTGTTATTGAAACAGTGTAACCACCCTGGTTCTTGGGGTTATTGTTTGGGCTTTATCCTGTTGTCTGTGACACTCAGACTTCAGTAGTAAACATGCTTTAATCTGATTGTAGCACTACTTTCTAGACTACTTCACCAATCACTTGTTCCAGTGACAACCATAGTCCTGAGATTGTTCTTACATTACTATATAGACTTAAAACTTTGAATGCAAATACTACGAAAAAATTGTTATATCAATGGGATGCTGTTTTCTAAATAGGGGAATAAATCAAAGTTCCAAAAATGATGTGTCTCTAGTAAATCTGTAATTGAGATTCTAAAATCTAAAACTTGTAATTTATAATTATATATTACTGTAGTTCTGAAATGACATTGTTAACCAATACAATTACTAATAAAATAAAAAATGTGAAGTGCTTCACTTATTCAAAACTTATTCCTCAGGGTTTCCTGAAAGCCTAGAGACTCGAGAAAAGTTAATCGAATATGCAACCTTGATTATCTTCAGTGCCTCAGCTCAGCATGCAGCTCTGAACTTCGGGCAGGTATGATAAGTATATACGTCTAAAACGTCTTCACCAAAATGTAGCGTAAAGGTTTTGTCCCAAGCAACAGATGAAATACCACTCAGTTCTTGAAGATGAAGACCACCACCGAAATATTATAATGGACAGGCTCCTTTTGAGGTTGTAGGCCAAACTGTTCCTAAATCAGAAAGAAACCTTTCCCCCCATCTCATCCAGCTCTGTTGTTATATTCTGTTTTAGGTACAATGTCAAGCACTAGCAAGAGACCATGTATGATGTGTTTCTAATTTAGCTTGTAAATGTTCTTGCATTTTTTCAAGATGCGATGTCATAGTCGCTTTCTGGTAATTTTCATGTCTCTCCTCCTGCTTCTTCTTCAATGCAGTACTTTAGAAACGAGGTGCCTCTGCATCTTCAGCCAGACACCACTCAGCAAGCTACTAACCTGTAGCAGTAAGACCCCTCCTCCTCTCATGTATCATGCTACGGTAACAAATAACATCTCTCCCAGTACACCTCGGGCACAGGTTAGAGTCAAATCTCAATGGAGGGAGAGATTCAAGGACGTGATGAGGAAAAGTGAGACCTAGAAACCTCCAAATATAAAGTAGGTAATTTACATTTTATCTGCACTTAGCAGATGAAGATCTAAAAAGCAGTTCAAATCCTTCGCCTTGGAGAACATAAATGAGACACCAACATTCAGCGCACACTCCTGGATGTGATATTTACAGAGGGAAGAATCAAAGTGAAACATGCCATAGCTCTTTTAGCAGGTTGCACTACTGATTATCGACCCCGAGAATATCGACCTACAAGAATATTGTGGACAAAATATCAAGAGACAAAATATCTAATGGTAAGAAGCTTATAGAGAAGTATAAATTAACTACTCCTAACTCCACATCTACGTATCTTGAAGATATATATATCACCAAGTTCCAAGTACCGTATTTTCTGGCGTATAAGACGACTGGGCGTATAAGACGACCCCCTACTTTTCCTGTTAAAATATGATGTTTGGGCTTTATTCGCCAGCTTATAAAATGACCCCGGCGTATAAGATGACCCCCCACTTTTGAAAAGATTTTCAAGGGTTAAAAAGTCATCTTATACGCCAGAAAATACTGTATATGGCGTTAGGTATAGAATGTGTTTACCTGTTGATACTATGGATTCAATATTATGTCCTTGATTTTTTGTGCCATCGATATTCTGGTTTCAATATTCACAGTGCACACCCATTCAGTACACATTTCAGTCCCAGCAAAACTCCAACATTATCCTTAAGTGGAAGAGAGAAACAAAGATTGACAGGAACCGCTATGCAGCAGCATAAAGAACTGTACAAAAGTAGGCATGGGAAGAACTTAGATTATGCTGGAGTATTCAGAGTAATTTTGGTAATTTCACATTACTCTTTGACTCAGAATTAGCAATAATTATGAGATGACTTCTTCTCGTGTGATTAAGAGTAGTTTGTAGTGGGGTATCCTACCACGAGCAGCTGCTCATATTTTCTATTCGTGTTCTGCTGCATTTAGCTCTGTTTCTTAGTGCAATATTCATCCTTGTGTCCGTTTTGGACTTGAGGGTGCATTTTGCACAAAGAAAATAGTTCTAAATGCCAGTGGTAAATTGAGGAAAAATCCTTCCCAAAGAACACTTTTAGCGAGTGTGAGTGGTTGCTTGTGCTCACTATCCATGTTCTGCTACAATTAGTGCTAATCCTCTCTTCTATTTTGGACGTGAGGGAACATTTTTGCGTTAAGAAATAGCTCTAAACACAAAATTACTCTTCTCGAGTAATTCAAGCATAATCTAGCAATTTGTAGGTAATTCTGTGTGATTACGCTACACCGAATTACGAGATTTATTCCCATTTCCTACATGAAAGGCAGGTTCTGGTCCTCTACCAAAATAGCAGATGCCCCTTAGTGAGGGTAGCTCACAATGTAGCACATTGTACCCGGAAGCAATTGCGAACTTTGGCCAACTCTCCCAGATCCACACTACTGGTTTCATGCCCTTTCTCCCTGACTTAACAACTGCAAATTGAGAAACAGCCTTCCTGAAAGGCACTCTCCACAACAAATAAATATAAACTGCCATATTCCTATACAGAAAATATAACCCATACCAATTTGGCTATTAGAACTAGAGTAAATGACTCAAATAATAACCTCCTACTTGTTATGAAAAGAGGAAAGAAACGTTTGCACTAAAAGTGACAAGGAAGGGGGCGTGGCTCGAGAAGAAACAGCATAATGGATGTGCGCTAACCAGGCTTATCCGGCGCCAATCTTCCTGGTAACCCGTCATCACTGCCTCTAACTTGCCTCCCCGCTCCCCTACTCTGCAGCTGTAGGGAGCACGGCTGTGACACTGAAATCAACTGGTGCTGGGACCTGAGAGCCACCTTGCAGCCTTTCACTAAACAAGCCAGGAAGACACTGGGGCCTGAGGCTGCACCTGTTGCTGTAGACCGCTGCTGGAGTGCTATGGGGGCAAGCATGAGACCTACTGCATAAAGGCACCCTGTCGGCACTGGATGCCTGTACAATGCAGTAAGACCTGGGTATATGCCTACCCTCTCTAGATGAGGAGACAGACAGTCGGGCTTGCTGCCATGTGTGTCGGCAGGGGCCGCCGCCCCTGGATACAATGGGGCGGGTACTGCCCGGAGGTCGTCACATGCCTAGTGGGCTTTTGGCTCTTTGGCCTGGCATGCGCTGTGCTCGCGGGCTCCTCCCAGCCTTCATTGTCTGGCCTGCTATTTTCAGGGGTTCCTGCGGCCGTGCCACTACAGCTGTGAGGTGTCACCATTACTTGCAAGCTCATCAGTCTAGTGTTCGATGGAATAAGGCCATAACTGCTTTCAAATTGCCTGTGAGTGCCTCGGGCCCACGTGTTGTGTGTTGTTACTGGGACTCGCATGGGGGGGCTTCGCTGTGGCACTCGGTGATGGAAATACCCAACCAGGAACACTAATTGATGTGCATTGGGTATTACTTTGTTCTGAGCCTGCTGCCTATCCTGTGTATCTCCTAATCTTTTGCATATTGATTTCTTGCTGGCTGCCAGACTCTCTCCTGATATGAACTGCCATGTAGGCTACATATAAAGACTGCTGAGACCTTCTCATCCCAACCTTGGCGGTGGACGCTGAACGTTTTTTTGCTATGCTTGATTGCTTTCTTCTATGCAACTGGTTTAGAGGGTCCATATACTCATCACTGGGGCTGCTAGTCCTGCCGTGCCTAGGGGACTTGTTTCGTGCAGGTAAGCAGGTCCTCTCACTAATGACTGTGCTACCCACTATTTAACTGGACACCTAGTACACTTTTGGAGAACCCCAGTGACGGCCACACCGCGCCCATTTCACCAGGTTCCCTCAGCACTCTTGACCTACTCAACGTGTACTGTGACAGCTGTTATGCTCTAAGAGCACTGGGGATGCACGTCCTGCCATCCTGCGGTGTCACTAGAATTTGACAAGTCGTCCCTGAGAGGAGCCAATGTATTCCTGTGAATTGAATGGTTAACGTGCAGCGTGATGGGACAGCTGCAATTATACAGGGTGCGCCTTGAAAGTCCTTCACAGACAATGACTGATGGGTAGGGGATGCTGGATCATCAGATGTTACCATCCCCCAGTTTCTATAAATGACAAACTTGATTCTATGCTGGCAGCAGTGGAGAAGATTGGCACCGCTCTAGAGACCACAAGAACCATCTTGAAAAGCAAAATCGATGCAGTGACGTTGGATCTGATGCTACTTAACAGGGATCCCCGCAAGCTTGCAGACAAGGTACATACCTCTGAGCTGACATTTGAGGAGCTTCAACCATGAGCTCGAGAAATGTACTTTATGGTGCGCATGATGGCGGAGCAAGTAGAGATCATGGAGCGCTGCATGGAGGTTGCGGAAGGCCGATTACCCTACAACAATGTACGCGTTGTAGACCTGCTGGAGGGGGTGGAGGGATTGGATGCTGTTGCTTATGTGGAGCAATGGTTGAGGCAACTTGTGATGACCTGCGTGTCATTCTGTTCTGTTCTAAAAAGTTATTTGTTCTAGAGCTTCCACTGTGTTCAAGTGTCCTGAGAATTCCCACAGGTCAGTTGCTGCTGGCGCTGTGTGGAGAGGACGATATTATCATAGATACTTAAAAGACATTAAATAAATCTACATCTGTCGAACTCCATCCGGTGTACTAGCATTATTACACTGGCGACGATCCTGAGCAGAACCCTCAGCTGCGTTGTTTGCTGATCTTTATCTACTCAATCTAGACGTCCTAACACACTTGGAGTACCTCACTTTGTCGTAAGATTGCTTATTTAATCTTCAATCAAGACGAAGGTACTGTGAACTATTTCTATTCTCACTGCTCGATTTATCGGCGATTTAGTTTCAAAATTTAAAGACTTAATTAAATCACCGTTTCTCACGAGAAATCCTTGAGCTTGCTTTACCTCGCGCATACTCATGGCCCTTCCTTTGAGGACACCAGCAAGTCTGATGCTTCCTTACGCAAGCAGTGCCTGACGTTGTCATTCAGGAAGCTTGTGTACACTCTCTGAGAGTATTGCTAAACAACACTATACGCTGCTCACCGCGCTCTGATATCAAGCCCAGCCTTCTCTCGCTTTGTTCTACTTTCCTTCATATTCTGGAAAAGTGAGCCCTGCACGCTGACGGGCACAGCATCTATTTAATAGATTACAAGCCCATTTTATGCTGATGGGCACAGCTTTGTTTACATTTTACTGAGGATCTTTTCACACTTATGGACACACTCTTTATTTGTATTGTGACCACGCTCATCTAACGCTGATGGGCACAGCTTATATTTTTACAGTTACTTTATTTATTACAATTATCACAAGTTCTTCTCACACTGATGGGCACAGCAATTAAATAAATTTCAATGAGGTCTGTCTAACACTGATGGGCACATCATTTAATTGTGACACCTTACACGTATTTAGTTCTCATACTTACCTTGTATTTCACGCTGATGGGCACAGCTTGCCATACTGCCTGTCTTCTACTTCCATTCATAATTTTGATCATATTTAATTCACAAATGTAACTGTTTTTGCATGCTGACAGGCACAGTTTAATTTACTTTATTGAGCTTCACGGTGATGGGCACACCATTTTATGTACCTCCGCTATTAATATTACAGTGGCAAACACAGTAATTCTTAACATCATCCTACTATCTTTGGTAACTGACAGACCTTTCGCTGAAATGCAAAACATCACTCCTCCACCCTTCTTTCTAACAAATCCAGATGAGCCTTCCATCCGCTGGTCAAAATGGAAGAAGGTCTTCCTCAACTATGCTAGGGTGTGAGGAGTGTCATTAAGTGCCGAACGGAAGTCAGCTTTACTTTTACACTGCCTAGGCTCCGAGCGGCAAGAAGTTTTCGAACATCTACCGGACCTTGATGACACTGAATCCAACAGCCTCAATGAATTTTAAATCTGCTTGATGAAACTTGACAAACATTATCTCCCCAAGGTCAGCACTATCCTAGACGGTTATCACTTTGGGAAACGCCTACAACAACCTAAAGAGTCCGTTGAGGTTTATGTTACTCACTTGCGCAAGCTGGCCTCCACTTGTAAATTTGATGGCGCACTTGAAGAAGGCATAGGTGATCAATTTATGCTAGGTTGTGCAATTGAAATGGTGAAAGATGAACTGTGGCAAAAAGATGACTCCAAACTTGATGAAGTCATTCTAATCATTAAACGCATTGAACATTCTCTTGCTTGTGTGGAAGACATGAAAAAAGAAAACGTCTCTCTTAACACAACTAATGATTGAGTGCAAGTTGTAACTAAGCCTAAGACATTTAAGAAAAATGAGTCTCAATCTAAAACATTTAAGCAAAATGAGTCTCAGTCTTCATGGTCTAAAAAACCATTTACTGGGAAATGTTACCACTGTTATAGTTTTGGTCATTTGGCCAATGACAAGTTGTGCCCTGCTTTGAATGCTAAGTGTCCTAAATGTGGTAGAGTTGGTCACGTAGCAAAAGCTTGCAGAGTGTCTAAGATAAAGAAGAACAAGCGGGTAAAGGAAGTGTGGATTCAAAATGAGTCTGACTCTGACCTGGATGAGTTACATTGTGGAGAAGTCTTGGCTCAAGCTTCTTTGAACACGTGCAAAAATCCAATTGAAAGTGTCCAAATAAATGGTCATTCAGTTAAAATGCTCTTTGACTCCAGGACAAAGATAACTCTAGTGCCTAACAGGCACATGCAAGGGAAAAATTACCATGAAGTACACCTTCATGGTAATTTTGCGAAAAGTGTAAAAAATGAAAATAAATGCATATTTGACACTTACATGTTACACACACACATGCCCTTGGGACATGTGTGTGAGTAAAATGTACTCACGTGACAATCCAGGGCATTCTCATTTTGAGATTCCTTAATTGCGAATTCGCAAAATGAAAATGCCTTCTCATTGATTCCTATGGGCCTCTAGGCCCATAGGAATCAATGTAAAGCAATTCCTTATTTGCGATTCACAATTAAAAAATCGCAAATAAGGAATATCAAGAAATCGCTAAAACTTTTGCGATTTCTTGATGCATTGCCGTTTGCGATTCCTTAATTTTCGCAATTAAGGAATCTCAAACGGCACCAATGATGCATGTACCTGTAAGTGTTTTTATCACTCAACCTTAGTAGGTGAGGTGAAGGTATTCAAGCCTGACATTAGGCCGCTTGCTTATGGTGGTCAACCTATCAAATTGTTTGGATACTTTGAGGGTGACATTTAATACAAGAATACACTTACTGCTGGGAAAATCTACATGTCCTCCAGGGGTGACAGTATAATAAGTTGCGTTCACCAAGCAGATCTGGGAGTCATGTTAATTCCTGGTGGAGATCCTTGTATTGTCTTGAAGGAAGACCTGTGTTCATCACCTCTTGATCCTCTTAGTACACCTGAATCATCCAAGGTTGTTCAAGTCGATGATCTACGGAATTAATTTGAACAAGTTTTCAGTGAAAAACTAGGTTGTTTGTCTGGATATATTAATAAGATTTCTTTGAAACCTGATGCTATCCCTGTTACTTGTAGGGTGTGTAGTGTACCATTAGCCATGAGGGAGTCCATGCAGAAGGAACTGCAGAAGTTACTAAAGGAAGGAATTATTGTCAGAACTGAGGCGAGGGAGCGGTTGACGCTTGTTGTACTTACACGTAAAGCCTCTGGTGGGGTGGGGCTTTGTGTGGACTTGCGCGCGCTCAATCGTGCTGTTGTAGCTGACAAGTATCCTCTCCCAAATATTGCAGAAATGCTGACGCACTTAGGCGGAGCTGAGGTCTTCTTTACATTAAATCTCAGAGCTGCGTATCACCAGATTAAAATTGACCCTGACTCGATGAACCTCACTGCATTTTTAACACCTTTTGGCACTTTCAAATTTACAAGACTTCCTTTCGGACTGAATTCTGCAGCCTCTGTATTCTAGAGAGCTATGGAGGATGTTTTACAGGGGTTACCTGGCGTTAAGATTTACCAGGATGATGCACTCGTATATGGTTCTTCACAAGAGTTACATGATGAGAGACTCAGAGCTGTTCTGAAGCGCTTCAAGTCTCGCGGTTGACCCTATGTGAGAACAAATGTAAATTTAACCTCACTGAAATTGACTATTTGGGGCACAAATTATCTAAAGAGGGTGTCAAACCTAGAGATCATTAAGTGACGACTATTGAGAACCTTCCTGTGCCCCAATCCAGGGATGAGTTAGTCACCTTTCTCGGCATGGCCGAAGTTTGTTCCACAATTTGCTTCTCGCACTACCACTCTTAGGGCTCTTCTCAAGAAGGGTGTGAGGTTCATTTGGTCACCACAATGTCAAGCAGAATTTGATGACATAAAGGGGGCTTTGGGTGAGGCTCCCTCTCTAAAGAGTTTTGACATTTCCGCTATTTCCAACCTCATCACTAATGCTAGCTCCAAGGGTCTCTGGTCTGTTCTTAAACAGGTGAAGGATGGTCAGGAAATAACTGTTATGTTTTTGTCACGAGCACTGGTGGGGCCTGAAATGCAATACTCTGTCATAGAATAAGAAACTCTTTGTATCTTTTGGGCGATTAAGAAACTTAAAAAACTTAAAAAATTTCAATGGGGAAGTTCATTCACAGTACAGTATGACCACAAACCTTTAAAGGATTTATTCACTAAAAAGAGTCTTGATGCTGTATCTTCAAGAATTGTCAGGTGGATTGTCGTACTTCAAGACTATGATTTTGTTGGACAACATATTCTTGGTGCTCAGAACAAGGTCTCCGATTGTCTTTCCTGCCTTGTCAGGAGTGATCCCATTCACACCCTTGACGTCTCTGGGGACTTGTGGGAGGACAAAGATTATAAAGTGTGTGAAGTCACTGCTGGAGTCTTGAGTGAGGGAGAATGGAAGTCTGCCATTGATAGTGATCCAATTATTCTCGAAGTCTGCAAGTTAGTGATTAATGGTTGGGGAAGGGGCATTAAAAGCTTGAGTGAGGAGACATGGAAGTTTTGGAATGTGTGTCATGAGCTGTCTGTCTCCTCTAGGTTGCTTTGGAGAGGTACCAAGCTTGTTCCACCCCTCTCTATCAGACTAAAAATTGTGGAACAAGCACATCAAGGGCACCAGGGCATCTCCAAGACAAAACAAAGGATTTGTTTACACTTGCTCTGAGTGTAATTCCTCTGACAAGGTCTATAATACTAGAGTTCAACCTATGGTTGTGCCTGAGGCCCCTGATTGTTGTTGGCAAGATGTGACTTTGGATCTTTTGGGTCCTGTTACTAGTAGCTTTGGTCAGTCATACGTTCTAGTTTTAATGGACATGTCTCCAGGTGGCCGGAGATTAATATCACTCACAGCATTGAAACTAGAGACGTCACTAAATTTCTTGATGAAATATTCTCCTGAGAGGGATTCCTTGACTGTCTTCTTACCCACAATGGGGTTCAACTGGTCTAGAGAGAGATGGAGGAGTTTTGTCTAAAAAGGAGGTAAAACATTAGCGGTGCACTCTCTACCATCCGAGACCAATGTATTGGTGGAAACGTTTAACCGAGTGTTAAAAGAATCCATCTAACTAGCCAAATCTCAAAATAAAGACTGGAAGTCTGAGGTTGTGGAATGAGCAACCATCTACTGTCTTACCCCTCATTCTACCACAAATAAAGTTCCCTTTGAGCTCTTTTGTGGGCGGAAGCCCAATACCCTGATGTTCTGAGCATGGATGAGAGACAAAAGTGGGAGTGTTAATTTGGATGTATGTCCTACTGCAGGTCGTGGCATAGTTCCCTCTGACGTGGGTCTTGCTGTAAAGTCCTGGCGAGCAGGAAAAAATGGAAGAAGGTCTTTCTCAACTACACTAGGGTGTGCGGAGTGTCATTAAGTGCAGAACCTTCTCATAGTTCTCATAGGAACACACAAACCATGTGCTGGTGCACAGTCCCATGCCAGACTCCATCCCCAGGCCATTCCTGTTTCACCTACTGCACTACAGAGACACTTTCCTGTGTGAGGTGCGGAAGTTACATGAAGTCACGGTGGACATCACCTAAATAATGTTTTTCCCATACTATACTATAAGGTTGCAAAACAATGCACTCATTTCTTGCAGTTAAATGTCAACTCCATGAATCAGACTTCTGGTAATCGCTCCTGTTTCCGGCACAATTACGGGTGGCAACCGGGGAAAGACACATTCTTCAGCTCCCCAGAAGACATGTTGGACTGGTTGGACACAGCAGGGCACTCCGCAGTGACCCGCCCTTCATGGACTGGTGCAGCGGCTTGGGGCGGGACAAGTTCATGGCACTGGAGCCGACATCCTCAAACACGACACTCTAATCAGCTGAAGAACACAACTGACTTGGAGAAAGTGATTTGGGAGGGACGTCAGGTGTTACAGGAAGCCACAGCGATTTGTGAGCAAGGTAGGAGCTCCGAGCTGGATGACGTCTCCGACAAGTCCATTATCGACAATGACTCTTCTACTACTTAGCCCTCCAAGGGGGACTCTGCAGCTCTCCTTGAGGTCTGATGTCATTATCTTATATCCGAAATGCATGTCTGCTACTGCCTGATCTTTCCTTTCTTACTAGGGGGCACACACAGACATCCCCTTCCCTCATGATGCTATGTAACCCACTTGGTTTTTCCTTTTATGGGAGGTGTGAGTGATATTGTGGTGCTATTGCAGTTCCTGTTTTGTAGTCAGTCTTCATTACATATATGCATGCCTCGGGAAACAGAATTGCTATGTTCTGGAGTATACATGGGTTCCTGTGCTTTTCTCCACCGTTGAATGAAGTGATCCCTTCCTGGCTGCCTAGTTCTCCCCCATCAGTGCCTTGACTAGTTAACCCTTGCTGGGTTTTAGTTCCATCATTGTTTGGACAGAAGCAAGTTGCACCTCTGCTCCACTTGTATTTATGATTTTCTGTTTATGGTTTGTATTTGTTTAGTTATGACCCATGGCTCACTATGGCTCAGTCCCACACTTATAACTATTCTCATATGCATTTCAGGCCACTACACTCTCGCTGACACTTGCGCAGTGCCAAGTTTTTGGGCAACATGTCCCACACCACATGACCCATTTTAACATGCTGACCTGGAATGTGACCGGCATGCACACACCTTTGCCAGCTACTCAGGCTTCTCCTACTTGAAACTCTGCTCCAGTCACATAGAGTTGTTGAGGAGACATACCCTATCCATTCTGAAGCCTTCAAGCTGTAAAGACGTTGGCAGGGGCAGGTATTTGCCACCAACTACTCTACTTATGCCCAGGGGTACTACTTTGGGTAAATCTGGGTACTTCTATCACAGTGGAGGACACACTATTGAACCCTGAGGACTGCTATGTCCTGGTTAAAGGCCGACTTGATGGCCATTCACTTCTTCTTGTTTCCATCTATGCTCCCAACACTAAAGAGACCCCCTTCTTCCATGCTCTCTCAAACACACTCTCTCAATGGAGTGATACACCTTGACTTCTTGGGGGGGACTCTAATAGTGTGCTGGACATTGTTCTCGATCACTCCTCCCCCCCTTACCCCACACGACTGCGACTGTGCTCAGATGTTGGCTGATTGGCTCCACCAGTAGCAGCTGGTTGACTTCTGGCATCACTGGAACCCAGCCTCAAAAGTATAGTCCTTTCACTTAGTGTCACACAACCTACATGTCCGTAATGACAGATTCATTGGAGCATCTCATTTCATTTCAATCTTTATTCGGTTTCAAAAACCTTATAAGATACAATACATAAAAATCACGGTACATCATTATAATACATAGTAAGTAGCAGCAGTGGGTAAAAATTTATCATCACATCTTGTTTGTGCAAAATACGCAAAAGTCATCCACTAGTTCCTGGTCGGTCCCCTTTCTATAAGGAACACTAACTAATTATACACAAAGGTAAAATAATAAATTAAATATCTGTTATGTTTAAAAAGTGATATACACCATAACAATAAAACAGGCAGCATTATACTAACAGACAGTCAATAACATAGCCCCTTTATATTTAAGTTCTCTGATTTTTCTTTTTCCTAATCAAGGCAACACATAGGAAAAAACGACTTAGGCTAAACACAATCGGTTGTGCAGTATCACCTTTAAATATTCTTAGACCAACCTTGGTTTGTCTAAGGCCTAGCCTATTACAAATCGGCTTGAGCCATTTTTTCCTTGCTTTAAGGTATGCTGGACATATAAATAAAACATGGGACTCATCTTCTTTCACCCCCATTTCGCATGACTCACATATGTTAGAGCCCGCAATCCCAGTCAATCCCTTATTACAATTCCAGCCAGTTGTTCTGTCTTTTAATGGTAAAATGCCATAGCGGAATTTTAGATATAGGCTTTTAGCCAATGGAGGGTGAATTTCGTCCATGAAGGGCTCTAGTTGCATGTTCATTTTAATTTCAAAAAATTTTGAAGTTAGAGTCCCTGTTCTGGGATTTGCAAGCACTGAGTCTCTAATATAGTCCCAGTACCTTTGCTTCAAGATGTGCTTTGAACTACTTGTTAGGGAATCGGGGTCAAACCAGAAATCGCTTAACCCTAATTTTTCAAACCATTTTTTGACGTACTCTAGCCATGGCAAAAGCGTGATGTTCTTTATTGCCAATATCTCTTGCAAAGCTTCTCTGTAGACAGCTAGCTCCTCCGTGGACCATAGACGGACCCAATAGAGTAGCGGGCGAAGAGAAGCATAATCATCAGTACGCCTAAAATTAAGGTCCCATAATATGGGTGTCATTGGAGTTGACCCAGGTATCCCTAAGAGTTGCCTGATAAAGGAATTTTCTCTCACTCGGAAGGTATCCTTTAAAGCATAAGCCCAAAGGTCCGCACCATAAAGTGAGGAAGATTGCACTTTATATTTGAATAATTCAATAGCTGGTGAGACCGCTTTGTAATGGCTATTCTTGTGTTTCCTTAGGATTGGTGCCTGATTTTGGGTTAGCCTTAGTTTTGAATTCTCCAATTGCGTTTTCCATGTGACGTCACTGTCTAAAATAATGCCCAGGTATTTAAAATTAGGGACTTCTTCAATGGGTTCGTTGTTTATTTTAAAAACCTTATTAAAACCTTTGTGGGGGTTGATTGTCATGATTTTAGTTTTTGAGGAGTTAATTTCTAATTCTTTATCATGACAATACAAACTGAATGTATTTAAAAGGTTTTGGAGCCCCCTAGGTGTCTGAGAGATTAAAATTGTGTCGTCTGCGAATAATAGTGCCGGAACGGCTTGCCCACTCAATTTGGGAGAGTCATGCTCGCAGCCCAAAAGAGTATCAGGGATGTCATTGACATATAGAGAAAATAAGGTAGGTGCCATTACGCACCCTTGCCTTACCCCTTTTGCTATCTTTATTTTCTCAGTGACTTCTCCATTCGGTCCCCATCTTACACGTGCATAATTGTTCTCATGGAGTCTAATTAAAATTTGAAGGATATTTCCAGGGACACCCATTTTGTTTAATGTCTTCCATAGGGCTGCCCTAGGAACCATATCAAAAGCTGCCTTCAAATCAACAAAAGCCACGTATATATGGGAACTCCTTATAATGGTATATTTCCAGACTAAACATAAAAATCTAAAAACCTGGTCAACAGTACTTATCTTACATCTAAAACCTGCCTGATATTTTGTAAAAATAGAGTGCTCTTCAATCCAGGAGGTAAGCCGACCAAGAACCTGTTGTGCAAAGATTTTTTGTAACACGTCAATAAGGCTGATAGGTCGGTAATGCGAGGGATTTGACCTATCACCCTTCTTGAACAGAGCCACAATCTCTGCCCCCTTCCAGGTTTCCGGAATAGCAGCTCCTTGAGCGATTTCGTTGGATAATAAATTGATGTAAGGGGCCCAAATGTAATTTTCGTGTTTCCAAAGATCACCTGGTATTCTGTCAGGGCCTGGTGCTTTCCCTGACTTAACTGCCTTAATTGCAGAGATAGTTTCTGTTAAAGAGAATACAAGAGGTGCATCATGCGCTACCAAGGGGGCCTGCAAACTATCCCATCCTCCACTTTCACCTGAGCTTGTGCAAGAATATAGCATAGTAAAGTGCTCGACCCATATCTTTTCCTCTAAAAATTTATCTTTACATTCTGTCACTCCCCTCGTGCCTCTAGCAATGAGGCTCCAAAAAGTGGTCTGATCTTTGCATTTGCATGCATCCAGTAAATCGGACCAAACCCTTTCGTCCCATTCCTTCTTGGCCTTTGATAAAATTCTTTTGTACTGTGCTCTCTTAGTTCTTACGATGTCCGTTGAACCCCCCCTGACTGCTATAATTAAACCTGTCTTGGCTTTCCGGCAGTCCTGGTTGTACCAGGTAGCCCCGGTTTGTTTGTTCTTTTGGGCATTGTGTGGTCTTTTTA
The DNA here is from genome assembly GCF_964263255.1 of Lissotriton vulgaris. Taxonomy (NCBI): domain Eukaryota; kingdom Metazoa; phylum Chordata; class Amphibia; order Caudata; family Salamandridae; genus Lissotriton; species Lissotriton vulgaris. The sequence goes on along the minus strand of NC_141693.1, from coordinate 824,136,205 downwards.
TTGCCCTGGTCAGGATCCCGCCAAGTTGGTTAGTTAAATGTTCATGGGATTCTATCAAACTAAGATTTTCAGTGACCGTGCTATTACCTAAGAGAGAGGACATATGATTCACAAAAACGTTATAAATTTGGCTAATGATTTTCGAATTGTCTAGTACTATTGGAGCATCATCATTGCTCACTTCTGTTGCATGAGTGGAGTACCTAGGAGGCACACACTGTGACCACAACCCCCACCTCCTGTAAATACATTGGGCAGTCACTCCAACTCCCATTCCTACCTGGCGCTTGCAACTATACTGTTGGAAGATCCCTCATTTAGAGCTTCCCTTGGGTAGATGATTACAGAATATTTTGACGATAATGTCAGCATGGCTTCCACAAAACTATTAGAATGGGATGCCTTCATGGTGACCCTGCGTGGACACTGTCTGGGAGTACAGGGTAATATGAGATGGTTGGTTAATAGGGACCTTTCCCAATTGGAGCATACACTCCTGGACCTGGAAACCCAGGCACCTGAGGTTCCCAGTGCTGCACGTGAGTTGATGGAAGTGCTTTGTAAAAACGCTGCTCTTTTAGAATGATTACATTGCCTAAATTATGTTACACACTTGGCCCGTACACATGCCAGGCCGATAAAGCTGGACAGCTCCTGTCATGGCTTATCTAGCAGGACCAGCCACCAAACCCCGGAATGGCACTATGCTCTGGTGCAGACACCATCCTTTACACGCAACATGCTATCCAGGATGAACTAACACATCACTATACTCGAGTGTACCAGAAGGTCGGGCCACTGTCCCGGAGGCTTATGACTCCTTCTTTGCTAACCTGACATTGCCCCACATTACCATGAAACAGCAAAAGGATGTAGATGGACCCATCACGCTGTTTGAAATTAAAGAGGCAATCAAGGCATTAGCCACTGGGCAGTCCCCGTTACCTGGTGGCTTGCCTGCAGAGCTCTGCCAAGCATATGCACCTCCATAGGCCCCACACCTGTTGACGTTGTACTAGGAGGCCCTATCCACCTGCAGTCTTTCTGTCTCCCAAAGAGAGGCAACAGTCATTTTCTTGCCCAAACCAAATACAGATCCACTGCTTGTAGGTAGTTTGAGTCGGACTGTTCCCATGGGGAGCAGGATCAAGACTGATTTTCATTTTGATCTAAACTAGAATGGCATGGTGTGCAAAAAAATGGATTTAGGCCCAGATCTCTTTACTGGGGGTGAATGTTTGACATTGTTCAGCATTCCGTCCATTAATTGTTATGTTTGCATTTGTAATCCCACAAGGCCTGGTTATTAATATATATAAAAAAGCAGCACACCACATATTTTGAATAATGGGCTCTCATAGTGACTAAGGCAATGGATTTTGAATTTGGTGAACGGAGTTTACTTAGTTGGGATGACAGAGGAGATTACCTCTGCCATCCCGAGAGGCCTCCGTCCACCAAATTTAAAGGTGTCCACCTGCCTCACAAATATTTCTCTCCATTGACAGTAAAATACTGTCATGGTGGTTCCTGTCAATGTAGGAAATGTTTTATGAATGATGTGGTCAGTCATGATGGCCAGCAATTTCCCACGCAAAGATGGAAATAACTGTTTTAATTTAACCCATGCCTACCCTTTAAAACTATATTTAGCCTACACAATGAAATCAGATTTTTGACACTCAGGGCATCATTTAGTGTATAGCAGATGCAAATGTGGCAGAGTACCCTGCCCGCCAAACCCTTGGTCCACCTGCCACATTTATAGATGGGTGGACCGTAAGTATTCTGTTGATGAAGTACCTGTTGAGTCTGTCGACAGAATACTTCCTCCAACAAAGTAGTGGCCGTCGGAGGAAGGACATTACACTGCCCACCCTATTTAAAGTCATGTCCTTTTTTCCTGTCTGTCCCTGCCAGTAAAAACCCCAAGGGTGTCGGAGGTCATTAGTTTTTTCTTTTTCAAAAACAAACTCTCATCATGGTTCCTATCGATGTACACAGATAACTGCATGGCCGATGGTCATCTCTAAATTTAGGGGTGGAGTATCCTCATGATGGCTGAGGCAAAGACCTCCTCCATCCCAATGGAGAGCTACTTGTATGCCAAACTTTAAATAAGACCCAGGGTAATCCGAAACACCTACTGGCACTGCAACAGTAAGCACTGAGCAAAATCTGTACCTGCTTCTAGCCTCTTTTCGCAGCTGCCAGCAGAGTTCAGAGGCACAGTGCCTTGGACACATACATTATTTGCTCTAATAACAGTTCAGCTCACTGAGACCCACTGGTGAACAATTGTTTAGTACATACTTGATAGTCATGGGTGAATTGGAAGAAGAGATGCTATTAACATAAACCTTGGGGCTGGTATTACAGCTCCCCAGAAGTGGAGGGCTATGCAGTACAGCAAATTACATTCAACAAAGAAAAGCGGTGTAAAAAGGAATTGTCCACATATCAGCATTGAAGTATTTGTCAGAGTGAACACAACCACGTAGGAGGTAAGATTTCAAGCAAACATACTAGCCCACTGAGAGGGCCAACAACATATGCTCGGGAAATAAACTATTTCACTTTCTTAGTAAAATAACATGCTGCTGGAATGTGAATTCACCCTGAGATAATATAAGGCAAGAGACATTCGGCAAATGGGAACAGTTGCTTTGAACGCAGCAGCAGAGAGAGCAGGTGACAGAGACAGGGTCTGAAGACTGTCTCAAAGTACATTGGTTTTGGCCATCATTTTATACATTAGACAAAGTTTCATAAAGCAATTTTTACATTCTTTTAGAACAGGAATCTGGGCCTCGTCATGGGTCATAAATCTGGTCATTTGATAAGATGCACAGGTGGGTCTTGACCTTTCGTGGACACAATGTGGGGCCAGTGGGTATGTGTCTAAGGGCCAGATGTAGGTAAATCTAATTTACCGACTCTTAAATACCGAATCATACTGATTCGGTATTTATGAATTGGTAAATTAGAAGGAGGGAGATGTAGGTATTTTTAAATTTTGATTTACCGAATCTGTAACATTCGGTATTTACCGATTCGGTAAATACCGAATCGGTATTCCCCATTGATTCCTATGGGCTTTGGAGCCCATAGGAATCATTGGGAAATACCAATTTGGTATTTACCGAATCGGTAAATACCGAATCCAGCAAGGGTGCAGGGGGTGTCACTTTGACACACTCTAGCACCCCAAGTGCAGGCTTGTGTGCCATGTGGCACACATACATGCCCTAAGGGCATGTCTGTGTGTCACATGGCACATGTTTGCATGCACAGATGTGCATGCACACCTGAATTCGGTATTTTACCACCCAATAGGATTGGGTGGTAAAATACCGACTCTTAAGGTCCTGTAGCACTCTGTGGAGTGCCACCTACATCTGGGTTTTACAGAATCGGTTAAATTACTGATTCGGTATTTTACAGAATCTGTAAATTTACTGAATCGGTAAATTTACCGATTCTGTAAATTTGCTTTGGAGCCCATAGGAATCATTGGGAAATACCGATTCGGTATTTACCGAATCGGTAAATACCGAATCCAGCAAGGGTGCAGGGGGTGTCACTTTGACACACTCTAGCACCCCAAGTGCAGGCTTGTGTGCCATGTGGCACACATACATGCCCTAAGGGCATGTCTGTGTGTCACATGGCACATGTTTGCATGCACAGATGTGCATGCACACCTTAATTCGGTATTTTACCACCCAATAGGATTGTGTGGTAAAATACCGACTCTTAAGGGCCTGTGGCACTCTGTGGAGTGCCACCTTTATCTGAGTTTTACAGAATCGGTTAAATTACTGATTCGGTATTTTACAGAATCGGTAAATTTACCGATTCTGTTAAAAAAATGCCCCCTACATCTAAAAAACCAATTACCGGTCGGTAACGGCCGAAATCGGCCGTTACAGACCGGTAATTGGCGACCTACATCTGGCCCCATATGTCCTAAATGGGGAGCCTGTGATCATTGCCTGTAGTGTGCATGTTGAGTTCTGATTGACTGAATGTTCCTAACATAGTATGGCTTCTGACTTTATGATGTTTTGGGAATGTACGCACCTTAGGCCAAAAGTGCTTTAATGGGGCCAATCTCCTAAGACCATTGTGGCATTGCTGTGGGTTATCCTGTTCACACGTTTCTCTAAGGGTTACGTTTCACCCCACCTGTGATCTGTCAATCAGTCGCTTCAGGCCTAGGTCACAGGGCCTGCCTGACCATGTATTTCTGACTCGGGGTTGATGGGGAAGTCGTATCTGGTGGATTTAATAACAGCGATGCTTGTTTGTTGTCATACATACAAATATATCATGGCATACATCGTATTTTTCAATATTAATAAACAGTCAAAGAAACCTGACTTGTTCCCCCTCCACTCAGCCACATACACTGTGATTAGTCAGGAGAACACATGAATAGACTAGACCAAGTAACAGTTCTGGATTCTGGAATTCAGTGAATGTGGAAGGCCTTGCACCTTGCAGGTGCCACGTGACTTACTGAGTCCACGGTCATCTATCATCCCCATTCCACCCTACAATAGCCCAATTGGGGCATTGGTGGCATGTTGCATGTCAGTTTCACGATCGATCGGCATAATGTACCAAATGGTAGCTATTGGAAATTTTCGAAGCCACAGGCTATTTTCCCTATGCAGGGTGACACTCTCTGTCTTGGTCTGGGTGCATCCCCATGTAAGTGGAGTATGTCCCCCAGGAACTGACGCTGAAGTTCCTACTATGAAGGTTTCGTTAATAAATCAATAATGTGGATATGAAAAAGTTCTTTGTATTCAAAGAAGAAATTTTATTAGAACTATTGCATCACAATTCTGTTGAAGTGATTTTCAATTTTCCAAAAATGATATACTTCAAATCCCAGAAGGCATTATGTTGTTCACATGTCTTTCAGTCATCCCAATGCATTTCGGCATAAATGCCTTCATCTGGGGATACTCTGTGAACAGTAACATACTTTAATAAGTATTGAGCTTATATACATGGCGTAAGTCACAAAGAAAAAATAATGACGTTACCCACTGTGTGAAGTGTTGAGAAAAGAACATGCAAGTGAAGATAAAAACGTATAGTTACGGTGTCGAAATAAAAAGATAGCAAGTGTACTTCCGTACGCGGTGTTAAATCGTGGCTGGTGAATAAGGCTGTAAAGATATCGGTTTACAACTGTTTGTAAATCATGCGGGTGAATTACCATAAAGAAAAGAGTGCGTGGTGTAACTTTTATTTGCAAGTTACAGTTCTAATAAAATTTCATCTTTGAATACAAAGAACTCTTTCATATCCACATTATTGATTTATTAAGGAAACCTTTGTAGTAAGGAATTCAGCGTCAGTGCCTGGGGGACATACCCCACTCATATGGGGATGCACCCAGATTGATATTCACCACACTCGCGCTCAGAGAGTGATTTCCAGGTGCACGACACAGCTATACAACTACGCTTTCAATGCGGTAGTGCGCTCATTACACACTTTTGATATCACCAATACGTTTCTGAACAGAGTGAGCGGCACACCCATAGAAAACATGCAGTATGACGAGATTTCAAACCTAACTGAAACCAGAGCAGAAACTTTTGCTTTTGGAGACGATGAAGCCTCCAGGATTTATGCGCTAATACATGAAGAAGTTGCTGAGTTCACAACTAGCCGCACCAAGGAACAAAACATACGACAACTCCTATATCTAGCCAGGAAGGAGATTAACCAACGCCTGCACGCAAGTACCATGATCAGGTACCACAAGGCTCAAAGGATCCCAAGAGGCTTGAGGATACCTCTAAAACCATCTCAATGCAAGAACATGCAAAAATTCAAAGATCGATGGTTTGCTATCTTAAACAAATGCTCATTGGATTTAATTTTATTAATTATTGGAGGAGTTTTCTAATATCTTGGCGGATCTATCCAAAGAAATAGCCACTATCAAAACCGAACTGAAAGAACCATGACAGCAGATGCATTGGCCAAAACTTTGGAGGAAATCAATATACAACTCTTAAAAATACACCGCTGAGGTCAATGAACGCAAAGTACGTACATTTCCCAGGGACACCATTGATTATAAACTGGGGGAAGTTTATTCATGGGTCGACATTTATGCGAAACGCAGACAAAACAAACCGTATACTTCTAATACCGAAACCTCATCATCTGGCAGTGATACCACTGGACAACCAAAAAAGAACTGAAAAATTCCCCCGACCTACCACAACCCCTAGCCCATCAGCCGTTCTTTCAACATCAGGATCAAAAGCAGACTCACCCGGAGAGCCTTTTTCAGTGATAGGCCCCGAAGGACAACACGACCCAGGAGGAGCAAAAGAAAAAAGCAAGGAAAAGGACAAAGAGCACCCACAAACTCGCACAGTGACAGCAAAGAAGGACAAGAGCAAGAAAGGGAATCAGTAGACAATCTCATAATCAAAATTTCCAACTACCATGTCAGTGACATTGAATTAAAAACACCACAAAAAGGCACTTAATTTCTACCCACAACAGGCACAAATACACTGGAATTAAACATCAGCTTTTTCAAGCTTATGAGGAAGCTCAGACTACGCCATTTCTTTGAAAACATGGTGGAAACACCCAAAGATACACAAGAGGATCAACTTAAAGGATTACAACTAAAAAGTTCCTATATGGCACCCATATGCTTGTTCTGACTCTTGACAAGAATCATTCCAACGCAGAGCAAGTACTGAAAGACTGTCTGTCAGCAACCTTCAAATGGATGTCTCTCAACCATCTAAAATGTAATTCATCTAAGACTGAGATCATTCCTTTTGGTCCCAACAACTCCTTCTCCCCTCAAGATTGGTGGCCCGATAAAGCTGAAACCCCCCCCCCCCATAACACTATCAATGCTGCCCGAAACCTTGGCATAAAGTTTAACAATACCCTTACATTCAATCAGCAGGCCAAAGAAGTAGCAGGAACATGCTTCGGCATCATTAGAAGCCTTAGAAAATTCTTTGACTTCCTCCCTCTGAGTGCCAGACGTATGGTAGCTGTAGCCTTTATAACACCAAGGTTGGACTATTGCATCAGCCTTTATGCAGGACTAAACAAATCTGCCCTGCATAAGCTCTAAATGGTCCATTACGCAGCTGCAAGACTGGTTCTCAGACTGCCTAGGAAATCTTCAGCCTCCACAGCCCTCAATATACTACATTGGCTTCCAATACATAAGCGCATCCTGTTTAAGGTTCTCACCATCACCTACAGAGCCTTTTACCATCATGGCCCACTTTACTTGCGGAAATACTTTAGACAATACCAACCCTCACGATCTCTTAGGTCCTCCACTGCCATCCTGCTGCACGTCCCCAGGTTCAAAATGACAACCAGAGGATGTAAATCCAGTGCAGTCATTGGAGCGAATGCTTGGAACAAGGTACCCCCATGTCTGCGTCAATCCACTACCGAACTAAAATTTAGAAAGCTTTTAAAAACTTGGATCTACTCCCTGCCCAACTCCGAATGCATGAGGCTCCTAGGATATGCTGCGTAGTTAGGTAGCCTTCTACCACTCTTACTGCCTTTCTGCCTTTATGGAATCCAAGCGCCAAGATACTCCTTGGAGTGGTAGTGCGCTATACAAGTGCCGTCTCACATCCCAACACATCACATGCCATACAAGCTTGGACATGTTTGAAATGTTAGTCAAAAACGACATAGCCAAACTCAACTGTCAGAGGAAGTTCAAATACAACAATCTCAAAGCAAAAGAATTGGGTATAGTGAAAGCGATTTCATTGAAAACTGACATTACATGCACTGAAGCTGACAAAGGTGGCACTTTAGTCATCTTAAATACTAGTTACTACAACGAGCAAGTAGCTCTACATCTTATGGATTCAGAGACCTATATGAAACTGGAAGTAAACCCTACAGAACAGTTTGCAGCTACTTTACAGGATATCGTTCAGAAAGCATTCAACAATGGCACCATTAACAATAAAGTCAAGAAGTTCTTAACACACACCAACCCCAACAGTCCCACATTATTTATGGTTCCAAAAATCCACAAGGATCCGGTGAGACCTCCATGCAGACCGATAGTTACCACACAAGGGAGTATACATGAACCAGTGGGAAAATTCTTAGACCGTCATTTACAGCCATGTGTAACAGACATGGGGACCTTCATAAAGTACACAACCGACTTTCTCCATAAACTCAATCAAGTTGCAATCAATGAGACTTAAGAAATCTTATTATGTACAGTGGATGTCAATTCACTGTACACGTCCATCCCTCACCAACTAGGGATAGAGGCGGTTGAATACGCCCTGTTACGAACAGAGTATGAAGACGACTTAAATGTTTTTCTGATGGAGCTCATGGAGTTTACGTTATTACACAGTTATTTCAAGTGGAACAACCAATGGTACCAAAAAAAGACCAGCACTTACATGAGGAATTGTGCCACACCGGCATATGCTAACATATTCTTTTTAAGATTCATTGATGATATCTTTGTTCTATGGAAAAGTCCAGAGACCACCTTAAGGGACCAACTTCATAAGCTCAACCAGATTGAAAGACGCATACAATTTACTCACGAAGTACACAAAAATTCTATCACATTCCTGGATGTTAGAATAACCAGAACACCCACAGGGTTTGATACCGATCCATACTGAAAGGATACAGACAGGCACAATACCTTACATTATCAGAGCTTCCACCCACCATATTTGAAACAACAACTTCCTTACACCCAGATGTTAAGAGTCAAAAGGATAGTTTCTAATCCAGATAGAGCCACAATACGACTGGAAAATATGACACAGAGATTCAGATCCCATGGATATCCTGATTAGGTACTAGAGCAAGCCAACCACTGTTGTTCCCTTAAATCCAGACAAGAATTGCTGTTAACACAAAAGAAACCAGTTACAAATCTGCTCACAGTTGTTTCAAAATGTTCATCAATGAGTGCTTCTTATAAACAGATCATCAAAAGACACTGGCAAATACTAAAACTGGAACAGGACTTTACCCAAATGTTCGAACACAAACCTATCTTCGCTTACACAAGAAGTAAAAACATTGGCAAAAGATTAAAACACCCTGGTCCATCAGCAGCGGAGGTTAAGCATAATGGCACCAAACCTTGTTGGAATTGCAACAACTGCAACAGTATTGTTAAAGGATCATACAACAATCCCCCTATGAAAGGTCACAAAATGAAGGTTAAAGCACGGCCACATGCGATACTACAAATGTAGTTTAAATGTTAAAGTGCCACTGCGGGAAGATCTATATTGGCCAGACGGAAAGAAAAATTAAGACACGATTAAATGAACACAAATCTAATATAAGAACTAAACAAATGAAATCAGCTGTAGCTCAACACTTTTTGGAAGCTGGTCACAACATCAGCCAAATGAAATTTTGCGTTCTGGAAAACGTTGAAAAACGTGAAGGAAGGGACAATCACAATTTCCTGCTACAACGCAAAAACTATTGGATTAATCTCTTATGCTCCATGAAGGCCCATGGCATGAACGATCGCATGGAATTCACCTGTTATCTCTAGACATTTACTTTGGACTGTGCCACTATGCTACCCACTGTTTTCATTTGCTTAATTATATTATTGTAACATTGTTTTTTTTGTGGTTCCGTAATAAATGACTGAGGGAAACATGGCGGCAGTCGGCTGACTGCTGTAGTGCTCCGCTCCGCTCTCACCTTCAAGTCCCGCATGCTCGTATTGCCCGCTCGCTGTGTTATGAGGAATGAGTAATCTTTAGCTGTTGATATCCCTCAACGCTTTGCGGAGCGTCTTCCCGAGTCTTTTCCGAGCTTTCCCTTCCATCTCCCTTTGGTTACGTATCCGCTCCTGCAGCCGCGCACGGGCGTTCACGGATGTGCCTCGGTGAAGGAGGCGGGCGCCAGGTCATCGGCGTGAGGAGCTTGGAGAGCCCAGGGAGCAGGACGCCTAGCGGAACCGGCAGCGGTAGCGGTCAACGCCCTTCTGCTCCAGGTCAATGCTTTTCTGCTTCAAGGAGGGAGAGCGTACCTGGGCTTTTTCGCTGGAGGCAGGCCGCCCTGGAGCTGCGGTGGAACAGGCGAGTGAGAAGCCTTCGTGGCAGCTCGCATTCAAGCCTTCTGGAACAGAGCGGCGAGGGCGCCCCTGCCTCTAACGTTCCAAACTACTCTGTAACAGCAGAAAAGGAAGAAAAGGAAGAAAAGGAAGATAAAATAGGAACAACAGAAAACCAGGAGGTGACAATTGAAGGTGCTGCTTCTGAAGGAGATGAAAGTAAGGTAAAGGGAGGGGGGGGTTTGGGTGAGGCCAGTCTGCTCTCTAAATGCATGAGTGACTCTGCAGCGGACGATAAGCTCAATAAGCCTGTTGTTACCACAAACCTTGAAAATAGTCCGCAAAATAAAAGAACAGCAAGGTGCGCGGCTAGGACAGGTACCTCATATAAAAGAAAAGGCAAAGGCAAGGGGAGGTCACCAAATTTAGAGGAGGAATTGTCTACCAAGCAGACAGAGGGAACGGGCTTCTCCTCAAGCTCAGTTAAATCTCTCAGTCTAAAATCTTTGAGGACGTCATCATACCTTACAGCAGAAGTTAAGGCTAAGAGAGGAAAGAAGCGTAACAAAGATAAGCTCGTAGCTGAATCCAACGCCAAAATCACCCCCTCCCTGCGGTCCTACTTCAAGGTCGTCCCTCAAGTTTTGGAAATAGGACAAGATCACCCACAGAGAGATTTTACCTGTCAGAAGCACAACCCTGGGTTAAAGGCTATGGCATCTTCCGAGCAGGACTCAGCCCTAGTCTCAGCCTCAGTCTCAGCCTTAGTCCCAGCCACAGCTACGGCCTTAGCCTCAGCCTCAGCCTCTTTGCCAATCTCTGAGCATATTGATCCTATCAACCCCATAGATGATATGGTACTACTGGAAGAACTACAGGAAGAACTTGATGTTGAGTCTACATCACAAACCGTAGCATACCCCAGCCTAATAGATGGTGAAGGGGCACACAGAGTACACAGTGATCAACCCGGGTCACTGGACTATATGGGGGAGCCTGCTGTTATGGCGAGCAAACAGGGAGACCAATCAAAATACCCAACTTCCGTCACCACTGAAGAAAAAGAGAATGTCGAACCCCTCCCACCTTCACATTCAGTCCGAGCCCACCGGTTGACAACTATCAACCCTGCCAGAGAGAAGAGGGTACTCTAGTTTCCACCCTGGTACCTATTTCAATGGCATCATTGCAGCAGATGTTTGCTTCTTTGTCTGCCGAAATTAAGGAAGGTTTTGCAGAGTCTGCATCAAACCAAAGGGACATAAGGAGTTTTTGTGAGACTCTTGATGAAAAAATTGGTAATCTGTCAATAAGAACACAAGCCCTGGAAGAAACTGTAGGTCAAATGTCTATGCGGGCGGAAGGTACTCAGGAAGACGTACAAAAGCTAAAAAAGGAAGATTTGGCCATCTCAGAAAGGATGGAGGTCTTGGAAAATAACGCCAGGCGCAGTAACCTGCGTATTTTGAACGTTCCTGAGGGCAGTGAAGGAACAGACATCAAAGGGTATATAATTTCGTTATTAAAAGATTCTCTTAACCTTCCCCATACTCCTGAGGTACTTGCTTCGGACATTCAACGAATACATAGGGAGCCTTTTAGACACAATCCACAAAGGGCCAAGCCAAGGAAAATTCTTGTCAATTTTCACACCTATTCTCTCAAGGAACACATCTTGAACTTAGCTCTAAAGCAAAAGTCGCTAGTAGGCAAAGGCTTTAACTTTCAAATACGCTCTGATCTGTCAAGATACACTCTAGAAAAGCAGTGGGAGCTAGGAAGAAGAATGGAAGCCTTTCGCAAACTAGGAGCAACAGTGCAGATGGGTTTTCCCGCATCTCTCAAAATAATGATGAACAATAAAATGCATAATGTTCGATCGGTACAGGCAGCTGACGAGCTTTTAATGTCACTGGGTGGAAGGAAGGAGTAATAAAGGTTCTAGCCCAGGTCTGTGAAGAGGTGGGGAAAATAACGGGGAAAACAATTCATAATGCACATAATTTACCGGAAAAAAAAAAGAAAAAAGAGCAAGAACTCAAAAAAAATATATATATATCTATATAAAAAAATGGGTGAACTGGTAAAGGGACATACAACTTAAAAATAAAAATAAAAAAAAAGGGGATATATATATATAAAGAAAATAATAAAAAAAAATTAATCAAATTTAATAGTTTGAAGTTTTTCATGCTTGATATACTTATAATAAGGCGAGCTTTCATATTATAATGAAAAGTGGGACACATGAGGTGAGGTCGGGGGAGAGCTAGGAGCACTTACTTCCGGAATTCTCCGGGTAGTGAGGTCAGGGGTTTCCCATGGGCGGGGGGGTCACGGGGTGGTGGTGAAAAAAGAAAAATATCCATTTCCAATAATGCTCCAGTCTATACATTTTGTAGCTTTGTTCTTTTTACTGTTTTTCTTTTTTTGTATAGACAGAAACACTTGTTTTGTTTAATGGTTAATATTTCTTTTTGGGAAACATGAGTAGGCCTAGAATTTTGTCCTGGAATGTTAATGGTCTCCGCACCAAACCCCGAGCTAATAAAATTATACAATATCTTCGGGATGTGGATGCCGAGATCATTATACTCCAGGAGACACATTTAACCGAGATTGAGACACTTGAATTAGTGAAGAAAAATAGGTGGATAAACTTCTCAATTACAACGTCCCAATCACTAAACACGCGGGGGGTTACAATTCTTTTTAAAAAATCTTTAAATTTAAATTTGAAGATCCTACAACAAAAAGTGGATAAGGGAGGGAGATGGGCCATAACTGCTGTGGAGATAAGAGGGGCGGTTATAACATTGGCTGGGTACTATGGGCCTAACTGCGATGATACTTCCGCACTAGAATCCCTATTTCAACAACTCTTGAATTTCCCAGAGCCGGTGATCATAACTGGCGATTTTAATATCACCATTAACCCTCTACTGGACAAATCTACAAATAGTAGACAACAAGTTCCCTCCAAAACTAGAAACTGTCTACTGGGGCTAATGAAACAATATGGCTATGTCGATGTTTGGAGGCTGAGAGAGGGCCAAAAACAGTGTTTTTCCTTTAAAAATCTAAAATATAGACACAGCTCAAGGATAGACTTTATTCTAACCAGCAGATCTTTGGTCGACTCCATAACTTTAGTAGAGTATATTCCATCTCATCTATCGGACCACTCAGCAATGAAGCTAGAAATGGAGTGGAGAACTAGGTCTTCTTCGCCGAAACTCTGGTCATTTGACAGGTCATTTCTAACATCGGCAGATGATATAGAACTCCTTCAATGTGAGACTCGTGAATTCTTTTCTTTCAATAGGTATTCAGCCCCAGCAGGTATAGTATGGGACGCTTTCAAATGTTTTCTAAGAGGAACAGTTAAAAACAGGGTAGCTCACAGAAGAAGGCAGTATAGGGAAGAAATTTCATCTATTGAGAATAGTATGTCAGTTATTCAGTCTTGTATAGACACTGACAGATCTTTGGATAATCTTAATCTATCCCTGAAATTAGCAGAGCTTAATAAGCTTAAGAATAACTTGTCCTCGCTAATGGAGAAACGAGTATTGCAAAAATGGGAGACAAGCAAACTCTCTCATTTCCAGTATGGTGAGGGAGCGGGCAGGTTGTTGGCCTGGAAAGTAAAATCAGACCGGGTTCGGAATAATATTACCTCAGTAACCACTGATAGGGGTACCTTGACCAGTGACGCAGAAATCAGAGAGACCTTTAAATCATTTTTTCAGTCAATATATCAGGAAAATCTTAATATCAATACAAACGATATTAGTAACTGGTTTGAGGGTATTTCTCTTCCCTCCCTATCAATAGAACAGAGCAAACTTTTAGAAGAGGAGATAAGTCTTGTCGAGGTAGAACAGGCCATTAAAGGTTCTAAAGGGGGGAAGGCGACAGGAACTGATGGGTTACCGAGCGAGGTATACAAACATCTGATCTCAGAGATATCCCCAATCCTAACAGCTTTGTTTAACCAAATATTGAGGGAAGGGGTAGCACCGCCAGCCTCCTGGGATAATGCCACTATAACGCTCATTCTAAAGCCAGGGAAGCCCCCTTCTGATTGCGGCTCATATCGGCCTATCTCTATCTTAAATACCGACTATAAAATCTTTGCCACTATATTAGCCAAACGGCTTGGCCAGGTAGCCCCTAATATACTTCACTTGAACCAAAAAGGGTTTACAAAAGGGAGACAACTAAATGAGCTTACATATGAGCTAATTGGATCTATCGATGTGGCGATAAAGGAGACTCTCCCCTTGTCTGTTCTGACGTTGGACGCCACCAAGGCCTTCGATAGGGTAAATTGGTTATACCTGTCGGAGGCCTTGAGGGGGTTCAACGTTGGTGAAAAATTTCGAAGGGCAATAGATCTGTTATATAGAAGTCCTTCAGCTTCAATTTTGATCAACGGGGCCTTACAGCGCCATTCGATATAACCAGAGGAATCCGGCAGGGTTGTCCCCTGTCTCCTCTTCTTTTTGATTTATACATAGAGCCTTTTGCACAAACCCTAAGAGACAGTACACTTATTAAACCTTTTATTTTTGGTGAGTGGGAAAAAAAGGTGGCACTTTATGCCGATGACATAATGATTTTTACGTCAGACATTAATACAGCTTATCCAGAAGCGATAAATCTTGCTCTTAAATTTGGGAAAGTTTCTGGATACGAAGTCAACGCTTCTAAGACGGAATCCATGACATGGAATGAAGTCTTGGATACGGATAACGGGACATCTAGACCTCAATTACGTTACTTAGGGGTAAATATAGTTAAAGACATTGATCGTATCGCTTCATTAAACTTTTCTACAATAGCAGCACAGTGTCGTAAAAATATGAGGGATTGGTCGCATCTTCCACTTACTATTCTTGGTAAAGTTAATCTAGTAAAAATGTGTATCCTACCTAAGGTCTCCTTTTTATTTAACTCAATCCCACTTTTTTTTGATCCTAAATTAATTTCTAAACTACAAAGTGCGATTTCTACTTTCATTTGGAATAGTAAAAACCCAAGAATTTCCTGGAAGAAAATACGACGCCGCAGAGAGAAGGGAGGGCTAGCAGGACCGGATCTTCAGATCTACGCATGGGCTTTTCAACTTACACACGCTCGTATGTTATTAAAAGTGCCAGCAGCAACAGGGGTTGGCCAAATGTTCTCTATGTTATTGAACTCTGAGGGTATTGGACAGAGCAGCTTCTTGTTTAAATTTGGAGACCCAAAATTTAAAAAAAAAATAAAACTAAAGACCTTAAAGGGGATAGCTACTACATGGTACAGAATGAGGCAGGCAATTAAACTAGGTTATTATTCAGAGAGAACTCCAATATGGGAATTACCATCTCCCCCAGCCTGGGCAGAAGACACATTAACCCAACCACTAAGAGTAGCAGGCATTAATACCTGGGGTGATTTGTTTATGGACGGTATACCACTGCCTTGGGACTACTTAATAAATAAGGTGGGGCCAAATTTGTCCAGATTTAAATATATACAAATTTCAAGTTGGTCCCAAACATATAATACTCAGACATCTCGAAATAGCAGTTTACCTATAGGAGCCATCAGTGATTTAGTAACTTGTCTGCTAGACAGCCCCCCTGCAAAAAAAGAAGTTTCATTGTGGTACAAGAAGATAATGGAGGAAATAGATGGTAACTTTTGCCTCCCAGTAACATTATGGGTCGATGCATTGCCGGAAGTCGACTTGGAGGAGCTTTGGTTAGCTTCATGTGAAGCACTGTGGGACTTGGTGAAGCCAGCTTGGCTGCGTCATAATCACATCTTCACTATTCACAGGGCTTATTATTCCCCTTTGAGACTATCAAAATTTTCATCGACAGGCCCGGTATCGTGCCCAAGATGTCAGATGGTCGATGCATCTGATACCCATATGTTTTATGAATGCCCAGAAATCACATTATACTGGGAGTCAATAGGAAATGATCTATCTCAGGCCTTGGGTTATCATCTCTCTATAGATCTTGCTCTTGTCATTTTTGGCCTGAAGAACAAAGTACGGAACGCAGCCTCAAACCTCATTTTCTATTCCATCTTGGCAGCCCGGAGGGAAATCTGTAGGCATTGAAAAGATGCCCAGCCTCCTACAATCCACGAGTGGCGAATCTCTGTGCTTAAGATCTCTAAACTAGATCTAGCTAGAGGTGGAAATGCAAGTCGAAGAGCCTTTTGGTTACAGTTGGCACGGTCATATTGAGCCTGGGGTTTTTTTTTTATTTATTTATTTTTTTTCTTTTTCCCCAGGAGTCCTATTATTAATGCGAGCATTTCCCGCCATTGTTTTTTCTAAAGGAACAAATGGGGCTACGGTGTCACGGGCACTATCTTCCAACGAACAGCCCTATGTGGGAATTTCCAGGCCTGTGTGTATGTACTGATGGGACTAGGTATTCACTCCCCCTCCAACTAGACTTCCTTCCCAGCTTACGCTGAGACAGTATTAAAGCACAGCCAGTTCTTCCCATCTCTGTGGCATATTCCTGGATTGGATAGATTGGAGCTATGCACGCAAATGAGGATAATAAAAAAATAAATAAATAAATAAATAAATAAATAAATGACTGAGGGCGACACATCATTATCCCCAGAGGGTACTAGTATCTTAGTGTAGGGCCATATGGTTGGCCATTTGCTTCTTTCGTATGGTCGTCATAAAGTTACACTTGCCACTATCTGTTAACTGTTGTCACTTTTTCAACACTTTTTTAAGGTTTAGGCACGCGTCACTTGCATCATTCTAACTTAACCATCGGCAGCCGAAATGTAGGGTTTACCATGTTAGTATATATTTTCCACCCATCACACTTGTTTCTTAAATCCACAGCTTTATTAAACATACAACATTGAAGCGCTAGTCACTACACCATCGAGCACTCGTTGACCTCTTTTTATGTCTATGCACGCGCCATAAAACACGCCTCCACCCAGTCACTGACATATCCGGTAAAACAATCTTCGAAAGATTCAGGATTCTTTTGAAAGACACACATTTTTTCGACCTGGCTACTTGGTAAGCGAACACTTCCTTCCTTGGTGTTTGGGTTAAACCTTTTATGAATAGATACACCGGTATGATACTTTTTGAGACCCGGTACTGTCACTCGATATAATCACAAAAACACAGCAGCACAAAAAAAAAAAACGGCCTCACCACCATAGCAAAATGCCACTCAAAAAATATGCACAAACATTCTTGTCACACATTACCACCTCAAGAAATTAGCTTTCAAAATACAGTTGTAAAATGTGTTTGCACCAAGCACTGCCTTAACCTATCACCAATTACATGAAATAGTCCCAGGAAAAAATGTTTTGTGATCTGACCCCAAGACTTTAAGCATGTTGTGTTGATAACACAAAGTGATCTGGAAGCCCTACTTATCAATTACAAACCAGCAGGCCTCCCTTCAGCTCAAATACTCTAAACTTAAGTTGCATAGACACATTTTTAAAAGGAATTATCAGTACAATGAGGGTTGGTGCATGTCAAGGGCACAGCCAGTGGCCAAAACAGTGGTTCAACACAGCATACAGGTTTATATAAGTTAATTCATAAGTATAAATGTGGGTGTCTTTAGTAGTGGTGCCATTCTTGAGCTAAGATTTCCTCACTGGGTATGAAGTGTATATTTAGATACGAGAAAAACTGGACCAGTGCTGTGAATTTTCCTGTAAAAAATGCAGAGCACTTTGAAGGATATTCTTCATGCAGGGCTTTCTAGGTGGTGGTGATGTGGTCATGCCTGTTCAAACTTAGAACGTGTCTGGCAGTGGCATTCTGAATTCATTGAAGTTTGATGTTTAGGCACTTTTGAAGCCCTATGCAAAAGCCATTTTTCAGGCTCCTGCTATCTGTGTGTCACAAACACTCACTACAGTGCAGTCAAAATGTCATTATTGCCACACTGGTTTATAGTAATGGTGGCAGAAATCTCTGTGTAACTGTTTAAACCACCAATTGCCTCTACAGCTCTTCCACTTTCACCACACAAACTGGAAAGATGGCTTAACTTTCCAGTTTGTGCTGTGAGAATGGAACATTGATAGAGCAAGTCACTTGCTAAAACAGTGATGACCTCACGTAGAGTCAATTGTCATAATCTAGACATGACAGCTCTAGGGCTGCTGAGGTTTGGACTTTATGGTTATACAATAGGCACAGGAAAGTCGATTTTCGGAATAATCTGGGTGTCATATGTGTAGCTGTAAATGGTGAGATTAAATAGGTTTGTGGGTTCAGGGAATTGTGACATGGGTATAATGAATAAGTGGTTCAATTGTTAAACCCTGGGGAGCACCTACCTTTGGAGGGAATGCTGCTGATAGTTTGTGTTACCTGATAGTTAACACTGTGTGAGGTTTGTCTGTGGGGTAAGACTGAATCGATTTTATGGCTGTACTCTGAATTCCTGTATTGTTTAGTTTTTTGAGTAGGGGTTGATGATCCTGAGTGCGGAAAGTATCAACACCCAAAATTTGGGGGGGTGGGCAATTGATGACTAGTACAAACCCAAAGCACTTACAACAGCGGCCTCCTATTTTGGTGTCTCACTATTTTAGTATGTAGCTATAATCAAATGTATATCAAATAATATCATCAACTTTCAGTATTTTAATGCACAGTCAACGATGAGAGTTGTGAGTAGTTTTTAAAAGGGTTTTATTTTCTAATTGAAGTTTTGATTTTTCTGATTCTTTATTCATTATTCATATATCAATCAGGTTACAGAATTAATAATAGAAAAATATGGTTAGTGCAGATCATATTAAAATATTGCATTGAGCATGTTCCATTAAGGAAAGAATCCCTATTCTTAAAAATGTGGCGCAAATGATGTCAGTCAGAACCCATGATGAACTCAGAAATAAAGGCAAGAGTGAGATTAGCATGAAGCTAAAAATAAATATTTAATAATTGCATAATTTCCCATAAAGAGAAATATAGTATAAAACAAATACGGCTTGTCAAAGCCAATTAGTTAAATCATAAGCTTTGCTAATGTCAAAAAGGCTCAGCCTGACAGTTTTGCTCTAAATCTCCATTCCCATCTAAATCTCTGCAGCTATGATTCTGATCTGCCTTCGACCAAGCTAATCTGCCTTCCCTCTCTCGACTCATGCGCCAAATCCCATCTCTCTCATTTGTCTGTCTGCTGTCATCTCCTCTAATCTCTCACCTGAGCGCCTAAACTAGAAACACACTTTTTAAAGCAGTACTGCGGCGTCACTAGGGGGGTGCGGGGGGTGCGGACCGCACTGGGTGACACCATACATAGGGTGACACCAATCTGACTGGTTACGCTGTGTAACACAGCTCTGCAGCCTCGCCTCTACTCTGCAAGCGCACCTGCTTAGAAAATATTGCAGTGTGCCCTGAGCTCGGCTTCCCTGACAGAGTCGGCCCGTGCACTGCTAGAGCCCCCACCCACACAGCTTGGAAACAGACAAAGGATGCAGGGGTCAGGACACACGGGCACACACAGTCAGACACACGCACAGCCGCTCACCTCCCCTCCAGCTTTAATGGTTTATTTACATTCTGGCTCTTGCAGTTTTTCTTTTCTCGTTATAAGTAGAGACCCAGCTTCTAAAGTATGGATGTTTGACATTTCAGACTGGATTCGGTCGCATTTATTTTTCTCCAATTGGCATTTATCCATATTTTTCAGTGGTGAAGAAATTAAGTTGGAAGTAGTATATTTTCACTTTTATTTGAGTGATAAACGTGTACAGTACTTGCACCGTGGTGTCTTAGTGTGTTAAGGAGACACATACAATAAAGTATATATTCGCCTGAAAATATTAGCATAACCCTGGTTATTTTTAATCCGAGTGGAGGATGGTTTACATAACCTTGTTTGTTGTTTTTTGTGAGAGATTGGAACCTGCACTTGGAGATGGGAGAAAAGTGCACAGCTAGTTGAAGTGAAGGTTCCCTCCGTGCACCATGGCACATATATTCGCCTGAAAATATTAGCATAACCCTGGTTATTTTTAATCCGAGTGCAACAGTGCACATACAGGAAAATATTAGCATGACAGTACTAACAGATCCCCATACGTGCAGCTATGTAAACTTCATTTGGAAATCTCTTTTTAATCTCCCTTATGCGCAGCTATCGGCTGGCCTTCCGTCAAGCGTATCACAACAATAACATAGTCCAGTATTTTTCAGCGTTTACAAATAAATGGAAACAGGGATCGAACTTTGGGCAGATAAGGGAATTATGCAGTTTTCCCAGAATCGCATAATTTGGTGAAATCGGGATTAGGAACTAAGGGGCAGATTTACAAGCCCCTTGCACCTCTTTTACGCCACTGTTGCGTCACTTTTGTGAGGCAGCGGCGGCGCAAAAGATGTGCCATGTGCAGGGTATTTACAACGTGACGCATCTCCAAGATGCATCACGTTGTAAAGCTCTGCGCCAGAGGGAGGCGTTCCATTGCAGGGGGGGGGCGTTCCGGAGCAGGAACGCCTCCTAAAAGTCACTGAGTAAAATCTACCGGATTTCACTCAGCCACTTTTAAGGCCATGCTGCGTCAAAACCCTGCGCCTGCTTGAAGCAGGCGTAAGGATTGACGCAGTATTTTCAGGATAGGGCACCCCCGAGCCTTGCTGGAGCTGCGTCCAGCAATGCACCGCCTTACGGCAGCAGATGTGTTACGCATCTGTCCATTTTTGCCCCATGGTGCGCCACATTGTAAATGCGCCGCATCCATGGTGGCGGAGCCGTGAGGCACAATTACTGGTGCATCCCTGCTGATATGCAGGGATGCGCCAGTTATTGTAAATCTGCCCTAAAGTATCCTGTTCCCACATCTTGTAATTTAGCTGCTGGAGCACGCAAAAATGGAAACATTGCATGAAGCATGTTAAAGGCCAATTAAAATGTCTTTCCTTTTTAATTCTGCAGGCACAGGAATGTTCTAAAAGTTGTAATTTCCGATTTTGGAGTAATTTATTGCAAGTGGATGACGGGGCACATAGATAGACAGGATGTGAATGTGTAGACATGATGTCAAAATTAGGAGCCGTGAGAGTAAGGGGAGGTGAGGAAAGGTAGAGATGGGAGCTTGCAAGAGGGAAGGAGCAGCAGGAAGTTAATGAGCAGGGTTGGGAAAGGAGCAAGAAAAGTTGGGAAGAGAATGCCAAAACAAGAAAGATGGATGCAAGAGGAAATAGCCTTTAATTTGCTTATGTGTTAGGAGCATCTCTACTAGTCAAAAGGTAGTAGGAAGTTGAGGGTGTCGTTAGAAGCACTCTGGGTTGAGTAACGTGCATTCTATTCCATAACAATTCAACTCTGTCGGCTCAAACTATTTTGAGAGTTTCATTAATAATTTCTTTACCAATAGTTTTCACATTCTGTTTTGTAGATTTGAGGCAATATTCCGACACGTTGCGATCTGAGCTATGATTAACGAACCAGCTTTATCAAGAAATGTATATTTGCTTATTAATGATGAGTGAGAACCAGGCTTCAGCTTTCATGTCCCCCACAGATTATGACATCTAATGAAAAATGTATTTGTATAGGGCTATACAATGCTCAACGTGAAGTGCTTATGCCAACTCCTCCAATTTCAGGGATTCATTCAGACTAGAAGATGGAATAGATTAAATGCCTATATTTCAGAGGTTTTCAAACTAAGGTCTAGGAGATTTCCAGGCTCTCCACATAAGGTAAACATCCTTAAAATTAATAGAAAGAAATTAGTTTCACAGCAGCTGGAGCTGCTAGTCATTACCAAGCAACTCCCCAGTACCTTGACTGCCCTTCACCTTGGCTGTGGCCATTTAGTATCCTAATGCCACTCGTAGCTAGGGCCACTGGAATTATGCAGCAGAGGTGGGCCACATTATGTGGGAGGGTTGACTAAATTATGCAGAAAGAAAAGGGAAATCACCTGGTGTAATGTGGCATAATTTTTGATAGGGTGGCATGGTCCTGTTATTTGCCAACTGTGTCCACTGGCGGACTCGGAGCGGAGGAGTTCGATGCGGTAAGTCGTGAGGGGGTGACACCATGAGTTACCCGCACCGGGTGACACCAACCCTAGTGACGCCAATTCAAAGTTGCAAAAGATAAGGTCTGTTTCTCGTCTCCATCCAATGGAAATTCAGTATTCTCCAAAAGCTACATTTCTCTTCTCGGTTTCCACACGTCATCAGTTATCCAGCAGGATGTGCCAAGCTGTATCTTCCTATGTTTGCAACAATAATTCTGCATTGCTTACATGACTTCACTTTTCCTAACCTTCTAATAAAGCAACTGTTATTTTAATTAAATCATGGTCTGCAAGGTGCAAGGAAAAACTTATTAAGCAGGAAATCATTAGAAACGTAAAATTGTAATGGTTTTTGCAATACTTGTGTTTTCTGTTCTCTACGACATGTAAAATAAAGCTTTACGTTAGTTATGAATGGGCCTCTGTGTGAATAATAACATTTTGCCATCAACAAATACTATATCAGTGGAGGTTCTGAGGTTAAATATAATTTATTTGAGGCGTCTTTATTTCACAAACTAAAGACCCATTCCATCTCATGTTATCTTGAGGGCTAAGCTGAGGTCAGCTCTTCGAGCAAGCTGCATTTCTACAAACCATGATTTTAGTTAGCTATCACTGTGTTCTACTCAATTAAATATCGTTTTAATTTAATTCAAACTGCACGGTAATTCTGCACACATTTTTAATCATATTGTAAGTTAAAAAGCATATTCTATAGGTAAGACCAAATCTAAACTAGTCACATCAGTGTCAAACTATCAAATAAATGTGTGCTAGTTTCCTGCACTAGTCCAATATTGTGACACCTACCCCCAAGAACATCTATTACATTTTAAGAAACTGTTAGAAATTTTGCGCGCCTAAGAGTTTTGCGCCTCGGGCAACGGCCCCTGTGGCCAACCCACACTGCACCACTACATGTTTCAGCATTCTAAAGAGCATTATATATTAAGGGGAAAGCGTCTAGTTAAAGGCCTGGCATTGAACATGAAAGCCTCGTGTTTTCATCACCAAAAGTCTGCAAGTCTTGTTTGAAAATACATTATTTTTCATGTTTAAAGCCCAAGGCAGATTGTCATTAGTAGTCCTTAATTTTATAGGAAATGTTAGGCGTTCACAGTCCCTCCCTCTGATGGTTATCTTAACGATCACATTTAAGTTATTTCACATGTGAAACCGTTTAAAGAGCACTCTTATCATTAGTTAAATCATTTTTTTTCCACTAACCTAGAATATTGCTGCTCATCTGTGGTGTGTGTAAATGTGGTAATTTTATTAGTAGACCTAATTTGGGTATGAAGAAAACCCTACTAACACTATAATGATCAGAATCACTGTTATTACAAAAATTGAGCACATAATAATTTTTTATCGATTTCTAAGGTAACATAAGTTTTGTCTGGAATCAGATCACAAGTTCAGTGCAGAGTTCTTAAGTAGCTTCTTTAACCCTTTCCGCGCTGCACAAATGTTTGCGCAGTGTGGGCGTTTTATTGCGAGGGCGGAGTTCGGATGGCCGAGGGCCATCCTCGGCACACGCCCACCGTGACGTCCGACACACGCAAGGGGTTAATGTGGTTAGCCACATTATTCCTAACTATTCTTGTGCATCCCTGACCTAGGTTGATCTGTTGTAAAATAAGTTACTAAAATAATATTGGTCTAACAGGACAGTTCTTTTCGTTGATAAGTTATTGTTTTCTTTTCATCTTTTGATAGTTCTCAATTATTTGTTTCAGCTTTTATCAGTTCTTTTTGCCTGAAGCTTGAAATCAGGGTGGCTCGTAAAGTTCAAACTAACATCACACAATTCATCTAATGTGATGTTCTGTACTTTGTCCACGTAATATGACAACTCAGGTGCTGAATACCTCCGTCAAGGCTCTCTTGCTCTCTTTGATCTTCTTTGTTTCTGTTGATCTTCTTCTGTGTCACTTTCACCACTTGATTCTGTTTTGTCAGTGAAAGTCGGTGACATTTGATCAACTGATACTCTTTTATCCGTCTCTTTTAAACACTGTTTTGAGAAAGGATCACAAAAATGTCACAGTGGCTCTTCTTATTTCACTGCTCGTTTCTTCACCCAGGACTTCTTCAGTTTGTACTGATGCTGTCTCAGTAGTCTTTTCAGCTTGAGGTGTCTCTTCTTCTTCGTCAGAGACTTTAAGGCAACTTTATGAAATCACAGTAACTTGGTTTGGTGCAACTGGTTGCAAATCTTTGCCTCTTTCTTCACCTTGCTGTTGTGATCTTTGGGTCACTGCTTCTTTCTGTAATTCAACTTGTGACAAACCTGTCACCAGTACTCTCTGTTCAGGCTTTGAGAATACTTCTTCTTCAAGCAGAGTTCCTAGGCTTCTTGTGTACAATGCAAACACCCAGTTTAGCACTCCAGCAAACTTAACAACAGTACTTGTGACAAGAATATTCTTAAAGAGGCCTTTCCATATTGGTTTCACATAAGTCTTCTGAACGTGCTATTCGATCACAACTTCACCTTCCACATTGAGGCCGTGGCACTGTTCACAATGCGGATCTTGTGTAACAGCTGCAACCTGGTGAGAAACTGAATGCACCATCTCAGCCAGTCCTTTGCAGTTATCGAGTATCTTCTCTTCTGTGATTTTCACAAGTAAATTTGCAGGTACAGCAGACAATCTCATGTCACATTCTGTGAGAACTTCATGCAACAACAAACTAGTTCTTCTTCAGGATAACTTTGAACTTTCATCCATATCAAAAGCAAAGCATCAGGCCTCCTCAGTGATGTCGAAACACAGACGTTTTCTAAGCGAGACTTTGTGGTGTCTTTGTGTTGCTCGATTATATTTGAAACTTGAGGTCGATCGCTACAGAGCAGTCCTTCTTCAAACTGTAGTGCTGTACACATCATCTTCAGGACCGAATTGATAGAGTGCGTCTTTTGATTTGATTTCAGATAAACTTGCAATCTATACCTTAGGATTGATTTTTGCAATAACAGGTTTGCTTCATTGGGACTGTAATTTCTTCTGATTGTGTAGGCTTTTACCCATCTCATGAAGATGTCCACTATGACTAGGACGTTTCTCAGCTTATTGTAATCAGGCATTTCAATGATGTTCTTTTCCATTCTATTGAAGGGACCTTCTGATCTCCCTATGTGACTTAGTGTAACATGTTCTTTTCCCTGCATTCAGTTGTTGACATATCACATATCGATGACACTCTTCTACTGCATGCTTCCTAAACTTTGATTTGTACGTAATCTGTAAAAAGAGATGTATCATAGAATCTCTCTTTAAGTGTGGGTATTCGAGAAATTATTGTGTCATTGAAAGCAACAAACTATCGGGTAACACTAGCCTCCCATCAGGGGACATTTGGATGTCACTTGTTTTTTCCCAAAATCTGTTCTGAACCGACCTTCTTGTTCTGCCTCTAAAACATTTCCTTGTACCACTTTAAACTCTTCCCACGTGTAAGTTATTGACATCAACATTGAATTGACAGTGTCCTTTTCAAATTGACATGTGAAAATCCATTAAATGTGTTGGTTAGCAGGGCACAATATTCTGCAAATGAATTAGCAGCTCTCTTGCCCATGACAATAGTCCCCCACATTTGAGCAGTTAAATTGCATGCTCTGGTAAGGGCAATCAGTTCTGTAACCCCTTGAAGCCCTGAAGCTTCTACAAAATAGTTTATAGCGCACACAGCATATGCCCGCTCCTAATGTGCCATCATTACCTCTTAATCGTGAGCCATCTACAAAATGGACACGGTCAGGCTCAATAAGGGGTTCATCATTAATGCCTAACCTTAGCTTCATGCATTGATTAATGACACCTGGATATTCACGTTCAACTTAATTGCAAACTTCTTAATTTACTGGCAGTAGATTTGATTCTTTTGAAAGTAGACATCTTTTAATCACAACATTTTTCAATTGAAACGTCACAAAGTGAGAGACCATTTCAGTTACTGGACATTCCATTATTATGTGCTCATTCTTTTTTAGACTAACATCAACCAAATCTACTAATTTAAGGCAGCTGGGCATTTCTGTGGCAACAGGGTCATGGGTTGTTGGGAAATACGCCACAGACTTTTGAACATCTTCATATTTTTTACTTGGCACTGAGAGAGCCCAGCCTTCTCTCTCACTGCAAATTAGTCTAATTTTTTAATAATATGCCATCCCTTTTGCCGGGGCAGCGCACAATTTCTCTTTCAACTCTATGTAGGCTTTTGTGTAATCATTGTTGCATGGAAGCGGATCAGACACATCTTTGTGTCTCAACCTCAGTTAAGGCTTAGTCACTAAGGAAATGTTTGGTATCCACTGTCTACAGTAACCAGCACTTCCCAAAACATTCTAACTTCCTTCTGTGTTCGAGGCGGATGCATCTGGTGAATTGCTTCCACTCTCGCTGGTGACGCCTTTCAATTATGTTTCGCAGGTATTGCACTTCTTTTTCCCTAACTATCCTCATGTAATGACACTGAGAAAAAAACTTGACAAAGATCAATAACAGTAAACCATTCTTCAGTAAGCAGAATTTGAAAAAGTATGTTGGGTCAATTCTGTACCATAGGACAACATTGAACAAATATGCTGCTGATCTTCTGCACTATTCTGTACTTCTCATTTGGGTTCTATAAAGCATGATCGGAGAAATACATAAACTTCCAATAAATTCCCTCAAAAATCCTTTGTTCAGTTTATCTTCTCCTAGCGGGTTTACAGGGTTTGAATCACAAACAGCAAATTGGTGACTTTTCTCAAATGAGTGTAAAAATAGGAGGTATCCCCGACTAAAGTTCCTAAATCGGGATCACTAAATTATTTGAAAAGACAAATATCTAGGAACATGGTTGGCAAATGGACTGGAGCTGACAACTGAGAAAACTGGATATGAATTAATGGTGCATACTATAGCTTGTAGTTAAAAGGTACTTTATTTTATTATATTATTATAAATCTAACCTTCTAACATTCATTGGTTTAGATCCAACAGTAGTACTCATATTGTGCACTTTGACATTTTTATGTGTCACAATACATAACAATTTAAATACATAATTCATCAACAATTCAAAGAAGATACATAAGTACAGAAATAGTCAATATTAATCAAAACATATGGCTAAAAATAGATTATAGTTGCTACGCGCATTTCAGCTATTAGCCTTCATCCGGAAGCCATGATGTGTATTCCAAATGTACCTATACAAAGTGAAAAAATATATAAAATCCATATCAGGGTTAGTGTAAAGTCCTACTAATAAAGTTACTTGTACATTCAATACATTTAGTCTATTATTTACAGAGAAAAAGATTTAATTTTTATAAATATAAAAAGGTTTTACTATATACATATATACACTAGCATGAACAGATCCTACATTTGACAGCACTATGTTACATACATTATTCTTTTCTCTAATCTTTTCTCTAAGTCAACATACATTGAAACCAAACAAGGGGTCCTATTCCCTGAAGCAAAAAATTGCTGCATGAAGGACGTTTACAATGGGTTGGGGTTCCCAGTGTCTAATGCTTCTTGGCCCTGTGTTTGGTCTCTGGCTAGTCAATAGCTGTGCGATCTAGAAAAAAGGTGAAGGGAAACAAGACATGTGAGCTGATAGAAGTAAAGATGGGGTGAGAAAGAAAGAGAAAAAAGAGGGAAGGTAAGAGAGAAAGAAAGGAAAGAATAAAGGAAGACAGAAGATGCAGAGAAGGAAAAGAAAAAGGGCAGAAAGAGGGGATTAAGCGAATGATGAGGTGGACCTGCTTAGATTCAGTCAGGGCAATTTGGGGGTCAAAAAAGGTTGGTGGTAAAAGGAATAAAGGAAAGAAAGTGTGTTACTTCAATGATAAAACGAGCCTTACCAATCATGTATTGCAGCCGCAATATGTGGAGGGAGACTCTGTGAAATTCATTTTAGGGTTTCCCATATTTTGTGGGACTGTCTGAGCTTGTGGAACTTGTATCATTGGGACCTCTTTCTGCATTGACATTTGCTGAACTGGCACATTTTGCATCTGCATTTCTCTCTGTATTTACATATTTCCATTTACTGCATCAGGAATAAGTCTACACTCCCTCTTCCAATGCTCAAATCTGCTACAAAAATGGTAAATGGTCATTTTCTTAAGCGTTGCAACATCCATACCTGAACTTTGACCAACCGGAACACCTCTACCTCTATCCTGTGAAATACCAAATCTTTCTTTGAGCACCTTGTACTCCTGCTTTGTAGAACAACACCTTCCATCTCACATCGCTTCCCTGCAAATGACTGATTCTAAAATACTCTCAGAGCAAACCTCCTACGAGCCATCATGTTACTTGGTAAACTGTTTCTGCTTCATTTCTTGTCCATCAATACCCTTCATACAGCAGAATCCCATCTATCAACTTTCTCTGCCAACAAATCACACTTTGCTGTATATGCACACTTATATGACCTGAGACCATTAATCCAAAAACAAACTGAGATACAAATCTCCTGCCACTGGCATCAGTATTTTCTCTCCCACTGTGTTGTTGAAACTCCTAAGGCAATCCCTCATAATAATTATGCACTGATAGTTTTGGTTCTTTTGAGGTACTGTTAATCCTTACCCAATCAAGATGTTTTGGAGGCACTCTGCCTTTTCATGAAAGTAATCACTGCTTCATTTCTCTACGTAACTGCAGAAGGTGGTGCATTAGTGCGAGCAACTCTCATTGTCTCCTCACGTGTCCGCTGCACAACAAATCAATTGGCATTGCATTGTCAAAGAATAGTTTGAAATAAATCCACAACACCTTTGAAATTTCAACAAATATGTCAATTTGTGGGTACCACTGTAATGTCTTGTCTCTCAATTTTTGAAAATTGTTTGTAAATGCTGCAAGTTCACCTCTGTTCCATGGTACATGAACATACTCTCCTCCCGCTGTTTCTTTCAATGGATAAACTGAGGCTTCTTCCTTATCTTAACTATTATTTTCCCCAATTAGGTCTGGTGGTTTCTTTTTCTTCTCTTGTTTTCTTGCCCACTTGTTTCCTAACTTCTCCAAACCATTCAATTTTTGAATGAACTTAACTGATTCTGTAAATGTGTAATTGCATTCCTGAAGAACGCATTGCCTCAATTTCTTCATCATCCATCTGTACCCTGAAAATTTCCTGCAATGGAAAACTTTTTGAAACATCAATTTCATATTTCCGGGCCAAATCATTCAGTTTATCATGTGTAGTTTCTGCACGTCTTGTAATTTTCCTACTCAGGTCAATTAATTATTTCTCCTGATACTCGTTCAAATGCTCAAGATCTAAGCATTTCTGGATAATTTCTTCAAGTTCAACTTTTAACGTTGAAACATTAAGTGGTCTCTCTTTTGCAGGTTCTGGGTTACCTTGCTGTACTGTACTCTCTATCTTTTTAATCCCTGCTGCTTCCTCAAACCATGGTTAAAAAATCTCATCTTCAAGCAAATGGTTTCCCCCTGAGCTATTGGTGTTGTAAAGACAATTCTCCCCCATCTCTCAATGCCTGAACTGCCTGGGGCGGTTTCCATGCAATAATCTGAGAATTCTGAGATGTTGGTATGAACCCTGATGTAGTTCCTCCTTCTTCAGCTCTCTGAGCTACTTGGGTCGGAACAATATTAATTGGGGCAGTCACAATGTGTCTAGGCACTGACTGCGCATCTACAGTTTGTAGTATTTGTACTGGATCAGTCACAATTGAAGCAGTAACACCTGGAGGTATCACTGTCGGTGTCGAGTCAACAGGTAGTGGGGCAATCAGAAATGCCTATAAAGGTGTCTCATTCTGTATTACTCTTGGCCCTACTGAAGCAGTAGCCACTGTAGTAATTGTTGGTACAATATTATGAGTGTTTGTAGTGGGGACCACATAAGGTGGTGGACACTCATTTAACATTGCGTCCAATATTTCATCCCCTGAATCACTAACTATTAACTTCCTAGGCCTGTATACAATCCTTTTTCTGCTTCTTAGGTCCCTTAGTAGAAATGGCTCAGTATAATCCGGTTCCCTCAACTATAACTTTCCTCCATCTTTGTAGTGCATCATCCAAATAAACATTTGCATAATTATTCTCTGCTCCCCTAGTTTCATACTGGCCTTTCTCTATTTCCTTGTCTTCTGCTGTCTTTTCCCACATGCTGAAGTCTTCAAATTGTATGGGTCTAGAAAGTGACTTTATTTCGCATGACATATCTCTTAACCTGTCAATAATTCTCAATTCGAACGTACCATAATTTGGAAAACTCAAAGGACCCCCTTTCTCAATATTCTTGAACCATTAGCAAATCCAGACACATGAATTTGATCCTACCTCAGTTAAAATTAAATGTGCAGGCATAACCTTAGGCAGTGCCTCTTCACCATCCCATATCGAAAGTGTCACTTCACTGCCAAAAATATTCTTAAGGTCTTTAAAACATTTTATTTCTGCAAATTCAATGCAATGTTTTGGTTCTATTACGTAAACGTTAAATTTCTTTCCTCTGATCCTGTTACAGTTTAAATTCTTCAAGACTTTTAACCTCAATGCGGTAATCACACAACTAACCTATCACAGCACAACACCATATGACACAATCAACCAATCACAGCTTGACAATACAACCACCGACCAATTTCAGTGCGAAACAATGATGCATTAACTAATTCACTTTTAGCAGCAGGTCACCGTCCTTCACAATTTTCTCGCATTCACACAACTCCGACTAACAACTTCTTTAAATAACTTCTTTTTGCTCTACTAAAGGAAATGACAATATTACAATCACTCAAGAGTATGTTCCTGAGCCACAAGTGAAATCGCGACCAGCGTGAAATCTCCCTAATGAATGCAGCTTCACCCTATGTACAATCAGGTTCCACTAACACCCATCAATATTATCACAACAAGCTTCACGTCCCTATGTTAACGATGTAGGTGATGGTACCTTTCACACTACACCTAGAATCATGCAAACAAGTTTAAATTTTGTATTATCCCGGGATCTTTCTAGCCTTAAATGTTCAATCTCTTCTCTTCCTCAACTACCTGATACTTCATTTTCTACTCATGCATTCATACTTTCAATTCAATTCAATAAACTTTATTTTGGTCAAATGACCATAAAAGTGCAACGCGGAAATAAGATACATGATAAAATTATCATAAAATACATAAAATTAGACGTTATTGCAGACATAGGAGCAGTTGCCAGCAGAATAAAATACCAGGTGACGGCCCGCATTATTACACAATCCTCCCAAATATACAGTTAGAAGCAATGAGCAGCAAACACCTCTAAAAAGACCTAAACGTGGGCTGAAGTACTCCGGTGTAAACATTCCAGGTGAAGCAATCCCTGTGCTATTCCCCGTTTTGAGATATCATTTGGAATAGATGATAAAGTTCCCACTTAATAGTTCTGAACAGGAAAGTGTGCAATAAGTATTTCATCCTGGATACTCAGAGTCAAGGCTGAATGAATCTTAATTACAAATCTGTAAGTATTTATGTCTTTAATATTGGATCAGAAAAAAAGAGGTTCGATCCAATCCAATTCATTTTATTCGATTATAAACATATCCAAAAAAAGAGTAAAAAAACAAGCATTCATTATAGTACATTTCACTCTCTTTCACACTACAAGGATGATTAAGAATATAAATAAACTATACATAGACATCTCATATGCATTTCAAAAATGTGCCCCAAGTACTTCACACAATGTCAAGTGTTATATTTCTTAATACACTACTATCCATTTCTCGACCTTATGTAGAAAAGCAAAGATGTTGTCTCGGACCTGGTAGTAGGAGACAAGGTAATCATTAGAGATTTACTCCCGGGTGCAAGTTCCGCCTCGTTTGAGAAAGAGATGTAGGAAATCCTCAAAATACAGGGGACAATGGTTACCATCTAGTGAGGCATGTCCACCGTATCCAGAAATGTCCCCTGGTTAAAGCGGATCAGGTCATGAGTGAATTAACAGGACAACTGCCAAGAGGAGGTGGATGGAGCACCCGAGGTCAGCACAGCAGTACCTAGCCCTCTCTGGAATACGTTATCTGTAGAGCAAGATTGAATGTTGTTAGCCCCAGGAGAGACCGACAGTTGAATGCCCTCGAGTCCGAGTGGCATGAGTGATGAACAACACACATGCCACGTACCAAGGGGCATATTTACAAGAGGACATCTCTTTTACAGATGTGCTGATGGCGCAATGCCCACTCCATATTTACAAAGTGGTGTTAAGCCACTATATGTGGCTTAATGCCGCTTTGTAAATATGGTACCCCTTCACTCAGGTATCTGCGTGAAGAAGCATAAAATGGGTGTTGCAGTGGCAGCCCACTGCAACACCCATTGCTTTTTGACGCTTGCCCAGATTTACAAGGATCTGTAAATCTGAGGCAGCACCAGAAACTAACGCCAGGTAAAAACAGGTGTTAGATTGGTGTAATGAGGAGGAATACTTTTATTTCTCATCATTTTTGCTTTTTCTATGTGTTCTGCATTCAGCATTGTTACATTGTATTGCACCACGTAGCCCAAGAGATGGGCAGGGCTCTAAGTCATAAATAAAGGCAAGGTGATCGCTTATGGTCACTCGTTGATACCCAGTTATCCAGTGTATGTGCCTCGCATTTGTTATACACGCACATGGTGTTGCTGCCTTACCTCACCCCTGCCAGGCGCCACACCGGCTAGGACACCTACTCTATCCCATAAGTAAATAATGTTAGAATGTTGTTGGGTTTAGACACTTGGGTGCTACTGGTGATGGGTAAAAAGAACACTCAAAACTAACAGGCTTTGACAATTCAAATTTCTCCAGTGGCCCTCGTCTCGTCATGGGGTCCTCGCATGGATAAAACCAATATATGTATTTTGTGTCAAATAGTTAGGGATTAAATGTAGGGTAGACTTCTCCAATATACATACGTTTATCAAATGTATGCAGCTGATGGGCTGTCTATTAACTTAGCAGCCTACCTAAGCATGTTCTATAAGGAACACATCCTAGTCAGCAGACACATATCAAAATATGAGGTAAACAATCCAAAAGAAAAAGTAACGTAAAGAGGGAATAAAGGGGCTGATTATGATGTTGTGCGGACTGCAACTGACCGACTGTCGGTTGCAGTCCACCCGGCATCTGCCCCTGTGGCCCACTCGCCGCATTACGATGCAGCTGGCGGACGCCTCGGGCGAAGGGACCGTTCACTGCTGTTCCAACGGGCTCCTTGGGCTCTTCGGAATATGGGAAAGACACCATAACCCCCTAATGACGGTGGACAGCCTTGGTTCTGCGGGAGGGATTATGATGTAATTTTCCAACAGCCTTTCCATGTCAGCCTTTACGACATGGAAAGGCTGCCGGAAAAAGACTTAAGGGTCTCCTAGCAAGGCCCCATTCCCTCTGGCCCTCCGCTATGAGGCCTGAGGGGCACCTATGGTCGCCCCCCAAATATCCCTGCACCGATGCCTGCCACACTGTGCAGGGGTGTTTCCAAACATCCATTGTACTATGGCAGCTTGTGCTGTGGGCCTTTTCCGTCCACTGGACAAGCTGCCATAGTGAAACGGATGCTTCCGAACTCCCCTCCCGGCTACCTGCTTTCAGGCTCCCTCCATTAGCTATTAGCCATTTTCGCTTAATTTTGTAAGTATCCTCTGACCCTCCTTGACAATTTTTGTTTGTCACCTTCATTCGCTCTGTTTCACGAACGCAGTCTTGTTCCTCCAGGTCTCGACTGGTTGCATTGCCATGCCTGCATATGATTTATTCAGCCAGAGAGGGCTGGTTCAAGTAATTTTTGCGCTTCTGCTGGGCATTTCCCAAGTTTCCCATCCCGGCTGCCCAGGCATGACTCACCCAGGCTCCCATTTAAATTCTTCACGCTTGTGCTATAGCCTCCTTTTTAGGCACATAGCACGTTCTAGGGATGTTTCTCTCCTTTCCCCTAATGCTCGAGTGATTCACTCCCCAGAAATGCAAATTGCTTAACATTTTAACTTTCTGCTAAATTGTCCCTATGGAATTCTAAATTTCTTTTTCCTTTTTCTTATATATCGTTACTCTATTTTTCCAGATCTATGAGTGAACAATTTACCCTACATTGTAAGTTTACTCAGGGGTCTCCAAACCGGTCCTGGAGGGCCGGATCCATGCCAGATTTTTAAAATTACTACATGTATCTCAATGGGGATATCCAAAAAATCTGGCATGGATCCGGCCCTCCAGGACCGGTTTGGAGACCCCTAGTTTACATCATCACGGGACCAGTGTATGAAATTGAATCCATGCATTGTCTTTATTTTATTTTGCTTTACAGATACCACTTGCCCACATCTTTTGCCCTCATGAAGAGCTCAATTCTTTGAGATCAAAACGCAGTTGACCTTCTTACAACTAAAACTCCTTTATTCCTAAAAAATTGTACCAAGGAGTTTTAATTATGTTGTCTAT
The DNA here is from genome assembly GCF_964263255.1 of Lissotriton vulgaris. NCBI lineage: Eukaryota > Metazoa > Chordata > Amphibia > Caudata > Salamandridae > Lissotriton > Lissotriton vulgaris. Next base: position 824,101,560 of record NC_141693.1, on the reverse strand, counting down.
GTGATGTATGTTTTTATACTTCTTCTCTTACCACATCACGTTCCTTTTCACTTTTGTGTGAGCACTGGATCTATAAATCCAAACAACTAATATTGTTAAATGAATGAAACCGTTTTTTATACTCACTTGTGTCCCTTCGAACATTGTTCTGCCAGAATTTAATTGATTAATACTTTTTTATGATAATAGATCTCTTTAAGCACCTATTGGCCCTCTATGAACCATTGTCTTTCACAAAACTATCGCAGACCCCAGGTTCAAAGATTGGGGTACCCTTGTTATGTTATAGATAGTGGGCCATCACAGGCACTTCTGCCTTCTTCCAGGCTTCCGCAATTGCCATTTTAGCTGCCCCGAGACATGCCCACATAATCGCTTGATCTTTCTTTTGATTTGACCGATTTTCTACTCCAGAATCTCTGAGACCGAGTAGTGCAAACTAAGATGTGATAGGAACAGGGTACGCCAACATATCATTTATTTGTGCTAAATTCTCTTCCCAAAACAAATTAATTGTTGGACAAACCAACCAAATGTGACTGAAGTCCCCTAATAACTAACAACCCCTCCAACAAAATTCTGAAGCCTCTAGGAATATATTTGTAATTCTTTTGTGGCAGAGATACCAATCAAAAAGTATCTTGTGATGCGCTTCCCTTAACCCCAATAAGTGATTGCTCTTAGCAATATCTCTCCAAAGGTGACTTCACCCTCCCTCTGTGAGCTCATTCCCTAACGTGTGCTCCCAGAAGCTGATGTGGTGGGTTGTGGGGTGTGCAGCATAGAAAGTGATAGCTCATATAGGAAGGAGATTACCCCTTTGGAGGTTCCTACTCTCTGCACAAAAGCTTCTATTGGTGTCAAGTCTCGTGTGGCTGCCTCCCTGACCAGTGGGTGCACTTCCCAGTGTTTAAGCTGAAGATAATGGAAATGTTCAGAAGGGGGTAGGTGATATTATGAATATTTTTGTCATTATTTAAATTATTATTATTTTATTTTGCAGTATGACTGGTGTGCCTGGATTCCTAATTCTCCTCCTACAATGCGACTTCCACCACCTGCTAAAAAAGGTTTTGTTACAAAAAAGTACATCATGGAGAGTTTGCCAGACAGAGCTCGTTCTTGCTGGCATCTCGGCGCTGTCTGGGCTTTGACCCAATTTCAGGACAAAGAAGTAAGTATAAACACACATCAACTTTTATTGTGTCTATATTTTGCTACATCATATTTTTCTGGTATTTTCTAACAAATTAAGCATGCCGCTAAATTGGCTTCCAGGTGATGCAAGCTAAAGGTCAAAGGTGTATTGGGTGAGGAACCTCATTTTGACAGCCTTTACAAATGAAATAGTGCTAACTACTTTTCAAAACGTCTCATATCAAATAGAATGAACTCACTTGCCAGAACGGGAATTACAATTTTGCTATTTGTAAGATTGGAACCGATGTGGACGAAATATCGCCTAAGAAAATGCCATATAAGAATAGTAACTTATAAGAAAAGACTTCTCGACCACTCCTGTCAAACTTCCCAGACTAGGTCATTTTCTGCTGCCAAATTAGTACTCCTGACCCAACAAGAAAATTGCAGTAGTCATGCATTGGTGACACATGAAAGCTGTGCTCAGTATGATTACAGAACAGTGTTAGTTTAAAATTGTGTGCTCTACAACTTGCACTACAATGCAATTCATATCAGGTCCACAAGGATATATCCTATACAGAACCAGGGTTCACAGAGGTGCTCCTTGAGTGCATCATGTTAAGCACTAGTCGCCACGTGAAATTCCCTGAACACCTCTATTAGAAATGGGATTTCTGGTTGGCTAAGGTTTGCACCAAAGCCAGGCAGAAACCACCACTCTAGTCAGGATAAGGGAGTTACACTCCTAAAATAACCCCTGCTCACCCCTTGGTAGCTTGGCACGAGCAGTCAGGCTTATCTTAGAGGCAGTGTGTAAAGCATTTGCACATAACCAACAGTAATACAATGTAAGCACTACAAAAGGACACCACACCAGTTTAGAAAATAGCCAATACTTTTATATACTTAAACAAGACCAAATACGTTAAAAATCCACAGTACAGTACTTTAAAAAAAGATGCGTTGCAAGATGTCTTTAAATTGCAAAGATACGGGGAAAACACAATTCCTTGATGTCGATAGCTCCATCCGGTCTATCACAGCGTCGTGAACAAACAAATCCAAACAGTTTTGGCTGACCGCGGCGTCGGGGGTCAGCTACGGTGTTGGGCAGACCCGCAAACAGTACCTTTCAGAAATATAGGGCTTTGATGACCTCTCATTGAGCTGCCGAAAGCACGGCGTCCACAAGCGTCGGTTCCGGAGGTCGGTGCAGGAGTCGTCGAGGCCCTGGATGTCACACGCATTCAGGTCGATCTCCTCTCTGATGGAGTCAGGTGCATTGGCATCGTCAGATGTCGGGCGCTGCGGTGCGAAGTGCAGCGGTGCGGCGTGCAGTGGCCTCAGGTCGCGGTGCATGCAGCGGCTCGGTGGCGCGTCACATGGCGTCGTCGGTGAGACCAGGGTTGCGGTGCGAGATGAAGGCGGTGCTCGTCACGGTGCTGGCAGGTCACGGTGCAGCAGCGGCGTCGTCGATGCTGAAGGGCTGTTGTCGCCTGCCAAACTGGAGTCGATGGCACCAGCGTCGGTAGTCCAAGGCTGCGGTGCGGGATGAGGGCGGTGCGTCGTGTAACTTTACGAGCGGTGCCCTCGAACCACAGTGCAAGCAGCGACGTTATGTCCGGCGTGGAGCGTCGTCGTCGGGGATACCAAGACCTCGTCGTAAAGCGGGGCTGTGTGGAGTGAGGTGCCCACAGGTCGCGGTGCAAGCACCGGCTCTGTGGCGGCATCAGCATGCGGCGTCGTGAGACCAGGGTCGTGGTGCGGCATTGTGGCGGTGCCCTCTGCGGTGCCATCAGGACACTGAGTTGGCAGCAGCGTCGTAGACGGAGTCGGGCTTGAAGTCTTTCCTGTTCCTGAGATTTCTTCAACAGGGGGCATGCTCTACCTCAAGCCCTTGGAGACACTCACCAAAGTAGATTGCAGAAAGTTCAGTCCTTTCACTGCCCAAGACAGAAGCAGCCATTGCAGGCCAACACAGCAAAGCACACAGCAAAGTGGTAGTTCCTCCTCACAGATTCTCTGGCTCTTCTTCTTGGCAGTCTTCTTAATCCCAAATGAGTTCTCTAAAGTCTTTTCTATCCCTGAGACTTCCAACAGGAGGCAAGCTCTACTTCAAGCCCTTGGAGAAAACTCTAACAGCAAGATGATGAATGCACAGTCCAGTCCTTTCCCTACCCAAGGCAGAAGCAACCACTGCAAGGCAACCCCTCAACACGCAGCATAGTGGCAGTACTCCTCCTTCAGCTTTCCCGGTCCTTCTTCCTGGCAGGTTCCTTAGTTCAGAAGTAATCTAAAGCTCTGGGGTCTGGGGCCCAATATGTATACCAGCAAATCATTTGTACTCTGAAGGGAGAGGGGCCTGTACCTAGTTCAAACCAGTTCTGGGTGCATTCTGCCAGTGTGCACATTCTTACTTTGTCAGTGTATTCCAGGGTAATCAGACGCACCACAGGAGGTGGAGCCAGCATTGTGGAAGGCAGGCACAGCCCTATTCAGACCCAGGTGCGACTCCTCTCTCCCATCTATGTGCAGATAGGTCTATTCAGCCCTCTGCTGACTCACCCTGTCTCCTGAAGTCTCCCCCAGCCCCTGTCACTCACAAACCAGACAGACAATACACAAGCTTGCAGAGGCAGGCTGGATGGTTAGGCAAGAAAAGACCTACTTTCTTAAAGTGGTATTTTCAAACACAGAATGTTAAAACCAACTTCACTAAAAGATGTATTTTATCATTCTGAGTTCAGGAATACTAAACTCGAATTTCTACCATGTTCCCTGAGTCAGGTAGGATTATAGGATGTTATAATCAAACTGCCCACTCTGGCCTATGGGGAACAGGTAGCCTTGCAATAGTGAAAGACGAAGTAGGCTGTAATTCACCATCAAGAGATGCCACACACACCTGGGCATGTCCTACCATCACAGACAATGCACCCTGCCCACCGTGGTACCTTGGGCCTACCTTAGTGGCGACTCACATGTAGAAAAGGGAAGGTTTAGGGACTTGCATGTGTGTGCATTTGCCAAGTCGACATGACATCCCCAGGCTGCGCACAGGCTCTGCAATGGCAGGCCAGAATTACACTTTACGGACTGTTTGCGTGGGTGGCACAATCCAGTGCTGCAGCCCACCAACAACATTTGATTTATAGGCCCTGGCACTTGCAGTGCATTTTACTAGGGACTGACACATAAATCAAATAGGCCAGTCATGGAAATATCAATCCATAAAAAAGTTTACACAGAGAACATATGCACTTTAGCACTGATTAGCAATGGTTAAGTGCTCAGAGTCCTAAAACCAACACACACAGGTCAGGAAAAAAATAGGAGGAAAAAGCAAAAAGTTTAGGGATAACCCTGCAAAAAGGGCCATTTCCAACAACCTCCAAGCAAGATGCACCTGGATCACATGTACGCTATATCAACATGCGCAGCCAATAGCCGACACGTCAGAAGAGTGCACAGCTAAAAGCACAACACAATATCAGCTCAGTCTCAGCTATTGCACCTTGGAGTCCCTTGAGCATATCTAATTTCACAGCTAAGCCCTACGTGTGTTTTTACGACCAAAACATTCCACCATACGGACAAATTGTGCCATCTTTAACCATCATCCATATTCTGGAATAAACACCTAGAGAGTGTGTACTGAACTTGTACTTTGAACCGTCAGGTTGAACAGAACCTCTCTGAAGCATCATAATCCCCTTAGAACATCTTTCTTCTGACAGCTGTTCAACCACTGCCTCTGAACTGGGACACGCCATTACACTTTAATGCCTATTTCTGTAACAGACCATGCCAGCGCCTTGAGACCCTACGGGTATGTAGCGCGCTCTATAAGTGTCACTGATTGATTGATTGATTGCCATAAACACTTGAGAAACGGTTGGCTTTAAGATGTTGAGGGTCATGCCATGTGCTTGTAGCAACAGCCAATGCTACTCTAGACATGGCTCTTAAAAGTTGTATGTTGTTTGCTTCCATGCACTCTAACCGTGCTGTGCATAAAATGCCAGTACATCTCATCAGCTGAGGAATTAAGCATAACAAAAATGCATGCATGACCTTCTGCTGACACGTTGAGCTCTCAGATGACGCAAGCACTGTCGGGAAGGCTGCAGCTTGCATCAGAACCTTCCTGGTATTGACAGGGACTGGTGAGGCCTTCTATTACTTCTTCACAGCATACAGAGATGGGACTGGTGCCAATGAAACATTTCCAGCTAGGCCCTCATTCATGGAAACAGGGACACTAAAAAGGGACTACTCTATGGATGCTAACGTGCATACTACATGAGTGTATACATGTGCAAACACATTATTTGTCTCTCTGAAGCAAGTCTTCCCACGAGTGTTCTGGCTCAGCACTGCCCAATAAAGGATAGGGTTGAAATGTATGTTTAAAAGAAAGTAGACCGAAAGGTTCTTTTCTCGCCATCGGAAAACTGAATTACTGTCGGAGGAAATACAAAACAAGCTAAAACCTATGTGAATGACCCCAACGCTTCCACCTCTTATTCCAATACACTCACAGGCCCATACAGAGAGCCCAAAAGATTTGACAATATCATATTAGTGTCGGATTGAACTATTGAAGACAAACATTGCTATATGGCTGTAAAGGGAGGGCATTTCCAGACTGCGTTTTTGTGCTATTCTGAAAAAAAAATCCCCGGAAGAGACGTCCAGGCTTCAGCTGGCTGGGTGACCTTGGAAGGCGTAGCTATTTAGGCTTCCTTTCTTATAGCAAGAAACTGTGTAAATGTTTTAATTGGGAATCTGGTTCTGCATATTTAAATAATTAGTTAATCTTCAGAGAAAAGAACAGACCTGAGCAAAAAGGCTCGCTGGCAAAAGCTAAATGCCTTGAATTTATTTAGGGTGGCCTTGGGTCAGGAGGTCATTCATTTGGAAAGATGCTCTGACATCAGCGCAAGGTCAGACTGACCTAGCTGAAGTCTAGGGCAATCTGGCAATTCCCGATGGGCTGGGCTAATAGGTCAGGGAATGGCCTATTTTATTGCTGTTTGTTGGCCTTGTTTATGGTCTGTCGGGCTGGGTTTTACTGTTGAATTCTATGATATTGCTACAAACATTACATGCATTAAGTACAGATGCATGGAGTCTTCCATAAATTGCAAAATTCTTTGTTTTTTCAAGTTAAAAACTGCCCAGTGGGACCTCCTGTATAGTAGTGAGAGGATCCCACGTGGCCTAATGTGTAGAACCAGCAACAGAATGTGGCTCAATTAGATCCATAGACACAAATCTCTTGTTTTTTAAACCAGCAAAGGGCAGTAAAAGTGCAGTTCTGGTTCCTTCATCAGTCTGGACAGGATAAGGCACTCTGTAAGATGGCCCAAATTGTTTCTTGTCCACATTTGTCTCCCGGACCAGGTGCCCAATTTTTGGAATCCAACCAGGAGTGGCTGGTTCTTCCTTTACTTCCTCAGTGGCGGTTGAATTTTACTTGGAGATTGCTCTGTGCATCCCTTAAACTGTTCAGTTCCTGTAAAAGA